>NW_026056203.1:262382-862382 GCF_023757985.1 Alternaria ethzedia | reverse complement strand
GTGAGATACGCCTACTGCAGCCCCGCCATGGCAAACGCCAAAATGGCCCATCAGTAATTCGCCCTCCACTAGGTAACGTTAGGCCCGAATTTTGGAGAAGCGGGATATTGTGAATGCCCAGTCTGCCTAGCGCGATCTACAGCGTTCACCACGAGGAAGCTCATGCAGGGTTCCCACTCGCGCTCGCTAGGGCAGCTGAGAGGGTTATTTAACAGGTTACTCCCCGACTTTTCTGCTATCTTGCACGACGACCCTCAGCCTTACCTGCTATCTACAAGACAACTCAACCGGCTATTGGTACATGGCTTTCGTAGTACAGTACTTTGCCCTGCTTCTCAAATCCATACACTGAAGCCCAGCCTTGAGGTTTTCGACATTCGATACAATGACCTCTTACGGCCAAGACTTTGGTGCTGGCGGACCCTACGAGGTAAAGAACACGGGTTATGTCGCTACCGATGAGGAGAAGAATCATTACGATGTCGGCCCCCGTCATCCCAGTATTGTCGGATCTGTGAAGGCAGTCACCGATCAGACGCACCGAACGCTCAAGAGCAGACATATCCAGCTTATCGGTATTGGAGGAACTATCGGTACTGCCCTATACGTGCAGATTGGTCGAGGTTTGATGAACGGAGGACCTGGAAGTTTGTTCATTGCATTCTCGTTATGGTATGCAGAATTTCCCTCGCCATCAACGGCGATGAGCTAACGCTAACATTTTAAAAGGTGTACTGTCATTCTGGCTGTGACGCTCAGTGAGACTCTCCATCCCTTACTTTCCAAAGCGACAACTCCTTCCCATTGCGACAATGCCCATGCGCTTTATCCTATACCCCAAAGCACCTTTTTCCATCGCTCGCGCTAAGAATGCCGAGCACCAGCTAATGCAATTACCCAGGTATCGCTGAGATGGTCACATTCCTCCCTATATCCTCGCCGTTTATCCGATTTGCCGGAAGATTTGTGGATGATGCTTTCGGTTTCGCGGCTGGCTGGAACTTCTTCGTGTTCGAAGCTGCTCTTGTGCCCTTTGAGATTGTGGCTTGCAACGTCATCATCGGCTTCTGGAGTGATGTCGTGCCCACAGGCGCCATCATCGCAATAGTTCTTGTGCTCTATGCGTACGTTGATACCCCACATCCTGGTGCTGGCAACTCATGCGTTTGGCACTCTGGCGTCTACGTTGGAGCAACCATGAAGCTGTGTGCTCAACCTTCGCCTTAGATTCTCCAAAAGGATACATCCAGATCAAGTGCTAACCTCAACACAGTGTGATCAACATGATGGCCGTCAAATGGTACGGCGAAACCGAGTTCTGGGCCGCCATTGGCAAAGTCCTCCTCATCATTGGCCTGCTCATCTTCACCTTCATCTCCATGTTGGGCGGCAACCCGGAGAAAGATCGGTACGGTTTCCGCTACTGGAAGAACCCTGGTAGTTTCACAGAACTCTACGAACCAGGTCAGCTCGGTCGCTTCCTGGGCTTCCTACAGTGCCTGATCCAGGCTTCCTTCACAATCGCCGGACCAGATTACGTTTCCATGGCAGCAGGAGAGACTGAGAATCCGCGCAAAGTCATGCCCCGTGCCTACAACGCCGTTTTCTACCGTCTGACCACATTCTTCGTGCTCGGCTCGCTGGCTGTCGGTATCAACGTGCCCTACAACGACCCAGAGCTGATCGCCGCTTTCCGAGACGGCAAGCCAGGTGCAGCAGCTTCACCCTACGTCATCGCCATGAACCGACTCCGTATCGAAGGTCTACCTCACGTTGTCAACGCTGGTGTCCTCGCCTCCGCTTTCTCCGCCGGAAACTCCTACGTCTACTGCGCGTCCCGTTCGCTCTTCGGTCTCGCTCTAGAAGGAAAAGCGCCCAAGTTCCTCACCAAGTGCACGAAGCAAGGTGTACCTTTCTACTGCGTCTTCTTCGTACTCTTGATTGCCCTGCTGTCTTTCCTCCAGCTCAGCGAGAACTCCGCTGTCGTGCTGAACTGGTTCGTTAGCTTGGTGACTGCATCGCAGTTGATCAACTTCAGCGTCATGTGCTTCACCTTTTTGAAGTTCCACAAGGCGTGCCAAGCACAGGGTCTTGATCGAGACACGCTGCCATACAAGGGTATGGCCCAGCCCTACGCCGCATGGTACGGCCTTGTATGCACCTTCATCATGACGTTTGTCGGTGGCTACACTGTGTTCCTGAATGGCAAGTGGGCTGTCGCTGATTTCCTGTTCTCATACTTGATGTAAGTCTCCACCCCATCGCCCCCTTCTGTTCCTACCATGACAAAATACTGACATGAAATACAGGGTCTTTGCCTTCCCCGTTCTCTTCGTTTTCTGGAAGGTTCTCAAGAGGACTAAGTGGGTTTCACCGTCTGAGGCGGATCTTGTGACTGATCTCGCGGAGATCGAGGAGTACCATCGTACTTTTGTGGAGAAGCCAGAGACTAATGCTTTCAACCGTGTCTTGGACAAGATGTTTGGATAGACTCTTGTCGCTACTGTTGTCATGGCGCCCTTTGGGGTACTTCAAGCTAGTGCTTCTTGCTTTGCTTTGGCGATTGCGTACTGCCCTTGGAAAGGGATGCGTTACGCCCATGTGGGTGGTCTATATGAGAATTCATGACAATACCACGAGAATCCATGATGTTAACGAACATGAAGGATCCTTGAATAAATCATTTCCTTAAACTGTAGCTCAACGTATTCCATTCTCAACAAGATACAGCAATTCATAACTAGGGTATCATCATGAACTCCCCCGATAAACTCCTAAAAAAGACCTCCTAGTCAAAACTCTATGAATCGTAGTGAGCGCCAACAGTTCAAAACAAGAATGTCGGTACGTCATCTAAATCCGCAGCTTTCCGTTTCCGCTCCTTCTCGTTCTTCTCCCTTTCAGCCTTGCGCTTGGCAATGCGCTCCGAAGTCTCCTTACTGACACCGCTGTTACCACCACTGCCGCCCGGATCTCTGACTAACGCATTTTCATCGAACAAAGCACTTGATCGTCCCTTAGCACCACCCCGATCGCCCACAGAATCGAAGGATTGGGTATACTTGCTGACACTTGATGCGCGCGTTGCATGCGATGTCTCAACAGGCTGCTGCGGCGAAGACCCCGACAATGCCTTACTTTTCTTCGTCGGTACCAAATCGTCAAGCATGTCAAAGGGTGTTGCGCGACTTATGCGTGAGCGAGATTTTGCTGCAGGTGTAGGTGGCGCAGGCTTAGCGAAGACGGGGTTCGGATTGGGTGCAAGAGACGAGGCAGACTTTTGCCCCTCTGCTGCACTGCTGTTGCGGACTGGGGTGGGTGTGGTGGTGGATCTGGGAACGGGCTTTGCTGACGGGCGCGGTGCGTCTAGATCGTCGCTGTCGTAGTCGCTATCTTGTGCTGCGTATTTGCTAGTGGTCGCAACGTGTCTTGAGGCCATGAACGAAGACGCAAAATGAGACCGATTTGACAACACGGCCCGCCCTTCTTGGTCATCTTCGTCTTCCTGCGACGCAAACACATCGCGAATCGCTTCCTTCTGCTTCAGCTCTTGGACCCTGGCCTTCTCCTTCATCTCGCCACTAGTCGACCTCTTCGCATTTGCAACGACGGGTCTGGTAACCTCAGCAGCTTCTTTCTTCTTCTCTTCGATCATCGCCTTAAGCTTCTCGTATTCGGCGATGTGCAAGTGTCGCGAGAAGAGCTTTGCTGTCTCCAGAAACTCGTCTTCCACCATCATCCACTCGTCGTCGCGCAGATCGAACTTCGACAGACATTTGTGCATTTTCTCAATGTGCGGCGCCTCAAGCTCATCAATGGGAGGTGGTGATGATGACCCTCCACGTTTCTTTCCCAATGCATCTTTGGTCCTTGTCTTAGTCCGTGGCGTTGTCGGTGCTGTTGGAAGGCCGGGAAGGTCATCGTCGGACCCATTTGATCTCGTTCTGCTCCTGCTGCTGTCTGCCAGCACAGTGCCATCGAAGAAGTCGTCATCTATGTCAGCTGTAGTGCGCGCTTTCGTAGCTTTCCGCGATGATGCTGGCTTGGCTTGGGTCCGACTTCCGCCACTCTTGCTTGCCCAAGGTAGCTGACGCGGCATGATGCCCAAGGTTTTGTAGATCAGCCTTGTATTCGCAGGAGTTGAGAGTGTAGAGGACAGTTTGCACGCGACATAATGACCGTAGTCTGCGTAGAAGCAGCTTAGAAGGTCATGTAGCCACAAACACGTCCGAAAGGGTCGAAAGCGCGTGCACGTAGGTGAATTGTTCGCGGTCGCCTGGGCACGTGCTATGACGCGCTAGACCCTGCCAGTTCCGTCCACGGGTCGGACCCACTTTCCTGGGATTGCGCCCTTCCGTTCCGATCTAATCTGTGACTTTGAACGTGCTCTCCGCCTTCAATTCAAAGTGACACGTTTCGCTTCCATGCGATTCCGTGACGCTCGATGCTTGCCTAGACATCGCGTACCTAGGCACTGATGGGGTCCTTGCTGGTACAGCTGTTGGCATCGAGTTGGTCTCGCTCGACGCTGCAGCTTACACCGAACAACACACTACCATAAACGTCTTAACAACTTAACAACAAACCCACGCGCGCGTCTTTTCGTCTAAGGGCCATCGGATGCCCTAAATCGTTCAATTGACTCGACTACCCTCCTTTAAGAACAGCTGGCCTGGCTTTGTGTTGACTCACAACGACCCCTCTTTCCGTTCGCAATGTCCATGTTCCGCAGGCCAGGAGATTCGTCGTCAAGTTCGGGAACCTCTGATGATGAGAGCGAATACGAGGAAGCAAGCGAATCGCAACAGGATAGCGTCCTGTCACGAATCGAAACTCTAAGTTCCGCTACTTCTGGGCATCCGTCTCTTCAGCCCCATCGGCCTCCTCTAGAAGTTCGGCAGAACTCAGCACAAAACGTTCGAGATTTGTTGTTCCATTCAATGCTTGAAAAGCAGACTATTCAGCAAGCTGCGGAGCGACTAGGAAAGGATATCTCTGATCCGGAAGTACAACGAGTCGGAAGAGACGCCTATAAGGAACTCGCTCGTCAGATCTCCAACAATGTAGACGACGCCTACGCGAGCGATGAGATGCAGGCTCACCGAACAACTGCGAATCAGGGAATTCATCGATTGATCCAGGGTAACCTTAGCAAACTTGCGCCGATCCCCGAAGGAACTTCACAGGCGCTCATCTCACGACCAGGAACTGCGATCAATCCACCCTTACCTCAACAACCATCTCTTGGCTTCGATGTCATGTCTGGTATATCGGCTCCCGTACAGCTGCAGCTACGAGGATATCCTCATCTGCAAACGGACCGCTATATCCGGGAGTTTTCGGAGCTCGAGATTGTAGGGAAGGGCGGATACGGCAAGGTCTTCAAAGCCAAACACAAACTAGATGGCTCATTGTATGCTGTAAAGAGGATACCGGTGAGCCCGTCCAGGGTTGCAAGAATACAAGAGCATGGGCCCGAAGAACTGGAAAGCATGCTTGAGGAAGTACGTTCGCTCGCTCGGTTCGATCATAACAACATAGTTCGGTATCACAACGCTTGGCTGGAGTTCACCACAATACCGGCAGACCCTGTGACCGCGCCGGAAGTCACGATGTTACGCAACGACCGTCTTTTGGATGATCGACCCGCATTTCCGTCATTTTCACCGGGCTCGGGAGATCTGCATTCTCAGCTAGATAGCCTGACGATGGACAATCCCTTCGCAAGCACCGAACACAGCAATAGCGCGGGAATTATATTTGAGTTCAGCGAATCGGAACAGCAAGTGAACGAGACCAGGAGCGAGAGCGTTCATGCATCATACAAAGAGACGTTGAAGCAGACAAGACGCACAAAACGTCGGGGCAGCCAAGCAAGCCAGACCACGATAGCTACAATATCGTCGACAAAGTCCAGGATGAGCGCTGTGGAGGACGTTGACGAGGACGAAGATGACGACGTTGAAAATATACCCAGATTACACATGCCGTATTCTCAGGAGTCGCATTCCGAAATGTCAGACAGCATGATATCGAACAGCGATGCGCCCCGCCACTTGATCCAAAACCAGAGCCTTGGACCAGTCCTCACACTAAATGTGCAAATGAGCCTCTGCGAAACCAACCTTGCCGCTTTCCTCTCTTCCGATCAACACTCACCCACAACACACGCGATCGAACAGCATTGTTTCCACCCCTGCGTATCGCTGGAGTTACTAGACAACATCGTCTCCGGAGTCGAGTACCTCCACGTACAAGGCGTAGTTCATCGCGACCTCAAACCAGCCAACGTCTTCCTATCGCTCTCACGAGCGCGCCACCCCCCATACGGCTCCGTCAACGTTTCGAGCTGCACAACGTGCCCGAAGCGTGATCACCTACACATGACGCCGCGCATCGGAGACTTCGGGCTTGTCGCGGCGCTGAGCGACAGCTGCACTGTATCGGATACCTTTAAGCCTGTGGGTACGGAGTTTTACCGTCCGCACACGGGCAGTGGTATCAACGAGAAGCTTGATGTCTTCGCTCTGGGTGTGGTGGCGTTTGAGATGATTCAAAAGTTCGACACGCGTATGGAGCGGATATCTGCTCTTACGGAGCTGCGCCGAGGGGTCTTTCCGGATGGCTTCGCGCAAGGTCTGGGTGATGTAGGGGATGGCGTGCAACAGCTGATCAGCGACATGGTGCAAGGAGATGAAGGGAAGCGGCCAGGATGTGAAGATGTGCGGATTGAGATTCAAAAGCTAGTACGTGCTTTGAAGATGTGAGTCGGAGTCTCCATCACTGGGCGGAGGTGTCGCATTGGGAGGCGCAGAATAGATACCCACGCATCTGTGGTGACTTGTGCAAGTCGAGTATATTGCATCGTAGCTATCATAACATGGAGATTCTCTCCAAATGTCTTCCATCTCACGTTTGCGTTGTGACTATGGTGTTCAAAGCGCTGCACCTATTGTCCTAGATTGGCGGGAAAGGTCCAACACTCCCCGCTTTTTGAGGCCGCTCTTACCCCGCTTTCCGCTCGCTTGGGCTACCCGAAGCTCACAGCCTTCGCACAAGTTCGCAGAGCGACGGCGACGAGCAGCGCACACTATGCAGACTCATCTTCAATTTGATGTCCCTCTATATAACATCTAATTCCAAAATTTGCCACCTGTAACGGGTCTCAGCCAGAAGACATTCCGTTTCCAAATCCGGCTTACTGTCAATACTTTAACGGGAGCCCAGTTCGAGTCCTGTGGTGTCCTTTAATCCACTCACTTGGGTAACCAGTGATGCTGGAGGGACCTAAGCAATGAATACAACTTGACGAGGGAAGCAATTCCGCAGTCTAGTATTCACCACGGGACGGCGGCGCTGGATTACTCCTATTAGGGTTGGAAGTCGGGTGACGGGTTGGGGTATCCACTGGTATTTTGTTTTTGTCTTTTTGCCTAGATCTTCTTTTTTGTTTTTTATTCACCTACCTACCAACCTATATGCACGCACATACGGAGAACAGTAGTTAGCAGCGCCTGCTGTCGTATCTTCTGCTTTGCATTTCTCTTTTTGCATCTATTGCATCGCACTTTCAGTAGCCTCTGC
Organism: Alternaria ethzedia; assembly: GCF_023757985.1. Classification (NCBI taxonomy): domain Eukaryota; kingdom Fungi; phylum Ascomycota; class Dothideomycetes; order Pleosporales; family Pleosporaceae; genus Alternaria; species Alternaria ethzedia. Next base: position 854,798 of record NW_026056203.1, on the reverse strand, counting down.
ACGAGAAAATTGCTAAGAAGAATACATGGTATTACATATCTACATTCGCCAAAGCAGGTCCCTTTGTCGCCGTCCAGCAGCAAGATGAACCAGCATCTCCACTGCTAGCACGACCTACCCCTTAATTCAACGTCCGCCTCCACTCATCCATGGCATCAAAAAGCGCCCCCAACCTCACCCCGTCCTCATCATCCCCCACAGTCAAAACCTTGACCACACTCCTCTTCCTCCCATGCCTCAGCGTAAGTTCCCTCAACGGGGGCATCGAAACCAACATATCCCTCCACGACCCCTCTTTGCACCCCAATACCCTCTCATTCTGAATCCAAACATTAAAATCCATAACAACCGGATGGAAAACAATCTCTTGGCTCGTCCGTATAAGCCCCAAACACCTCCTCATCAGACTAATCTCATTGCGCACGCCGACTGAGAACCGGGTGCCAGACGGTTGTACCCCGTCTTCTATACTCTGCGGCGTAACATCGAGTTCAAAATCGAAGGTTGTGGGGACGAGATTGTAGATTTGCAGACTGCGGGACGGCTTCAGATACAGCATCTCCGCTAGTAAAGGGGAGTCGCCGGGGATGAGTTGCCGCCATACATTGCATACGCGCTGGCAGCGGAGTAAGTCCCAGAAGTCGAGGTGGATGAACACGTGCTGAAGCACCTCAACAGGGAGGTCTGTAATGCGTTTTCTTTGGCCGCTGCCCGGGTGCGTGGAACCTGCAGTGAACATTTGGCGGACGCGGTCCGCGTAGTTTCCTATGCTGCTGCGCCGGCTGTCTCGCGAGAATTCCGAGTCCCAAGACCGCATGGAGGCTGTGTCTGCGTCTGCGGGGAGGCCGCTGATGGAAGGGTTGCGGATGGAGTGGCTTGAAGCGCTTTGTTTGCGCCGGTTGGTGGTGTCTTTGAGCTTCTCGGAGAAGCGCGTGAAGGCCGAGAAGTGGGATTGGTGGTGAAGATCCATCATGGCTTCTGTTCTGCTTGATTGTCGAGATGTATGACCTTGCTTCCGTCTGGAACTTTTATGTTTTTGATCTGGACTCCTCTAGGGCATCCAGTGTCGTTGTTAGCGCTTTTGATACGGGCTGTGTTATTAGACTTCAGCCTTGCGACGACGGTGCGGGGTTATATCGTGTAACGTAATTGCGGTGCAACTCTATATCTCTTGTGTCTCCGCGACGGTTGAATGGTACGGTGTTCTCTTATATCGTGTCCGAAGCGGTGTGAATGGCAGCATCGATCGAGAGAACAGGAAACGACGACAACGTGGAAGCCGCAGCTGACATGTCATTTACACTAGCCGAATGTGGCTGACTGACGCGGGATGGGGGCCGACAAAAGCAAGCAGAACACATGGGAGCTGGGATGTTCGGCGATGTTTGCTTGACGGCTTGCGAGGCGTATCAAGGAAAGTGAGGTTGACGGTCTGTTGTTCTGATACGCTGCAAGGGTAATGTTCCACTATTAATGCCGATGTTGGCCATCAAACGCACTATGATCCCGCCTTTCCGTGTGGGACTATGCATCATACATACGATACTGCGATAGTGGATCAAGCTGGTATGGTGTGTTGTATTGATATATGTTTACATGGCTTCCCAAGCCAAGACTGTGTTGTTCTTGAACAGGCCGTCCGATGACGCAATGCCAGAGCATTGAAGTACACATGAAGCGGCGCATAGCACGCTTGTCGTGAGACGACTATTGTGCCAAATCTTCCAACACTCCTCTAGGATCCTCCTTGACGTACTCCTCGGCGCGGTAAGCCTATTTGGACGTGAAGTCTCAAAAGTGCCCACTGAGTCCTTGATTGAAGGTCGCTGCATGTCATGTATGCGTCACGCTCTCTTCAGCCGACCTCGATTGATGCCAATGCGCCAATGACTTCTTCAGCGACTCCTCCGTTTTCTACTACCATCTTTGTGACTTGGGAGATCAGTCCTCTCTTCATGCCGCCTCGGGGTGGTGTCCAGACGCCTGAAGTCGCCAACAGTTCTCTTTGAGTGAGCGCATCTGCACTGGAGGTGGGCGCAGTACCGCCTGTTGCTGAGTTCATCGAGTTGGGTACGCCCGGGGGCGTAAGGTGAGACGGGGGATCGATGGTTCGGATGGAGACGATGCGCGCGCCTGTGGATGATGTTGTTGAATTCGTACACGCGATTGCGAGGACCGCATCTGCTACTGCGAGCTCCTCCTTGGCGGGATCGAAGATGATGTTGGGGCCCACTGCCATGGCTAGTATGATGACTGGGGGCTTGCCTAGCTGGGGAACAGTCTTGTTGGTACCCGCCTGCTTGGGGTATAGCGGCACGGCGGCATCCCAGTCGTCGTCGAACAGGGGGTCTTCGTCCTTTTCCGACTTCAGGGCTGGTAGGAGGGTGGTGAGGAGGGCGAGATGGGTGGTCATGGACAGCAGCGCGAGCGGGTAGGAGAGCGGAGGTGAAAGGAGGAGAATCTAAGATTGTTAGCAGTATGTCTGGAAGACGTATCGTGACTTCTTACGTCGACGTAGAGCTTCCAGTGGAACCGTCTGTTGATGTACAGGCGGTCCTTGAGCTCACCACTGGCAAGCAAGCTCTCGGTGAGCATGGAGGACAGGAATACTGGCAGGGCGTCGTCTTCGCGGAAGCCTGGGACCTCAACGCTCATTTCGACCCAGGCATTCTGGCCCTTGCCCTTGCTGTCGTCCGTCTCTTCGCCCTCTCCCATGTCTACGTCCTCGGGCTCGCCCAGGGTCGGGCGCTGCCGTGACCGCTCCACCTCGGCCTTGACTCCTACGAGCGCCTCGGTCCCGTCTTCCAGGGCGATGCGCGCACTCCCGTTTGCGCTGGGCAGTACGTCATACTCGGCGCGCATAGAGCGAAAGTCGCGGGGGCCCTTGGTGACATCGAGGCGGATGGGCGGCGTCTGTGAGAGGGTGGAGCGCAGGAAGGACAGCTCAGCGGGCGAGAGGTTGACGAGGGCCTGCTGGGGCGCCATGGCAATTGGATGGTGGTGCTTGGGACGGGGCGGCGGCGAGGTGTTTGCTGCTCGCGGATTTCTTGCGCATTTGTTTCGACGACGAACTAGCGGGCCCGGCGATTCGGCTGCAGCGTCACTTGCTTGCAGCCCCGGCGCGAGCTACTTCGCGCGACAACACCGTGCGCTGACCGCCGGTCCGCAAGAGCATTGTACGTCGTGTTGTTGGGTCCGGGTAGACATATACTGTCGCAGTCTCGTGGCATCTCCTATATTCTACTCTTAATATATATTCCTAGGGCGATGCTACGGTAGACCAAGCCACCCGACCCTCGTCACACGTCCACGACCGGCCGCCAATGTCACCCCCGAGGTCCAAGCGGAACAGCGGCAATGCCATCACCACCATCGACAAGCTCGACTACCCGCCCAACTCGCCCCGTCGCCCGCTGCTCGCCCCCGACGACGACACCGAATCCCAGCGCCGCAGCAACGACACGAGTTACGCCGGCAGCTTCTTCGAGCAGGTGGCCGAAGGCATCTACGAGCAGGACCGCGTCAAGATGCAGCGCGCCGTGCTACGATGGCTGAGCTTCGTCTGGGCCATCGTCATCTGCCTCTGCGCTGGTAGCATCACCGCCTTCTCCCTCTACGGCCACTTGTTCCAGTCCAAGCTGCACTACACCCAGGTCCAGGTCAACATCGTCTCCATCGGCGCCGAGCTCGGCCTCTACCTGCTCGTCCCCATCTTCGGATACCTCTGCGACCGTCTGGGCCCTGGCGTGCCTGCCGGTATCGCTGGCCTTCTCTTCGGCTCGGGATATCTGCTGGCAGCCTTCGCCTTCAAGAGCGGCCCTCCGCCATCTGCAGGCGGTCATGGCTGGCCCTTCGGCGTCATGGTGCTGGCCTTCGCCTTCGTCGGCATGGGCACCAGCTGCATGTACCTGTCTGCAGTAACAACATGCGCGAAGAACTTTGGACGCGGAAACGCCAAGGGTGTGGCTCTGGCAGTGCCCATCGCAGCCTTCGGACTCAGCGGCATGTGGCAAAGTCAGGTTGGAAGCCGGCTGCTGTACGTGAGGAACCCGGATGGCACCAAAGGCGACGTCGACGTGTACCGCTTCTTCCTCTTCCTCGGCATACTCCTCCTCTGCGTGGGCGCCGTCGGCTTCTTCGCGCTGCGCATCATGGACGAAGAAGAGATGATCGACGAGGCAGTAGACGAGCTTGAAAGATCTGGTCTGCTGCAGCGCGACGAGTTCTTCACTCAGGCTGCGCAGCATCACGGCTATGGAACTATGGAGACGCAGGACCTCTCCGACTCGACTTTTGACTTCCTGCAGTCCGAGGCTGAGCGTTTGAAGGCCAAGGCGGAAGAAGAGGCACGCAAGAAGACATGGCTGCTGAACGAGGAGACTCGTCGGTACATCATGGACCCTACCATGTGGTGGCTCGCAGGCGGCTTCTTCCTGGTTACTGGCCCTGGTGAGGCTTTCATCAACAACCTAGGCACCATCATCGAGACGCTTACGCCTGCGCATGTCGCCACTAACACCTCGCCTGCCACCCACGTCTCCATCGTCGCCATCACCTCCACACTCGCTCGCTTAATCACCGGCACACTCTCCGATGTCCTCGCCCCGGTTTCGTCTGGCAACTCCCACCGTCGTGGACCAGACTCCATCGCGAACTCGCTATCGTCACTCCCATCCCTCGAGCAGCCGCGCCGATTCACTGTCTCTCGCATAACCTTCCTCCTGGCATTCGCCTTCATCCTCTCTCTTGGACAACTTCTGCTGGCCAGTGGGTGGGTACAGAACCACGCCTCCCGTTTTGCCGCTGTCTCCGCACTCATCGGTGCCGGTTATGGAGCCGTCTTCTCTCTTACACCTATCGTCGTCTCAGTAGTATGGGGTGTCGAGAACTTCGGTACAAACTGGGGCATTCTAGCCATGACACCGGCTGCCGGTGCCACGCTCTGGGGTGCTGTCTACGCCACGGTGTATCAGAAAGCTGCAGAGAATGGTGAAGCGGGTGTTCAGAAGGATCCAGAGGACGTGCTTTGCCATGGAAAGGCTTGCTATGCGTCCACCTTCTGGGCCATGACCATCAGCGTGTGGATTGCCATGGGTCTCATCTTCTTCGCTTGGAGGGGCCCAGGCGGGTGGAAGCAGAGGGGTGTTGCTGTATAATGGTCTTGTCTTTTTTTGCATGGCGAAGGGCGTTTGTGATTCATGGTTATGAAGCGTTCATTGCGTTATTCCTATGTTGCTCTACTAGCATTGCATATTCCACTTTCTTGAATCAATACGAACTTTGAATACTACCCTCACACGTCTGAACATAACAAAATGAAGCATATGCGCACATGCTGGTTTATCTTGCTGCTGAAGGGCGATATAGAGACTCGCTTTAGCAAGTGTAGCACCTTAATTGAGGAAGAACAAACAATCCTCAGGTCTGGAGCCTAAGTTAATGTTATGTTACCTACTTTGCATGTTTCTATCTTGATGTAGGCTGCAGACCTATTCAGCTTTTCCCGTGTATAGCGTAGAAGGAATATATCACAGCACATGCTTTACATCCGCTGTTTGCAAAATTACTTAGACTTAACAAAAAAGATAGAACAACCAACCCCTTCACTCAACGCCACAAGACAACTATATTCTCTCAACCACCCTTTCCCCGAAGGCTATAGTCTCAAGATCTCAATCCACAAGTTCGACGTATGCCAAACCTGTAGTTCAAGGAAAATTTCCTCTAACCACCCTTGCTGCTGAAGGCTGTAGTATGAAGATTACAAAGAACACGTTCCTCGACTTGATGGTCAAACGCCCGTGTCCTCTATTCAAGACTTGAGTGAACGAGTGCTCGAACTCTTGTCCTATGTTTTGGTACTGCAGTACGCGATGCTTTGCTTCAGCCTGTTTAAGGGCGTAGGCAATTAGTCTTGCAAGGTCTGGTTTCACCCTAGACGTTGCAGGACTGGGTTGTTGCTTGGTTTGCTTTGCTTTGGGGTTCTTGTGCTGTGATGGGCGATCGCGAAATTGTGACGATTATATATGGGATGGGATGTCATATCTACCTCCTGCGTCTATCGTGTGGGGAGGATGTGAACTCTGCTATCGACCAAGGGAACGCGCGCATGCACGGGTGTGTCGTTGTGTTGAGGGAAAGTGAGAGGGGAGGTCGTACCTTCCTCCCAGGAAAGAGCAATAACGTGCACTGACGCAATATTAACCATCAGGATTCACCTCAACAGAACAACAGATGGAAGTATTAAATGTTATATTCCTTCGCCACCAGCCACTTCGGCAAGGCAGACGAGGTAATGGGTTCGTCGAACACTCATTTCATGCAAAGCTCCCAACGTTAACTCTTGTCTAGTCATGAGCCGTAAGCAGTCCCAGTCTACACCCGCGACCCTAATATACAAAGCACACGCTTAACCAGAGAACTCCTTAATGTCGGTAGTCTTGCCAGGGATAAGAGCCAATGGCACGATACCCGACACGTGCATCTCGGGGCCGTAGACGTGCATGTTGAGGCCGAGCTCCTGGCCGACACCCTTGATGTTCTTGAGACCCTCCTGGTAGTTGGGGCCGGCACGACGGATCCAGATCTGGACGTTGTGCTCGACGAGGAGAGGTGCGACTTCCCTCAGAGCGCGGATGACACCCTTGAAAGTCGAGGCGACGTTGGTGAAGTTGGCAATACCTCCACCGATGAAGAGAACCTTGCCCTCTGGGTGTTGAGGAGCACGGAGCATGAGGTCGAGGACGGTACGGGCGTAGTGGAAGGTCTGTGTCTCGGTGGGAGCACCAGAGTACTCACCGTAGTTGGCAAGCTCACCGGCGAAACCAGCAGAGGCGATGGCGTCGGCGTAAACGACGGACGCACCACCACCAGCGACCAGGGTCCAGACGCGGCCGGTAGCGTTGAGGATGGTCAGCTTGAGGGAAGCACCAGTCTTAGCGTCCATCTCAGCAATGTACGCCTCCTCCTTGCTCATCTCACGACCGAATGGAGCAGGGAACTCCATCGGTGGGCCGACATCGACGGTCTGCTTAGCATTCTGCTGGGGAGCAGCTGGTATGCCGAGAGCTGTCGCGCTGCGAGCAATAGCCCACTTGGCACCGCACTCGAACTCAGCAGTTTGGTCAAGCTTGGCAGCGAGATCCAGGAAGTGAACCTCAGCTGAGGTCTTCTCCTCGTTGGGAATGACGACGAGAGGGTTGATCTCAAGGTATCTTGGTTACGTTAGTATGTATTAGGCAGGTGACAGGTGCCTGAGTAACTCACGTGAACTGGCAGTCAACGTAGACGGCGTATAACCTTGAGATGAAGTCGACGAGGACGTTGTGTACACCCTCGGGCACCTTCTTCAAGAGAGTGGCGGCAATCTCCTCGTTGGAGGGGTATTCCTTGAGGTCGACGGGGATGAGGAGCTTCTCAGCCTTCTCATCGACATCACCGACATCGACACCACCCTCGTGGGTGAAGAGGATCCAGTCACCCTAAGCGGACAAGTTAGCGGTGAGATCGGCAAAAGATCGCAAGATGGCGCCGATGCTAGAGCCGCAACACCACGGGCCCGTAAATTGACGATGCATAGGTAGCGGCGCAAAAGCGCTGAAATTGCAGCCACATTTGCATGTGAAAGTGGACGTGCGTATCGCAGAAGAGTAGGTGCTCTGCAGGAGTGGGTCGGCCGTCGTTCCCTTCGTCCGGCCGGCCTTGAAACAAAACCAGGCAGTGCGCCCGGTTTAAGCACGCTTCCCGCTCCGCTTGCACTCGAGCTGCAGCATTCCGCTCTGAGCTTCCGAGTATGCCTTTTGCACGCCTTCGCATGCGCCAGACCACACGGTCGCCCGAAACGGCACGAGATACGACGTAACGAAATAACGAAATGATTGTAGAAAAAGGCGGAAACTGAAATGGACATACCTCTCGCACGGAGTTGATGTTGATGTAGTACTCGGTGTCTTGGGGATGGGGAACGAAAGGCTCGACCAAGAACTGCCTCAGGACACCATCAACAGTCTCAACACGCTGCTCCTTTCCTGCCCTCGCCTCGATCCACTCCCTCGCCTCAGCCCAGGTCTTGTTCAGCGCGAGCAGGCCGCTCTTGCCTCGCCTCTTGATGAGCTGGTCTGGCTTTGCGACGAACTTGGAACCGGGGGTCAGCAGCCATGGGTATGTGGCCTCGGCCTGGTCGAGCACGCCCTTGATGTCCTCATCGGCGGCGAAGTGCAGCGATGCGAGCTTGGAGGGGGGGTTGTGTGTGGCCGACGCGGGCAGGGGAGTGGGCTTGATGACAGGCGCGCGGGTGAGGTGGTAGTTGAGGATGGCCTTGCCGTCGGCCTCGAGGATAGACTTGGCTGACATTGTGGTGTATGGTCAAACTGCGATGGATGAGTGTCAATGTCAAGAGGGGCGGCTCGCGTGGAGGCAATGGGGTGCAAGAGATATGGCTGGCAGGCAATCCCGAAAGAAGTCTCGGGTATGGCAATGGGGCCTTATGCAATGTCCGGAGACGAAGATGTTCGGAGAAGATGGTGAGGGGGCCGGGACAAAAGATGCGAGGTGGCAGGCTGGGGAGTGGGCAGACGTACCTGGATTTGTTGAGGCTTGACACACGGTCTGCAGAGGGTTAAGAGGAACTGCTGGCAAGATTGAGTTGTCAGACGGCTTGGGAGGAGCTTGAGAAAGCGGTCTGATGTTTTTTCTGCGTGTTGAGCACTGAGGGCGGGCAGCGGATGCAGGGCTAAGGCACTGGGCGCACGGCGGGCCTATCACGGCGAGGACACCCCACCAGGGGTACAGGAGCTGCGGATGCCCTACACGACCCACGACGAGATATCAACGACCCGAACACACGCTTCCCGGGGGATTTTCCGCGATAACACCTTCCAGAAAGCGCGCACGCGGTGCATTGAAGCCCCATCTATTACCAACACCCCCAATTCCGAGGTGCGACGCTGCGGTGCAGACATTCGGGTCCCCGTTCACCGCTCGGGACTTGGGGTTAGCGCCACACGCATCTAGTTCGTGCAGGGGATATCACTCTCCAGCTCAACACCGCCAAAAGTAAGGGCCAAACTTCGGAAAGAATCGCTGCTCCCTCTTCGCAACCTTCTCCCCATCCATCCAAGTACTCTGCTCTGCCCTCAGCACGGCATTGCATCCATAAGGTAAGTCACTCGCTCGCTCCTTCCCTAGCCCTTGTTGAGCTCCATCCCACCTGCCCGCTCTTGCGTGCCTGCCCCAACAGCTCCGAAGCATTTTTTCCCACGCGAAATACCCCGACCGCCAACCTTATCTGCTCGTCACAACGCCCGTTCCGAGCCAGACTGACCCTCCCGCCTCTCTAGAATTAATCGACCTTCACAATGCCTTCCGCAGCACCCCCCAACGGGAGCGTCCCAGCGCAGGCGGCCACCTCGAGCGACGGCCTCTCCGCCAACGACAACATCCGTCGTTTCGCTGCCCCCAGCCGGCCCATGAGCCCCCCGGCCTCGCACACACTCTTCCATCCCAAGACACGATGCTTCGTCTAGTAAGACCACCACGCCTGCAAAATACCGGAGCGCGGCTCTAACACAATGTGAACAGCGGACTGCAGCCCCGTGCCGTCCAGGGCATGCTCGACTTCGACTTCATCTGCAAGCGCAAGCAGCCCTCCGTCGCCGGTATCATCTACACATTCGGCGGTCAATTCGTCAGCAAAATGTACGTAGTCGTCAATACCCCGACATGCCCCGCCAAGCATCCGACTCACACAACACAGGTACTGGGGAACCAGCGAGACTCTGCTGCCCGTCTACCAGACAGTCGAGAAGGCCGTTGGCAAGCACAACGATGTTGACACCGTTGTCAACTTCGCCTCGTCGCGCTCAGTCTTCCAGTCCACCATGGAGTTGATGGAATTCCCTCAGATCAAGTGCATTGCCATCATTGCTGAGGGTGTCCCCGAGCGAGTAAGTCACAACCACAGCGAAACTACTCTGAACAGCCACTGACTTGCACTAGCGTGCGCGTGAGATCCTCCACGTTGCCCAGAAGAAGGGCATCACCATCATCGGCCCGGCCACCGTCGGAGGCATCAAGCCCGGTGCGTTCAAGATCGGTAACACTGGTGGTATGATGGACAACATCGTTGCCTCCAAGCTCTACCGCCCTGGTTCCGTCTCATACGTCTCCAAGTCCGGAGGTATGTCCAACGAGCTGAACAACATCATCGCAAACACTACCGATGGTGTGCTCGAGGGTGTTGCCATTGGTGGTGACAGGTACCCCGGTACTACTTTCATCGACCACGTTCTCCGATACCAGGCCGACCCCGACTGCAAGATCATTGTCCTGCTCGGTGAGGTTGGTGGTGTTGAGGAATACCGCGTCATTGAGGCTGTCAAGTCCGGCCAGGTCAACAAGCCCATTGTTGCGTGGGCCATCGGTACCGTTGCTGGCATGCTCAAGACCGAGGTCCAGTTCGGTCACGCTGGTTCTTTCGCCAACTCTCAGCTCGAGACTGCGGCCACCAAGAACAAGACCATGAGGGAAGCTGGCATCTACGTCCCAGAGACCTTCGAGGAGATGCCCGGCACTCTTGCCCAGGTCTACCAGAAGCTCGTCAAGGACGGCACCATCAAGCCCAAGCCTGAGCCCGTTGTACCCAAGATCCCCATCGACTACTCATGGGCGCAGGAGCTCGGTCTCATCCGAAAGCCCGCTGCTTTCATCTCCACCATCTCTGACGACCGTGGCCAAGAGCTTCTGTACGCTGGTATGCCCATCTCTGATGTCTTCAGGGAGGAGATTGGTATCGGTGGTGTCATGTCACTGCTGTGGTTCCGTCGCCGTCTGCCCAACTACGCCAGCCGTTTCCTCGAGATGGTTCTCATGTTGACTGCCGATCACGGTCCAGCTGTGTCTGGTGCCATGAACACCATCATCACTACCCGTGCTGGCAAGGACCTCATCAGTGCCTTGGTCTCTGGTCTCTTGACCATTGGATCGCGCTTCGGTGGTGCGCTCGACGGCGCCGCTGAGGAGTTCAGCAAGGCCTTTGACAAGGGCCTCAGCCCTCGTGACTTCGTTGACACAATGAGGAAGGAGAACAAGCTCAGTAAGTCGCCTAAGCTGAAAGCCATATTTTTACAGCAGCTAACGTCTACCAGTTCCCGGTATTGGTCACAGGATCAAGTCGCGTAACAACCCCGATCTTCGTGTCGAGCTCGTCAAGGAGTACGTCAAGAAGAACTTCCCCAGCACCAAGCTGCTCGACTACGCGCTTGCCGTCGAGTCAGTGACCACATCGAAGAAGGACAACCTGATCCTCAACGTCGACGGCTGCATCGCTGTCTGCTTCGTTGACCTTGTCCGCAACGGTGGTGCCTTCACCCAAGAGGAGGCCGAGGACTACCTGAAGATGGGTGTCCTTAACGGTCTCTTCGTCCTTGGCCGAAGTATCGGTCTCATTGCCCATTTCCTTGACCAGAAGAGGCTGCGTACTGGTCTGTACAGGCATCCCTGGGACGACATCACCTACCTCCTGCCCTCGCTGCAGGCTGGTGGTGCGCCAGGTGCCGAGGGCCGTGTTGAGGTTACGTTGTAGAGTCATGGTTTGGAAAAGGCAAGGGTATATCCGGTTCTAGTCGCTTGATGGCGGACCCAAACTGGCGTTTTGAGCGTGGTAGACGAAGGTCTTCCGCAGCATCGTAGGGCCATTGTAGCAATACCCGCCCGCTGTTGGCGGACATATATTATTTAATGTCAAACGAACAAGCAATGCGAGTTCCATGTGCCACGTGCCGTGTCTTGATACGGATGGGTCGGCAGCACTTTTTCAGCCCTGTGGGTGGCCTAACGTAGTGCTCTGATCCATCTTTAGCCACCCTACATTCCGCTCGAAGAAGCAAACCCTTCGTCTGTTCGCCGCAATAATTCTCACCAACATGAATCTTGAAACAGCGACATCTGGAAGATGAAGTCGCCCACGATAGAAGGAAAATCATCCATCCGGTTGAATCAAGGCTTAAATGCAAGTAAGGCAGATTCATGTTCTGTACCGCTGACCCACAAAAACATGGTGTGGCAGTATCGTATGTTTCCTCATTGTACCTGATGTGCCGAGTCCCGCTCACCGGTATCCCGGTCACGACCACGAGAAGCGTTAGTAAATATCTTAGGCTAACTAGGCGTAGGATAGCGGCCAACACACTCGTGCGAGAGAATCATTCTTCATAGGATCTGGGCTCCCGCTGTCAGCACCCAGCCACCCCGTTGATTTTTGCAGGATTCGATGCGCCCCAAAGCCATACCTATACCTAGGTAGTCTTGGCATCCACCATGGTCTCGTTGAATACGGCTAAAACGGATGCTGTGTAACCAAGGAACCGCAAAGTTTTGGTTCATGCATCGATGATGCCTTTGCACGGATGTCTATCCGTCTGCAATATTTGGCTCGAGGCAGTCATGAACATGTCATAGTTGTTCAGCAAGGCTGCAGCTTCAGTCACGCCGCGGCCCTACATGCGGCGCGTACAGAGTTGTGAGTTCTTCCGCGTCGCTTACATTAGGCGTTCAGCCGCTATCGTTATTGGGGGCCACGGACTGTTCGCTTCTTTGTGCTGGCGGGTAAGGTGCCTGGCTGCCTTGAAAATAAGCATGGGTATCTAGTTCTGCATGCGAGCTGCCGCAGGGAATAAGTAGAGATGTGATCCCGGGGTTCAGTTGGTGTTCAGCCTTGTCGCTGGTATTATCGTCACCAGCAAGCACCATCGTCATCGTTTTGGTGTTGAGGTACCACACCAACATACTCTCGCAATGTTCACACGCACCATCATCGCCGCAATGGCTTCGGCCTCGCTGGCTGGCGCCCAGAGTTCAGACTCGGAACATACACTTGCTGCTTTCGCTTTCGTTCGCACGGGAGAACGGACACCCATCTTGCGCAATAATACCCAGACTCTTACCAGCTTCGGCGCGAATCAGATGCATGCGCTCGGTCAAAAGTTCAGATCAAAGTTCATTTCCGGTCCTGAGTCCATTGCAGGACTATCAGAGGATGTCCTGAACAACGACCAGATTTGGGTTCAGACTCTCGATGCGCCATACCTGGTTTCGTCGGCGCAAGCCTTCATGCAAGGTCTTTACCCACCACATGACATCAGCAACGCAACTGGTGATAACACGGGTGTCCTCGCTGACGGCACTTCGGTCGACTACCCACTCAACGGATATCAGTACGCTAGCATTCATGCTGCGAATGTGTACGACCCAGTTTCGAGACTTGTATCTGGAGCTGGACAATGTCCACAAGGACAAACCGACGCACTGGAATACTTCACGACTCAAGAATACCGGGATGCCGAGTATTTGGCAGACAACAGTGAACTGTACAAGAACCTCCCTCTGGATTGGTTCGAAGGCCACGTCAATCAAGATGAACTGTAAGTACGATTGGAGACGGAATACGTCTTGGACTTTCGCCTTCTATTTTATGGTCTTCTCCTACCCCTGCCCTACCTTCTCTGGTGCAGAGCTGATTCAGTACTGTCATGTGATTCAAATACTGACATTGACACAGGTCATACATGTATGCACTTGAACTGGCAGACTACTTATCATACCAATACATGCACAACGCTAGTATCTACAAGACCCTAGCAAACAATGAGTCTGGCTTATACGATACGCTCCGATCCCGCGCCGACGAAGTAGCCTGGTATCTCTACGGCAACACCTCAGCCTCCGACACCAGCAACCGAGCCATCGGCGGCAAAACGCTCGCCGGCTCGATCCAAAACACCTTCGACATGCTCGTATCTGGCAAGAACAACAGCGCCGGCGATCTCAGCAGCGCAGGCCAAATCAGCACGCCCAGCCCACTCACCTTCTTCTTCGGCGAACAAGACGCCATGATGAGCCTCATGTCCTTAATGATGCTCGACACACAGTCCACCGAATTCAAATCCATCCCACCCTACGGCTCCGCCATGATATTCGAACTCTTCAGCACCAGCTCCAACACAGCCATGCCCAGCGACCCCGACGACCTCTGGGTACGCTTCTACTTCCACAACGGCACAGACGCAGACGACAAGCCACTGCAATCCTACTCCATGTTCAACAACGGGCGTTCCAAGACAGACATGCGATACACAGAGTTCGAAAGACTCTTCAGCACCATCTCCATGCAGGGCCTAAGCGACTGGTGCGAAACCTGCAGCACAGGAGCTTTCTTTTGCCGCGGCGCAGACGGCAGCGGCGTTACGCTCGTCGTCCCCGCTGCCCACGAAAGACGAAGGAAAGACAGCGTCTCCCCCGTCGTCGGCGGCGTAATCGGTGCCGTCATTTCTCTCGTCGTAGCAGGCCTCCTCTTCGCCCTCGCCATGCTACTCACTGGACTCCGCTTCCACCGCGTCGAGCACCGTCTTGGTGGCAACCATGTTCGGAAATCGGATCTTGGTGGCTTCAAGGGCTCGGCGAAGTTGGCGTCGGATCCGGATGTTAGTCTTGCCGGGAACGGGGTGCCGCCTGCGACGAATAACGCGGGGATTATTAGTTTTGGCGGCGATGGTAAGAGGGGGCATGAGAGGGTGGGCAGTTGGGAACTTAGGCAGAAGGAGTTTGGGAAGGAGGTTGGGGATGTGAGTCCGAGGAGTAGTTTTGGGGGGATTGATGGGGTTGCTGTTAGGGGGGTTGAGCCGCGGGATCAGGTGTGAGTCGCGACTGACTGAGGTGAGGTGGTGACTGAAAAGTATGTTTGGTTGGATTTGGATACCCTCTTTACGACACGAGTATGATGGCTATTTGAAAGAGGAGGAGGAAAGAGAGGGCCTTGTATAGGCTTTTTGTTTCATACGATCTTGATACCCGGTTTTCCCATACGTGGGAAACCATTGTAGGTTTATGTCTTTATGAACACGACACTCGCTTTACGAATTAGAGAACGCAAACGTTCCTAACACATCCTCTCACCTTACTTGCGCTCTTACTCACACATCTTACTGTGCTTTATCTTGTCTCACTCACCACTCTCCATGCATTCAGATGCCATCTATCATTCATCAACCTCACCCAAGAATACTCTACACATCCTCTCCAACTACCTATCTCACCATCGATCAAATCAACGCAGAATGCGTAGTCCAATGGTCAAGACGTCCACGCTAAACAATCCACTACTGAGTAGTCCTTTGTCCTGTCGGGCCTGCAGGACCGCGGCAAGGGCGTGTGACGGTGAAAACCGCCGCGGGAGTCGTGTGGGAGATGCTAGTTCGAGTCTAGCCGCGTTCATGATATCTTCTTTTTGCTATTGCTGATATACTTAGGCATGTGAGAGTAAGGACGGGAAGATATCGATATAGATAGAGAGTTGGATCCATGAGAAGATAGTATACGGGTATTCTATTCTGGGTGCGATCTTTTTGTGTCAAGTGCTACCTGGGACGTTGCTGCTTACATACTGTCTAATCTCATCTTACTTTACATGAGCTGCAAGTCTCCATCTAGATGTTGTTCGTTCTGGACGGTTCTACCTCGAAGACAGGGTTGTTTCAAGCAACATTGTCTTCTGGCTAGACATGTTGGACTCAGTCGTTATCCTAATCTCTTGAATGATTGGCTTGAGATAATGTCGTCCAAGTAGAACGACACCAATCTTCATATGGGAATGACAGCACAGAGTATGGTAGAACAAAGTGACATGGAAAAGCTTATATAATCTCATTGAAGGCATATACAGATATGAGTGACCACACAATTCAGCCGCATGCTGTACCGCTAAACTCCTTACGAACGCCATATCGTGGCAAAATCCACACAAGCAAGCCTGTGCCAAAGCACATTCGTATTTTCCGCTCATGAACATCAGGAACCACCGTATTATCCACAAAGAAACGAAGACAAAGAAACGAAGACACGAGCGCATCTCTTCCTCATCTCAGCAGCTGCCCTGCGATTCCAACGGCCACTCCCGCTGTCATCAGGTAGTCGGCACACCGCGCTCTCTTCGCCGCATTCCCTTGGCCATCAAAAGCCGCACAAGCCTCGACGGTAAGCTGCGAGCAGCCCAGACTGCTGAGACTGGAGCAGATGCTCTGAGCGGACTGGAGGCCGACACTGGGAATGGCGGTAATGGTAGCGCCGCCGCCGTTGGGGGCCGAGATGGTGACGCCGGCGGCGCCATTGGCTAGAGCAGTCGTACAACTTGCAGCATCGCTTTGGCAGCTTGTATAAGCGGACGAGCAGGCAGCTGCGTTGGTGTAAGTCGTCGGTATGTACGGGAAAGGGTAGAATTGGTTCTGTACCGTGCTTCCGTGGTTTGCGCCATTTGTTTCCTGCACGAAGGGCTGCTCCCCGGTTGTGGATGCAATTACGAAGGAGACGGTCGAGGTGGCCGAGGGGTTCGCGCCGGTGGGGACTGCGCCGATGGCTCCTGTGCAGGCGACGCCTTGGGGACAGCATGCTACGTGGCCGGCCTGGTCGGCTGAGCAGACGGCTGTTCGTGGGCAGCAGAGTCCTGGCGCGCCAAGGCCGGCGCAGTTGAAGTACGACGTCGCGCATGCATTGCCTTGTCGCTTGAGCAGTTCGAGGTTGCCGTCGGCGGGAGACGTCTCCATGGCCTCGTATACGGGCGTCGGTAATGGCGCAACGGCGGCCTCGAAGTCGCCGTAGACATCGGGTGCGGCGAGCGCGGCGAGCGGCGCAAGCAGTAGCGGGGCGAAGAATGTGCGCATTGTGAGATTATGGATGTTGGTCGTTCGTGAGGCAAGGTGTGCGGCTTGCGCCGGGGAGTGGTGATGTCGTACGGGGCCGGCTTGTTGTTGGGACGGCTACGGCTATCGAAGTAGTAGTGGCTGGGCGCTGTTTGCATGAGCTTGGGACCGATGTGTGCCAATTAGTAACTCACAATTGGAAGCGCAGTGCAGTCGACGGTCGCAGTACGGGCTGGCAGGTGTCGAGATGTCGTGGGCATCAAAGTCGGTGCGGCTGTGTGGTATGCGCCAAGCAAGGTGCGTTGTAACGGCAACGCGGTCCAAGCATCCAATCGGACTATAGTACGTCATGCACATGGCACGTTCTCGTCCACGCCCGCGATACGGGACGGCGGGCCCTGATGATCTCTGCCTTTTACTTTGGCCCTGCTTTTCTGCTTACACCGCTTACCGCACTTTGCCTGCGTCTTTGCTACACCATCCTACCCATTCAGCTCCGAGGCTGTGAGGTAAAGGCGCAATCACGTGAAACACTCTTCTAGCCATCAGTGGGAAAGTGCCTTAGCACTATTCTTCGTCGATGTTTTTAGGGTAAGGCATCCGTTACGCTACGCTTTGTTGTGGTGAAAGACATTGTGGCTGTGCTCGAATAGTTCAAGATGAGTCGAATTGAGCAGCGCCGCGCTAGGTAAACCATCTGCGAATGCGCACCCCAAATAAAGAGCTGTCACCAGACTATGTAGTCAAACAGTTGCCCATTGTACATTAACCCCGCAAACAACTATCGCTTCCCTTTTCAGATCGTGTTGCTCCATCGAACCCAAACTCTCAACCACAGTGCGAAGATGCCCGCCATACGTCTGACTCTCGCATCAAATGCAAACCAATCAACGAAATGCCCAATCCTTATACCCGCTTCCGCGTCCACTAACCCCACAGCTTCGTCTTCTGTCCGAGCGCTTGTCTTCAAGAGTGCGCAGGCAAAACTGCGTGTAAAGAAACCTACTCGTGTCTTTGTCGGACGCAGCGGGCAAGAGCTTGTATCTGAAGCAGATTGGAAGAGCAACATTAATAACGATGTCGTATTGCTCGTCTCAGCGGGAGAAGACTATGTTGGTGCGAGGAAAGTATCAGGGGTGCATGGTAAGTAGCACTGACGTTTGAGCAAGTTTGCGCTCAATATCTGTGCTTATCCCCTTCCGTATTACGATCAATTACTGACACAATATAATAGCCGACGCAAACCCACAATGCCCAGTTGAAGTGTTAGCATCTGAAGCAACCCTCGTTGAACCGCTAGCTTTGACTCAGCTTAAGACCACCGCGCGCACGCTTCCAGGTATCATACACGCCGTTGGTCAACCCGATCTCCACCCAGGCACCAAGTTCCCCATCGGCGCAGTCTTTGCTTCCAAGGGATGGATCCATCCTCCTCTCATCGGTGGCGATATCGGATGTGGTATGGCCTGGTACAAAACAAAACTCAACAGAAGCCAGGTTGATGGGAATAAAGGCAAGAACGTTGCTAATCAGCTTCGAGGACTAGAGGGTGCCTGGCGCAACCAAGCCTACCGAGAGAAATGGCTGTTGGACGAAGACAACTGTAGCATCTCCGCCGGTAAACAGTGGGACGCTGCTCTGGGCACCATAGGAGCTGGGAATCACTTTGCCGAGATCCAGGTCGTCGAGGAATCGGGATTTGCCAAATCGGACGATGGACTCCATCAAGATGATGTCGTCCTGCTGGTCCACTCGGGATCACGAGGACTAGGAGGCAGCATTCTCAAGAAGTACACAACCGACTCACGCACAAGCTTTCCGGACGATAGCGAGGACGCCAATGCATACCTGGAGGAGCACAACAAGGCCTGCGAGTGGGCAAAGGCGAATCGGGATCTGATTGCCCTGCGGTTCCTTGCATGTCTTGAGCCTGGCAATGAAGACTGGCAGCTTGGCGACTCAGACACCAGCGACTTCGGCGAAGAGGGCATAACGATGATCGCGACAGCCAAAGCGGCACTGAAGAAGCGTAAGGTAGTTGACATCTGGCACAACAACGTCGAATGCGTGGCATGGCCTCCACCTGCCCCTTCTCCAGCCGCAGAGGATTCTACTCCCGAACTTAGTCTGACCGAGGGGCTGGACAAGATGGCACTTGGCGATGAAAACACTCCAAAAGAATACGTCTTTCTCCATAGAAAAGGCGCAGCCCCGACATACGACCCCAAAACTCAGTTGCCGCTCGGTCTCCTTCCACTGCCCGGTTCCCGGAGCACCGCCACGCTCATCCTCCAGCCAACATTCTCGGAAGCCAACTCATGGGGCCTTAAAAACGGACTTTCGCTGGCCCATGGCGCAGGACGAGCTATGTCTCGGGCAAAGGCCCTCCAAACCTTGGGTAAGAAGTACAAAGGCATCAACCTCTTGGAGCCGAATGCAGAAGACCCAGAAGGCACGTGGGTCATATGTGACGAGAAGGACCTTGTCTTTGAAGAAGCTCCATGGGCATACAAAACCGTTCAGGATGTCGCAGCGGATCTGGTCGCTGCCGGTGCAGCGAAAATAATCGGTTGGTGCTGTCCTAGAGTCAGCTACAAGGTTCGGAAAGAATTGGATCTACTGAGGTAGCCCCATCCTCGATGCGCTAAATTTACGTGGAACAGATCGTTCTCCACCGGGCATGCCGCAATCCGTATGGATGCCGGTATTTGAGTAGGTAGGGTACCCAAGCGTCCTGCGCAATATGCGAAAGAGTAATGATGAGTATGTAATTTCGATGTTTCCATATCACTCTGCATCAGATAGATGCAGCAACCCTGTCTTTTCCCACTTCAACCGCTTCTCGTCAATTTCCTCTGCTTCCCACGCCTCCTCCTTCTACATCATCTCATCTCATCTCGATCTCGAGTCACACCCGTCTTTGCCGTGCCGTGCAACCTTGTCCACCGCCTCTCTGCCTCAGTAAAACACAGGAAATCGCATCTGATACACCCGCGCCAGGAACGCATGTTTGGTCTATTTGCGTCGATAAGCGCGACAACGAGAGTTTTGTGTGGAATGTTTGTTCCCTTAGGGACTCGGCTAGTGGAAAGGGTGCAACACGCAAGCGCCATGCCACTGTATGGGGTAAATTTGGATCTGTACCAAGACTGTTAGATCCGACTAGCGCTGCAGTAGTCAAAGCTTGGTATATTGGCGGCAGAAAGGACATCTGCGACAGCCTGACCCTCTCTTCCTCAGAGAATCTGCATCAGCAAGCGACGACACGACAAAAACACTGCAACTCATCGTAACCTCCAGCCTACGTGGCATTATGACTCTTACTTCCCAGCCCCAAGATGTAGCCCCCATTGGCGCATACAGAAAACTGAGCTGGCTGGGGCCAAGTCTGACAAACTCCACACCAGGCTCAGCCCTGGCCTCAGGAACAAGGCCCGCCCCCGCAATGATTGGCCGGCAAAGCGCCCATGCGTCTTGGTGTTTCGAAACGGCGAAGCGGGCGCGCATCCTTTAGCGCAAAAACGGCAAACAACACCTGGTTTCATGCAATAACGAAGGCAGTCTTTGTTCGCGGCGGCCAATCAGCCGGAGCGAACCGGCAGAAAAGAGGGTTCCGTAGTGGGTTTGCGTGCAAGTGACGGCGCGCAAGGCTTTGCGGGAAATGGGCGTTGGATCAGATGGATGCGTGATGGGGCTTTCTTGGTGTGTGACGCCCCAACCACCGGTGCATGGTGCCTGCTGCGCCTCTACCCGGCAGGAAAGATTATATAGTGTTTGCCAGCCGCCAGCTTCCTGAGGAATCATCCCTTTTGCAAGCAAGCCCCCTTCACTGGTTTTTCCTACAGTTCATTGTCTGCCAACAGAGTCTTTCGCTTTGCTTATCAGCGTTCGCTATAATATACGGTATGTAGTCACAGTCCCTCGAGCGGTTTGCGCTTTTCCCCATTCCTATTCCATTCCTACCCGGGTGCCGTTCGTGGAACTTTCCGTTTGCATATTCGTTCGACAAGGTTCTATCGCGCTTTCCCCTCTCGCACTTCAATTGCGCGGATCTCATATAAACACACTTGGCGCCTCCACTTCATTTCCCCGATCACTCAGTTACTTCGCTCATCTACTCTTCTTTTCCACCTGCACTCGCTAAACAATTCCCACAGTCGAGTCTCAACTTCATTCTTTCACAAGAAACCACCAGCCACATATTCAAAATGCTCGTCTCCATCATCTCCGTTCTGGCCGCGGCCACCGCTGTCGCCGCCCAAGGCACTCCCGCTCCCGTCGTAATGGGCAACCCCATGGGCGCCAAGTACGTCGGTACTCTTCCCGCCAAGGAGGGCAGCGCTCTCACCGGATCCATCGAGGCCACCACCGGCGCCGACGGCAAGGGCGTCAAGTTCCAGGTCTCCTTCGCTGGCCTCCCCGAGACTGGCGGTCCCTTCATGTACCACCTCCACGCTAAGCCTGTTCCTTCTGACGGCAACTGCACTGGTACCGGCGCTCATCTGGACCCGTACATGCGCGGCGAGGCTCCTCCCTGCGATGCCACCAAGCCTGAGACCTGCCAGACTGGTGACTTGAGCGGCAAGTACGGAAACGCTACTGAGACCACTTTCTCGGCCGAGTACACCGACTTGTACTCTGCTACTCTGCCCTCTGACCCTGCTTTCGTAAGTTTCGCTCATACCCTATAAGTTGGAAACCCAATTTGCTAATACATCACAGTTCGGCGCCCTGTCCTTCGTTGTCCACCTCAGCAACAAGACCCGTATCGGCTGCGCCAACTTCACCATGGTCTCTGCTGGCGAGGGTGAGGGCTACCCAGCTGCCTCTTCCTCCGCTGCCATGTCTTCCGCACCAGCCATGTCCTCCGGATACGCCATGCCTCCTACCACCGCCTCATCTGGCTTCGCCATGCCATCAGGCTCGCCTGCTTACAACGCCACCAGCACTGGCATGATGTCGCCCACCACCGGCATGCCCATCCCTCCCAGCTCAGCTTCCGCCTCAGCCCCAGCTGAGTTCAGCGGCGCCGCCGTCAAGGTCGCCGGTGGCGCTGGTGCTCTGCTCGCCGCTGCTGCCGCGCTCGTCTTGTAGAGTGTTCAGATGGAGCACAGGTGCATCATGGAGTTTTCTTCTTTTTCTTCTTTTCAATGTCATTGATACCAGATGGGTCGCTAGATCGGCTTCATCGCTTCTTTTCGCCAGACACGCGAGGGTCCATTACTTTGGTACCCTTTTTTTCGCATGTGTATAGGGTCATGTTCACGGGGTCACTTCTTCAATAATGTAGTTTGATAATGGGCTAGATATGAGAATGTCACAGATTTGCAAATACTCTCTTTCGTATTCCGTTGTTTGTGATGAATGTCATGACGTGCTTCATCCGGACGCCTTCGCGACAATGCTTCTGTATGTTAGTGTCCATGAAAACACTGCGCAACATCACTCAAAATGATCAACAGGAAGATGGTGACGTTGGTGACTTGCTCAATTGCAGTCGATGGCCATTCGGCTCATATTCATGTGTAGTACATGAGGGTATCATTCCCCGTCCACGTGTCAACCTCCATCTCGTATCCTACTCGTCCAAAGCTATACAGTAAAGCATACGCAACTCGAAGTGAGAGCCGTCCAAGCCTTGGCTTTGACAGACGGTTATTCTGAATCGCTGTCAGGAATATTGCCACGGCCGGACTTCTTGAAGCGAGGCTTGTCCTCGGCAAGCGTAAGCTCTTGGTCGCGCCCTTCGTATCTCTTGCCGCCGAACTTCCAGGCCACAAACTTTTCTGCGTCCTCGAACTCCTTGAAGCGGACGGTGACAATGCCCTCAGGTTCCAAGTCCCAAATCGTGACCTTGGTGACTTCGCCGATCGCCTTAGCGGGTTCCATCGTATCATCGAAGACATCGCCATAGTTATCCGGGTCGTTCTTCATCACGTCCACGTCGAACATGCCCTTGATGATGACGGTCTTCGCCCACTTGTTCTTCTTGGCCACGAAGGTTTGGGCAACCTCTTCCTCGTTGTCGGACCACTCGTTGAGCTTTCTGTATCTCTATTAGTAACGAATTGAGGATAAGTAGACTGGCGAGCTTACCGGTTGAGCTCTTGCCTGTTACGTTCCGACGCCTTACGATCGCGACGTGTAAGCTTCGATGCCACCTTTTCTCCATCCTTCTCCTTCTTGTACTCCATGCTGGCGGGCTCAACGCGGATGTTGCCGTGCTTGGTTTCGCCAAGGCGCAGAGGGTAGTCATCCGCTAGCTTGACGGCGTTGACGATGGCCTCTTTCTTGAAGTATACGATCATGGCAGTGCCATTGAACTTGCCCTCATCATCCTTGTAGAGATTGATGCGAGGCTCGCCGTTGGCGCCCTTGTCGATCATGCCGTATCGTGAGAACTCTTCCTCGAGCTCCGTCTTCGTGGTGTCAGGCGGCAGGTTAGAGATCCAGATCGCCTTGTTCTCCATGACCTTGGCTTTCTTGTTAGGCTGTCTCATGTTAGCGAGTGATCTAGAAGCTTGAGACGCTACTAACCTCGGGTTCCTTCTCGGCCTTTCGCTTCTTGTTGGTCTGAGGCTCTGGTGTGCGATCGGCGGGTGCCGACGGAGAGCGTGAGACAGCCTCACGACCCCCCATGAAGTCGTCTAGGTCTGTAGCGTAACTGGACATGATATCGTTAGAAGATGTCACAGCAAGAGTTCGTGCCAAAGAGGTTCGGCAATAGGTTCGGCAACGGTTTCGCGGCTCAGCAACTGATCAAGGTGCACGTTGGTGAGACGCGCAACTTGTTGTTGTTGTGGTGAAGAGGAGCTCGAGTCGTCGGCGGCAGAAATATTGGGCGGTAAGGTCTGTTTGCGGGACAACGGGCGCTACGGCGTTGATGTTTCTCCGGTGCCGGTAGCAACAAGGGCTGTTGCCTAGCGAAGAAGAGAACTCAGGGCGCTGGGAGTGATGACAGCAGCCTTGGAGGTCGCTGTTGGAGACGCCATGGTTCGTTAGTCTTTCTGAAGGGCAAGCCCTCTAATGCCGCCATGCTCTTTCGGAGGGCGCGGATGAACCTACACAGCGCTGTGCGAGATGTATAGGAGCTCAGAGGCGAGGGAGGTTTGTTGTGCTGACCAGGTGAGGTTTGTGGAAGAGGAGGAGAGGGATGACGATGGCAGGACCGATAGAGTCGCGGAGTGGTGCATGCAGGACGCCGGCGAAATCCCGCCTAGCGCCGTCAGGGTAAGCTTTAAGCTTCGATCGCAGCAGCCTTAGCCCCGCATGTGCCGACTCAGTGATCACGGTAAAACGCCCATCCGAGGCATGCAATGTACGACACACGAGACACTCCAGACGCAAGAGGAAACCCTCGAAGATCACTGCGCCCCACCGCCGAGTATATATAGGCGGAACATGTAGCCGCAAGAGTCCAGTATTTCTCCCTGTTCCTGCTCTTGCGACCGTTGCGCACAGCGAAACTGATACACCATGTCTTTAGTCGATATCCTGCTCAGACCCAATATGCGGGACCCGCTTCCTGCGCCCTCGCTGCTCGTGCAGTCTAGCAAGTCGTTCGCCGACAAGCTGAGCCTGACGACGCTTCCGTACCACGTCCACGAGATCCTCCTCGGCTTCCTGGGCTACCATCTCATCCTCCATGTCCTTTCTCCCGCCGTTTCGCGACTCGTCTGCCCGAATGTATACAAGAGCTTCAACAAGCGCACGCGACTCAACTGGGACATCCACTGGGTCTCTATGATTCAAGCGCTATTCATATGCGCCGCTGCGCTGTGGGTCATCTTCAAGGATGAGCAGAGGCACGAGATGGACTGGAGGGGTAGACTGTGGGGATATACGCCAGCTAGCGGTATGGTGCAGGGATTCGCAGCTGGGTACTTCCTATGGGATCTCCAAGTGTCCGCGCAATACATCAACATTGCTGGCGTAAGCTCTTTGATCCATGCGATCGGTGCTTTGGCCGTGACCTGCATTGGTTTCGTAAGTTCTCTGCTTCCACGGCACACCACATCTGCTGACTCTCTTCTAGAAACCCTTCGGAAACTACTACGGCCTCTCCTTCGTCCTCTACGAACTCTCCACCCCTTTCCTCAACATCCACTGGTTTTGCGACAAGCTCGGAATGACTGGCTCAAAACTCCAGCTCTACAACGGTATCGCCCTCCTCGTTACATTCTTCGGTTGTCGCATCGTCTGGGGTTCATACCAGTCTGTGATGATCTACTCAGACATCTACAAGGCACTCACTATGCCCAAACCCGAACTCATGAGCTCTCTGCTCGAGGCCCAGAAGTGCGACGGAACCTCCAACAGCAGCATGGGTCTCGATGGACCTGGAAACTGCACAGCTGGCGAGCTGCCCATGTGGCTGGTCTGTGTATACTTGGTGGGCAACACGGCGTTGAGCATGCTCAACTTCTTCTGGTTCTCGCAGATGATCAAGGCTGTTAGGAAGAGGTTCGTACCTGCGGAGGAGACCAAGGCCAAGAAGAGCCAGTAGGCGTCCTTCTTAACGAATGATGAGATGAGATCAAGAATACACAAGTGTTTGGAATGGGCGTGCTTGGAGTCGCAGGATGAATGTAATGGATGAATTGAGGTACACCGCGATTTGTTGAAGCTTGAGAGCTGTCTCAATTCATCTCGTGTGAGCCAGCTCCCAAGCTTCAACAAATCGCGGTGTACCTCAATTCCTGAATGTGATGGATGGACAGGGAAAGAGTGATGATACCCAGCGTTCTTTGGATAGTTTCTCAAAGTTGATGATACTGAATATGAATTATGCGCTTCAACACCAGCAATAATGAGTTCAACGATGTTGATACATTCATGCGCTCATGCCCATGACAAATCGAATCAAACCCCCCTGATAACTTCTCATAACTTCGCACTCGCAGCACCCATCTTCTCCACCTCCTCCCTCAACACTCTCCTCATCTCCCCCGCCATCTTAGCCCCCTCCTCATCATCCAAATCATCCCTCTGACCCCGTCCAAACATAGTCCAACTCTTATTCTTGATCTCCGGCATCGTCTCCGGACGCGGTATGATGTGAAAATGCACATGAGGTACTACTTGTGCTGCACGTGCTCCTGCAAGTAGATATTAGAATACGAGGAGATGGAAAAGAAGCAAGAAACATACCATTATTCTGCACGATATTGTAATCCGTCACGCCCGTTACTTTAGCCACCGTCCGTGCTAGTATCGGTAACCAGAAACCTAGTCACATAATCAGTATATTCTTCTTTACCAACAAGCGTAATATGTCAGCTTAACGTACCAATCTCCCTACTCTCCACAGCCTCCATATCCGCAACCTTGACTTTATGCTGGCGTGTAGTAACAAGCAAATGGCCTCCCGTCATCGGCAAGATATCCAGAAAAGCAACGACATCCCTACTCCTCAGCACCACAAAACTACTCGGACTCGTTTTCTCTGGATCGCTCTCCTCTTCTTTTGGTATACTCTCTTTTAACAAGTCTTGTTCTAGGGTACTGCTGCTCTTCCACAGTGAGGGAGTGAGCGGTGGACTGCTCGGGGAAATAGACGAGGGTGATGATGAGGGGAAGGGGAAGGCGGCGGCGATGGTGCAGAAGGGGCAGGTTTGGGGTGGGTAGTGGAGGTCCGTTTCTTGCATGGCTGCGTTGGTGGGAGTGTTGGTTGGTTGCTAGGAGCGTTGGTTGTGCTGGATTGTGGGGATATAGTAGTCGGAACGGTGAATAGTAATTGATGGATGTTGACAATAATTGATGAACGGGTGCTGACGATGCCGTTTGTTGATATGGATATCCACGTCTTGTTCCGGTAGGTAGGTGAAGGGCCGGTAACACTGTCCAGATAACGCAGGTGCAAGTCGTTGCAACAAGATTCACAACCTCCACTAACTCAAACGTCTTCAAAATCGAACAAAAAAAGACGACGAAAGATAAAAACGATAATCAGGGTCTTCCCCGTATTGATGATCGATCAACACGCAATCAACGCGCAAAGCTGTGGTCGCAGTGCATTCAGGTGAGCTCCGTATTCAGATTAGCGCCGATGTCGACGTGAATTGCCGAGGCACATTGATCGCGGGAACGCGACATGGCCGGGCTGGGCTGGGCACGTCTGCATCGCGATCGTGGAGCGGCAACGCGGGCGCGTGTTGGTGTCAATGCACGCAGAACGCGAGAAAGCAAGGAAAATGTGGCGTCTGAACACGGTCGTGACGTACCGTGTATCTTACGAGTCTTGGACGCGCGACGCGATGCGCTTCTTCGTGTTTAGGTGTGGGTCTTTGCATGAGATGGCTGGGAAAGGATGGCTAACAGCATGTATGGCATCATCGTGCAATGTCAGAGTAAAGTCACGTCACGTCAGACGAAAGCGAGGCTCATTGAAATTTCTGTCTCCATTTGACGCGAAACAGTGCGTTTTCAGACTATTCATACACTCTGAGAGCTACTTCACATTTGCTATCCCAATGACCCATATTTCCCACAGACACCACATACAGATCCACCAAGGAATAGCCTCTCCCATATCACACCATTCATGGTATATCGATCGCTAATGCTATGAGCGAGTATCCAGAGCCGCTACAGAGAAATGAAGTTAAGAGTGATGTGAAAAGGCAAGCACCCTTGATTTGCGCATGCGTGCATGGGGGGATGAACGCCTGCGACTCCATGTTCCAAAACAAGACAAGAGAAACCATAACAGAATTGTGCAACCAACTTGCATCCCATGTATTAACGCCGACCGGAAGATGGTATTAGCCAAGATGTAAACATGAAGGGGTTGGCTTGGATGCAATCGTAAAATTTGCTCCCGGTCGAACCGAACATCGTCATCCGCTGCTCAGTGAGCATGGCGGTAATGAATAGCTTTGCGACTCCTGAGCCAAAGACCGGGAGTGCCTAAAGAAGGAGAACAGTCTTAGCGCTGGCTCTTGGTCTTGGAGGGGACAATGGCGGCCTCCTCTTCCTCTTCTTGGAGCGCGTTACCGTAGGCAGCGACATAGTCCTTTGCCCACTTGCGTAGAACGATGGATGCTGGTGAATGTTAGTTGTGAACGAGAGAGTGGATGGAGAATGCGATGACTTACCCTTCAAGAACTTCTTGCTAGCATACTTCTTAAAGAAGGCTTCGTGGATGACAGGGCTGGAGAGGTAGTCGATCATCAGCTGCAGGACAGGCTGGATTTCCTCCTCGCTGTAGCCGGCGTAGTGTGTGAGGGTCTCGTCCCAAGGGCCACGCTCGAGGACGAGGCGGGCAAGGTACATGGCAGCGGCAGCGACTTGGCTGGGGGGATGGGCGAGGAAGCGGTGGTCCAGGCAGCCGATCTCGAGGAGGTACTTGCCCAGTGTGCGGGTCTGGATGTCGTAGTTGTCGGCCTTTGATATCCGGCGGAGGAAGTTCATGGGGTTGGGGTAGCTGAGGTCGTAGTTGAGGGCAGCGAGGACGAAACGCTCGGCGCTCAGGATCTCCTCCTCGGTGAAGCCATCATCGGCGACGTGACGGAAGTTCTGGACGTGGGGAGAGAGGACCTCCTCGTACTTGGACGCGATGAACATGGCGGTGACACCAACCAACTGAAGACGGTCAAGCTGGACGATCTTGGCTGAGAGGAAGCGGTCGATGATGTTGACAGCAAGGAAGAGGGTCTCCGGGAGGAGGCGGAAGCGAGTGTGAACTTCGAGTAACCAGTCGACGAGAATACCGCGCATCTTCCACTCAAGCTCAGTCTGGGACTCCATATAGTCCGGGTTGGCCATGGTCGCAATCTCTAGCTCCTTGAGGTACTCAAAGATCTCAACAACATACTCGGAAACCATCAATGGGTCATCGACGTCCTCCTTGTCTAGGTCTGGGCCCTTGTAGAAGACCTCTGTGATGGGCTCGAGCTCCTTCTTGGTGCCGTTGGCAGCCTTGGTGTCCTTCTCCTCGGTGACGTTCTCCTCTGGGACGACGTTCTCAGCCTCCTCTTCATCTTCCTCCTTGAGCTCCTCCTCGGGGTCCTCTTCCTTGACGGTCTTGGTAATTTGCATTCGCTTCTTGGCTGGTTGGCCGGCGATACCGTTGCCGCTGGCACCGCGCTTCTTCACCTCGGATGACGCGAGGTTCTTCTCCTTGGGTTCTAACATGGAACGCGTCGAGTTGGCCCGCGATGGCTTCTTGATGCCGGTGGGCTGTGCTGCTTTGGAGACTGCGCCCTTGGTGGCCAGGACCTTCTTTCCATCCTTCGCGACAGCACCGAGGCCGTCGGTCTTGGTGACATTGCTGACGTCACCGAGGGCAGCACGCTTACGCGTGGCAGCACCGTTCGCGCCTAGAGTAGCAGTAGACTTCTTCGCCTGGAGAGTCTTCTTGGGCACGTCGGCAGCAGACTCGTTGGCGCCGAGGTTGGCGGCCTTTGCACGCGTCAAGCGTGTCGTAGCCGCGTTCTCATCGTTCTCGTTGGTGACGGCGCGCTGCCTGAGAGATCGAGCCTGTAACACGCGTTAGTAGAGTGAATCGTGATGGACGTGTTGCTTCGCGCCGATGGGAGATGGGACGATAGCAGATGGGACAAGAGCAGGTGACAGGGCGACGACGTACAGCGGGAGGCATTGCAAGCAATATTATGTATGCTGATCAAGGCTAGAGAGGTATCCTGGTGCTGAGTATATCTGGAGAGTGGAATGGCGGCTGTAGGACTTGTTTTGATACACTGTTTTGAGGTGTCAGCAGAGCTCGGTGAAGCTTGAAAAAGCGCGCGTAGAGGCTGCCAACGCGGGAGCATCAAGAGCCGCGGTGTGCATGCAGCGATGTCGCATACAGAACCACGGTTGATGCTCGCGAAAGCTGGCCGGACTGACACGCCCGATGGGGTGCGGCAGCGACGGTGACGTGACGGGCGAGAGAGACGAACCCTTGGAGCGCTCGGTGCGTGGTAATTGAGTGGACAGGGTAAAGGTCCAGCTGCAATTAATCGTGAGAGGGAGTGTGGAGGATGGGGGAGGGCGAGAGAGGATGTGCACCAAGGTGTGTTGTGGGTAGGAAGAGAGGTATGTTGTGTGTTTTGAGCGAGGGCAGGCTAGCTTGGCCTCCACGTCCCACGCGCCAAAATCGCATTCGAGGCTGGCAGAGGGCAACAGTGCACGCCCCACAGGCGCGTCAGTGGACTTACCAGAGATGACACCAGGCCCCAACGCGTAAACTTTGCCCGTGCAGTAAGATGGGTCGCGGGCGAGCAGCTGGGCTGTGAGATGGGGGTTCTGGCAAGTGCAGCGTAAAGATGGCGAAGACGACGAGCGTGTTGTGGTGGGCGAGGAAGCAGACACACGTTGTTGCTGGGACATCGCGCCCTGCCTGCCCGACCCACCCGGGCCGGCCTAGCCAATTGCGGCGGGTTTGAGAATTATTCGTGACATGACGAGCAGCTGCACGCCATCCAGCCGGCGTCCATTGCACCAGCGTGAAGCATCCAGCGTCCCCAGCTGCACTCCCAGATATGCTGCAGCCGCGGATATGTCGTTTCCAGCCCTCGCGACTGGGCCGGGCGCTGCTGTCTGCCCGCACCTACGCACAGGTCCAGGCCATCGACCTTAAACCTCCCCCAGCGATACAGCCTACCGTGGCTGCCGACGCCGGAGTACTGAAACAGGAAGGCTCGCGCAAGGAGAAGTTTATCCCTCTGCGCACATACAAGCCTCGCACGCCTGGTCTGCGCCATCTCAA
Organism: Alternaria ethzedia; assembly: GCF_023757985.1. NCBI lineage: Eukaryota > Fungi > Ascomycota > Dothideomycetes > Pleosporales > Pleosporaceae > Alternaria > Alternaria ethzedia. The sequence continues at coordinate 824,399 of NW_026056203.1, read as the reverse complement.
GCGACCCGTCAACGACCACCTGTGGAAGGGACGACCGCACCTGAAGCTCACCATCGAACGGAAGGGACAGCATCTCGGAGGAAGGAACAACACAGGACGGGTCACTGTCAGGCACAGAGGTGGTGGCCACAAGAGGAGGATACGCATCGTCGACTACAAGCGATACCTGCCCGGCAAGCATGTCGTAGAGCGGATAGAGTACGACCCCAACCGGAGCTCGCATCTAGCCCTCATCACCCGCGTGGCTACTGGAGAGAAGTCGTACATCATCGCCGCAGATGGCATGAGGGCGGGCGATGAGGTCGAGAGCTACAGGACGGGTATTCCCAAGGACCTGATCGACAGCATGGGTGGTGGTATCGATCCCGGTATGCTGGCCGCGAAGACAGCCGCACGTGGAAACTGCCTTCCCATTCACATGGTGCCCCTCGGTTCGCAGGTATACAACGTTGGTACGAAGACAAAAGGCGGAGGTGTCTTCTGCCGCAGTGCCGGTACATACGCCATCATCGTGAACAAGGAGGAGGTGGAGAAGGGCAACAACACAGAGATCAAGCACGTTATTATCCGCTTGATGAGCGGTGAAATCCGCAAAGTCAGCGCAGACGCATGCTGCACCATTGGCGTTGCCAGCAACCCGCAATCACACTTCACATCACTTGGAAAGGCCGGACGTTCACGGTGGCTCGGAAAGCGACCAGAGGTCCGTGGTCTCGCCATGAACGCAGGTCAGTTCTTGAATCATTCACTTCAGTTGCAGTCTTCTAACATGTCGCAGCTGATCATCCCCACGGTGGTGGTCGTGGTAAATCAAAGGGTAACGTGCACCCCGTCAGTCCGTGGGGCACTCCAGCAAAGGGAGGTTACAAGACGAGGCACAAGAGGAACAAGCACACCTTCCTCGTCCAAGATAAACCCCGCAATCAAGGAAAGCGGAGGGCGAGGTAGGGTGGCCGCCGGTGTACTATATGCTCAAGATGGAGCTGTACCATATACTGTAGTCGCATGCCATGCCGTCTACCAATATACATCAGTACTCACCCAGTTGCGTTTCGATATGTTTGCACAGCAGCAGCAAATGCATAATGTTAGCTGTGCTGCCTAGACTCCAGCTGGTCTGACTACCCCAGTGCTTCACCGATAACCCCATCATGCGCATCGCACAACCAAACGTGCATCCCCTGTTCAAGCAATTCGGCATCATCTGCTCGAATTTCGCCTTCATCAAATACTCGAGGCTCGGGGACTCTCTCGGTCGCATCTGAGGTCCTGACGTGTGCCAGCAGAGTCCAAGCTCGGGGGTCGGAACTTTGGACGTTGCGGCTCTTCTGCAATCTCACGACCACGGCTTCCTGGGCATGCATAGATCACTTGGCTGCTTGTTGCCTGGGCAGAACCAGATCTCCTGCCACGAGCTCATCAAGTCGTGTAATGAACAGTAGGTGGCATCATTATTTAACTTTGAGCATTCTTATCTCTGCGCGCACCGTTCAAGTACGTGAATTCATGATTACTACTGGTGTGACCGTTGACAGGCCGACACCTGGTCTCCATGTTTGGGTTGATGACACAAGACGCTGCGCGTAGATCGGTCGCATTTTGATCCATCTTGGGCTGGACTACTGCCCCACCATGCCGCTCTGGCGAAGCTGCATACAGCACCTTGCAGCCACGAAACAACCACATGCGCAACAGGGCACGCAAAGAGACACCATGGGCTCCAGAGTAGCTATCAGGACCTAAAGAGCAAACTTTCTGTATCAGTAATCGTCTATGTAGCTACGAACTTGCGGTAGGGGGTCCTTGCTGGCAATCCCAAGACTCGGGAGATCCGCCATAATTAGTCCATATGCTCGACGTTGCACATCACCTCACGCTTAAGGCAACACGCATTGCGCGGACGGCCTTGGAGGTGAGACCAGGTACATGAGCGTAGCTCAGCCATGGCTTGTTTTACACCCAATAGCACATGCACTTCTAACATCCTACACTTACACCCACCTTAGAGGCATAACGCGCTCTTAGTGCTGATCAACCGCTGGTGCCTACCCGCGCGCATTCGAGACTCCGAGGCCTTCACCGACACCGACGCTTAGAGCGACCGTTAAACTGCCGACGTAGCTTCGATTAAGATCTCGCAATCAAACGGAAATCGTGGCTTGACAGAGGACCCTCATCCGTTTGAGCCGTGCTTACGCGGGGGCGGTTCGTCTGAGCCAACGTGGATCCAAGACTCCTCCTGGACTGCCAAAGACCAGCAAGATTCGCCAACATGGCTTCCAACGGATCCGAATCGCCAGACGAGTCGTTCTTCAACGACCTGTCCCAACAAGCGCAAGACCAGAATGCTACCAACGGTCAGGAAACGCAACAGGATGGATCAAGCAAGGTCAAGAGGATTGCCTGTGTTCTGTGTAGGAAGCGGAAGTTGCGATGCGACGGCACCCGGCCAACATGTTCGACCTGCAAACGTCTGAACCACGATTGCGCATACGACGAAGTACGCAAGAAAAGTGGACCCAAGCGCGGCTACGTCAAGCTGCTCGAACAACGGCTGCGTAAGTTGCGCATACTTCTGCTGGTGGATGGTACTGACTCATGGGATACAGAGCAAGTCGAGACTCTCCTCAAGACCCAAGACACGACCGACCCGAGCAAGGAAGCCCCGCGCCAGGACGCCGGTTCCACATACGTTGCGAATACCATAAGTCAATCGCTGCCGAATTCTACAAATGTTCCCAATACCGCAGGCAATACTCAGTCGAGGATCACTGGCGCAAGCCCATTCCAAAATATCGGTACAGCCGGAAATGACGCGGAGGACACCTCGTGGGAGATGATTGGGCTTGGGCTCGAGGAACCTCTACCTCCTCAAGAAATCCAGGACGATTTGTACGAGCAGAATCCTGCCTGTAGCACGGTGATTTCGCTGACATTTTGCCAGATATCAAATATATTTCGCCAAGATCCATCTCTCAATGCCCGTCATACACAGACCACGGTTCATGGCCGCTCTGAACCTGGCTCCTCATATGCGCCCGCCGGTTTGTCTGCGATATATCATGTGGACCCTAGCTGCTTCCATCACAGACAAGTATGAGGCGTTACAAGAACATTTCTACCAACGTGCTAGGAAATATGCGCAGATGGATGAAATGAGAGGCCACGGAGAGTCGACCATCACCCTTGCGCATTGCCAGACATGGGTTTTGATGGCTACGTACGAGTTCAGACAGATGTACTTCCCAAGAGCCTGGATGTCATCCGGGAGAGGTTCAAGACTAGCCCAGATGATGCAGCTGCATCGCCTGGACGGAGTTGGACTAGATGTAAAGCAATGCTTGGCTCCACCCAAGGATTGGACCGAGCGTGAGGAACGGCGGAGAACCTTTTGGCTAACCTTTTGCATTGATCGATACGCGAGTATTGGAACTGGATGGCCCATGACCTACGATGAGAAAGACGTAAGGACAGACCTCTCGTGCTCATGCTACTGCAAAGCCTGACTGTTTTTTTAGATCATGACAAACCTACCAGCAAGCGAAGAAGCGTTCGACAAGAGTAAGCCCATGGATACTGGATCACTGGACCAATTACTCAATCCTAATGGCGTGCAAAACCTTCAACCACTTGGCGGTATCGTCCTTACAGCTGCAATGTTTGGCCGTAATCTGCTTCACTTACATCGACCACTGTCAGATGACAACGAGAACGATATCAATGGCGGATTCTGGAATCGACATCGAAGCATCGAGCGTATACTCCTGCAGACCTCGCTGAGCCTGCCGGATAGCATCCGCCTGCCCTCCGGTATAGCCGAACCCAACGTAGTGTTCACGAACATGTGCATACATACGTCGGCAATATGTCTTCACCAAGCAGCCATCTTCAAAGCAGACAAATTCCGGCTACCAGCAAGCGTCAGCAATGAAAGCAAGATTCGTTGCGTAACAGCAGCAGCCGAGATTGCTTCCATCATGCGGATGATCAGTCATATGGACCTCGGTTCAGTAAGTCTTTTGGTAACGGCCGACGATTGGCGTTTACTGATTTGGGCAGATGAATCCTTTTATATCTTTCTGTGTTTACGTAGCAGCAAGGGTATTCGTCCAATACCTGAAGACGCGGCCGAAAGACCAACAGATGAAATCCTCGTTACAATTCCTCTTACAGGCGATGGAAGCTCTTCGACGGAAGAACCCACTCACAGAGTCGTTCTTGGTGCAATTAGATCTTGATCTAGAGGGTGCAGGTCTGCAGGGCATGCGTCATCAGCCATACACACAGCCCACGCGCAAAGTGAGTCAAACCCCAGAGGTTCTCCAGGGACTCAGTGATACGATTGGGAGTCGATTAAGTCAGAGTTATCCCAAGTAAGTTACTAATTCCTGACCCATAGCCTACCATCGTTTCGATTCATTCTGATCCGCAAATCGCTTGCAGTCCGTTAATCAATATACGCGAACCGAATCAACCTGCCGCACCCCCCAGTACGTTCGGGAACGGCATTCCAACCACATCGGCATCGGCTTCCAATACGCAATACTCGAGCAGCGCCCCTGCTCCGCCATTCCAACTGCACAATATCGACAGTATCGACATGAACGCGCACAATGCGACCTTCTTACCATCTCAATTTGATTCAAACAGAGGCTTCGGAAGTGCTGCAGCTCAAGCCTTCGGGCCCGCCGGCGGCTTTACTTTCCAAGACAACGAGATGGACCTCTCCGGAGGCGATAGGGGTGTCGATCAGCCCAGCCCCGCCACAATAAGCTCACAGTCAAGAGGAGGCTCGACATCACATTCTTCTTACTCACCAGGCCAACCAATCGAACACAACATGCCATACCGGGCATCTCCAAAGATGACTGGGCCAGGCTCTGGCAGCGTCTTCACAGACCTCGCAGCTAATGGAGGAACGTTTCCTACAAATGGTTTCAATCTACCCAGAAACATGGGCAACGAAGCTTATACTGATGGCTTCGTAATGGGTAACGAATGGGAATACGCAGCGTTGAATGCGGGGACAGGCCTGACGCCCATGGCAGACGCGTCCTGGGATTCGATGTTGGAAAGCGTCACGATGGGATGGGATTCAGTTGGCCCTGGGCATGAGAATCCACCGAATGCTGCTGGAGTATGATGGGATTCGTTGTTTGGGGATGTGTACATTGAAATAGCAGGATACCCACTTTCGCTTTGATTGCATTTGGTGTTAGGGCTGATAGCATGGGTGGGCTTGACTTTTAGGTCACGCGCACATTGGCTTCGCGTGCTTTCTGGTAAATCGCCTGCGAACGGTTTTAGATGACGTAGTGCTACCTGCGCATTATAGAGGGCGGATAGAACGAACGTTGTATACTATCATGTAAAAACAACACTGGAACTGGCATACCCAGGTATCATCCTGGGTCCTTGTGGCATTCCCCCGGATCCGTGCACGCGGCTAGACATGTACATCGACGGAACCACCTCGGATCGAAATTGCGAACGCGTTGACAGATGTCACTATCGAGGCGAACTCGTTGTTTTTGAAGCTAACATATCATATCGATTGCAATCGATACTTAGCCATGCTCTCGATGAAAGGACCCTGAAGATCCGGGGATAATGAGGCTTGCAGGGATGGGGGCGGTCTGCGTCACACCTGCAGTTGCTGGGCAACCGGATCGAGAAGCTACGTGCAGCATCGCAACCACATCACCACCGCTTTTTCGCTGCGTCGGGTCGTACAATTAATCTTCACTTCTTCACATATCGTTCTCTATCCCTGTTTCTCTGGGCAAAAACGCTGGCACTCCCGACTGGTGCACCGACAACCGTACAGCAAACAGAGCAGTAAACACCGAGGCCGACGTATATTCGCGATGTTCACGTCGAAGGAGAGGGAAGGTGCTGCGTCACCAGGGCCTGGAGCCTACTATTCGCCGTCCCAAATGAGTAAGAACTATAGCGACGCCTTCGCACCTGCCATACTGACGATTGGCATAGAGAGCTATCTTCAAGACCTTCGCACAAACCGCCCCGCTCGTCCCACCGGAGCTCGACCTGCTCCTGCACACTTCAACACATGGTCGAATAGATCCAGCAACCGAATGTCCGACTCGACTGCCATCTCCTCCTTACAGCGTACCTTCACAGACCCTGTCGTCGACGCCGATGCACGTCCCGCCTCCTCGCACGAACCGAAGTCGCATACCCGAACAACCTCCAAAGCGAGCCTAGATGGAGTCGTAGCCAGTGTTGGAAGGCCGCTAGTACAGCCACCACGCGGGCGGGAGACATCACGGTCTTCGTCACGATCGCGCACACCCAGCGTGCAATACCGCGAGAGGGAACAGCGCCAGGCAGAGCAGGACGAGGCACGGGCTATACGCGTGGCCATGGAGGACTTGGAACTTGCAAAGGAGGAGGGCAAGATATTTGAGGCTGCACGAGACGAAGCCGTCGAATTGGTCTGGAAGCATTGCAATCCCCATGCCGCCGCGGCCAGTCCGACCAAACCGTATGCATACCCGGGTCTGGCCAGGAAGAACAGCGCGCAGAGGAGTCGGAGCGTCGAGCCGAAGGATCAGGATCTGCAACGGGCCAATTCTAAACTGCGGAAGCGACATTCGATGGGGAGTGCCGCGTCAGGGAGCCGGAGTAGCAGCTTGCAGAGCAACGGCCGCGCAGGCGATGCCGATACATCAGCTGCTGGAATCGCGTCGCCTACCAAGAGCAGCTTTGGCATTATCAAGGGTAAGAACGGCGAGTCACCAGCATTAGCCAAAGCCATCTCAGACCTCCCAGACTTTAAGCAGCGACGAAGAAGCAGCGGACCCCGTCGAACCATCAGCGGGAGTCTTTTCTCCAACCCGAACGACCAGATATACGAAGAACCCGAAGAGGAAGCACCGCCTGCTCCTAAACCCACCCCCGCCGCCGAACCACCCAAGACCGAAAAACTACCACTAGGCATACGGCGCAATCCCTTTATGCGTTTCCAATCAATCAAGGGGAACCCACTGGTGAGGTCCAGCACGGATCCTGCCATCGCGACGAAGCGTTTCGACCGCTATGAGATACAGAAGAACCCACCGACCCAATCGAGAAACGCAGCGTATACCCTGAACTCGGCAGAATCGAAGCCAGCAGAAGATGTCAAGGCGGACGTGGAGAATGTTCCGGAGGTGAAGATGAAGGATGGCAAGGAGATCAGGAGCGACGAGCTACGTGCTGCCACAGGCTTTCGTCTGAAGGACCGTAGTGCAAAGCTACCTACTCCTACCGCGGTCTCAGATGCCCCAGGGCGACCGATCGTTTCTTTCCAGAAAAACTGGAATGTGATCGAGATGAAGGAAGAGATCTCGGCCGCACCTGATCTGACACCAAAACCTTTAAATACAACCAAGTCTGGCCCACCGCCACTGGAGCACGCCGCAACTGAGCCTGTCGTACCTACTATCAGTCTCGCACCAGAAGTGCCCAAACGGAACATCACCCCAAGACCGCAAGTTCCAGAGATCAACGCTCCTTCCGAGCCTAAAACCAGCCTCGCACCGGACGTACCAGAACGAAGCACAACTCCAAGACCGCCTGTGGCTCCAGAGGCTAACAGCTCATCTGGTTCTGTGCCCGCACCCGGACGGTTCAATCTGAAAAACAAACCTACCATCAACATCTACGAGGACCCTCCAGCCCAAACGAGACCTCTGCCGCTCACCAGCTCGCTAAGGAAAGCCAATATCCCAACTCGTCCTTCTGCTGCTCCTCTGCCTAGTATCAATGTATCTGATTCAGCGCCTGCGCGTTCGAGGACGACACCCGCGCCGCCAGTTCCTTCTATTTCCGTGTCCGAAACCCCGTCGATTTCGGCCAGGAAGAATATGTTCAACCGCGGCCCCTACGTTCCGCCAACGAGTGCTACACCGCCTATTCCTAGCATATCAGTCAGCGAGACTCCAGCACTGAGACGAGGCTCTACAACACCTTCAATCTCTGTAACACCGGAAGTTCCTTCGATATCTGTTAGCGAATCACCAGCGCCAAACCGTGGGTCAAGAGGCAACGCTCCACCAATACCCAGCATCTCTGTGAGCGAGACGCCCGCGCTGAGAAGGGGAGCGACTACACCATCTATCAACGTGACTCCTGACATTCCGACTATATCCGTCAATGAGACCACAGCTCCGACTCGGGGACGCAACAGCAATGTACCTTCGATCAACGTCAGCCCTTCAGTGCCTTCGATCAACGTCAACACACCCAAAGGCTTCGGCCCAGCCGCGTCAACACGACCACTGCCAGTTCCAAACGCCCAAAACAAGTCTCACAGCTACAACGGCACAGCCACCCCTCGCACCCACTGGACCCCAACCACCGTCCGCACCGGCGCCCTCTGCGCCCAATGCGCCCTCCCCATCGCCGGCCGCATCGTCTCCGCCTCCGGCGCGCGCTTCCACCCGGAATGCTTCGCCTGCTACCAATGCGGCGAGCACCTCGAATGTGTAGCCTTCTACCCAGAACCCTCCAACAAACACGCCGAACGCGTCTCGCGCATCCGCGCCCGCCTCTCCGGCGCCGACATCCCGTACCTGCCCTCGCACCCCACTGCAGACTCCATGGCGCGCCTCGAGCACGACGACGGCACAGACGAAACGCCCCGCTTCTACTGCCACCTTGATTTCCACGAGCTGTTTTCGCCCCGCTGCAAGAGCTGCAAGACGCCTATTGAAGGCGAGGTTATTGTGGCTTGTGGTGCCGAGTGGCATGCGGGTCACTTTTTCTGTGCTCAGTGTGGCGATCCGTTTGATAGCAACACGCCGTTTGTGGAGAAGGATGGGTATGCTTGGTGTGTTAATTGCCATACGCATCGGTATAGTACGAAGTGTAAGGGGTGTAGGAAACCGGTTACCGATACGGTTGTCAAGGCACTGGGGGCGGAGTGGCATGTTGGGTGCTTTGTTTGTGTGGTAAGTCTATCCCCCGTCTTGTTCTTCGCGTGAAGTGACGTTTTTGCTAACTTGACGATAGTGCTGCTCTGGTCCTTTTGAAGATGGGAGGTATTTCCTTCGCGGTGAGAGTCAGGATCCGGTTTGTGTTAGGTGTGAGGAGAGGAGGTTGAAGGCTTGATCGCGGCGACTTTGGCTGTGTCTCTTTGCTGCTATTGCTGTGCTGTTGTGTGTGACAATCTACTGTTGAGCGTGTTTGCATACTGTTCGCATACATTGGTGTTTTGGATAGGGAGAATGGCGCTGCTTGGGCGTTTTGGGTAGCATAGCGGTAGTTGGGGAGTTGTAATATGAGATGAGATTTGCAAGTTATGTTGAAACTGGACGTGCTGGTTGGGGTATACATGGAGACGTCGTGATATGGGCTGATCAAGCAAAGTCCTTTTTGAGGTAGACATGATCACGACAAGTTACAAGAGGAACTGCTACTGGTATCTATCAGGAACACATGATAGGTCGTACTCGTGAATAAGACGCTACAGTTGATGTCTTCATGGTTTCAGCGCTATTATTATCGCCTAAGCTAAGCTCTCCTAAGGATGCGCTGACTGCGGAATGAAGACACGGTTCTGGATGGTGGTGAGACTGATCGCGTACTTGATGATCGCCTCCGGCGGTCATTTCGTTCCTCAAACGTAATTATCCTTTCAGATAGTGGTGGTCCTACCGATGAACTCCTTCGAAGAGGATTCACGGGATCAGCCGATGCTTCTTGGGCCACCGTTCCTCCAAAGTAGCGAACCCTGTGTGCTACTTCGCAAGTACCTTGGTTTTCGTTCTCACAGAGGAAATGTTCTAGGCTGCTGTGCCATGCTTGTTCGACAGTGATGTCGCGATGCTCGCCGTGGTCCGTGTATCTAATAACAAGCTTGTCGCCGGTCAGACTCTAAGGATTGCGATGTCTCTTATTTAATAAGAAGTACCTTTACGTATATAGTAGTTATGTAATTTAAGAATTATAAGTAGCTTATTTTACTCTATATTATTATAGTACTATAAATAAAATAAAAAAAAACTAAAATATTAAATTATATACTATAGTAAGTTAATAGTTAAGAAATATATAATACACATCTTAGCGTTTTTATTACTTTTATAACTTATACTATAGCTACTAATATTCTCTTTATTAATATTATAGGTATTAAGTATAGCTTTTAAAAAACGCCTATACTTATTAATAATATTTTAGCTACTTATACTTTTCTTAATTTACTTAGTATTAATAAAATAGCTAGCGTTTTATAAGCTAACTTTTCTACTCTACTTATTAGCTTTAGTGTTACTTTACTTATTATTTTTATTATTACTCTTATTATAGACTAGCCTTAAAGTATAGCTATAATAAGTATTAGTAAAAATATTATATTTCTTAAAGAGAGAGCTTATAGTAAGCCTTACTCTATATACTAAGCTAAGGCTTAGGTAAAGTCTAAGCCTATTATATACTCTCTATAGTACTTATAAAATTCTATATAATTTTTTATTATAAGCTAAAAAATACTTTATATAGAACTAATACTTAAAAATAAAGCTAAGTATTTTTAACTATAATAGTAGAGGTAAAGTACTATATAACTTTTTCTACTTAAAAGTAGTAATAATAAAATATAAAAAATAGTCTCTATAATAAGTTTTCTATATAAATACTTTAAGAGTAAAATAAGTATATAATAATACTACTATAGCTAGTACTAAAAAACTCTATAACTTATAGCGCGTGCGCTATAGTAGTTATATATATAGGTTATAGTAGTAGAGTATATAGCTATTACGCTTATATTACTAAGATACTATTAGCTAAGTAGATCTATATAGAAATCTTTCTAAACTATATATAATAATACGCTACTATATATATATTACTATAATATACTTACGTAACCTCTACTACGCTACTTTATTTATACTTTTACTACTTTAATTATACTCTATATTAGCGCTATACTATTACTATAGCGTACTTAATAGTACTTAATAGTAGCTATAGCTTAGCCTTAAATAAGTAGCCTTTTAGGCGCTTTCTAAGTAATTCTTTTAGTAACTTTATACTAGGCTATAGAGCTAATAGTAGAATTATATATAAAAGATAAGCTATTAATAGATTTAAAATAGATAGTAATAGTAATAAAAAGAATCTTATTCTAGTAAAAATAGATCTTAATATACTATATCTCTCTTATATTAAGTTTACTAAGAATTATAGAACTATTTAGCGCTATTTATATAGTAGAGGTAGGTTTTAAGTCTAGAAGTTTACTATTATAGTACTACTAATACACTATTTAAAGATTACTTATTAAACCTACTTATATAAGAAGCTATACTATAAGCGTATTAATAACTTTTTTACTACTAATAAAAAGCTTTAAGTTCTCTTTTATTACTAGTTTAAACTAGTATATTATAGTGTTAATAATAATAACTCTTATATTATAATAGCTAGTATAATTAGCGCTAGCGTAAAGCTAAAAAGAAGCTAGAGAGCTATCTTTATATTTACCTTTAACTACTTAGCTAAAGTATTCTTTAAGCTTCTTAAGATAGTTTAGACTTAGAGCTTTATTATAACTTTAGTACTTTTTTACGCTACTAAGCGTTATAATAACTAGAGTAGTAGTAGTATAGAAGTTTAGCTAGCTCTATTAATATCTTCTTATAGTTATAGTAGTAACGCTATAGCCTTAGTTAATACTATTATATATAATATAAGTAAAATAATAGTATAAATATTAGTAGTTTAGTAGATCTAGAGTAATACTATTACTAACTTCTTTAATATTATAGTAAGTGCTGTTATAGTAAACTTCTAGCTTTACTTACTAACTTAAACTTTACTAGACTACTAGTACTACTAGCTAGTAGCGCCTTCTTAAGGCTCTCTTTTTATCTTTATTAAGATTCTATAGTTATTACTATTTATATTTACTACGCTACTACTTCTACTTATGCATTTTACTACGCTATAACTATTTCTAAGACTACTATATAAGTAGTAGCTCTAGTTTATACTATAGCTCTTACTAAAGTTACTATAAATATTACTATAGCTATTCTAGTTCTTTTATATACTACCTTTATAATAGCGCGTATAGTAGCTATTATAGTTACTTTAAGTCTAGGTTTTATTTACTATTTTCTTTAGAGAGACGCTGCTAATATAACTAGCTAGGTCTATTATAGTAGTATTAGAAAACTTAGTTAGAGCTAGATTCTTAGTAAATAGAGCTATAAGATTCTTACTTATAGAATATAGTATAATCTTAGATTATAACTCTAGAATTTAGTTTAGTACTATTTTATTCTTATACTAGTTTCTAGTGTAAATTTTAGTTTATCTTTCTATTCTCTATTATAGATAAAGTCTAGTGCTCTTATAGTACTAGTAATAAAGAAAGCTTTTCTCTTTAAACTTACGTTATACTATTATAATATTATATACTTCTATACTTTACTTTAAACTATACTAGCGCTACTATATCTAGAAAATTCTTTAGAGAATACTATAATAGATTAGTATAGCTAACTTATTTTACTAGTACTTAATATTTACTATAACTCTACGCGCCTTTAGCTTATAGAATTTTTTTTACTCTAAATTTCTATAGTACTAAATTAGTTTCTTCTAATTTTAAAGTAGGCTCTAGCTAGAAATTAGTCTATACCTAGCTAAAGAGTAGATTTTTAGTAGCTTTTTCTACTAAATCTATATAAATAGTTTTATAAAAGTTACTAGAAAAGTCTAATATAACTATAAGTAGTATAGGTATAGTAACTACTATATACTTAACCTATAGCTAGTTAAGTTTACTACTTAGCTTATTTATTTTAATATTATATATTAAGAACTAAACTTTATTACTAAGTTAGAAACGTTCTATAGAATATTAGCTATAATTAGTTACTTTCTACTAGCACTACTACTAAAACATAATAGCTACCTACGCTAACTTAGCTCTACTATATAGATATTCTAAGAACTTTATAGCTAAGCTACTTAAAAAAGTATCTATCTTACTAGAAATTAGTATCTTCTATAATAGATCTACTATATAGCTATTTAGAAGTAGGTTTAGACTTATATCTATAACTAAGAAGTCTCTATTATTTAGCGCTAATTAATATATAAAAAGATAAGTAGGCTAGTTAGTTTACTTAAAGTTTACTATTATATAAAGTACTACTTAAACTTTCTAGTTTACGCGCTTTATTCTACTATCTATTTAAAGATAATATATAGTAGATAGAAGCTAGTTAATATCTATAAGCTAGTAGAAAGTCTTTTAAAAGCTACCTAACTAGTTAGAACTCTAGTCTATAATAATAGTAGTTAGAAAACTATAGAAACGCTACTAAGTATTATAAAAAACACGCGTATAATACTCTATAGCTATTAATATTATAGTCTCTAACTATATATACTTTAATAGTTAGTTTATTATTACTAATAAGTACTATAGTAAGTTAAGAGACTTCTAAAAAAGCTTAGTTATAAAATCTATAGAAATCTATATCTAATATTATATAGTAACTAGTATTAGCTATAAAAAACTCTAATATTTCTTTCTTAAGACGTATACGCTATAGTAGTAGTAGTTATAGATATATTACGCTATATTAGCTAATATACTATTCTAATAATAGTTATAGCGTAGTAGCTAAAATATAGTATTCTTTCTAGAGTACTCTACTAGACTCTTTTTATATATATACTAGATAACTATAGTAGTTAAGAGCTTTTATAATAGTAGCTATATAATACTACGCTAAAGAAGTATACTATATACACTTACTATATAGTTACTAATCTACTAGTTAGTATACGCCTTAGTAGAGAACTTCTAAAACTTATCTAGCGTAGTCTATAGTTTAGGTATATAACTATAGTTTTATATAATAGCTTTATTCTATAACTATTATATATACGTATCTATAAAAAGAAGATACTCTTTAGACTAATATATATTACTAGTATATTCTAATAATATAAGCGCTATAATATTAATAAAGTATATAACTACTATCTTATTAGAGCTTTTCTAGAGCTAATTTTATAGGTATTAGCTTAGTGTATTAGGCTACGCGTAGAAGTGCTTAAGCCTAAACTTAAGGCTATAGTAAAACTAAGATAGTAACTCTATTTATCTACTTTAGTACTTACTAAGTTTACGTAAGTCTATAAAGTACTCTAAGTTCTTATAGTCTATAAATACTATAAATAGATAAAAAACACTTTATAGCTTACTACTTTAGACTTTTAAATACTATACTACTATAAGAAGCTTTTTATTATAAATAGTGTAGTTCTACTACTTTACTATTAGAGTAGTAGAGTAGTACGCTATAAGGTAAAGAACGCTATTAATATACTATAATAGGCACTTACTAAAAGCTACTTCTAAGTAGTTATATTTAACTATAGTATTTTAGAATAGATTTTACTAGACTAATATTAGCTCTATAATAAAGTATATCTTAAAGTACTTAAACGCTTTATACTTAGTAGAACTCTACTTAAATAAAATATTTTAACTAGTAAGATAATATAAAAATACTACTACTTTAGAGAATTTCTTAATAAAGTTCTAGTAAAAGTTTATAAACTCTAGAAAACTCTAAATACCTATTATAGTATATAGAGACTTCTAATTCTAGACTACTTTTAGTTTATTAGAGTCTAGATAGATTATCTTTTCTATTTAAACTATATAGCTAAGATAGCGTATCTTTTTTATTATAAATACGCTCTTCTTTAGATCTAAATTTAGGCTAGTAGCTTAAAGTAGTAAAAGTACTTAGCGTATCTTTACTACGTAATTAGTATATAATCTACTTATAAATATTAGTATATTATCTAAATATATAGTTAAGTATTACTCTAGAGTCTTAAAGAGTATACTATTAATATATTATTAAAAGGTAGTAAAGGCGCTAGTTAGTTTAAATAGGTAGATAAGCTACTTAAAGAGACTAAAATAGGTATAGAACGCTATTAGGTACTTATTCTCTTTAGCTACGTAGAGCTTATAGAATATAGTTTATATATTAACTTTTATAAACTACTATACTTATAATATTATATGTAGAGTTTTCTTAATTAGTAGAAGTAGATAGTAGTTAGACTAGGTAATCTTATTTAATAAGTAGTAATCTATATAAAAGTACTACTTACCTAATACCTTCTTAACTAAAAGTATAAGTACGCCTATAGTAGAAAAGCTAGTATAGATTTAGCTCTTATCTATAAGCTCTATAAGCTACTACTATAGCTCTAATAGTTAATTATATAATATAAAGTAAAGAGAGCTCTAAAAGAGCGTAGGTAAGCTTTTATTAGACTATCTAGCTAACTTAATATAATAGTCTATAGTACCTCTATAAGAAAGTAACTCTAAAGCTTTAGATTTATTAAAAAGATTCTAAAAGTCTACTAACTTACTAGAGAGCTCTATTATAATAGGCTTTTTAAATAGTATAAAGATAGATATAATAAAGCGTAGTATATTAATAGTAAAAGTAAGTTTATAAAGATTTATTATCTATAATACCTACGCTACATTTCTATTATTCTCTACGTTCTATATAAACGTAGATACTATAGATACTACTATAGGTCTAAGCTCTAGAAAAGATAGGCGTATAGTAGTTTTCTTTATAATTATACTTTCTACTACTTTAATATAAAGTTTACTCTAGAGTATATTAAGAATAATACTTTTATAGTGTATTTATAGTTTTTCTAAAATAATATTATAGATAAGTCTTAGAATAATATAGGCTACTAGCTATAATATTTAACTATCTAGATTATACGTTATAGCTATAAGTCTAGAAATATTAGTTTTCTCTAAGAACTCTATAGCCTAGTAAAAAGTCTAAGAAAGAATTATAATATAATTAGTCTATAGCTATAAAGCTACTATTTTACTAATAGCGCTATAGTACTTATACTCTAAGTCTACTAAAGCCTATACTACTTTAACACTATTTAGTAGTAGTAGAATAAGAAATAGACTCTTATTTATAGACTACTAGATCTTATAGATATTATTAGTAAGAAGGTTATTTATAGACTTTTCTACTAAGTTAGTACTTACTTACTTTTAGTCTAGACTTAGACTAAAAGCTACTAGTTTTCTAAAATACTATATCTTTCTTCTATTATAGTATATCTAATTCTTACTACTTATAGTATAGTTATGTTAGTATAGCTTTAGTAAAAATACTTCTACTTACTATAGTAAGTATAAACTTCTAAAGTACGTCTAGTGTTAAAAATATTCTAAAGAATCTAGTTAGTATAAGCGCTACCTACGCTATACTCTATAAAGGCACTAGAAGTTTTTATAGTATTTATATTTACTATCTAGATATTACTATTATAGTTATAAGCTAAAGACGCTAAGAGTATAAAGTTATAATATAAACTCTCTACCTTAGTAGTCTTAATATCTACTATAATAGTCTTATACTTCTAGATAGTGCTATTAAAATTTAAACGCTAAATACTTTAGTTAAAAGTAACTACTTATATATACTTATTAAGCGTCTAGCGTAGCCTAGTAAGCTTCTAGTTACTACTCTAGCTAAGCCTATCTACTTATATAAAAAGCTAGCTAAAGTAAATAAAAAAGTTAGTAAAGCTCTACTTTTTACTTTATTATAAGTAATCTAACTATACTTAAGCGTACTTCTAAAAGTACTAGTTACTATAATAAAACTTAAGATACTCTAGAAAAGTAATAAAGTTTTAATAGTTTTATTTACTAAGCTTATAAAATAGAGTAACTTTACACTATACTATAATTAAGAGAGACTACTAAATATAAATAAACTAGGCCTTTACGTTTCTAATAAACTTCTAGTTTATATCTAATTTATATTTTATTATAATATACTATAAATAAAAGTATATTCTATTACTAGTAAATAGCTTCTCTAGAGGTAAAGCTTTATAGTAGAAGGTAGAAGCTACTATAGTAGTAGAAGAACTTAGAAGTAGTAGTACTATAGCTACTAAGAAGAATAGTGTAAGTACTAATAAAGTTATAGTTATAGTAATAGATAGTAATATTATAGAGCTAGGTATAAAGTGTATTAAGATAATAAAGTTATATAGTTTCTTATTCTAGAAGCGTAATATTACTATTATAATATAGTTCTAGGCCTATACTTTATAGATAGCTACTATCTACTTAAAGAGCTAATAGAGTAATATAAGAAAAGAGACTTCTAGAGACTCTTAGATATTCTATATACTAGGTTTTACTATTATAATACTTAAGTATAGTATATAAGAAGAAAAAATATAAATATTATAAACTAGCCTTAAAGTGTAGCTATAATAAGTATTAGTAAAGATATTATATTTCTTAGAGAAAAAGCTTATAGTAAGCCTTACTTTATATACTAAGCTAAGGCTTAGGTAAAGCCTAAGCCTATTATAACTCTACTTACTACTCTACTTATTAGTTAAGATACTACTTATTAGTAAGAGAATAGTATATATCTTTTTTAAGTATAAGGTATATAAAAGTACTATTAACTTAGAATTTAGCTAACTATATAAGTAAGACTTATATAGTATAACTATAAGTAGACTCTAAGAGATAAGTAATAAATAATTTACTTTACTATTTTTTATAAGCTAGCTTTACGCTAATACTATAGAAGACTAAGTACTTTAGTAGTACTTTATTCTAGCTTAATATATAATAGATACGCGTTAATAATATTATTTATAGCTATAGCTTAAAAGTATAAATAAGAGCTTTAAAGTAAAGGTTTAAAGATAGTAGTAGCTATTAAGTAATAAAATCTATATTTAGGCAAATGTTTAGGTAAATGTGTGTCTTATGTGGGCTAAACGCGAAGGAACAACCTTGTCGCCGGTCATGTGGTGCACCTCAATACCCTCCTGGAGGATGTTATCTTCCGTTTTGTTGGCGAGTTTATCTGCTCTCCTGGTCCACTCGTGGATCATATCGACCTCCCACTGTCAAGCTATTAACACGGATAATAATACATATCAGAAGCGCCTTGGCCAAAGCATAGCAAGGGGGATAAATACTAGTAAGAACTTAGCAAGATATCTTGTGAAGTATTCGGGGCGGCTACATTACCCTCGCTTGGTTCATCTTCCATGATGATAAGGGTATCTGGATCATCATTCTTCGCCTTCTTTGTCCATGTGGCTTTCCCCTTCTTCTCATTCTTGTTCTTGGTTTCCTCTCTCTCAAGTTCCTTCTTTTTCTTCGACTTCTCCAGTAACCAGGCCATGGGTGGCTGATCAGCATCATATCGGAGCGTAGGTACAGCAGACCCAGCCGTGAGTGGGCAATCGCTTTGCGTAACCTCTTGCCGCTTTTCAGCCAAAAAGAGGCGAACCGTAAAGTGTATCGTCTGCTGATGAGAATCATCATAAGTATTTCTAGCGTCTTGTCCCAGAAGGTGTTCTCGAACTCCAGCGCCATCCAGTCGTGTCGCTGGAAGTGTACGGTGATGTACATTGCCTAAGAACAAACGTCAACCTCTTGATCACCTATCGCGTACCATTAGTATACTTACCGGTGCTTAGCGTGTGACTCAGGGAGGGAAATGCAGCACCAGGTGGACAAAGACGCTCCGATAGGTGCCTGCGATTGATGGACATTTGAGGGAAATGTTTCTCATACTGGGCCAACATCCAGATCAATGTCAGGTTTGCAAGTCCACAGTCAGGCCAGCTACCGCCAATATCTGAGTGATCCCCAGCAAACCAGCACTGATATATCCGTGTCTTGCTCCTCGACGCGTGTTTCCAGAGTTTCGGATTAAACAAATATCTTCGCTCGTGCAGCGCTAGCGCTTGAAACGCAAAACTGAGGTTGCTAGGCACCCAATGATTCACAAATGAGAGGGTGGAGGGGGGTAACAGAGCTGATACGGTATCCCAGACCCCGCAGCTGGTAATTTTGACAGGAAAAATTGCCTGGTGCCATCCATCTTTTGTGGCCCATTTTTTGAATCTGTCTTCGTCCTGGGATCTCCAAGTCTCGTAAACATCATCGCAGAACTTTTGTAGGTGTTCTTTTCTCAGTAGACCTACTTTGTCGATCAGACACGCCAGACTACGAACCGCGAAGGCGCCTCTTGAGAATCCAAGCAAGTGGATCTCTGCACCAGCATTATCTTCATACTTCCCGCAGAGCTCTCGGTACAACGAACGTATGGTCGAGTGCATATCTGCATTTCGCTGTTACTTGGTGTTCTCAGGCGTGTGATAAATAGTTATAAAGAGTTACTGTAGGCTCACTCACCACCTCCAGTAACCTCATACAATTTATCGCGCATCTTGGAAAAGCTCATCGGTTTGGCATCATCAGGCGCATTAGTCCCTACACCTGATCGATATATATGTTTGAAGAATTCGGTCTCGGGCACACATTGCCTGAATCGTTGGACATTCGTGTCCTGCGTAGGTTCGTCGTTTTGGGACGCGTCCTGTCCCGTTCCATCGCAGAAGACAAATATCCTCATCGGCGGATCCGCGCGCGGTTGCTTTTTGCCCATTATAGGTACGTTTTAAGTGATGGAAAGGCGCTAATAATGAAGACTTCCTGATCTTTGAGAACTCAAAACCAGCGGGGGAATAGAATCAGAAAACCACATTACCAAGTTTCCTTGTGATGTGCACGCAGCCTTGCTACTACCCCTCATTCCTGTTCTGATCCTAGTCGGTAAAAATGCTGTAAGCAGACCTAGCAAATGAGCATATGCATCTATACAGCTTTACGAGAAAGGCTCGTCTAGACTTCTAGACATTGATGTGGTGCCACATATGTGTCCAATACCTCAGTGCATACTTATCGTGGAGTCTGCCGAAGTGACTATCATTCAGCCAGCCACCACCATGATTAGGAAATGGTTGATGACACAGAACTAAGAACTGCCTGTAAGAAACACCCTGGAGCCTACCTTGACGTTGGGTTACATACTTTGAAAGTTTTTGTCCGGATGTAGTCTGCAGACGTATTTAGCTTTTTTTTTTGTTGCATGAGGTGCCCAGGCGAATGTAGCTACGCCATATCATAGCTTCTCAAGCATACTCTAGATGCCCAATATCTCTTTTAGCGCACATGTTCCTCATCGAAGGTAGCGTGGCTCGATTGGTGGGGAAGCCCAGGTGCGTCGCGACATCCGGATCGATGGCAGGTGCGGGGAGGAGATGCAGTCATGCAACGTGCGATCTTTCAAGTTTTCGCGTTCAATTATAAGCTATTTGATTCGAAAACAGGGAAAATAGGGAGTTCATGGCAGTCTAGGTAGACATGCGCAAGTCGTTGTTTGTGCGAAGGAAGAAGAAGGGGCCCCGGGGCTCAGAAGGTTGTTGATCAGCGCTAGGCTCTTTCCTCCCCAGAGTGAACAAGATGACGTCACGCAGCTGATAGAACACGACATTCCCCCCTTTTTATGATTACCATAAGAGTGATAGGAAATTACTGTGCATACTACTGAGACTGAATGAGTGTCAGAAATGTTGACCCGTTCCACGGTTCAGGTTCATGTTCTTCTCGGTACCAACCACCACCTTACGAAAGAGTCATAGGTACACTCCTACCAAAACATAAATGCACACTTTTCGTAGCCCTACTCCTAGACTAATGCGTCCTCTTTTAATCCGAAATCACACGCACGCAAGCAATTATGTCTTCGTCTTCGTCTCGCTCTTCGAGAATTTCAAAAGCCTGGAAGAAAGAATCAGAAAAGCACACCACGCGGATAGAGACCGCCAGAGACAAGATGAAGGAACTGGGAGGAAAACTAAACCACATACATATGTCCAGTGCAGAGTACTGGGAAAGAGCCATGGATTATGCAGTTTTGGGTCGATGGTTGTCCTTATGCCAGCTCGAAAGAGCTGAATACGACTTTCGTACCTTCTACATCGACGACCATGGACCTGAAGTCAAATTCATGAAAACGGATAAAGCGCGGTTGTTCAGGGAGAGTATGATGGCTTGGGATTTGAAAGGGAAAATATACGAGCGACGTGCTGCTGGAGCCAAAGAAACTGAGACTGCAAAGAGCACTAGACTGAAGTCGCTCATACCAGTTTCTGCCATACCTCCATCGCGTTTCAACATAGAAGCCACCTTCGCGCCCCACAGTTTCAGAAACTCCATCATCGCAGACCAAGGAATGGTGGATCCTAGGGAAAAAGACAATCACATGTACTGGAGTTACCTCTGGAACATCTTCTCCGGGGCCTACGAATACGGAGCTTATCGGCGGTTTGAAGCTCTACCTGCATTTGCCTCCCAGTCCAACCCAGACCTAGCCACCGCACTCTTCGGGTCCAACAACATCGACTCCTCTTCCTCCCTCTTCTCCTCGTTCAACGGCCTACTCCTACCCGATTACATGGGAGCACGCTTCGACAGTGGTATCATGGCCATTGTTCCCGATATCTCCTCTCCCACCTCCCCCGCCGAAATAGCATTGTGGAAGGATACCGCGCCAAGAGAATACAAACTCAAGATCTTCACGCAGAACCGAGAGACCGAACAGACGGGTGGGCTAATGCAAGATATCAATTCCTTTACAAATGCCCGTAGGCCAGTTCCACTCCGCGATATCGACGGGTCGAAAGTAGGATTCCCTGTTTCTAGTCGGGAGGGTAGACCGAGGGAGTGTTATCTGTTTTTCCACTATTGTGTGCAGATACTACGGCAGGCTTGGAAGGGTCTTCCTATAGTAGACGGGGAAAGCCCTGGGTCCGATTGGGGTGCTGTGGGGAGATATGTTCGCCGTGAGCAAATGCGTGCGGTTATTGATGAACTTGGGGGTGAGTATGAGGGCTTGATGGGGTGTGCGGGGGATGGCGTTGGCGATGGTGGAGGTGATCGGTACATGCTCCTTGAGGCACTAGCTGAGCAGGTTATCGTCAGTAATCAGATGAACGGGAGGAGGGATGAGTTGTATGGCGATGAGGAAGACGAGGATAGCGATGAAGACGACGACGGCGACGATTGGTGTCCCATGAAGACGCCTTATTATAACCCAACTGATATAGCGAATACGTCGTATCGTCTGGACGAATAGTTTAGAAGACAGGACATATCTTTCATTCGCAATGTGAGAGGATTTGCATAAGTCAACCCTTCGCATACCGCCCCACACCACATAACCAGAACAATCTCACTGTACAATATACTCAATTTTCCATTCTCGATGGTACATCTAATAATACAAAAGGGCCTTTCAATCAATCCGTCGCCCAAACACAAACCAAGCTATAAGCCGCAAGAAACCACGCTCAAAACCAAGCAAAAATACTCCATGCATGCAACCGTCTTTTCATGACCCACACCAATGCTTTCTTGCCAGAGAAAAACATCGTCCCGTCGACATGCCCCAACCCCACCCACTCCATATACCCTAATTATGCAAGAGATGGACCTGAGCCAGACTTGTTATGAAATGTCTAGTTGACGTGTTGCCCTTGATACCCAAAAACGCCGCAACGGTTTGCTGAGAGAAAGAAGGAGGATAGCAGACAGAAGGAAATGGGACCAGAAGAGGTGACGTAGCCTTGGTGAAACAAGAGGCCTATTCTTTTGGCCATGGAAGAAAGTGCAGGACCTGCACTCTGGGTCCAGTGTATCAAAGCTCTACTGACTGCTTCCATGATCATATCCGTTCGAACCATTTGTTACGTCAAGAATCCTATTCGGCGCCGGACTCGACTTCTTGACGGGCGGATCAAGGATGGTCGGACTGGAAAGCGGTTCCAGGCTCTTGACGGGCGGGAAGATAGGCGTCTCGGACATTTGATGGCTTGATACCGGGCGCATCGCGTCATGTTTTGAGGGCGCGGGAATGGGGTCTGGGAGCATCTGCGCGGGCATTTGGGACGATGGTGATGGAGCTATGCGCATTGGTGCTGGGGCCGGGGAGGACATGTTTGCTGGGAGGGGCGCGGGCGAACTGTGTTTGGTCGGGGAGAAGGAGGGGCGGTTGGCGGAGCTGGGTGGGAAGGAGGAGTGCGGGCTGTTGAAGTTGAAGCTTGGTGGTAGGCCGTTGGTTGGACGGGGGGAGGCGGCTGGTGAGTGCTTTACTGGTGAGCCGCCTGGGCCTGCTGCTGATGCTGGGCGACTGAAGCTCCGCACATACGGTGCTGCGGGTTGCGGTGGACCGAATGGATTCGAGTTGAAGGGGTTGGGACCGCCGAAAGAGCTACCGTTCTGCTGTGGTTGTGGCATGTGGAAGCTTTTCGTTGGGCTGCTCGGTATCCGTTCGAGGTTGTACGGTGGAGGTGACGATGTTGGACCGTTGCCAGTTCTGTGCCCAGGAGATGAGAAGTGAGATCGTATTGGCGATGACATGCTACCGTTCGCGCCTTTAGTGGGTGATCCATAGGCGGCTTCCGATCTCTGTATGCCAGGTGGACCTAGAGCTTGACCACGGGGAGATAGACTTGGGCCGTCGACCCATGGCTGGGCGGGATGCATGGAGGGCTGGAAAGCTTGTGGCCGTGGTAGTTGTACCGCGTCAAACAGGTTTGTTGACATGGAGGGGCCGTTGCCATTTGCTTCTGCTTGGTTTCGTGGTGACTGGGATGTCAATCGTAGTTTGAGAGAAGGGAGCTTCGGCTCATCCGCCTCTCCCTCTTTACGCCTGCAGGCAGTGCAAACGAACGTAAACTTCGAATCGTCGGCCTGTTCTTCTGTGATGTCGTGGCACTTCATGTGTTGCCAGACATTGCACTTCTCACACGAGATTTGTGGGGTGTTGTCGTTCTACTCAAGTCAGCGGAATGTATGGGCGTTGTGCAGTGATACTCACCAGGTTGGAGCCGTAAGTGCCGCACTTCTCGCAGTCGAAGAACCAATATTCCTCCTCGTTGAGCCTCTTGAGATCACTCTCGTGCTTCTTCATCATGGCTTTCAGATGCCGCTCCGATAGCCTGGCGTTGTTTGAGGCCAGCTTCTGTTCGTTCTCGTGCAGTTTACGCAGCTCCTCTTCTTTCAGAATCTTTGCCGTCTCACGCTCCTTCAGTCGTTGCTCACGAGTCATCCGGCGAGAATCTTGTGCTTCCTCCATCTTCTTTTGCTTCTCTTGCTCTGCCTTGGCCATCGCAAGCTCTTCCTGCCTCCTGCGTTCAGCAGCCTCGGCCTCCTCAACCTCCTTCTGTTTCTCGAGTCGCGATGAGATTCGGGACGAGCGCTTCGCTGTAGCAAGCTTCTGCATGTTCTCCAACTCCTTCATCTTGCGGGCCTGCTTCTTTGCTTGCTCCTCTGCCAACCCCTCCATGACGGGCATAACGTCTTCCTGAAGTCGTTTGTATAGAACCTTTTCGTTTGGATCGCGACTCTTCCGGATGCTGCTCATGTATTCCTGGTAATCTTCCAAGGTGACGCAAATACACTCCCACTTCTTGCCGCCGAGACCGTCGTCGATCTCTTGAGACTGCTGCTCTTCAGTTTCTTGCTCCTCCTCCTCAGCTTCTTCGGGTTCGGGAGTGGAAGCCTTTTGTCGCTTGCTGGCTCTTGAACCTCTCGATTTCTTGGGCTTTGCTTTGGATTTGGCCTTGGCTTTCGTAGGTTCGGGAGGTGGTGGTGGATCGGTCATACGGTACATGCGGTTGTCGTCGAGAACGAACAGCGATCGCTCTTGCGAGTCCCAGCCCGTAGGCTCCATACGCTGCGGCATGTTAGTCGTTGCCCTGCACCTATCCCAGTGATGCTTACCCATAGTGTCTGCTCACTGTCCGTCGCTCCAATCTTCTCTCTTATTGTGTTCGGGTTGTTGAGCGTCCATACGGAAAGTTGTTGCAAGACGCGTATTTTGGTGAAGACGTCGAAGTCGTGGAACTTGTTGGGCTCCTCTTCCTCGCCAAAGGGGTTTCGGGCGGGCGCTTTCGCGACATACTGTCGGCGGGTGTATTCATCGAAGATTTCCGGTCTGCCATCGTGTCAGTACTATCGAGACTATGCGCAATGGCCAGGTCTTACGTCAAGCCCTTGTGTGACGATACGTGCTTCAGCAGCGCTAGGCCAATTTGTGCGAGTTTGTCGGATGGCTGTGGTTGGAGGCATTCGGATTCTAATTCCTGCACGTGTGTCAGCTCGTGGTCCTTGTAAAACATATGCGCGCCGGGCTGGGATGCCAGGCGCAAAGGGCATGTACCTCGATGTCAAAGTCCTTGTCGATTTTGACCGCGTCACCGAAGAGACTGATGTACTGGGCCAGATTTGCAAACTGCCACATGTTGCGCAGTTTCTGCAATGTGCTGGGCTCTTCAACAGGCGCCTCGGCCTCCATTTCGTCGGCGGCGCGTTTTCGAGACGGCATGGCTGCGGTGCCTCGCGTGCGGCGACGCGTGTGAGTTACGTGTGGATATGGAGTAGAGGCCAGAAATGGTGGCTATCAAATGCGCGTTGTGAGATGGCGATGGGTAATGCTGTCGTGGTGTCGGCGGGCTCGTGGGTAGGGCGATGATGCGAGTGCCGATGTCCCTTTTTGGTGATGTGAGTGATGAATGTCGCGCGTCGATTGTCGGCGAGTCCGGGGGAGGCCCAAAGCGGTAAGGCGCCATCGGCCCAGCCTTGCACATGCAATCTGGCAGAGACAGAACACTCATGACGATGACGAAGAACGCAGACAGCGGCTTTGCTTGTACTACACAGGCAGAGCTATCGCAATGGCAATGGCATATCGAGTGCATGGCATGAATGTAGCTGCTTACTGAGACCAGTCCCTATAAACCTTAATGCACCCGTCTTACAGGATATACGCACTCCAAGAGTATCGGTCTTTCGTGACAGAATGGACAATTCGACCGGCCGTCGGTTGGGACTCCACCAAGCCACCGAAATTATCATCGTCACGGCCATGATGACAGGAGGTGACGATATAAGGCCGCGTGGCTCACGCAAGTGCACAAGCCACAGCTCCACCAAGTGTGGCTCAGTGCCGGAGGATTCCACGCCAGGGGCCAGAGACGTTGCATGGTAAGCCGTCAGCAGTTTCGGATTCCTGGGTGGTGTTGGTTACTCATGCTGTATGGTGCTTCGCTTTAACTTGGAGAGCAAATGCCATATACACAATCGCATAACAAGTTCATGTTCTTCGTAATAGCACCGTCTACAGGATAGCGATGACACATGCCAAACACGACAAGTACCGTAGACGTTAAACTAAAATTAACCCTCAGCCCTAGCCTAAGCCGCGCATCCTGGTCGCTCACTACACCCTTGTCCGTGCTTGGGAATCCGCATCCATCCCGCATTTCAACCAACTCTTTCCCACCAAACACACCACACGCGCCCTTTGGACTGCTACGCGCCCCCTACCGCTCTCGCCATCGCTGCCACGCTCTCTCTACGCTACGACACTCGCTTACGTTTGTTTTGACGCCTGCATGATCGCGCAATAGCATTCTGGGAGAGCTAGTTGGTTCAGATGCTGGGTTGAACGCCGCATATCAGACAGGACGTCCCGATGTCCTACCCGGATCCCAACCACGGCCGAAGTCACCCCCACCAATCAATACCTCTGCAAGACCTCAATCGCCCACCCGACGCCTTCGAAGAAGATGCGTCGCAAGAACACCGGCGCACTCTCAGCGACCGCGGGCGCAATCTGCTCAGACAGGCCGGCGCGATAGGCACAGGGGGACATTTCCGCGACTCTCAGTACTCGCCCATCGTAGAGGTGTCGCCCAGCCCTACGCGATACGCACCGCCGCACATAAACACCAATCTGCCCCCTTCGCATAATGGCATCCGAAGGGTCGTGGACGACGAAGGGCCTGGCTCGCCCTTGGACGCGGGCGCATTCCAGACGGCCATTGGATTCGGCATGGGCATGGAATTCCAGGGCGACACATCGCCGCCAATACCGACGCCGGCATCGTCCATGTCCTACACACACACACCCTATGGGCACGAACCATACGTCGACAGATCTACCTCGGAAGACCACGACTACTTCTCCCCCACCTACGACGATACCGCCCGCTTGACCGACGCGCGCAATCTCCAACCGATAAGCGGAGCTACAGCTCCTTCCACTCCCAACGAGCGATCCAGCTTCCAGAGTGTGCACTTTCTCAGCCCTGGTGATGCCTCGCCGACGGCCCGGCATGGCGGCGACATTGGGCAGGTGGAGGCTGGCAACGTGCGCGACTCACGAGGAAGGAAGCGCTCGTTATCGCCTGGCAATTTCGAGTCGCCTCTACACAGGGCTGGGACTATTATGCGGAACATGTCCCAGCGTGTTGTCAATGTCAGCAACGACTCTCAGGTCGCCGAGCGAACCATCCAGCGGAAATCCACCATACACCAAGGACGCCTTGCACCTCCTCTATCCATCCCACCACTGCCCGAGTACTCCAATGACGGTCCTACCTCGCCTGTTCCTTCCACGCCACTCGAGAAGCCGCCGTCACCGATCGTGTACTCAAGGACGCCAAGCGCATCATGGAACCATCCACCAAATCCCTTGCGCGGGAAGAGTCTTGGCATTTTCCCTGCTGACAGCAAATTGAGAATCAGGCTTTGCGACCTGCTTGTGCATCCTGTCACAGAGCCACTGCTGCTCGTTCTTATCGTGATTCAGACGGTTTTACTAGCAGTGGATGCGCGTACGAGGGCAGTCTATAACACTGGGCACAGCAAAGAAATCTCCACTTTCAATGGCATCGACTGGGCTCTCATGGGCCTTTTCATCATATACACTTTCGAGGTCATTGTCCGCATCATCGTCTCTGGTTTCATTATCAATCCCGTCGAGTACAGCACCATCAACCGCCAGGTCGGCTTGCGCGAGGCTGTCATGAGTAAAGCGAATCAGTTATTTTCGGGTCTCCACCGACAGCCTTCACAGCGAAAAACGGGCACCAACACCGACTTTGCTGCAGACCCCCAGCAGCCTTCCGTGCTCCGGTCCTTCACTACTGCACAGATGCACACCGACATCGGAGTAGGCGATGCACGTCACCAAGTACGTACGCGCCTCGCGCATCGGGCATATCTCAGGCACTCGTTTAATCGAACCGACTTTGTTGCGGTGGTCTCGTACTGGATTGCTTTTGTCTTAGGATTGTGGAACATCGATAATAGCCGAGTCATACTCGTGTTCGACATGTTGAGCTGTTTGCGAATTATCCGTCTTCTGAACCTCACTAGCGGAACCTCCGTCATTCTCCGAAGTTTGAAGAAGGCTGCGCCTTTGCTGGTCAATGTCGCCTTCCTCATCGGATTCTTCTGGCTTCTCTTTTCCATCGTCGGTGTCCAGAGTTTCAAATCAAGTCTGCGCAGGAACTGTGTGTGGATAGACCCAGCGGATAGGAACATCAACTTCACGAACGATGCCCAATTCTGCGGTGGCCATCTAGATAACCGTGAAGGTTATCATCCCCTAACATACATACCGGCTCCAGGCATGCCACCCGGGCCTGACGACGGCAAAGGCTTTCTTTGTCCAAAGGGCTCAGTCTGCGTTGAGAATGACAACCCATTTGCAGGCACGAAGAGTTTCGACAACATCCTCCAGTCACTTGAGCTTGTATTCGTCATCATGTCGTCGAATACGTGGTCCGACTTACTCTACACGGTAGCTGATACCGACTACCTCATCAGTGCCCTTTTCTTCATCGTAGGGCTGTTAATCCTGAGTTTGTGGCTCATCTCTCTCTTGATCGCCGTCATCACCTCCTCCTTCCAAATCATCCGCGAAGAAAGCAAGACCAGTGCTTTCACCGGAGTGGAGATCAAAGATGAAGATGCAGAGAAGAACGACGAGAAACAGCGCGTGAGTAGTCTCAAACGTCTCTACGACAGGACTCTATGGGTATGGGTGGCTGTCATAGCTTTTGGCCTTGTTGCTCAAATGATGAGAAGCGCCAACATGAGCGACTTTCGCCGTTTTTTCATCAATGCCGCAGAAATTGTCGTCACCTTCATACTGTTCGTTGAGATTCTCATACGAATTGTTGTGGACTGGAGGCATTTCTTCAGGAGTAGGCGCAACGTCATCGACCTCATGATCGCCATCATCACAGCTGTCATACAGATACCAGCCATCAAGCATGCACACAATGGAAAAGCCTACGCCTGGTTATCGATATTCCAGATCCTTCGTGTCTATCGCGTTGTCTTGGCTGTGCCGATGACACGAGACCTCATCGTAGGTTACCTTCTCCGCCATTGGGAACTCCTGAACTAACAGCCATACCAGACAGTCGTGTTCGGAAACGCGGGTGGTCTTCTGAACTTGATTCTCTTTGTGTTCCTTTTGACTTTTCTAGCATCCATCTTCGCCTCAAAGCTGCTCCGCGGCGAAATTCCGGAGGAAGACGATGGCGAGACGATTCGCGTACCGTTCTTCGACATCTACAATTCTTTCTTGGGAATGTACCAGATATTTTCCAGTGAAGATTGGACAAGTATCCTGTACACTGTTACCCAATTCCAGAAGCCGTTTGGCACAGCGTGGATCGGAGCGTCTTTTTGTATCATGTGGTTCATTTTCGCTAATTGTAAGTACAACCCGACTCTCAATCTGGTGCAAAGGCTAACCAAAGACTAGTCATTGTCCTGAACATGTTTATCGCTGTCATTCAGGAGAACTTCGATGTGTCTGAGGATGAGAAGCGCTTACAGCAAGTCAAAGCGTTTCTGCAGCAAAAGGAAGATGGTCTCACTTCGTCCACTGGGTATGTTGGATTCTCTTCCCTGTGATTGATACACCAGCTCACCCATTCTAGTAATCTATCTCTGTCATCCATCTTCAAACTCGGGCAGGCACGACGCAGAGATCCACTCGACTATGGACACGCCGCCACAGAAATGCTGCTCAAAGATGCGGTCGTCCGTGACTTTCTTGACGAGGCAGACGGTAGCGAAAGCCCACAAGAAGAAGACCCGCGACCAGGCATCCGCCCAGCCAAGACTATAGTGGGATCGGGAACAATGTCCACAATCTGGCAACGATTCCAGCGTCGCATCATACACCGGGAGCCCAACCCTTTCTACGCTCCTCTCGACTTCGGCCGCGCATATGAGGATCTTGACCCAAGAAGCATGGCGAAGGAGGTCGTCTCCGCTACCGAGAGGCGTAAGAAGGCTCAACGCGAGTATTTACGAAACCACCCCAACTACAACGTTTCCCTGTTCATCTTCCGAGCCAACAATCCCATACGCAAGCTATGTCAACGTGTCGTGGGCCCTGGCCGCGGTGGTGACCGTATCGAAGGAGTTGCCCCATCTGTGCCTGTCTGGTATGCATTCTCGGCATTCATATATGCTGCAATTATCGCCATGGTACTGTTGGCCTGTATCACAACGCCACTGTACCAACGCGAATACTTCATGACCCACGAGTTCAGCGTCAAGAACTGGTTCGTGTGGGTAGACATGGGCTTTGCGGTGCTCTTCAGCATCGAGGCGCTGATCAAAGTGATTGCCGATGGTTTCTTTTGGACTCCCAACGCCTACTTCCGCGGCTCTTGGGGCTTCATAGATGGCATCGTATTGATCACTCTTTGGGTCAATGTTGGCACATCGTTCTTGAACGAAGGCCAAGTCACTAGAACCGTGGGCGCGTTCAAAGCTTTGAGGGCTTTACGTTTGCTCAACATCAGCGACAGTGCACGTAACCACTTTCACGCGCTCATCGTTCGCGGTTGGTGGAAACTATTCTCGGTAAGCATCTTGCAACCTCCATTTTTTCAGAGCTAATGATGACCAGGCTGCTTTCGTGTCATTGAGTCTGTTGATTCCATTCGCCATCTACGGTCTGAACCTCTTCGTCGGTCAACTTCAGTCCTGCAACGATGGTGACTTCCCTGGAGGCGCTAGTCTCCGAGACTGTGTCGGAGAATACAACAGCAAGCCTTTCGACTGGGAGGTTTTGGCCCCACGCCAAGCTGCCAATCCCTATTACGACTTCGATAACTTCGGAGATGCCCTCTTCATCTTGTTCCAGATTGTTTCCCAAGAAGGCTGGACAGACAACATGTGGACTGCAATGAGTATCACCGGAGTTTACACACAGCCAGCAGACAGAGCATCGCAGGGAAACTCTGTCTACTTCATTGTCTTCAACTTGCTCGGAGCTGTCTTCGTGTTGACGCTGTTTGTTTCCGTCTTCATGCGCAACTACACGGAACAGACTGGTGTCGCCTTCTTGACGACAGATCAGCGCTCTTGGCTTGAACTACGAAAGCTCCTTCGTCAAGTCGCTCCATCCAAGCGACCTTCGTCTACCAAGGTACGGGAGAGCTGGGAAGAGTGGTGTTACCGTAGGGCGGTCACCAAGACCGGACCATGGCAGAGATTTATTACCGGCGTTTTGATACTGCACCTCCTGCTGCTGTGTTTGGAGTGGTACCCAGGCTATGGTCCATGGGAGGTAGCTAGGGGTAAGTTCCATTCCACCGAGTCCATGGCCTAATACTAATATGACTAGACTACATCTTCCTGGCGCTCACCATCGTCTTCATCGCGAACATAGTCATCCGAATCATCGGTCGCTCATGGCACCGTTTCCGGAGAAGCGCATGGGACATATACTCGATATTCTCTGTTGCGGGGACTTTCGTGACATCGATTCTTGTGTTAGCGAAAGACGATGTTAGGCCCTTCGTCCAGCTGCACAAGCTCTTCCTTGTCTCCATCGCTCTCATGCT
Source organism: Alternaria ethzedia (assembly GCF_023757985.1). NCBI lineage: Eukaryota > Fungi > Ascomycota > Dothideomycetes > Pleosporales > Pleosporaceae > Alternaria > Alternaria ethzedia. The sequence goes on along the minus strand of NW_026056203.1, from coordinate 792,731 downwards.
CATCCCTCGGAACAACCAACTCGACCAGCTGTTCAAGACTGCCGCAGCAAGTCTCGCATCCATCGCAAACCTTCTCGCCACATGGTTCGTTCTGTTCCTGGTATACGCCATCGCCCTCACGCAGACTTTTGGTCTTACCAGATTTGGAGCTAGCGAGACTGGAAACATCAACTTCCGAACTGTGCCCAAAGCACTCGTCTTTCTCTTTGTGATGAGTGGTGGCGAGGGCTGGAATGAGTTCATGGAGGACTTTGCAAACGTTGACAAACCTTACTGCACCGTGGGCGAGAGATACTTCGACAGCGACTGCGGTAGTCCTGAGTGGGCGCGAGCTCTCTTCATCACTTGGAACATCTTGAGCATGTACATCTTCGTCAACTTGTTCGTCTCGTTGATCTACGAGAGTTTCAGTTACGTGTATCAACGAAGTAGCGGGCTGTCAGTCATCAGCCGAGAGGAAATCCGTCGCTTCAAACAAGCCTGGGCTGAGTACGATCCAAACGGGACCGGCTACATCTCGAGAGAAGTGTTCCCCAGGCTTCTGGGTGTAAGTTCATCATTGTCGTATTTAAGCACAAAACTAACTATATCAGGAACTGTCCGGTATCTTCGAGATGCGTATCTATGACTGCGACTTCACTGTGAATAGATTGATCGAAGAGTGTGGGGTAGCACCCGGAAGGGAGTCCAATCTTCCTGTGTCAGGCCGTGAACCAACCAAGGAGATCGACCTGGACAAACTGAACCGGTGTCTCGCCCAGCTACCAGTCGCGGAGATACGTCGCAGACGAAGACGTATGAATCTTTTCTATGAGGAAGTACTTGTGTCGAGCGATCCCGACAGAGGCGTTGGGTTTTCATCACTACTTATGATTCTGGCTCATCACAAAGTCATCAACGACAACAAGAGCTTGAGACTGGAAGAGTTTTTGAGGCGCCGTGCGCGCCTTCAAAGAATCGAAGAAGCTGTCCGCCGTAACGTGGTCAAAGGCTTTTTCGACACCCTATACTGGGCACGGCGCTTCCGTCGTGCCATGGACCTGAAGAAGCAAGGACGTATGGCAACAGTCCCTCAGTTCACTGTTCCCGAGATCTTCATCGACGACGAGGACATCACAAATGCCCAGCGAACTCAATCTTCCGGACCTCCCAGTCCTCTCTTCTCACCTCAAGATCTCTACGCACCTTCCCCTCGCAACTCTGCTGGCGCGTCTACTTCGCCACCAGCCTTCCCTTACGACCGCACAAGGAGCAGAACCAACTCCATACAACAAACACCGACAGGCTCACCTACACGGGGAAGCCCGCAGCCATCACCCTTCTCCATGTCTGGCAGCGAGCAAGAATGGCAGTTTGCTTCGGCACTTAGTCGGCCACCCAGTCCTCTCGAAGTCGATCCTGGGCAAGCGAATAGTCGCAGCCGAGCAAATAGCGCAGTCAGTGCGGCCGATGTTTTGGAAGTGCTTGACAACTCCGCATGGGGCGAATCGATTAGAAGGAGTTTCACTCAGCGGCGGCGCAGCTAGCGTCCGAGAAGATTTGTATATGAACGCTAAAGACAAGCATGAGCAGGTGTCAATCACGTCGATCAAGCTGGCTTGGTATGGCTTCGGCAACACGTCGAGCCAAAACGGGATGGTTCAGAATGGCGTACGATACGGAGTCTGTTGCATGAACGTCTGGAATGATTGGATACGTAAGCGGCTGGCATCAACCCAACACGCAACCATAATGTGGAATTGATGGTTCGGTTGGGGATGGGGATACGGCCTGTAATGGTGTAATGGCGGTGGAGTTAACTTTTGGCATTGCATAGCGTCGGCGTTGAGCGATTGATCAAATCACCTTAGATATTACTATCACGAAGCTTCATATCTTTACCAGCAGTGCGCACCTCCATCACTCCGTCGACTCCTACACGAGAGATACAAGAGCCGTTTGTATTAGTTCACAACATAGCGCGCGAGATGTCTGGTACGCTACTCAACGTGCATCGTGAACACACATACAATAGTCTCTTCGTCCAAGCCGTACCATGGTTCAAAAAAATAACCCGACGGCATGAACATACGCAGGTGACAGACGCTAATTGTACCTTCCGTTGGTCGGCATTGGAAGGCATAATAACCAGTCCCTTGCTTACAGCTGGTTATGAGCTTCTTCCGTCTCTTCTAGACCCGACAAGGACCACGCGATTATAGCGCACTATGATATAGGATCGCCCCGCACCTCGACGACTGTTGTATGCAGACCTGAAACGTTGATCTGCTCCTCGCCGATGAGCTCTTCCCTGATGTGCGTTCAAGTGTGGTGTGTACCAGACACCCTCACGTCACCAACAGTGAGCACAATGCATACCTATCTTTGGCTCGCCACCCACAAGTTCCAGCGTTGACACACCACACTGTAGCATCACACGGGAGCATCACAACCGCGTCTGCATTTGTTGAACGTCCGATGCGTCTGAAACGCTGGTCTGCCGTTAGACAGCTGGGCGAACCGCGCCATGCCGCATCGGGATACGCACGCCTGTCGCAGATTCTCGCATCACACACGCAGCACCCGGTCTCGAGACAGGCCGGTTGAGCATGGAGACACTGCGAGCTTCAAGTGCTGGGTAATGCCTACTTATGGGCTGGCGGGCTGCAAGCAAGAAACAACAGCCAGGGTGATTCACGTCTGAAGCGGCCGAACTGGGAGCGGCTCGCTCGTCCGGCTCCAGGTTCGTGGGCGAGCGGAAAGCCCTCCGATCATCGTGCCTGTTCAACAAGTTTATGGCTTGACGTGATGGTGGACACCTCCCTGGCGAGACGATGCAGAGCGCCGGGCGATGATGACAACAAGCAGCCAGAACGCGTCGTGTCGGGCGCAAAAGCAACACCACCAACGTCCATGTCAACAAAAACATGGCCACTAGCAGTTCGCCGACGTAAGAATAGCACCGGGCAGCCCTCACAATCTCGTGTGAAGCCACCAACAAAGTCGACAAAATGACGAAGCTCCACAGTGTAATGAGGATGATCCCCCGACTACCCACTGCTACCTAATCTCTTATCGATTGCAGGCTGCTCTCTGGAATGAAGCCATGCAATCATTCCGCGGCACTCCCAATGGGCCGCCAGTCGACGACTCCCGCTCGCTTGTTTCCAGACGGGTGATCAAACGAGGCTCGACCCCTCAATTCACGCGTTCCTGACAGGGATGTTCGCTGCAGCAGTCCCATGTCCCACCTTCCAGGGTTTTAGCTTCTGGGACGTAACACGCACTGGCACAGAGAAGTGCCAACATGCGACACGCATGCTTAAGGATCCGCCATCGTCCGCCTGTTTTTCTCGACTAAAACTACAGGAATAAGTTTCCTTCTTCATTCCATCTCCCGACTCCTCCTCCTTTTAACTTACCTTCGCTTTTCAGACTGTGCGCGAGTGTCTTTGACCACCGCACTACTGTATCTCCCAATCTACATTCATATATACCCTTTGAACAGAGTTGATCTCCCCTTTGCACTTCCACTTGCACCTTTTCTGATTCGCAAGCCGATCGACAAGGACCCAACACTCGTTGTCCTATCACATCCCTACGAACTTCCATTCCTTACATTACCTCCTTCGTAAGGACAGCTGGAACTTTCTATTCGAAACATCCTTCATTTGCAATCGGACTCCGACAAACACTCCGCGTCTATATTCGCTCAAACAATACCGGGAAGCTACATCATAGCAACCGTCGCCTGAGAAAAGCAATTCCACCAACCTCAACTCCGACGTAACAACCACCACCTCAACACCACCCAAAATGCCTTCCCCAAGCCGCACCAACCGCTTCCAATCCTTCACCCCCCTGCGCAGCACATCCGGCTCCCTCCGCCGCCTCAAGACCGCCTTCAGCCCCACCCGCAACTCTCTGCGCTCGGCATCGCCCTCCTCCATCTTCACCTCCAGCACCACATCGCCGCTGACGCGCAACTCGTCACCACACAGCCACCGCTCCTCCGGCTCTTCCATCCGCCAACTCCTCGCCGTGCGCCGCAAGCCCAGCGTGTACGAGTTCGAAATGGAAGAGGAGAAGCACTTGTTCGAAACCGAACTCGATGTCCTCGAGCCGAGACCGAGCATGGGTCGCGGCGCGAGTGAGGTGCATGTTGTCGGCATCTTTGAGGTGTTGGACGGGAAGTGCTAGACGCATACGACTTGTTGTTGCTGGCGCTTGTTGATTGGGTTATGCTTGAACATGTTTATGACTGAACTGTTTAATGGGGCGTTTTCATCTTCCCATCACCACGCATCGTTGTGTGCGTGTGTGGATGGGTCTTGCTTTTTCGATTAGATTGGGTACTCACGGTGACGTGTCAAAGGCGTTCTCTTTGTACGTGTCATCTCTTCGACATGGACATTGGCTTGGTTTGCTTCTTTCTTATACCCCAATGGACTGGATTGGACTGGGGGGTACTTTACCACGGCAGACATTATGGAATACGATCAAATCTTTTCTTTCAACATTGATATCTAACTTTTCGATTTTCGCATTTGCATCTGTTGTTGTGACGCTCGTGCGAGAGTATGCAAGTGAGGCTCTGAGAGTTGGAGCGTTGGGCCTTCATGCGGTGTTAGCTCAAAGCTTGTGAGCTGTCAATGGGCGAGACCATGGGCAGCCTCGCATTTTCGGATATTAGGTACAGGTACTAGCGGGCATGTCGGGCAACGTGCTTGCAGAATGTAACATGATGTATGTATACCCTTAGAGCAGAGCTTAAATATTGGGTGCAAGTCAAAGAAATAAGATTCTTGGTACCTGACGCCACGAACCGTTTAGTAGTTGTGAGTTTGGTATCTCCGTCGATAGATCAGCACGATTTACATAATCACGAGTAACACTTCAGTTGAGGTGTATCATAGTATTGATATTCACTCTCCAAAAGCAGTCTCAAAATATGTATCTGCCGTGCAATTTCCAACGCCACGCCAATGCATACCAACCCTCCGCCATTCCCCTAATCATATCAAAACACAGGCTTAGACCAAAGTGTCTGCCCACAAAACCGCTTAGTGTACGCCATTGACAGGCTGTTGCAAGTTGTCCAACTCCTCCTTTCGCTTCCTGTACAGCTCCTGTGCTTCCCTCTCCCTCTTAGTAACGAACTGAACTTCCTCGCGCAGGCTCTCCAGTCTGCGTGCGATGCCATCTTGCTCGCTGTACTGCGCCGTCCTCGCTGTGTTCAAATCGTCCCTTGCACGCTCGAGTGCTGAGAACGCGCCACTGATCTTCTCTCGTAGTAGATTTGATCGTTTGATGTAGCCGGCGTGATGTGTTGTTAATCGCTTCTCGATCTTGTTCGCACGTTCCGCGGCTTCAATGATGGACTCTTGTGCGTTGTCAAAGGCTTCGACGAGCAGTTGGTGTTCGTCGATCTCGTCTTCCTCGTAGCCTGCGATGCCGGGCAGCATTGCGGAACCGTGAAGCGTGGTCCAGGAACTGTCGAGCTCGGCGTGGAAGGCCTTCTTGTCCTTGTCTGAGGTCATGGCAAGTTCAAGCGCGAGCTCCATCTTGGCATTTCGGAGAGCATCATCGGTCATGGAATCGAGACGTGTTACTGAACCAGTTACTCGGCCATCGCCGAACTTCTGGACGTCGTTCGCGATGAGCTTAGCCATCTCGATTTCGACTTCGCGTTCGACAGGGTCAGAGAGGTCCAATGCGCGCTTCATCATGACATCAATATCGACCAGCGATGGCCTTGGAAGGAACTTCTGCACGACTTGACTTTGCCTGCCGAAGTCTGCGGCTTCCTGGGCTTCGCGTGCTTCACGAATTTTTCGGTCGCGCTGAGCAGCGTCTTCTTCGCTGACTTCGACTTCCATGTGATCTGCCTGCTCTTCGGGAAGCTCAAACTCCCAGCTTTCTTCCTTGGGTTTTGGCAGCGCAGCGAGCCTGCTCTTCAGGTCTTGCCGCTTCGCTTGCTCCCTTAGTTTGATATCGCGGGGTGTCTGGCCAACAAGTTGCATGCCACTCTCCTCTCCGTTGAGGCGTAGTGTATCGCGTGGTGTTCGCATGGGTGTCGCTCCCGGTCCCTGGCGCATGGGTGTTTCTCCGGCTCCGCCATTTGCTTGCCTGAAAGGCGTTGCCATGGGGTTTGGTGTCACGATCTGGTGTCGTGAGGCGGGTCCTGATAGCGAGGCGGGTGCTTCGTCGTCTACGAGATCTGGGTTGTCGCCACCTAGCAAAGCAGATTGGGTCTCTGTTCGCATCCGGGCATTCCGCACCTCATTCGCGACGTAGTCCTCCTCTTTGGGGGCCATGGGCGTGCGAATGGGTGTGTTGCCAATCACGTTCGAGTAGTTCCCGATCAGGCCCTGTGTTGCGATGTTGTCGCTGCTGCCCGCAGTAATTGCGCGCTGTCCAGTCGTTCCCATCTTGACGATATCTTCCAACTCGGCCTCTCCGACTTGCGGCGCTGGAAGCACGAGACCGCGTCGCTTGCTGCTCTGTTCTGCTTCCCGTATCCTCTGCGCTTGTGCGGCCTTAGCATACGACGCTGCAAGACCTCCTGACTTCTCATCTTTCTTCTTCTTCCTGTCACCTCCTCCGTCTTCCTGCGATTCCATCTTCCTCTTGTTCGCAAGCTGTTGCTTTCGCGGATCGAAGGCCTCTCGTTGTTGTTCGTTGCGGTCGATTTCTTCTGTGGTGTCGAAGAAGCCGGCGGGGACTTCCTTCTCGAGCGGTACGTCGGCGTTGTAGTCGATGTGGTTGCCCTTCTTCGGAGTAATCTTGATGTTGATACCGGCAGCTTTCAGCTCTCGTCGCTTCTGAAGCAAGGCAAGTCTTCTTGATTCCTCAAGTTGGCGCTCGCGGGCCTTCCGCTTGGCCTTCTTACCGCTGACGTTTGCCAGACGCGCACGCGCCTCTGACAGCATCTCCTTGTCTTCCTCGTCGATATCGACCGCATCGGGTCTCGCAGGTCGGCTTTCGGCGTAGGCGTCGACTTCTCCGGGGCGAAGACGACGTACATCGTCTGCTGAAGGAGCGGCTGAATCTCCACCCTCCGGACCCGCCAGTCCAAGATCGCCAGACTCTCTCGCTTCTTGTTCGTCCAACAGCTTTTGGTAGCGCTCGAGACATTGCGTAGCCTGCGGAAAGTTAGCATGATACTGGAAAAAGGGATAATCGCAACAGCGTACCGTTCGTCCAACAATAGGCGCAATAGTCCTCCATTGGGTGGGGAGGAGTTTGGCCATAGTCAGGAGCTTCTCATCCTCCTCTCGCGACCAGTCCGTCTTCCGGATAGCGGGGTCGATCCAGTTGGTCCAGCGCGACTTGCATTGCTTCGCGCTCTTCTTGGACAGCAGCGAGGCGCATCGCGACCACTGGTTCAGCCCATACTTGCTGATGGCGGCCTTCAAGACCTCGTCCTCGACGTTGGACCAGGAAGATGTGACGACCATGTTGGATGGCTTCCGGGGGGTATCGTGGGTTGGCGCGCGTGTCGTGAGCGATGGTATCCTCGATCGCGAAACTGAAAATGGGCTGCAGCCACTAGCGTCTTGGCAGTCGCAAGCACCGCGTGGAAACAGCAAAGTGAAGTCCGGATAGCTTGCAGAACGACGTGGAGTTGAGACCAGCGGTTAGTGATATTAATGCGCGGTCCTCCTCTGGAGGGAAGTCACCAGAGCGATCCACACAATGCAGTCGCGGCGCAGGCACCAGACTTTCACGTGCGCCAGACGACCGCGGTCACAGTGACGTAAATCCACCATCTCCATCTTCACATAGTTCTGTTGCTACGATTTCACTACACACCCTCTTGGCCATATAGTTCGCTACGATGGTATCTCTACGGCAGATCACGGGGCGCGTTCCCCTTCTTTCTCACACCACGTCTTCCTCAAGAGCGTCCTGCCGACAAAATCTACCTTCAGTCACCTACAACAGAAATTACTCCGATGCGAGCTCCAATACCTCCACTCCAGTTGAAGTTGATACTCAAAAGGTCGATGCCAAGCTTTCCGATGAGAAAAAGCCCAAGAAGAAGACACAAGCTGAGCTCGATGCCGAGGTGATGGCAAAGCTGCAAGGACATGACAGCGAGGGGGGAGAAGCCGGGATCGAATATGAGGATGGAAAGCCAGCGTCAATGAAGAGAAGCGTGAAGAACAACATGTTTCGATACATATGAGCGTGCGATCTTTCAAGGTTTTGCCGAACAAAATCTACCTTTGATATAGTGTATGTCTCCGTGGAATACACTTTACCTTCTGATACACTAACGGTTGTAGACACGGTGTCCGCGTACACGAGGACGGACTTTCCAGATCAAGAGATATCATGAGCGCTGGAGAATCTGCCACGTCGCTGCCACAGTGCTTGACGTTCGAGGCGAAGAGCTTTACACGAGTAGCACAACCAACACAAGCGGACATCGCCCAAGCGGCCATTGTCTGGGGTCCCAAAGTCCTAGAGAACCTGAGCGCAACCTTACTATAGAGTAAAGTAGCCTTGAAATTATGCCGCTTGAGACGCAAAGGAAAAGCTTTGTGCCTCTCATTCATTGTGGCAAGGGAAGTTGCGAGAACTATGTGGTTGTTGGTACATATATTTGAGTCTGATAGTTGGCGTATTTAAACGTGGTGAAATGGCAATACGCTAAGGTGGTCTATATGAGTAATCTGTCGCCAGAACGTGTGCATCATAAATCTGCCCAAATATGTGATGGCTTGGATTCAAGTTGCCAACCCGAATATTTGCATACGTCATGAGTAACCAATCTAACAACATCACTTCTCACGCCAACTCATCAACACAAATAACCAGCAACTTCAAGGGCGAAAATCTCTCTATACCCACCCTTCTAGGATTCCAATCTGCGCGTAACACATCATGGAGCATTTCGCCCCTCACCCATCCTCGCAATTCGAAGGCTACTACTCCAAATTCGACCTCACATCTGGCTCGCACATCGCTCTGATAATATCCTCCGTTCCTGGCGCCCCATCAAGGCAGCACGTGGTTTCGTTTACATACTACCCTTCGTCTGGCCACCCAATATTCCAGCGAGAACACGTCGTCGACAACATCGAGCGCGTGACCACCAATGAGAAGACCAAAGCATTCGACCTGCGCGTCCCAGGCATGGGCGTCATGAGCACCGAGAGCAACGGTCGCACAAGCTACAAGTTCGCAGCCGAAGACGGGAGTTGGTCGCTCGAAGCGCAATGCGAGGAGGACTACATGCCATGGAGAAAAGACAAGAGCACACCCGAAGGTTGGATGGTGCACCTCCCCTTCCCACTCCACTGGCACGTGCATTCTCTCTGCTCACCCGCCACATTCACCCTCGACATACCCGCTCTAGGCGATGCCTTCCCAACACAGGACAGAAAAAGCCGTGCGACGATCCACCAAGAGAAGAACTGGGCGAACAGCTTCCCGGACGCACACATGTGGGTGCAAGCCTGGGACAACGAAGAAAAACGCGGCATCTGTCTCGCGGGCGGGAAGATTATGTACAACACCGCCTACATGCTCGGATACCGGTCTCCATCCCTCAATCTGGACTTTGTACCGCCCTTCTCAGTCTCGTATCTCAACCTCCTCAGCCCCTTCATGAGCGCCACGAATGATTGGGACACTCGTACTTTCTCGATATCCGTGTCGAATTACACACATAAATTGGAACTCAAGGCGCGTGCGCCGAAGGAGCCGGGTTGGTTCGGCCTGGCGAGTCCGTTTCCTGATGGGCATCGGGCGAACTTTTGTAGGGAGAGTTTTATTGCGACGATTGAGGCGAGGATATGGGTGAGGGAGGGGTGGTGGCCGTGGAGTGCGTGGAAGGAGGTCAAGACGGAGAGGTGGGAGGGGGCGAGTTTGGAGTTTGCGGGAGGTTATTATCCGGAGAGGGGGGGGAGTAAGGAGGACTGAAGATGTATGAGTGTTGGGGTATGAGGTGTCGGTAGAATTGATGTGAAAGTGCTAGGGAAAGTTTATCCATGCAAATATCCACAATACATGGACCAGACAGATGGATTCTGAAGGCATCTCGCCAATTGCATCTCAATCAGTCTAAGATTCAGAGCTTCGACGGCTTCTTCTCCCTCGGCTTAATCAAAGCGTTCAACTCCTCGACAAACCGTTCAGGCAACACACTCCTATCCACGCCTTGCTTCCCATCCCATTCCTCCTCCGTCTTGCGTTCCCAATCCCAATACCTCTTCATCTCCTGGCCGACCCATTTGCTAATATGATCCGCACTCTCCTCCACCTTCTCCATCGGAATCAGATGCCCAGCATCTTGCACCGTGACATTCGCTACTCGTCCTTCAGCGCGTCCGCCACTGCCGCCAACACCGGACCCAGTCAGACGCATTTTATCCTCGATGACGGCATCATCAGTGAGGAAAGAGTGTTGGCCGAAAATGTAGAATACCGATGGCCGGATTGATGGTAGCTGGTTGAAGACGATGGTGCTCTCGCCCCGGTAGAAGGGCGTCTGGGGTTCAGTAGTCGGCGTGATATCGGCATGCGTCCTCCGGTTCAATTTCGGGTTGCTCAACGTGAATTCCGCAGATGATGGTTCCTTGTCTCCTGGTCTTGCGGTGAAGTTTGGGCGTAGGAAAGTCATTACTTCCTGGTGCTTGGTCGTCGTCAGAGTAACCTCTGGTTTCTTCGCGTCGGGAAACAACCTCGTTGGTGCGTCTCGTAAACCGTACTGCACCCAGAGATCAAGGACTCGTGGATCCCACGTTTGGTAGAACTTGCTCTTGCCGAAACTCTTGGCTGCTTCTTCGCGTGAGGGCCAGCGCTCGCGTCGTCGTGAGGATGCGGCGGCTGGTCCGACGTTGCCGTTTAGGGAGACTTTGCCTTGGATGACGGGGTCGATGAGGATTAGTGTCTCGAGGAGACGTGGATGCAGCAATGCGAGGTTGGCGAGTTGGCAGCCGCCCATGCTATGGCCTACGCCGATTATCGGGCGAGGCATCTGGTCGCGGAAGATGTTTACCATGTGAAGTAGATCTCTGCTATGATCAAGCCATGCCGCTACGTAGAATTAGCGTATCAATCGCGCAGTTGAAGAAATGTACATACGGTCATTGCCTAGCTTATCTTCGTTCAGAACGCTGCTCATGCCTTGGTGCACGACATCTGCTATCCAAATTCCTCTGATGCCAAACCCATTTTGCTGACATCTCTTCAGGAGCTCATCCCATAGTGGCTCGTACAGCTCTTTCGGGAATCCATTCGCATGCGCTGCGATGATGGTGATGTCTCCAGGTTTCGGGCTCGTGTTGTCGAGAGGTGTGTATTGCTTGACGGCGAGATGTAGGACTTCTTCCTGCTTCGTCGATGTGGAGCGTGGGAAGCCACGGATATGTGATGCTTCTAGCTTGTGCTCATCTATACGAAAGTGCTTTGAAGACATGTTCCTGTTGACTGCGGCCGAGATATAATGAGATGACGGACGATCGGACAGTCGGACAATCGGACGACGGATATATGCAGGTCAAAATGTTATAAATGTTGTACGTGTTCAGCGAGATGGTAGAACGGAATGATACGCTTAGATCACAGAAAGGCGCCTATGCTTCTAGGTGTCGTGATTAGCAGCCGGCGCAATCTGGGGAATGCCGAGGTCCATCACGGCTTCTGTTCTCTCCACAGAACCTCCACATAGAAGTGACAAAGAGATACTCGCGGTTGAAGGCTATCCCGAATGGACATTGCGCATACGCGCACTTCCTTCAGACTGCAAAAAGACACTAGTCTGGGCAGGACTCCCTGGGGCCGCCGTCATGACGGATCCAGCGTCGAAGTGTTTTGGTGGGGCGTCACGTGGGCCTTGACGCGTTCGTGCCTCCAAAGTTCGCGTGTAGCCGTGTCGCATCGCGCCTTCGAATCCAACAGCGACAGCGACCCACAGTCCACACATACAACACAACACCCTCAGTCGCAGCCATGGAAGACACCACCATGCTGGAGGGCTCACAGGGTCTGTTCGAGGAGCTCAATTTCACGATATATCCCAATGGTCTCTCGGAAGAGCGAATGCGCCAGGTATGCGACGCGTCTTATCAATTTCGAAGTATTGCTAACCGACGGCATAGATCGAAGATGCTATCACAGGCGCTCGCGGAACAATTGTACCCTTCCATGTAACCAAAGGCCGCATAGACAACCTAGAAGAAATCAGCTACATTGTCTCGGAGACGGCCGACTTCCCCGACTACTACCGCGCCCTCGATCTCATGATACATGTCGTCAAGCCAACATGGATAGACGCGTCGCTCCAGTCCAACAAGGCCAAGAATCCGCGAACATACAGCCCCGATCCTGCTCTCTTCATGAGCGAAGTAGTTATCTGCTGTGGGGACATACCGAGCGGAGACAAGGAAGCGATCGAGGGTGGTGTACTGGCATTGGGCGGGCAATTCGCACCGAGCCTCTCGAAATTCGTGACACATCTCATTGCACTAGATGTGAGCGAACCACGGTGTCAGCTCGCTATTAGTAAACGACTGCAGTTGTCAATCGTGCTCCCGCATTGGTAGGTTTGAGTCGAGGGCATAATAGTTGAATTGATCTAACACCACACAGGTTCGATGACTGCCTCAAAGTTGGCCGTAGAATATCAGAGCGACCGTATACACTTCCCGATCCCGAGATCCTCGCCGACATGGAACCAGGCGCCATTCCTCCTACACGAGTGAGCCAGCACATTCGAGACGCAGCCACACCAGACCCTCAAAACGATCCCGTACCCCCGCCGCCTCACCTAGAGGCACCCCGCGCGATCAAGGCCTTCGACGGAAAGCGTGTCAAGCTTGGCGAAGATCTGAACATCAGCACCAAGCTCAGGAATATCATAACGGGCATGATCAAGGCTGGAGGCGGCACTGTTACCTCGAAGATCGATGATGCAGACATGTATGTTTGCAATTACCGAGAAGGTTCAGATTATGTCAAGGCATCTCAAGCGCGAAAAGACGTGGGAAACGTGGGCTGGCTGTACTATCTCATCACACACGGCATCTGGACAAACCCCATGCAGCGGATGATGCACTACCCGCGGCCACGGGAAGGCATTCCGGGTTTCAACAAGTACAAAGTCAGCATATCCAGTTACACCGGCGAAGCCCGCATATACCTGGAAAACTTGATCAAAGCTACGGGTGCAGAGTTCACAAAGACTTTCAAGCAGGACAACACACATCTCATTGCTGCGCACAAGAACAGCGAGAAGTGCGAGGCTGCGGCGGAGTGGGGCGTGAACATTGTCAATCATCTTTGGTTGGAAGACAGCTACGCCAAGTGCAGGGAAATGCCGCTGACTGAGGGCCGTTACACATTCTTCCCAGCCCGGACCAACCTTGGAGAGGTCTTGGGTCAGACAGAAATCGATCGCGAGGCTACTGAGAAGATCTTCTTCTCAAAGCAAGTCAAGCCCACGAAAGCCGTCAAAGCAGCACCGCAGACCAATGACGTCCCAGCATCGAGCGTACCACCGCGGCAAAGTGAACCTCCAGCACCTCGCAGTCCGCCTGCTGAGAAGCCTAAGCGGGCGAAATCCGGAGGCAATGCACAAACACCGCTGCCACCTCGGCGTACCGATGGCAAAGAGAACCAGACGCCTGGCAGTCGGGGAGCCAAAGACCGCGCATTGGCAAAAATGCACGACGCCGCGCCAGACATTGCACAGTTCGAGAAGGAGATGAAGCGCAAGGGTGGTGTCATTCACGGTGGACGACGACGGGCAGAAGATGAGATCGACGAGGGAACGAAGCAAGCAAAGGGCGGCCGTGAATCTGTCTCCAGCAAACGCTCCATCGATGAAGTTGACGATGACGACGAGACAGAAGACGAAGCCACAGAGATCCCAGCAAAGAACAAGCGAGCAAAGAAGGAGAAGCTTGCGCCCATCAAGTTCCGCATGCTGATCTCCAAGGACGAGCGATGGGCCAACAACCCCGAGAAGGAATCAAAAGACAAAGCGCGCCTTCGAGAGCTTGGCCTCTTCATCACCGACGACTTCAAGAAGGTAGACCTAGTCTGCGCCCCCCAACCCGTCCGAACGAAGAAGTTCATCGCAGCCCTAGCCTGCGCCCCCACCCTCGTATCAACCAGCTACCTCGACTTCGCGCTGAAGAACAACAAGCTCCCCCCGGCAGAAAAGCACCTCCTCCAAGCTAGAGACTTCGAAGAGGCCAACAACTTCCGGCTCTCCGAAGCCCTCTCGCGCGCCAAGCAGAACAAGCAGCGCCTCCTCAAAGGCTGGACCGTCTTCTGCACAGAGAAAGTCGGCGGCGGCTTCGAAACCTACAAAGACATTGTCGAAGTCAACGGCGGAAAATGTGTGCTCTGGAAGGGCAGACCAACCACCGTCTTCTCCGCGTCAAAACGTAAACTCGACCCTTCTGACAAAGAGGTCAGTCAGAACCAAGTTGAAGACGAGGGAGACGTGTTGTACCTCATCTCCGACGCCGACAAGAAGGAGTTTACCAACTGGACTAAATTCCGCGAGTTGGCCAAGCGTGAAAACATGGTTCCGCGCATTGTCAAGACGGAGTGGTTGCTCGCTGTGGCGATGACGCAGTATGTGCACTGGACTCCGGAGTGGGAGTTGAGCGAAGAGGTTGTTAATGCTGCGAAGAAGTAGGTCTTCGCTTGTCGCAACTGTTCAACGGCTGATGATGGGTTGATTCTGTATAGACTCGCTTCGTGCGGTCGCGATATGGATGCGGGTATCTGTATTGGTATGTTTTGAGCGGTTTAAGTCATTGTTTTGTGTTGCATTGTTAGCGATAGGTCTACGGGTGGGGAGCGTGTAGAGCGCTGGTTTAGCATGTATATTGAGGAAGCTTCACGTTGGCTCATTTACCCGTATGCAAATGCTCCTGTCTCCGCCACGGTGATATCATGGGTGGCTGCCTGTCTCCTTTTTACCGTTCATTGTTATCAAGGCTAACATATCCCCTGTGGCACATTCTCTTGGCTCGGTCCGCGGGTGCGGTAACGCGTACGGCACAGTCGGGCCATGCAAGAGGTCTTTGTGGCACAGCGATCCCCTGTGTGAACTTCGCCGCTTATTGAACTGTGCCGTGGGTCTGTGTTTGGGCTGTTGATCGGTGATGCCGAGATCGCCTTGGAGATGGCTTTTGGATATGCGTCAGTGATGTAGAGGGTGTTTGTCCAGACGTGATCGGACGTGCTACTCCTCTTTGGGATGTACTTCGAGTATAACATCTATGACATTGACTGTAAGGCGAAGTCTTCTGTTACGGGATCAACGACTCTCAACTGTCTGGTTTGAAGTGACCGGCACAGAACGCATTCTCGGCTTTGTGCCCTGATAGGGATGTAGGAGCTTTTCTGCTCATAGAGTCAAATAGCTCTGGGGTGAATTCAGCATCGAGTATGATGTCATTTAAAGCTTACATGTCTCGTCCTAGACCAGAGCTTTTACCGGGGCTGGGGATCGATGCGCGTCGTTAGTGCTCACTCCGAGTGAGCCGAGATGCCAACACATACAACAACGACCAGGCAACCGGGAAGAAGAGTTTGGGGGCGAGTATACATAGTAGTATATGCTAGACGTAATATAGTGATGAAGTCAACTGTTAGTTAACGGCCTGGCATAAGATCAAAATAGATTGTTCAACTTTTTGCTTTCATAAGAGATGAGATAGAAGTGTCTAGATAATACTCGACTGCGTGTTATGCCAGGTGCAGGAGCGTAGACAGGGTATATAATAATGCTTGTGCAGAAAAGACCGCGGAATCGCGAAACAACAGAAAGACAGAGTAAGACATCGGAATCTTCAGCTCGTGAACTCCTCGTTACCGTCCGCCCTCCCTAAGGGCCTACATGTATGCCCAGACCCCCTCTCTACTCCGACGTCGTGTGAATGATCTTCGGAATCTGTGGCATCGCAATCATAGGCGTCGACTCGTAATACCGTGCCCGTTGACTAGCTGTACTCGTACTGCGTGCGCGCCCTGTCGGTGCCGGCCGTAAACTCATGTCACCCTCGTCACCACTCGGCGATATGGGACTGAGTACCATAGTACTAAGCGTACCGTTGCTCTGGCGACTCATCGCACTAACACCCGTACCAGCGCTCTCCGTATTATCAGCGATGGGGTCACTAGTCTCCTCACTAGGCGTGACCTGTAGTGGAACGAGATGCATGGTATCCGTACTCGATCTCTTGTTGCGCGCGTCCGCCTCCGAGTCGACGTATAATGTGACGCTGCTTGCGCGGACGCGGCTGAACATGCTGGTCTTGTCTTCGTTGGCGAGGAGGCCGGCGGTGTCTGACTTGCGGTTGTCGAGCTTCTTCTTTTCGCTTCGGCGGTGGAGATAGAAGATTAGGCAGGCGAGGATTATGGCGAGGAAGATGAGGCCGAAGACGACGGTGAGGGCGATGTTGGCTTTTGTCCAGTATCCTGAGTAGGGTACTGAAGCTAGGTCTTCGTCTGCGACGAGGTTGTTGTCTACTGGTATAGGTGACATGGTGGTGTGTGTTGGTGTGTGCGATGGTTCTCAAGTTGGATCTGTTGGTGAGGCTTCAGATGGTTGGCGAAGCTATTCGTGTATTTGTAGTGCTAAATAGGAGGCGATGTGGCGGTGCGATGAAGATATAACAACTACTACGCCTCGAAAATATGACGATGTATAGCTATGAGACTGTTGAGACGAACTTGCTCGAGTAGTCCTTTATGTGCTATTGCTATGAACTGGTACCGGGCACCAGGCAGACATAAGTCTCTCCGTAAAATGAAACCTTTGACGCACCGGCCTTAGATCCTGCGCCCATGGCGCTGGATCCGTGAGAAGGCGTCCAGTATGCGGCTCGAAAGTGGGAAAGATATGCTCAGCCTCAGCACGTTGTGGGGAAAGTAGGCCCATGAAGTCGGAGAAAAGTCACTGCGCCCCTGTGGTATGATGAGCAGCTTGGCGCAAAACAAGAGGCCTAACGAATGATGGGCGTCGAGAACGGCCGTCGAAGCTTGGACTACCGCGTCTAATCGAGGAATCAGAAGGAGCTGTGTGGCATTCTGGTGGTGGCACGGGTTCGTAGACGGCGGTGACGGGCGTGCATGTCGGGGCCCCATCTGTTGTCAATCCACTTGGGGGTGGTTCTCTACCGCGTGCGAGCCACGTCCGAGCGGTTTCGCTCGTTTTGTCTCCGCAGCTGAAGCTATCAATTCAGCTCGTGGAACCATACAAATTGAGTGGCTGCTCTTTTGAACGACTCCCCATTCCAGCTTCTTGCCACACAATATCAACACAGATTTGGCGGCCCAATACGAGGGCCTCTACAAAGACAGTGATGTGCCAAAGGGTTGTGCTGTAGGATCAACGTTTCGAAATTTAGGCAAGCACAGCCACCTGCGCTAAAAGAAATGAGCAGCAACAATCATGAATCGACACAAGGCTGAGCGCCTTACACTTCCTCTGCGTGTCTGCCTGAGCCAAGCCCAAGGAGGATTGGACGGCGACGTGGGCAAATTGTGGGGTGAGAATAGGCGAACTTGTTACGGTAAAGGAAAGCCATGATGCGAGTTGTCAAGCTCCCGCTGCGGCGCGTCATTGTAGAGATCGTGGGATGGGAGTTGGTGGCTACTGGACGCCACAAGCAGAGTATTTGCGGCGCGTCTGCGGCGACTATGCGGCGTGGTGGTGTCAGACCCTCATCTCATGCGTGCGCTGGCTGGTGAGTGGGAGCTTGCTGGCCAACGGGTGTGGTGTTGACGACGGCTGGCCTAACAACAGCGGGACGATGGGCGATGTTGGCTGACCCAACTAGCGTTCTC
This sequence comes from Alternaria ethzedia, assembly GCF_023757985.1. Classification (NCBI taxonomy): domain Eukaryota; kingdom Fungi; phylum Ascomycota; class Dothideomycetes; order Pleosporales; family Pleosporaceae; genus Alternaria; species Alternaria ethzedia. The sequence goes on along the minus strand of NW_026056203.1, from coordinate 774,929 downwards.
GCTAAAATGCGGTGCTATTCCTGGATCATGTCACGCCTTTGCGGTCAAATCTCGCTAGCTTTCTCGCTCTACACCGATAACTGTGAAAGCGTAGATACAATCTGGTATCAAGAATTTCTTTTGGTGCTTACCTAGGTACTGTATAGCCGCGAGCAAGAGGACAAGGCAATATATTCGCTCTTCGTAGGGATTCACTCACCGGCCGTCTGTGGTTGTGAGACCTCACACGACCAATTAGGGTTTGCCGCATGGCATCCTTGAGCTGCAAGAGTTGATGAAATCATGTTGATCTTTACTTTCCCTCTTTCTACATCAACCCATATCTAATATCTCTTCCTCCCTTTCTATCTCCAAAAAAGGTAGCATCATCGTAATTCATGATGTATTCCCCTCCACACATGTTGTTCCATCGTCCGAAAGGCTACTCCTGGAAAGAGGGTACTAACCCTGCTTTACAACGGCTTTCTACCCTCAACGATGCACCTGATGATCTCCTTCCATCCCTCACTATCAATGTGTCGCAGCCTGACGCTCTTATGACCTGGCTCGAGACAAACAACGCTTCCTTGATCTCAGACCTCAACGTCCATGTCGACGCGACTGACGCCGCACCTAGTCCTCAGCGATGGTGCTTGCTTTTCGACAAACTTCAAAGAGAGGCGACCAACATTCAAAACCTGGAAGTCTTCTGGGATGCAGAGGATCATCACATTGGGCTAGGCAGAAGCGTCGTTTTTGTACGCGGGCTGGCACAACTCAAGGTGAAGAAATCGTTGGAGATTGCTGGGCAATATGCCATGCAATGGCCGGGATACTTGGAGGAAGAGATTGGGTTGAGACCAGTTGACAAAAATATTTTTCCAGGAAGTGATTGGGTAAAAATGTTGAGGAACTATCAGAGAGGGACCGAGAGCCGGGATCCTCGTGTTATCACTGAGGATGGAACTTGGGACCTACCGATGCGCATGGACTTCACCGATCTCTCCGTATTGTCACGTTCTATTTCGTTATCTATATAGTCGGCTAAGGATTCGCCCACACGCTCATTCGGAGGGTCAGGTAGCAAGCGAGGTCAAGGAATGTTAATCTTTGCGGCGATACTATTGACGTGGCAGTTCCAGTTCATGTCTGTTGCTTTACCTCTTTCGGAAAGAGCGTCCAACTACTACTCAAATATCTTTCCACCTTATACAACAGAGGAACACAAAACGTCTAAATAGGCCCTAAACTTTTGATTCATTCTTCAGGTTAACGTATTCCAACCATCAGATATATCCCCATCCCACAACCCTCAACTAGAAAAGCCCTGACCACAAACATAATCCCCAACCCACCCAGCCCTCACAATCTCCTTCAACAGCATCGCACTCCCCTCCCTCTCCACCCCATCAATCCACCGATCAATATACTTCCCATCACCCGCCTTACCAAAATGCTGCACACACTGTTCAAACCCCACCTTCAGCTGACCAGCCTTGTGTACCTCGACCCATTCCGGACAGATACGCTGCATCTCTTCCAGGAAAAACTGTCGAAGCTTTACTTGCGTTTTGTACTCCTCATTAACATATTCGATGTTGAGGTAGGCGAACACTGCTGCGGTGGAGTCGGTCAAATCTAGGAATGAGGGGAGTTGGCATGCGAGCCATAGGGGGGCGGTGTGAGTGCATTCCCAGTTGGGGATACTGGTTAAGGCGCCGGTGGAGGAGACGAGGATTTTGGATAAGTGGAGGGAGTGGTGGTGGAGCACGAATACCTCTTCCTCCGCCTGCTCAGGAAAAACCTTCGGTATGAGATCAAGTAGGCGCTGCGCTCGCTGTTTACCTTCTTCGACCTTTCCACGGGCATATTGAAGGCGCGGATCTGTATTTATTCTATCGATTTGTTTCTTCCATATTGTGGTGGCCGCTTCGTCAGGCTCACCAAGATAGGAATCGATGATATTTTGATAAATCGAGCGCTTGGTTTCGTCAAAGGTCTCAAGCTTGGACTCGTCGTCAAGATCAAGGAGGCTGAGCTGGAGTTGTGCGGCGAGCCAGTCTTGACTACGCTTGTAAGGACCGCGCGGGATGTTGTGGTCGATGTGTGCGCCCCAGAAGAAGGGCACGGAGACGATCTTGCCTAGGCCGACTTTCGTGGAGAGGATTGAGGCCTCCAGTGTAAGCAAGGCGATATTATTCAGGCCTGGCGTGGTTAAGTGAGGAAGTTCATTCGCGGGATACAGATTACCCAGTTGATCAAACCGCTGCTAGAAGAGCTGCAGAGATCATTTGACGCACTAACTGCTCTTTCGACAGTTAGACGCAGGATGTATTCTTGGCCACGGCCACATGTGACGGTGTAATCCTTGTCGAAGTTGTTCTGGGTTAGGAAAATTGAACTACGCATGGGTCTGGAGTCGGGATCTTCAGCTCTCGTCGCACGAGGGTTGTGATGTCCTCAATGCTGAGGTCGGTCGTCCACTCGGGCATCACTCCTGAAGACCGGTCCTTCTTCCACCGAAGTCCTTTTTGGGTAGTTACGGGCATGCCAACAAGAGTACACATTTTGATGACAGTAGTGGTGTTGGAATGTTTTGACTGTAATAACAGAGTAGTGATTTTGTCTTTCTTGTAGGGGAGGGGAGAAGTAGTGTGGGAACTAACACACTGCTTACTCGGAAGTATTCTCACCTTTCAAGACAGTGGCGTCAAAGCTCAGAGCCTTGTAGGTGCTCTTGCAGTGCGGAGGCTCAGCTGTATAGTATCACGAAGGTTAGGGGCGGAGGACAGGGCGATATTGATCATTTCATGCTCGCTATAGGTAAGATAATGAGCGAGACTATTTCGTTGTCGCGAACGACGTTGTTCTACGCATGTACTTTGTGGACTTCCTTATCCATAGAGACAAAGAGAAAATACCAGAAAAGGAAAAGATGCAACCCGCGACCATAGGTCATACTGCTGATGATATGCGCCGTCCCATGCAAGATTGACAAAAGATCCTTGACAATGAAAGAAATTGCCGATTTCCGAGAGAGAGCTCCCAATGCTATTCCATCTGCGTCAACACGCCCTCATTCCTCTTCTAATCCAACGAAAACTTCTCCCTCTTCCAAGTCTCGCGGTACACGGCAATGGTACTCGCGGCGTCTTTGCAGCGCTCTGGTGCACGGACGGGTAGGTCGACGACAGCGCGACGCAGGACGCCACGCGCAGGTACGCCGTAGAATTGGATGAACTTCTTGTGGTAGTCGCGGATCAGGCCGCTGAGAATGGCAAAGTGGCCTGGCCAGAGTTGCTCGGAAGGTGTGTTGCATATCGACGAAATGGCGTGCCAGTACTCTGACATGGGGATGGCAGGCGCCTTGGCGGCGAATGAGCGGAGTGACATGGAGGCGTAGCCAGCTCCAATACCGCGCATGCGCTGCGAGTATGTCTCTGGGGTTGAGTCCTCTTGCCAGCCTAGGCGCAACCGACCTTCCTTGGTGTTCATAGTACCGCGGATGCCAAACAGAGGGGGGCAGGCCTTGTGTAGCTTGGCCAGCGCAATGTCGATGAGAGGAAGGCCGTTCCACATGTACTTCTGGTCGCCGAACAAGCTGGCTGCTATCAAACCAATCTCCTGGATGATGCGTCCGTCGGTGTTGGCAGCCTCCTTTTCGAACTGCTTTACAAGGAACTTCTCGAAGCAGATCCAGACGTAGAGCAGGAACGCCGGGTATGCGGCTTCGTTCTCGTTGGCCAGCTGGGGAATTTGGTGGGAGACGATGTATTGTCGGATGTCGACCATGGGTCCGGGTGTTGTGAGGGCGATGTCGAAGCATTCGGTTCGGAGGCGCTTGATGGCGGCGACACTGTCCTTGCGCTCCACGGTGATCTGGCCAAGTCGAGTGCGGATGGCGCGTCGGGCATCACCAACGGGACCCTTGAGAGGGGAGGTTGGCTTCTTGTGTTCCTCCCAGAAAGCCTTGCGGAAGGCCTTCATGCGCTGGTGGAGTTCGAGGTATTTGGCGTGAATCTGATCGGCGCTGGTGCTAGTTGCCGGTGCGGCGGTGGATGGCTTTGGTGGTGCAGCTGCTTGTGTGGGAGCCGGCGCGGGGGTGGGCTGAGCGGTTGGCTGCTGTGGTGGTGCTTGCTGTCGAGCCTTCTCTGCAGCGGCCGCAGCCTCGGCAGCCTTCCGATCAGCTTCGTCCTTTTCCCTCTTCTGCTTCTCAGCGGCCGCCTGCTGCTCTTGCTGGGCTTTGATGCGGGCATCGGCCTGTTGAAGTTTGAGCTTGTGCTCTGCGGCTTGACGGGCGGCTTCTTCCTCGCGCTGTCTTGCTTCCAGAGCCCTTCGCTGAGCCTCGGCTTGCTCGCGGGCCTTCTCCTGCTTCAGGCGCTCAATCTCCTGCCGTTGAGCCTCTTCATGGCGAAGGCGCGCCTGCTCTTCTTCCAGGGCAATGCGTTCGATCTCAAGCTTCGCGCTCCTGAAGACGCGCTCGTGTTCCTCGGCAGCGTAGGCGAGTTGTTGAGCATGTTGTTTCGCGCGCTCATTCGCAGCTTGGTCCAGCTTCTCGTTGAACTCTCGGTCGGATATGCTGAGGCGGAGGTTGAACTCGAGGGCTAATTGCTTGGCCGGGCTCTCATAGGGGTCGCGGATGAGGGATTCGCGCTTTTGGCGGTGACTGCTGCGGCGATTCGGCGATTGGCGTGTTGGCGAGGCGTCCATGAAGCTGGAGCTGAAGGAGGTGGCGGTATGCATGCTCGACGACGAGGTGCCCGATCTGGCGGGCATTCTGGCGCCGTGACGTTAGTTGGGGTCAGGGTGCAGTTGTTGAAAAGGTGGTTGGTGAGAGCGCGACGGTCAAAGAAGTCTAGTCGGAAGCTAGCAGCGACCAGCTCCGACTCACGTGACATCGCTCATCCCTGCAGCAGCTTTCACCGCGCTACGCAGCTCCATTGTAGTGCTGGCTAGCGTACCTGGACATCAATTGATCAACGGGTCGCGCACTTTCCAAGTCGAAGCACTCGCTCGATGTCTGACGTAGCTTCATCAGCAGCTCCACCTGGGCCGTCGATTGATTAAGATGAGATGGAGTCAAGGACGCTGAGTCGCGCCTTGGGCAAACACGCCATGTTGCGCCTTTCATAAAGTTCACAGGATGCGTCTGTGCCCAAGCTGGTGGGACTGCACCCGCCAAGCTGCGACGCTGTGAAGGAACGCGCAGGCCCTGGAGAGGGCCGTTTCACTGACAGAATGTGACAAGCTGGGGAACGATGTGACTCCTGTCCTCGAGTTTCAGCGCGGCATGGCGCGCGAAGCCAGCATATCTGTCAGATTGTTGGACTATCGAATGCCGGACATGACAAGCTCGCAACCCCAGCGCAGTGGATCCATCAATATAACCTCGACCCTTGCGCCGCCCTCCCGCGACGCTGCAGCGGACTGTTGTTCGTGTCTAGAAACGCGCGCCGGCTAAGCCTGCCTTGAAACGTACAGACCCAAACGTGATGCTTCACCTGGGGCGCGCTGAGACGCAGGCCGACTGCTGCTGGCGGTATATATACCAGCTCTTGCCGGCAGCGCCTCAGCCCCCACGGCCCGGCGCTTGCTTGTATCTACGTTAATTTCTCACTCCTTCAGTTCGGCGCGGGAAGCTGCATATCTGGCTTCGCAAGTGACGTACGCCGCTTAGACCTCTCCCAGGCACGCGGTTAAAAGAATTCGCCGAACTTAGCGGTGTCTTGGCACATCACAACACTATAAGTACACCACTAAAACAGCATATAATATTATATTTAAGAGCTTAGAATCTTAGCTAAGGCATTATTAAAGCTGTATTTTTAACTATCGCGACTTTTTTTGTAGTTGTAAAGTTATAAAATTATATTTTAGACTAAATATAGCTATTCTAAAATCTTAAAACGTTACTACGCAGTTATTTAACTATTTAAATTTTTGCAATCTTATAGTCTTTAAAGCATACTATCTACTTGTTTATTAATAAAGTATTATAAGACTTTCTGCTACTCTTTAATAGCTAATTCTCTTATTTTAAACTTATTTTAGTATAAGAAACAAGCTATAAACTACTTTAGTAGCTACTAGTAGTTCTTAATTAGTGCTAAATTAGAGAACTATAGACAGTTAAAGTAGTGCTCTAGTTTATACTCTTTTTTCTAGGTCTATATAATATTCTTACGCTTAGAAGAGCCTCTACTATAGCTACTATTATTATCTTTTTTAAGCACAAAGTTGTTTCTCTAGAGAAGCTAGAGCTTTATAATTAGCTCTAGAATCTAATCTTAATATACTTATAGACTTATCTTGCTATTACTGCTTTTAGTAGTGTAGAAGGTAAGATCTAACTTAAAATTATAGCTAATAGCAGCCTAAGAATACTACTATTTCTAGCTTTTTTTATTACCTTAATTAAGTGTATACTAAATATAATTAGTATAGTAACGCTTCTTAGGCTTTCTAATAATACGAACCTTCTCTTCTAGACCTATAGACTAGTATATCTTATTGCTAAATTGTACTTGTCTCTATTACTCTAGTTTTAGGTACTTTTTTAGCATATTTCTAGCTTAAGATCTTCTTTTTTTAGCTAGATTCTTTAACACCTAGCTCTTCTAATATGTAATACACTTATAATAGTTAAGAGAGCCTAGGTAAGTCTTTAGAGTTCTTTTATAGACGTCTAAGTTAAGTTTCTCTATAATTTAAGCCTAGGTTATTAACCTTGCAGTCTATCTAAGATCTTAAATAAACTAGTTAGCTTACTCTAAGTCTTTTAGTAAAAGAAGAGGTAGGTAGCCTTGTTTTTTAGGTACAATCTTATTATTATAGTATCTTTAGTCTATTATCTAATTATTCTACCTAATTATAGCCTATCTCTACGTCTTCTTAACATTATTATACCTAAAAAAATTAATATAGTTAAAGAAGATCTTCTAATACTTTATGTAGTCTGTAGCACTCTTAATACAAGCTTTTTTTAGTGTGTTATAGGCGGGATTTGTTATTTTAGGTACAGCAAAAAAGATGCGCGTAAAAAAACCTAGGGGTTCTAGGGTAGTTATAGTGTTGTAGGGGGGTACAAAGGCAGACGTGTTAGGACGGAAACATTTTAGTAGGGTAGGCGCACTAAGTTTGGCGAATTATTTTAACCGCGTGCCAGGCTCGCTCGTTTGCGGAAGAACAGGCGATCTTTGCCCAAACCGTGCTGCTGGCCAAGTCCCGCCATAGCCATCACCACCTCGAGCACGCTGACGGCCCTCTTGCCTGCCCTCTGCCCTCTTCCTGCATCCCTCCTGCCCGCCCGCCCCGATCGCTCCCTCCTTCGAAGCACTCTCTCCGCCCGCATTTTGGTTGTACTGCCACCAACAGCCCGCCCCAGGGAAACCGCGCTCTTTGATCTGGTCGACCCTCCTTATCAACCCTCCTAGACCAACGACACATCTGTCTGAACACGACACCACCCGCTTCTGACTTGCAGAGCACCACCCCGAGTAATCATCGTCTACGAGAGTATCCTCTTCGCCCCGAGCACCGCCCAACCAGCACGCTTACCCCAACGTGAGTTGTCCCCCGCTAGCTCGCTCGCTGAAGCATGCCGCTGCCGACCCTGCATCTGTCCCCCATCTGCCTCCTTGCACTCTCACCACCTGCATCCCTTCGCTCGCTCGCTTTCCCAACACCATGCTGATTGCCCGCAGATAAATCCATCACACTTTTGACCAATTCGTGTCCGACCGTCTCTTCTCCAACAGCATACACTGCAAGCGGGCATTGAATCATCCACACTACATTATCCACTATGGATCAGCAACAAGGCCAGCAGGGCCCCATGGGTCCCGCCGGTCGTCGTCTGCACATTGCGCATCGCCGCAGTCCGTCAGAGCTGACACCGCTGATGAGTACGTGGAGCTATCCGATAGCCACTTTGGGCCATTGCTGACAGCTGCACAGTGGAACAGCTCGCCATCGCACAGCAGATCGAGGTCCTCCAGCAACAACAGCAGCAGATTGCCGCAACGCACCAGCAATATGTTAACATGGGCATGATCCAGCCGCAGCAGCAGCTCGGCAACTTCCAGATGCAGGGCCAGATGCCCAATGTCTCGCCCCAAGTCAACAACTACCAGTTCCCCCAGCAGATGCAGCAAATGCAGCAGCAGCAACACCTCGCTGTCCCTATGGGCGCACCAGCCCAGCCTGGCGCCCACCGCCGCAACCAGTCCGCCCTGCCCCAAGTCGGCATGGGCGGCCCACCCCCCGCTCCTTCCTCCGGTTCGTCTGGCTTCGGCGAGTTCGGTGCACAACAGGGTGGCCAGGGTAGGGAAAACGTCAACCCTCGTGGCCGAGGCGGTGGCAGTGCTGGCGGCTCCGGACACACCCGCCGTCACTCGCTAGCTCTCGCCGACGCGAAGAAGGCTGCCGAACAGGCCGAATCGAAGAGAAAGACTTCGGGCTTCCAGTTCCCCATCCCCGGCTCGACCGAGGGCAGCTCCAACCGTGATGCCAGCCCCAGTGGAAACAGCGCTTCCAACGACACTTCCGCCCGTGGTGGACGAGGTGGCCACGGCCGCAGCCAGAGCATGGCTGTCGGACGCGGCGGTGGAAGTGCTGGCCGTGGCGGTCCTTCCTTCTCCTTCCCAGCTACCAGCGAGAACCCTACCAACCAGAACAACGGTCAACAGTCTGACTTCCAGCGCCGTGGCAGCCAGGGCCATGGCAGGAGCCAGTCTCGCAACTTCGAGGGCAACTGGAGACAGCCCCAGAACAACACCCAGCAACAGCCTACGCAAGACAACCAGTCCCAGAACATGGGCAACTTCAACATGAACCAGACCGCCAATGCCGCTCCTTTCCAGCCTGGCCACCGCACTCGTGGATCGGTCAACCAGTCCGTTGGTTCTCTTGGCAACTTCCAGTACGGCGGCCAGCCTCAGATGCAAATGGGCAACCAGGCCCAGCTTCTCCTGCAACAGCAGATGTTCGGCCAGCCGCTAAACCCCATGCAGATCGCTCATTTACAGGCTCTCCAGGCCGCCCAGATGCAGGGCGGCGGTCTCGGAGGCAGCCAGCATGCACCGCAGATGGGCATGCAGCAAAACCAGCAGCAGCAGCGCAAGACGCTATTCACTCCTTACCTCCCGCAGGCCACCTTGCCCGCTCTCCTCGGCGACGGCCAACTCGTTGCCGGAATCCTCCGCGTCAACAAGAAGAACCGCAGCGATGCTTATGTCACAACTACTGATCTGGATGCTGACATCTTCATCTGCGGTAGCAAAGACAGGAACCGAGCTCTCGAAGGAGATCTGGTCGCTGTCGAACTTCTTGACGTCGACGAGGTCTGGGGTCAGAAGCGCGAAAAGGAAGAGAAGAAGAAGCGCAAGGACAACGCAGACCCTCGCGGCGGTAGTATCGCCGTCAACGATGCCACTACCCAACCTGAGACTGGCTCTGAGGGTGGCATCCGCCGACGTGGCAGTCTCCGCCAGCGACCCACACAGAAGAAGAACGACGATGTTGAAGTCGAAGGCCAGAGCTTGCTCCTCATGGAGGAGGAGGAGATCAACGATGAGCTCAAGCCTTTGTACGCAGGTCACATTGTTGCTGTTATCGAGCGTGTTGCTGGACAGATGTTCTCAGGGTAAGCAAACACATCATCTTCATTTAAGTACTTCACTAATCATTGCCATAGATCCCTCGGACTCCTGCGTCCCAGCAGCCAAGCCACCAAGGAGAAGCAGGAAGCTGAGCGACAGGCTCGCGAGGGCAACTCCGGTCGCTCCCAGCCGGAGACCCAGAACAAGCCTAAGATTGTCTGGTTCAAGCCAACAGACAAGCGTGTGCCTTTGATCGCCATTCCCACCGAGCAAGCCCCACGTGACTTCGTCGAGAAGCACCAAGACTACGCCGACCGCATCTTTGTTGCATGCATTAAGCGATGGCCCATCACCTCTCTGCATCCTTTCGGTACTCTTGTCGAGCAGCTCGGTGTTATGGGTGACCTTAAGGTGGAAACCGACGCACTCCTGCGCGACAACAACTTTGGTCCAGATGACTTCTCCGACGCCGTCATCAAGAACGTCGGCTTTGAAGACTGGTCCGTCGCCAACGACGGCGAGGAGGCGCTCGAGAGCCGCCGCGACTTCCGCAGCGAGGAGACCTTCACCATCGACCCCAACGGCAGCAAGGAGCTTGATGATGCCATTCACTTCAAATACCTTGATGACGGCCGTGTCGAGATTGGTATCCACGTTGCTGATGTTGCCCACTTCATCAAGGCCAACTCGCTTGTTGACCGTGAAGCCAAGAAGCGTGGAACTGCGGTCTACCTTATGAACCGCACCGTGAATATGCTTCCGCCGCGTCTATCCAACGACATCTGCTGCCTCAACCCTGGCGAGGAGCGCTACACAGTCAGTGTCGTCTTCAAGGTCGATCCTACCTCTGGTAAAATCTCAGATGATGAGACCTGGGTTGGCAAGGCTGTGATCAAGAGCTCTGGAAAGCTGTCCTACGACGAGGTCGACACCGTTATCAACGGTAACGACGGTCCAGTCTCGGCAGCCCGTGCTAAGGACATCAAGATGCTGCATCACATCTCCCAGAAGTTCCGCCAGGCTCGCTTCGGCGACCGCTCCAGCGATGTCAAGGCTCTGCGCCTCATGTACCAGCTGGACGACGAGAATGTTCCCGTCGAACAGAACATCTTCGATTCTTCCCCTGCCCACGAGTGCATTGAGGAGCTCAGCCACCTCGCCAACACCTTTGTTGCGAAGAAGCTCGCCACTGGCTTGCCGGAGAAGGCTCTCCTACGCCGTCAACCTCCGCCTAACCCCCGCCGCTTGACGACTATCGCAGAGCGTATGGGTGCCATTGGCTACGACATCAACACCGAGAGCAGTGGCACTCTCCAGAACAGCTTGTTCGAGGTTGAAGACGATGATATCAGGAAGGGTATGGAGACCCTCGTCATCAAGTCGATGCCTCGTGCCAAGTACTTTGTTGCTGGCAGGCTGCCTCAGGATCAGTACCCTCACTACGCCCTGAACCTTCCCCTCTACACCCACTTCACCAACCCATCCCGCCGCTACGCCGACATCATTGTCCACCGCCAGCTGGAGGCTGTCCTCTCTAACGGTGCCATTGAGTTTACTGAAGACATCGAGGCTTTGGCCAAGACCGCCGAGATGTGCAACACCAAGAAGGACTCCGCCCATGCTGCCCAGGAGCAGAGCGTTCACATCGAGGCTTGCCGCAAGATGGACAAGGTCAGGCAGGAGAGGGGCGGTGATCTTATCGCCGAAGGTATCGTCCTTTGCGTGTACGAGTCCGCTTTCGATGTCCTTATTCCCGAGTGGGGCTTTGAGAAGCGCGTCCACTGTGACCAGCTTCCTCTCAAGAAGGCCGAGTTCGACAAGAACAAGCGTCTCCTTGAGCTCTACTGGGAGAAGGGCGTCCCATCGTCCAACTACATTCCCGAGGACGAGAGGCCGAAGCACGGCTCACTCAGATCCGCCAACGCTGCGGCTGCGGCGCGTGATGCTGAGGCGGCTAAGCAGCGTGCGAGGGAGCAGGAAGAGGCCCAGCGCAGGCAGATGGACACTGGAACCATGTCGACTAACGAGGAGGCTGCGTTGTTTGATGATGACGACGATGACGACGACTCCAACGACCTCAACTCGAACATGGCCGGTGTTTCTCTCAACCCTGACCGCCCGACTCAGAGCATGCCTCCATCGCCTACCCGCCGCGATCTTGCTGGTGCTCCTCACCGTGTCAACTCCGACTCGAAGATCGCCCAAAGCGCTGGTGATGCTGCAGAGTCCAAGTTGACCAACAAAGAGAAGTACCTCAGCTGGTTCACTCTGCGCGAGCAGAACGGCGACTACATCCAGGATGTGCGGGAGATGACACGCGTCCCAGTCATCCTTAAGACGGATCTGACGAAGAGCCCTCCGTAAGTAATGCCCATCACTACGTTCTGAATGTCACTAACCTATCTTTCAGTTGCTTGACCATCCGATCTCTCAACCCCTACGCTTTGTAGACGAGACGTCTCGCTCAGTCCGACCTGGTATCCGGCCTTTTCGGTAGCTTATGTCGACTTGGTATAGAAAATTGAATGGAGGATACATACTAGGTTGTGCAGGAGGAGATGAACGGTGATCTGTGTATTGTTTATTTGTATGCGACGACGATATCGGCAGTCGCGATATATCGTTGCAGCTCTTATACACAGTAATTTTCCGTAGTACAGTAATGTGTTTATCCCTGCGAGAGCGCCTCTGGCCATGCATAGTTCACTTTGGTTTCTCTTGGTACCCGCCTGCATTGACACCCACTCCCCACATCTCGTTCAGGCCTGGATAAGGCTGCTCAAGAGCCGTACAAGGCGACAAGGCAACGAAGTGAGCAACAGTGTGCCCCCTCATTGACATCCTGATTACTACATTGGAAACGCGGCCTCAGACAAAGATTGGTTGGTTTGAGGTGGAAACATACCGAATCGTGACCTCTCCTCGGCATGATCGAATGTGACAAGCCGCGCTATACGGCATCAGGTCGATGCCGTGCAATCCGAATCTTGACCAGCGGATCTGCGACTTCCCATCCCCTGTCAGAGGCGGTCTGTGTGTACCTGCATGTGTTTGCTGTAGCGAACGAGAGCCTGACGGCCTGAACCGCAGCCGAAATAGCAGTGGTTCTCCATGAGGCTTGGCAACGTGAAGACGTTTTGGGTGCATCAGCCACCCGATAATCCATCCCTCTTAACCTCTCAACCCATCTGGGGTTCTCTCGGCGCAACACGCAAGCGCTCACGACACCACGATACCCTTATAGAAGTATTTACAATCATGACTGCGCTATGAAATACGGCCAGTAGCTTGATGTTGAAACGTTTCGCTAGCTCTTCGCTGCTGGAAACACACCCCACCAGCGTCATGACAGATGAGGAGGCCGACTGCTTCAAGCCTCAGATGGTGAGCCACCTCACGGATCCGGTCGGAAAGTCAGAATACCGCCATTAATCGCCATGCACTATTACGGTACCCAGGTTTTCTCGAGGGCGGCTCTACTGCCTCCGCGCAGGCGTTGGCACTTGTAGGGTTTCATGATAGCCGTTTCGCGTCGCAGGGCCCCGGACCTGCTACATCACATGCCGGCACCACGAGCCCCATCGCTACAAGCCGGGCTTCCTCAGCGGTTGCTACACTGCTAGCGAGCAGTTCCTGGACGATCAATGGGTCGATTTGCCAAGCTTTGAAGCTTGTAGGGTCACGGATCCAGTATGGAGGCCAGTGCGCCAGCGGGAGGCAGTCGTCCGCCACATGGTCAACATCCGTACTCCGAATTTTAAGATGGCGTCTCAGATGGTGCCCAGGAGTTGCAGCTGCTTGTATAAGGTCCATTGGCCGCCCACCTTGTTTCCATACTCGTTTTCAGTTGGATCATCAACGAGCTTCTTCTACCTTCCTACCTAATAATCAACCACATTCCTTACGGTTTACCTTCTTTCAGTCCCTGGTTGGACTTTAGACAATTTTTAATAATCGAATTCAAAGCAAGTCTTTGCTGGCGGTCTCTCTTTACGAACTTGTCTACTCGAAAACAATCCAACAAACCTAATTCAACCAACATGCCTAGCGTATCAACCATCCTCAAGGGCCTCGTTGCCCTGGCGCCTCTCGTGGCTGCCGCCCCCGCAAACTACGCCCGTCAAGAGATGGCTTCCATGTCGAGCGCTGCCGCTTCTGCCACCTCCTCTGCGCCGGCTGCCATCACTGAGACCGCTGGAGGTAGCGAGGCTGCCGCCGCATCACCGGCTGCAGCTGCACCGGCCGCAGCAGGAATGTTGAGCGATGTCGACATCCTCAACTTGTAAGTAGCTTTGGATCAACGATCACAATGAGCTGGATCTAACAGTCACTGCAGCGCCCTGACCGCCGAGCATCTCGAATCGGAATACTACAAGCAGGGTTTCGCCAAGTTCTCCATGTCCGACTTCATGGCTCTCGGTCTGAGTGAAGGTCAGGTCAAGTCCCTCATGGGTGTTGGACAGACTGAGGCCACCCACGTCACTACTCTCCAATCCGCCATTGCAGGAGCCGGCGCAAAGCCCGTCGAGCCATGCCAATACAACTTCGACGCCGCCCTTACCAGCGCCGACTCCATGGTCAAGACTGCCCGTGTCCTTGAGGCCGTCGGTGTCTCTGCTTACCTCGGTGCCGCTCCTCTCGTCAACTCCTCCGACATCCTCTCCGCCGCTGGTTCCATCGTCACTGTCGAGGCCCGTCACCAGGCTTTCATCCGTATCGCATCCGGTGCCGAGCCCGTCCCCGCTGCTTTCGACACTGCTCTCCAGCCCCGCGCCGTCTTCACCCTCGCCGCTCAGTTCATCAAGTCCTGCCCCGAAGGCTCCAACCTCAACATCCAGGCCTTCCCTGCCATCGCTCTCCAGAACCCCGAGAAGGCTACCGTTGGCCAGAACTTGAAGCTTGCCGACCCCGCTCAGCCTGCCGGTGCCTCTTTCTGCGCTTTCGTCGGACCGTAAGTCACTCCACACACTCCTTTACAATGATTCACAATCTAACATCTCACAGTGGCGGCAACCAATTCACCAAGATCGCCGATGGCAACTGCATGGTTCCCCAGGGCCTCCAGGGAGAAGTCTACATGATGATCACCAAGAGCGAGTCCGTTGCCGATGCCGAGGTCCTTGCCGGTCCCTCCGTCATCCAGCCCTCATAGACGTCTTCACCCACATGACGAGACGAACTTTCAGAACGCATTGTCTTTCCCATTTCATCATCATCATTTCCAAAAAGAGAAAAGACAGGGGCTGAACGACCAAGGGGCCAGTGGGCGAGCGAGCAGAAGCATTACAGGAGCGAAAGGGCGCGACTGTCGAAAGCGAGTATGTGTATATGGACGATTTACCTTTCCTCACAGTCGTTGAAATACAAGCGTTGATCTCAAGAACGGTTTTTTCCCTATTCATTTTCTTTCCTTTTCAGCATGTGGCCAGTGGTGGGCAGTTGTAGAGAGACAGAGAGCACGAGAGAAGAGACAACAGGATACCCCCAGCATGGAGGATGGCATGGTAACGGGTGAGCGTCGATTCCGCGAATCAGCTCAGAAATGGAGGTAATAATAGCAGGTATAGCATGAAATGAGAACGATTAACGATTTTCACATCTGGAACTGCGGTTGATACAAGTGACATGTCACAGTTTTTGCGACGTGTATTGCGACGTAGAGTGACGCGACTAAGTTGTCTTGCGACTGTGACTGTATTGGTTTCAGCGTCCTCGCATTTTGTCGACGCTTTGGGTTTGGTGCGATGTCTTATTCGGGTTTGAGTTGGTCCGTAACAATGTGATTAATAACACGCCGTGACATTCGAACACATGTGTCTATTTGCGAAGGTGCGGTGTCATACTCCATCTCTTCGTCAGGTTCCTAGGCTTTAGTTATGGCCATAGTTGTATTGTAATGATTTCGAGATGCCTAGCGGCGGTTTACTCACGGAAAGTTCGCACCTTCCGAAGATCAACCGTCCCCTTCCCTTTTTGGCCACCCGGGCAGTTCGATCCACTAGCCACCTCGTTGCTGATTAGCCGTATGTCGGACCGGCTGCAAAGTGTGGGGATCCCACCCATTCCCCGCCTTGTGCGCGTGTGCTAGAGAACGTCGGCGGTGGCTAAAAAAGATATCGTCTCGATGGAGTGGTTGCTCGCAGTTTTCCGCTGCTTTGAGTCATAGTTGCGAGACTGCGAGGTTATGGGCCTGAAGTTGCGATTGGGGATATAAAGGCCTCGTCGAGTGGTTGTTGTCTTGTCGTGCGCCCTTCTTGGTATTGAGGTTGTTGAGCTTGAAGGTAGAAAACGTCATACCTGCCTTTGGAGGATTTGGGTTAAGCTCGTATCTGCGCGTATCTCGTCAGCCCTTTTTACTTTTACCGCTACTCTTGGCTTTATATCCCTCTGACTCCAAAGCTTCGACATCGAACTTCCTCTTTATCCACACCGTTCCCTTGGAATGACAGTAGGTCGCAACTAGTCTGTCAACCGTCGCCATCCCAACAACCCAAAAATGGCGCTGCACCACCAAAACGGCAACTCATCAACCTGCCTCGAGCAGCCCATCGAACTCCAAGACGTATCGAGCTATATCTCCAAACCTCAAGATGCACAGATCGCTAGTTCGAGCAGTACAGGCGGCCTGCGACTCTCAGACACAAAAGGTGCTCGGGAAAGCGATCCGATAGAGAATCTGCCGTCGCCAACGACACAAGCGCCAGCCAAATTGGAACGATGGAACCATCCGCGATCGAATTTATTCAAGACTATGGCGGCGTTTTGGAGTTTTGTCGTTATGGGGAGTAATGATGCGGCGTACGGTGCTTTGATTCCTTATGTAAGTCAACGTCGTTCTTCTGAATGTAGAAGTCGCGACTCTTGAGAAGGGGGAAAGAAGCGCGTGCTAATGAACGATTTCAGTTGCAAGAATACTACGGCCTGACTTTCGTCGTCATCTCGCTAGTGTTTTTGTCCCCACTTGTCGGCTACACAGCTTCCGCGTTATTGAACAATAGCATTCATCTCAAGTTTGGCCAGAGAGGCGTTGCGGTTATAGCGCCGACGTGCCATCTCATCGCGTATATCGTTATTGCGGTGCACCCTCCGTATCCGGTGCTTGTTATTATCTTCATGTTGGCTGGGTTCGGGAATGGACTTGCTGATGCGGCGTGGAGTGAGTATTCTAATCTCTTCTTCTCTGCTCCCATAAAAGAGAAGGTGAAGAACAGAAAGACAGAACATTTCGACTGACAATACAACGCACAGATGCCTGGATCGGCAACATGGCGAACCCAAACGAAGTTCTCGGTTTCCTCCACGCCTTCTACGGCGTAGGCGCCGTGCTATCCCCCTTAATAGCAACGACTATGATCACAAAAGGAAGCAGACTACCCTGGTACACCTTCTACTACGTCATGGTACTGTCCCCTCCCTCATCCCTCCTCATTCCCCCATCTCTAACACCTTTAGATCGCAATGGCAGCCATCGAACTCGCAACCTCAACAACAGCCTTCTGGCGCGAAACCGGCGCCGCCTTCCGCGCAGCCAACCCGCGCACCAGCGGCACGAAAGACAACCGCATGAAGGAAGCGCTTATCCGTCTGCCCCACGCACGCGTCACGTGGCTGTGCGCACTCTTCCTACTCGGATACGTGGGTATTGAAGTTGCGCTAGGTGGCTGGATTGTCAAGTTCATGCTTGAAGTGAGGGATGGAGAGGAGTTTGCGAGTGGCATGGTGGCGACGGGGTTTTGGATGGGGATTACGGTGGGGAGGATTGTGCTCGGGTTTGTTACGCCGAGGTTGGGGGAGAAGTTGGCTATTACTGTGAGTTTGTTTCTGGTTTCTCCATTCCTTCCTCCCTTCTTTCTTGTCTGACATGCACTAACTCGGATGCATCAGATCTACCTCCCCCTCACAATGGCCCTCGAACTCATCTTCTGGCTCGTACCCCAATTCTATGTCTCGGCCGTCGCCGTAGCCCTGCAGGGCTTCTTTCTCGGTCCCTTGTTCCCGGCTGTAGTCGTCGCAGCTACGAAGCTACTACCGCGCCACTTGCACGTCGGTGCTATTGGCTTCGCGGCGGCTTTCGGCGGAAGTGGCGCTGCCATCTTCCCTTTCGCAGTTGGAGCTATCGCACAAGCCAAGGGTGTACAGGTACTACAGCCGATTATTCTGGCGCTGTTGGGCGTGATTCTACTGCTTTGGTTGGGTCTACCGAGGATCCATAAGAAGGAGGAGTGAGATATTTGAGGGTGTTGGGAAGATTGTAGGCTCTAGATTTGTTTGCTGTGTGACGGAATTGGGATATGCAAGGAAGCTACTGACACGCTTTGCGAAATGGATAATTTCGGCCATCCTCGAACCAACAATTCCATACCCGCCAAAGCTTAGCTTGGTTTACCACCCCACACTCTTCCTCTCGGTCTTCTCCGCCCCTCCCTTTATCAACTTACCCTCCTTCACCACCGCACCAATTTCCATCACACCTACCAATTGCCCAGGTATCAGCACTCGACGTCCCACACTCCCTACATATACACATATGAGAGACTTACCAGTCGAACGGCCCACCCTATGCATAGCTTTGTCCCATAGGTGGTCTATCGCATCGACCAGGGAATCCGTCTCGGTACTTTGCTCAACAAGCCTCCAGCTATTCCCGGATGTAGTTGGTGTGACGGCGAATAGTTTCGCAGTGTGGAGGGTAGTAGATGTTACTGACCTAAGGGCTGTGTGCATCTCGGCACGTGCTTTCCTTGCGGTGAAGATGACCTTGTAGCAAGTAGTGTTGTTGGAGCTTTCTGTGATGAGAAGAGGTGCGACTTCTAGTAGTTGAAAATCTGTTAGCTGGTCGGTTTCTGGTTCCCGAAATGCCTCATGCTTCCTTCTTTCGTTCCACCTGGGGCAGACCTGAGGAACGTGTCAATGATACTCCCGGTGTACGTACCGATGATCCATCCCTTGACTGCTTCAGCGAATTGAAGTTGCTCCAGCTTATCTAGTCCTGCTGCTTTCGAGCTATTGAACGCGTGACTATGTTTCGTCACCACATTGATCGTCGGCAGTGGCGCTTGTGTCTCAGGGAAGAGGCGTATCGATGGTTTCTTGATGGCGTATTTTGGCGGGGGCGCCGGTTCTCTGCTGGCATTGTTGCTTGCGGAGGTAGAAGTTTCGGAAGAGGAGGAAGGTATGGATGTGCTTTTGATAATTAGGTCATTGATGCGGGCTTTTAGGTCGGCGATTTGCGGGATAAACATGATTGGATTGATTAGAGTGGTTCTGTAGTGAGTTGGAAGGTTCCGGTACGAGATTTAACGTGGAAGAAGGCTGAGAGGAAACATGTGGGTATCTGAGAGTAATAACATGGCGAACGTGGGAAACGTGGCAAGTGTCATGGGTAGCGAGGGCATGTGAGGGATGGTGCGCTGGATGCTCTTGCTCTTGCTCTCAATACGATGGAAGGTACAGGGTGCGGACCAGCCACTGGATCAAGATCTGGACATTAGGTTGATGCATTATGAATTCACAAGGGGAAACTATATTCTACACCTTCGGAGAAGCGACTTTATTACAACTTGACCGTTCTACCTGCCACTCTCTGATTTCCAAGACTACAAGATCGGGCTCTCTTCAACTTATGGTTATTGTTTAGCCCTCGCTTCTAGTACGAAGCCACCTCCGCCTTATCTTTCTCTCCCTCGATCGTACCCTCCCTCTCTTCAAAAGCCTTGGCTAAACCCTTAGCCTTCTCCTGTGCAATCTGCATTCCTGCACCTGCGGCAGCTTTGAGTCCATCCGCCATGGAAATCGCAACCTGCTTCATCATGACCATAGTATCACCGCCTGCAAACACACCTCTGACACTGGTCTCGTTGAACATTGCGTTTGCGATCTTGATGTGTCCGCCCATCGCTGGATCCACTGTCTCGACGCCAAGCTGCTCGATGAGATGTTGCGCGCGATTGACCGTAATAGGTCTGTGAACGAGGAAACCGAGAGTAACTGGTTCTCCAGTCTCAAAATGGATTGTGACGCCATCTATGTGACTTGGGCCGTTGTTCACCATGCGAACGATCTTCCGCTCGTCGAGCGTTGCACCGAAAGCCTTTGCGAGCTTCAAAGCGTCTTGCATTGGCGCTTCCTTCTTGATGGGTCCGTTGGTAAACAAGGTAATTGAGACAGGTTCGAGAGGGACTGCCATTTGGACCATATGTGCGTATCCTGGATTATCGAAATCCAGTATGCCGACTGCACTCCCTCTTTGCTCGTAGCCATCGCAAGCTAGACATTGGTATATGTGGTCTGGCCAGTTCTCCTTGTAACCTTGAACGTCGGGAAGGATATCCTTCGAACCAGTGGCCAGGATGATCTTCTTGCCCTCGTACGAGTGGCCTTCACTGTCCTTGACTTCGAAGCCATCGTACAAGTCCTTCTGATCTGGCAACGACAGTTGTTTCTTCGATGCATAGGTGATTGTAGCGGATTGAAACCATACGCTATCGTATCGGGATTCGATCTGTTCACGGGCTATGCGGCCGAACTCTCTGGGATTGAAGTGGTCGCGTGACGCTACAGTATGCATGTGCGTGACACCTTCGTTGCGATACTGTTGGTTGTCGAATACGAGGGCTTTGGTGCGTGTTCTTGCGCAAGTGAGCGCCGCATTAAGTCCTGCAGGACCTGAGCCGATGATGAGTACGTCGAATATCTGGGGTCGAGATCGGAGCGCCATCTTGATGAGGCTTCAATATGTTGCTGTGGAGGCAAATGTATAGGGAGAAAAGGTGTCCTGAGTATCTGGGTATGACTGTAAAAGACGATGTGAGCTTGCGGTGGGTGTTGTGTTTGAGATCAGTCGAACTTGCCTGCTTTATACACCACGAACACCAGCTCCGCGGCATAAAGCTCCGATGCATAACGCTCCGATACAATTTCGTTGTCCAACATGCTCACCATCAAGGTACAGACTGTTTGGAAATATGCAAAGAAGGGACTGTGTGGCGCATAGTATCTTAGGTAAAGTCCCCGATCAATATTAGAGGGGTAGTGACGGAATGTCTCCGAGAAAGTTTCCGGATTGAATCCAGCAAGCTCACCTCTCCGAAATTCCATACCCTACTTAGTATCATGTCTTTGCTTCACTGTATAGTCTGTGTGAGCACGCCGTGGTTATGATAACCCGTGGATAGCGCCTGTGGTGGGGAGGAAATGTCCAGGAAACCCACAGGTCGTCAAGTCTCCCTGATTTGGCGTATCGCGCCCTGCTACAGCGCCATTCTCAAAATCTAATTCCAGTATCTCATGTTTGATGAGCTGATGCAGTCAGACTGTACGATGTTGTGGTGTGGTTATGAAAGGTGAGGACGCGACTGCTCCGAAGGCGCCGTTGCTGCACCACGCTAGTATGAACCCTACATTGGCAGGATAACTACGCCAGATCCAATACATCTAACATCTGGGGATCACGCATGAGGAATATATATATCATAGGCTCTCATATGCAGCGAATAGTGCTAGTTATCACGACTGAAGATACATCCGCAGCAAATAACAACGAGAACGTTACTACGATTTATGTCCTCGTCTCTACCATTCATCGTTTGCTTGATCATCATATTCATCCGAGTCTGGACTATACTCCCTTTCAGTATACTCCCGAATAGTACCTCCCTCTCGCTCAGCTACGTTAAAGTTAGTCCGCTCCATTAGGTATCGCAATTGTTTGGATGTATGGCAACAACTTACCTATCACTTCCTCAAATCTGACCATGGCCCCACCGAGGAAGTTCTCCATCGCCTTCAGATGTGTGCAACAATTCTTTTCACCTTCCGCAACCAAATGCCATTTGCTGCAACCAGAATCTAGGTACACTAGCGCTCTTGTGGAGTAAATAGCCCGTCTTTCGCCCTTGTCGTCGACAACGGTCTTTGCACCAGTCAAGACTTCGAAATGGTGGTAATTGGGATAGTCGTGGCTAAATATGGCAGTAATGTGTCCTGTATAGACGTCAACTGTCCTGTTCCGTTTGTGTTTACTTCGCATAAAAGGCCGTTCATTACTCACGAATCGCTTCAGCTCGCAATGCGGCGATGAGCTGGCAGTTTTGAAGCTGTTCCGAGACGCTTTCTTCAGGCGCAGTCATGATCTTCAGTAGAATTGATAATAGATTCTGTCCAACAAACCGAAGCTGATTTTGTTACCATGTCAACTCTGAGATGTTTGCCCAAGTATGCCACTATTTCATTGTTGACTATGGGCTTTTCTTCTGGAAGAGCCAAGTCGAAACCGGCAAGTACTATACACGAAAGATGTAGACCATTCGCATCTGCATGAGCGTTCATGTGCATCGACTATGCCCTCATGTAGAATCCAGACAGCCTAAGTACCCATCTAAGAGGTCCTCAATTCCGACATATGCCACGGCATTATATCCTCGTCTCTCCATATCCAAGAGACATTACGCCGTGTTCGAATGGTATCGCCTCGTCTGCTGATTGCATCGGTCCGCCCCATGTCACCACACCCCTCCCGTCCACCGAATATGAGCCTCCAACCTGCCATCTACATGCGCCTTCTCCAACCAGTTGGCCCCAAACACCCTCATTCTTCCTGAGCATGACCTGGTTGTAGCCATTCCTGGGATGCAGAACATGACCCCAAGTAGCTATGCCCAGACCCCATAGCGCGTATAATTCCCGGTCTTGGTCTACAATCACGTCTACATTCCAGGCCCCACCGAGTTTCTTGACCCATTCTGTGGTTGCAGCAGGTGTGCAGTGCGATATTGCGACGAAGTGGATGGAAGTGTGCTTGTTCGCTAGGGTTCGGAGCGTGAGGAAGAGTTTCTCTGAGACTGTTGGAGCTATTAGTAAATGTACGATTTCCACCGTTGCATCCGAATACAGCCTCTGGAATGATGATTACTCACAAGGGCATCCGCAAAACCT
The DNA here is from genome assembly GCF_023757985.1 of Alternaria ethzedia. Classification (NCBI taxonomy): domain Eukaryota; kingdom Fungi; phylum Ascomycota; class Dothideomycetes; order Pleosporales; family Pleosporaceae; genus Alternaria; species Alternaria ethzedia. Next base: position 752,418 of record NW_026056203.1, on the reverse strand, counting down.
CAGGAACAGCAGTATAGTCGGCCGTCCATCGGCTGTAGGAAATTGTAACTTGGGATGGCTTTGTGCGCGGTCTCCTATGTTTGGTGGCTTGCGCACCGGGTTCTGCGGTGGTGGAGGTGTCGTCCAAGATTGTAGGGCTTTTGGTACACCCCATTGTACGTTTGCGAATGGGTTGGCGAAACCTGTGTCTCCTCCCTCGGCGCCATTTGTGTTCCCCTTCTTCGTGTTGCCATTCCCAAACAAGCCGTCGGTTTTTGGTAGCGATACACCGCCCAGTCCGGCTTTTCGGAGGGCTATCTTTGTCCCTAGAGAACTGAACATGTTTGCTGATGTCGTTCAGCGGTCGTAATTCGGATATATCGATCTGGGGCCGATCTAGATTTCCGCACGATTGTGTAAGGGCTATGCTAGATTGTGAAAGAGCGGTGCAAGTATTAATTAACCGGTGGCGGAAGCAGACAGAAGGCACTGTGGAATGAAAGAGATGTGCAGGAGAAGTCTCGGTTGTGCTGACATAGTGCTGATCATGTAGCCACGACGCGTCGCGGACCTTGCAGCTGAAACGAAGGGCGTGGCACGGACGGTTGGGGGACGCGGAGCGAAACAAAGCGGCTACCGGATTTCGACTTCTGGTGGTACACAGCAGGTTCCATCCTTTGCGACTCGATATGAGAATGAATAAGATGATAGTAACAACTATTATTACCAAGGTACAATAATGCCCAGGAGGCACGCTGTCACGTGTGAGTACGCTAATACACATATGGGTAGCGCGGGGTGGGGATTAACTCTAGAGCTCCATTGATCGGCTCGCACATTCAACCATCAATGTACGCGTACCAAATGCATCGCTATCTAACTACAAGTCTAAAGGCGGTATCATCGTAAGCGGTAGTGACAGCAACACGCGTCGGGTATCCTATCGTACAGACGCCCCATATCTCCACCAACGCCATTTCCATCCCGCTAAACCCTCAGTACTATTACATTGCACCAACCACGGTGCCACAAAGTGCGGCGCTCATCGCTTGTATGCAAAAATTGTCCTGCATTCGAGCAGAGTTTGGCGCTTTACACACTCCTGGACAATCTCTTCGTCTTCCCACCACCATTTCGGTTCGTCTTGAGCGTCGTCTACGAAGCTGCCCCATATGTCCTTCCAGAAGGCCCGGCCGATGATCATGGAAAGCTCTTCGTTCACATTGGCGGTATCCGAGTCGATAGCGCACGGTAGCGTCATGCTCTGGTCGTCTTCCTGAACGAGCATCTCGAACCCGGCAGCTGTCAGCCAACTGGGGACCAGCGAACATGGCTTTGAGCATCTGAAGTCTCGCTCCAGATTGACGGAGAGTCTGTCCTCGATCCAGGTTCGCATCAATGGACCGGTAGTCTTGCGTACCGGGGCAGCATCCATGATCCTGATCTCTAGGAAACCACCGGTAGCGAGCAGCTTGTGACATTCGGTGAACAGTTCCGGTAATATCGCAGAGGGTACCAGCGATGGCAACGTCGATGCTCTTATATGCGAGAAGTAGTCCTCTGGGTAAGGCAGTGGAACGGCACCAAACTTGCGCACCGTCAAGTAGGATACGTTGCCCGGTAACTGAACACGTCGCTGGGGTTTGGTAGTGAGGAAGTGCACTGTTTGGGACGGATGCATTGCCGACAGTTGGTATACCTCAGCTGACATCGACCGTTAGAGATTGCACAGCAGTGTAACGCAAGGGCACAACATGGACTTACAGAGATTACCGTAGAGTTCAAGGATCCTCCCGGTGTTACATTCGGGCTTCGGCAGGGTCCGTTCCCGACCCAAATTCTGCATTTGGAACCCCGTCAACAGCCACAATTGTTTCTCGAGGACCAACTGTTTTTACCATTAGCAAAGGTCTGTGCATAGTTATAACGATGACACGTACCTCCTCATCAACGTCTCCGCCTGTGCTCCACTGCCAATCTTCCTTCAGTCGGTCCAGGATGACCTTGGGACCGGCTCCCTCCATCCTCCGGATAAACCGTGTAAAACGGCCGAGGTCCGGTGTGGTATTCTGGGCGACTGCAACCTTCTTAGGGGTCGAACGCGACTGCAACTGCATTTCCGAAGGTACCCCTCGTGGAGTGAGACATTGCCATTGCGAGAGAGGCTTGCAGGAGACTTCGGAATTTGCGCCACCGCTCGCTTTTGAGACATGCTTAGCGTCTTCGTGGCCTTTCTCCTGGAAGCTGTCATGCAGCTCGAGTGCTTCAACTTTGGGCATTGCTTCGGTTTCAGCTGGCTGTGGCCACCTACAGACAATAAGCATAAGACCGACGTTGGTGGAAACATTACTTACCCGCTGTCAACCCTCTTCGCTCCTGGCATTGACATTGGTGGGGCATTTCTATCTTCAGGGGTCTCGGAACTGGCACGAGTTCTGCTCGTAACAAAAGATCTAGGACTGACGCGGCTTGCTTGCGTTGCGTCATCGCTGCTGTCAACTACCGGCGGAGTCCTCACCGAGCGCTTGCGGTCATCTGGAATATGTCTTCAGCACATGATTGTGGTACGCTGATGCTTAATGACTTACGTGAGACGCGCGATCTCGTGGAGTCTGTCTTTCGAGAGGACTTTTCACCTTCCAGCTCCGGTACTTCATCTTGTTGCGGATGCAGAGAATCACCAGATGGAAGTTTCGCAGGAATAGTGCCTGTGTATGTCCAGCTAGGGTGCAGCGCGGGATCCTTGAGCTTGTGCGTGCGGGTCAAGTCCAACTCGGCTGGCACGGTCTTCGCGTTTCTCTGAGAATCTGTGGTTTGTCCGGTTGATGGTCGTAGTATCCTGGGTTTTATACTCTTTGCTTTCTTCAGGCCTGAAGACCACCATTGCTCACGGTCGGTAGAGCCAGAGTTTGCGGAACTAGTGGACGTTCGTGAAGTATGGATGGAGTTTGACCTGATGGATCGCTCTTTGGTCTTTCGCTCCCTCCGCGCTCCAACAGACTCCGCCTCTTGATCCAGTGGTAAGTCGGTTGCGAACATGTTTGATCACAGTGGCGAGTCTAGCGGAGTGCAGCGGGGCCACTATAAGTCGATCTTTCAAGGGGTGGGAGCGAATGATCGACTGAAGGCTATCCAGCACTCAAGGCTAGCCGCACCTCTCGACGGAAAAGTAGTCAAGTACCTGGGTGGAGGGTGTCGCAACCGCAAAGCGAGTTACGCAACGGTCCCATGTTTCCGCGGCATCGAAACGCTGTCGCACCACTCGGACCGTGGCGTTATTGACCTTTTTAGGACTACTATCAGGGCTTCCCTAATCCGAACTCATGCGCTAGTGCCCTGCCGTGCTTCCTCCACGGCGCAAAACCACTAAGCGCACCGTGAGCTTTCGGGTTGTCGACCATACTGCTGGGGAAAGATACACCTACACGTGGTATGAGCGTGCAAAGCAACGCCTCTTCCATTCGGTTCTTCCCCGAAAAAGCAAATACTCGGGTTGTACAGCAATTGCGACTGGCTGGCTTATCGGGCTCACTTTTCCAACTTTCGGTGTCTCCGCCCAAGGTTTTGCAGAACCGCTTGTGGCTGGATACGATTCGCACATGCCAACATGACGGCTGCTAGGTTGAATAACCGATATGATGCCGCCGACCTTGACTTGCACCCGCGGGCTACGAATTGCAAACCCAACTAGGCCGGCGATCACAGCTGATCCCTCTGATCAGTGCCGTAGGAACAAGGGCGGACACCGGTGCCATGGACAAAATCAGCTGCAAGGCCGCTGAACCGCCAGGGCGGCGTGAACTGTAAGTGATCTGCCCTTAGTTGCTGTCTGTGTTGTGACTGTTGTCAGAAGCAATCGGCAAGGGAGAGGCACAAGGTTCTACTAAGGCTTTTAGTCGCCCCGTCATTTTGCTGCAGATGCGGGAGGGGCACCAGACATCATCCCTTTGGCCAGTCATGATGCAGCCTGATCGACATCGGGCGTGCCTGACTAGCGTTAGCTAGGCTCCCCGGCCCCTGACTCGCTTCCGTCAAGCCACCAGAGTACGAGCCTAGACTGCCACACTCCAGCACGCTGCACGAGTCTCCGCTTCAGCTGCATGACAACGCTCCTGCCGCCGTTCAATTCACTTGTACTACGCTTGCGGCGGCCGTCCTAGGTTGTCATGCCGTCACTCCGTCCAAAAGCTTCTTAGATCGTGCTTTTTTCCCTGCCGCGCCGCATGCCTACCCTCGTCGTTCCCACCCATCCCTTACGGTTGATATCACATCGCCTCGAGTGTGATGTATAGCCAGCTCGCCCTGTCGTCGATACTTTTCATTGCATTTCTGGAAGGCCCTTTGCTTATGGCCCCACCTTAAGCAATCGCATTGGCGATTGATCAACACCATATACCTTTTCGTTCCGAATCGTTCATGTTTGCTTATACCGGACGTGCGTGACACAAATATAGTCAACGCAGGGCTATCTGCTGCCGATCACGGCATCTCTTATACTGGAGATTGAAACCCCCAACTGGCGGCCAACTTCACGTCTGCAACATGGAGTCCATACGTTCCTCAATCCACTCGTTCAACATCTACGTCGGCCGGTCGACTTTCGGCAGGATATTCCGTCTCTCTGGTTGTGGGCATGTATGTTCGACCATTGTGGTAATATCTCAAACATGACTGACTGTCTCCGCAGAAAGATGAGATCCTGCATACGAAGTTCACCACCGAAGTGCGGGCAGGACTTACGTCCTTCTTCACAATGGCATACATCATCGCGGTCAATGTAAAGCTCTCGAAGGATCATGTCTCGCAAAATACTAACGAGCCTAGGCTACTATCCTCGCTGATACAGGCGGTAATTGCGTGTGCAATGATGCCACAGACCCTCTGTGCTTAACGAACACGGAATACCTCATTTGCAAGCAGGGTAGGAAACGTCCATACTTTCAACAACTTCAGCTGATCCAAGCTCAGATTTGAACCGCAACCTCATCACCGCCACAGCGGCCGTAGCCGGCTTCAGCTCTTTCCTCTTTGGGTTCTTCACCAACATGCCCGTGTGTCTTGCACCGGGTATGGGCCTCAACGCATACTTCGCCTACCAGATCGTCGGCTTCCATGGCCAAGGCCTCATCTCCTACAACCTTGCGCTCACTGCTGTCTTTGCAGAGGGCTTCATATTCATCTTCTTGTCCTTGATTGGCATGCGACAATGGCTCGTCAAGATCATACCAGTATCGCTCAAGATCGCCGCGGCATGTGGTATAGGACTCTTTCTTGCAGAAGTCGGACTGAGCAACAACGCGGGCATTGGTGCCATTGCGGGCTCAAAGAGTACCCCACTTGATATCGCGGGGTGTCCTGATCAATACAAGGATGAGTTTGGCTCATGCACAAGTCACAAGATGACTTCACCTACTGTAGGTCATATGATGCCGGCTCCCCAAACATTGCTAACATGTCTCGCAGATGTGGCTAGGCATCCTTGGTGGTGGTATCTTGACAGCCTACTTGATGACATACAAGGTCAAGAGCGCCATGATTCTAGCTATCTTGCTTGTGTCAATCATTTCATGGCCGTGAGCTTTTTTCATCATCTCAGTCAAGCCCAGAAGGCTAACATGCATACAGACGAGGCACTTCAGTCACTTTCTTCCCCTACACTGAGGTCGGCGATAACCGCTTCGAGTTCTTCAAGAAGGTCGTGGACTTCCATCCCATCAACCGCACATTGAACGCCCTGGACTGGAACGTCAACGCAGCACCTGGCCATTTCGCACTCGCTCTTTTCACTTTCCTATATGTTGACATTATCGACTGCACAGCTACGCTCTATTCCATGGCACGTTTCTCCGGAGTGGTGGACGCAGAGACTGGCGACTTTCCGCGATCAACGATAGCCTATTGCACAGACGCATTCTGCATCTCCATGGGTGCACTTCTCGGCTGCTCACCCGTCACTGCCTTCATCGAGAGTGGAGCAGGAATTGCAGAGGGCGGGAAAACAGGATTGACTGCCATGACCTGTGGCGTCTGCTTCCTCATCTCGATGTTCTTCGCACCTATCTTCGCTTCGATCCCACCATGGGCTACTGGAAGCACTTTGGTCCTCGTAAGTCACCTGGTACCACCTTCAAGATGCTAGCGTTAACGCAAATATAGGTCGGTTGCCTGATGATGCGACAAATTTCGTCCATTAATTGGCGATACATCGGCGACGCCGTCCCAGCCTTCGTAACCGTAATGTTCATCCCATTCGGATACAGCGCAGCCTACGGTCTCATTGCGGGCTTGATGGTGTACACGGCGCTCAACGGCATGATCTATTTGACAAAGCTTATATCCGGCGGATACATCGTTCCCGAAGACGAAGATAATCGTGAATACTGGACTAGTAAGTTTCATCACATCGCGCATCCCATCTCGCCGCACTTTCCCATCATCAAATACCAGCCGCTAACTCAGGAACCCAGTCAAACCCGCCGGCAGACTCCCCTGGTTCATCTCCGCATCCCAGAACCTTGCCGATCGCGTGCGGGGAAACGACAGGAGACAAAAGTCCCCGGATGCGCTCTCCATCCGGAGCACAGAGTCGGAGTGGAAGTACCACGATCGCATTGGCTCGAACGGATCGAATCGCGAGCTCGACTCTGTCGTCATTCAAGCCTTGCCCACTGATCCTCGTCGGGAGAAGGTTTTCAGGTCCATGGGGAGATGACGTCGCCTGTGATTGGCAGGGGAACTATTCTGTTGATTTAGAGTTTCGCGCTTGTGAAATGAAATACCACGAGTCATTTAACACTGCGTTCGAGGCTACTATTTTCTGCCCATGCCGTTATTTCGATGTCATGGCATTTGATGATTAGAAAACCACATTGAGCACTGGTTCGAGGTCGGTGCATCCCGCACGTATGGGGGTGGTATGGACTTTGGCTCACGATCTCTGGGCCGGGTCAACGCCTTCGCTCGACTTTTGGTTCGGGTCCGCGGCATTGATACTAGTCTAACTTTGCTCCAACCCTCCCTCTTCCCCAACCTCACTCAGGCGACAAGAAGCAAGAAAGTAGCACTTTGCCCAGCCAGGGAAACTCAGCGAGACACTAGGCAGTCTCTCCGAGATCGACTCATTACTTTCTTGCTTTTTTACTTCTAGCCTTGCCTGCCACGAAAACGAGATCTACAAACTCTAAGGTTGGCGCAATGCCTTCCGAGCCGCGGATTCGCAAGCAGCACGGCTGGGGTGCAGATCTCTGCCCTGTTGGAAGGGGTATGCAGCGGCACTTGACGCGTAAGTAGAGCACTACCGCTTGTCTAACAACAGTCCGCAACCGAACGTGCATTGCCTGATCATGCCATCATCGAAAGTGTCGGCGCGTCTTTATCGATAGTAACCAAAAAGCAATTCAATGCTGAAAATTGCAACTCCACAACGCCTCTCGTGTATCTGAGGAAAACGAATTGCAACTACCTAGGTACCCTTTCCCAGAATAGCACATGCGTGCGGGACTCGCATTAACGTCGACTCTCTCAACTCTGGTACGGGTCTGCGGCATGTGTACCCAGCTCAACGACGGAGATCACATTGCTTTTTGTAAGGCTGAAAAAGACAGTTGTATGACATCTCGGCAAGTAAGCATAAGCTTGCCTCGCTTCCACCGTCGTCGTCTTCCCAAGATGGGAATACTCCACACCCATCGCAGAAACCCAAACTAACCCCAGAGCGTGTATAGCGACCTCTTCTCGTACCCACTCTCGCTTCTGCAACACCAATTCGCGTCTGCACGTCTTTCTTTTCCCTTATCTCAACTCAACACAGCATGCCGCCATCGACCTGCCACACAGAGCCAGTAACGTAGCTCGCGTCGCTGCTTAGCAGGAATTGGATGATTTTCGCTATCTCAATAGGGTCGGCGCGTCGGCCGAGCACGGCGTTGTTCGGGAGTTGGAAGCCAAGTTCTGTATCGAGGGCGTCCATGAGGGGTGTGTTGACAAAGCCTCTAAAGTAGCGTCAACGTCAGCGACCGGCTCTCCTCCAGTGGCACCATTGCGCGCGCGAGAATGACTTAGGAGAAGACGGAGAGAGTTCCTTTGAGTGGTGGAAAGAAGAACTTACGGTGCAATGGCGTTGATGCGAATTCCAGTGTGCTCCTGCTCCCTCGCAGCAGCTTTTGTGAGCCCAACGACGGCATGCTTCGAGGCGCAATAGACGGAGCAGTTTTGCTTGCCGACAAGCCCTGTTATCGACGCAGCGTTCACGATCGACCCGCCTGGCACACCTGAACTTGCCACACGCATGTTGCGCAGCTCGGCTGACATGCAGTTAAACGTGCCGCGGACGTTGACTGCGAAGACGGCCTCGTAGTCGGCGGCGTCGAACTTTGCCGCAGTTTCGAGTCGACCTGAGATGCCTGCGAGGTTCACTGCGCCTACGTCATGCTCATGTCAGTCAAAGCACTCATGCAGATGTCGAATTCGCCAGGCACATTCATGCCTTGAAGATAGGACGTTGGCCTACCGTCGATTTGCTTCAACCCAAACCTCGTCGGCGCATGCGCCAGCCAATGCTCTACCTCCTCCCTGACTGTAACGTCCACCTTCGCCCATATCGCACTCGCCCCAAGTTCTCTCGCGAGCTGCGACACTGCTTGTTCATTCTTGTCTCCCAGCGCGACCTTTGCGCCGCTTGCAACCAGCAGTGTAGCCGTCGCACGTCCGATGCCTGATCCAGCCCCGGAAATAGCAAAGAGCTGCCCCTTGATACTATAGGGGGGCCCAGACTGTTTCTTCTCTTCACCTGAGGATGGGCGCGGGTCCTCAGGCATGGTATCGTCGGGCGATGATGATCGTCCGCGATGTAGAGTGCGACAGGGAAGACGATAGGGATGGGCGCGAGTGCTAGGCTGGTGAGAATGCCGGGACGACGATATCGTGGCGACTTCTGTATGTAGGTATAGCTGTTGCTCGGAAATGTGCGAGATGATGTGATGACCTTAGCGATAGGTATATCTGTGGATGTTCGTCGGCGCCTATTCACGCGGGGCTGTGAAGTGTGGTGGGATGCTCGGCAGCATTTGCGCCTTTAGGTGTCTGGGTATGTATGGGCAGGCGCCATGCGGTGTGTTGCAGCACGACATCTTGTGCTGGACGGCGGTGACGATGCACACTCTTATGCACGGCAAGTGTGGTGGGCTCAAGGCTTGATTGGGCAGTCTCATGCAGGTCGAGAACTTCAGGCGCCGTGATATACCGTTGAATGGGTTGGATAAGAGCCTCGACAAGTAGAAATCAAGAGCATGTTGGCGCTGGATGTCACGATGCAACTTGGCTGTGATATCGTGGCTGTCTCACGTAAGCCAACATGGGGTGTAATTCGTATCGCGTTGCTCAGGTTTGTCGAACGCATACTACTATTTCTTGACAAGTAAACATTCTATGAGATAATGTGACCTTCTAGCTGGGCATTGCCTTTAGTGGTTGTTCTGGTGAATGCGACATGAATCTAGCATCCTAGGTGCTATAGGGCTAACGACATTATCTCCAGGCTTCCAAGGTTCCCGAGTTACACGACGTCAACTCACAACTCTCTCACAATTCGTACTTCACCAACACATCTCTCGCCTCCGCAAATTCCCTTTCAAGCACTCCCTCGCGTCCCTCTCTCACCCGTATCTCGCATTCAAAATCCTTCGGCGTCCTCACAATACCATCCATAAACCCAGTGTCGGGATCGATATCAATAGGCTTCCCAGGCTTCTCTTTGAACTCGAAGGCCCAAAGTAGTTTCGCAATAGCAACGAAGAGACTGCGCTCAGCAAGATGCATGCCAGGACAAATACGACGACCAGCACCGAACGTGAAGTGATCTCGTGAGGCAATGTCGGGAGATGCTGCGTACTGAGCTGAAGTGTGCGTACGCGTTTCGTAGCGATCAGGATTGAAAACCGACATTGGGGATTCACAAGTGTCGACATCGCATGGGCCATGGTTCAAGGCCCAGACGTTCATGAGAACAGTCGTGCCCTTCGGAATAAAGTAGCCGTCAATCGTGTCATCTGCTTCACATTAGCCACGGTTGGTTCATGATCCCAGCGGAGTGAAGGATACCAGCGGTGGTAGAGCGCATTATCAAGGCCGCAAGAGGTCTCCATCGCATGACCTCCTTGATAATCTGCACGACATAGGGTAACCTCGCGACATCGCTCCACCCGGGCGATCGCAAGCTTCCCACCACCTCATCAACATGTCTGTGTGCTCGTTCCTGAACATCCGGATACCTAGCCATCGCCTGAATGAAGACTCGTATAGCAGACGCCGTCGTGTCACTCCCGGCATCGATCAGCGACCCAGCAAAAACATCCAAATCTCTTCTCGTAAGATCAATCCCCTTCTCGCCCTCATCAAGCACATAGTCATATACAGTCGCTGCACGCACACCCCGTTTCCTCCTCTCCAACACCGGCTCCGCCATCTGCGTAAACGCAGCATTAACCGCCCTCGAAGTCTCCTCGCTCTTATCCTTCCAATTCTTCCAGCGTCCTGTCCACAGCCCCTGTGGCACATGCACCAACCACGGTAGCAAATCGACCGGCGGTGTTGCACCAACCTCAAGCAACGCAACGTACTTGTCAAACCAAGCCTTGTACTCCTCCAGCTGCTCCGCATGTCTCGTTCTTGTCCCGTAAACCAGACTCTTGATAGTGCTATTCGAGAACCGCAACGTATGCCCCATGAACTCCTCCGGCTCTTTCGCAAAATCACACAGCATCTGGCTAGCCTCCGCCTCCACAAGTCCAATGTACTCTTTATCTACTTTCGCCTCGTTGAAACACTGCGCCAGTAACTTGCGGCATAACCTCAGTTTCTCGCCCGACGGCATGAAGACGACTAGAGGCATATTCGCGGGATCGCGCGCGATGTACTTTGTTGCAAAGACGAAGGGTGGGCGGCTGCTGTATGTCGTTCCCCTTTTGTCGATGAGCTCGCGGACGAGGCGCCGGGAGCTGAGGACGATGGTGGTGGTGTGGAAGAGCTTGAGGCTGTAGATGTCGCCGTACTGGGAGGCCCATTTTGTGAATTGGAATTGGGCGTTTTTGGTGGGTATGGAGAGTACGTTGCCGAGGAGGGGGAGGGGACGTGGGCCTAGATGGGCGGGTTAGCTTTGGGATAGGATGGGGTAGGATGGGACCAGGGATGGAGAGGGAGGTACCGGGTGGTAGATGGGCTTCTCGGCGTCCTATTATGAGGATGTAGTAGAGCCCTATGACTGAGATGGCGATGCTTATTGCAGCTAAAGTGCCCATGATCCAGATGTGGGTTAAGTAGGTTGTTGTCCTACCAACAGGTCAGACTGAAAGGGCATCGAATCTCGCCATATATACCCTTTGTTTCTCCACTAGACGTATGATGGCTCTCTTCTACATGCAGGCTCTGGTTACACCTCTGGCGGGGTAAGTTGCATTACCACTGTGTCGGTAGGCAATAGATACCCATGACCTGTTGTGTGAAGTCCAATCGCATGATGAGACCGTATACGGAGACATCGATCGATAAATAATGCATAACCGCCAAGGCATGCGTATGCCAGCCATTGTAGGCGAGACTCGTCTCTTCAAAGCGTTGATTGGCGGTGATTGGTGTAAGCAGGAGGTATACCGAACACAGCCTGTAATGGCGAGTAAGCCACGCTTCTGCAACAACTTTTGAGAAGATGTTACCAGGAGACTTGAGATGTGGAAAGTAAGAGAATATCTGGTATTATGCTTAAACGAGAAAGGTAAAGCAGCAACCACATCGTAGACATCCATCATTACCGCGATAGCACCCTACAACAGCGCACCAGCGAACGCCGACATGACAAGCATGCCCAGCATGCCCACCGCAGTCTTCGACACACCCACATGCACCGCAGCGCCCGTATCCGGCTTCCCATCCTCCCCCGTCGCATCCGGCCCACTACTACCCGTGCGACTCGCACCACCACTAGGCGTGCCCGTCGCACTCGCAGTATTATTCCCTGAGCAAAGGATATCCCTCGGATTAACCCCGTTGTCCATGAAGCAAGTCCGCAGATCAGCAACCGTCTGTTCGTAGCTGAGACAGTAGTATCCGCAGGAGCCGTTGAACTCCTCGACCGGAGCGTCTTTGCAGCATTGTTTGAGTGCGGAGGAGGTGTTGGACGCGACGCCCGTTGTGCTGCCTACGCCGCAGAATATGTCTTGTGTGGGGAAGACGGAGAAGTCGGCTGTGGTGCACGAGGTACTTGTTGCGCTTGGAGAGGCGGCGGAGGATATGAGGGACATTTTGGGTGAGGTGGAGGTGAGGTTTGAAGGCTGGATTACTGGAGTGGTGGTTAGGAAGGTGATGCATAAAGGATGTTCAAGGACTTACATTAGGTACAGTCGTAGGTATTGTAGTAGTCTAACAGCGAGTACCAACGTTCTCTTGTTCACTGCAATGTATAGGTAAGTAGTCGGAGAATTGTTAGTAATCTAGCAAACAGGGACGATTAAACGGTCAAGAAATATCCGCAGAGCCAGAGCCAGTGCCAACGGCTTAGCCGCTAAGCACGTCACACGATACTTCCAGCAAGATCCATGAGGCCATGGCTCTGCCCTGTTCTGGTTCCAAGGCCCAGCTGTTGACATGAGGCAGTGGCGCGTTGCTCGGGGCGGTGGCTCATGGCTCCACTTGGTTGCTCAGGGGACCCGCGTTCGACAGGTTATTTTTGGAGTCGTGACGGACCTTTCGGCAGCTGCGTGCCGAGGTGCAATCACGGCGTGGGCCGTTTTCTTGCTTGGAAGACATGTTTGTATAAGAGCCTTTGGTAAAAGTCGAGGTTGTACTTTCGCATCGTGTAGTTGGTGTTGCTTGCTGGATTTGGGGATTTGGGAGATGCCGCGCGCTTTGGCTTGATGAGGATAGCGTCGCGTATGGTTCCGAGGTCACGGCGAGAAACATGCTGCATCCATGATCGTGCTTACTGAACCAAAGTTTATGTCGACTTCATGTAAAAACTTGCTCTTGGAGTCAATTCTGATGCCTATAATATATACAACGAAGTTTAAATACCCTCTTTTACTCGAGTCCGGCCAACTCCATCTCGGTGGCAGCGTACATGAATGCACCAGCACCCTTACCATCGTTGGTAAGCGTCTCAACACCAGTGTAGTACTCGTACGACGCATCGCCCTTCAAACTTCCCACAGTAACCGTGCCGGTGAAGCTGAGGGTGCCGTTCTTCTCGTACTGGATGAACTCGTCCAACATCAGATCCCACGCCTTGGACGCAGTCTCCTGGTACTTCTTCTCCAACAAACCGAGCCTGACACCCTTCATGTACGCGTAGGTGAACATGGCGGTGGCGCTCGACTCGATGTAGTTGCCTTCCCTTCCAGCAAGCTCCGGGTCCATGAGCAGCCACCATCCGCCGCTGGTGTCTTGCACGTCGTTGATACCAGAAGCGAGCGTGACGAAGTAGTCGACGAGCTTGGAGTAGCCCTTGTGTGTCTTGGGGAAGACCTCTAGAACCTCAACAAGCGCAACGAAGTACCATCCTAGAGCACGGTCCCAGACGTACGGGGAGGCACCGGTCTCTGGGTCAGCCCACACAGTCGATTTGTCCTCGCTGTAGCCGTGGTATAGAAGGTTGGTTGTCTCATTTCGGCAGTGCTCCTCGATCAGATCGAATTGCAGCTCGATGTCGTTCCAGGCTGTGATGTTGTTGGGCTCGAAGTACGATGTGTAGGTCGCGTAGAAGGTATCAGCCATGTAGATGCCGTCTAACCACATCTGATTCTCATAAGTCGGGGCCCTGTGCCAGAAGCCGCCGGTGGGGGTGCGCGGCCATCGGTTCAGCTGCTCTCTGAGACCCTTGGCCGCAACAACGTATTTCTCGTCCTTGCGTCCTTCAGAGTTCCAGAAGTAGAGGATGTTGTTGCCAAACCGGATATCGTCCAATGTGTAGTAAGTGGCGTTCCAGCCCTTGATGGTACCGTTCGAGGTGACAACGGACGAGACGGCCTCGGAGGCATACTCAAGCAGAGCAGTGTCATTTTGCGTCACGGCGGCTTTCTGGATACCTTCACGAATCACGGAGGAGACGTAGTGGTTGTCGACCTTCTGGCCCTTGGACAAAAAGGAAGTAGCCATCCATGTCGAGTACGGCTGGGTGGAGTTCTTCGCCGCGACGGCGGTGGTAGCCAAAGCCAGGGTAAGAGCCGTAAGATGCATGGTTGCGAAACGGTATTATCGACAAGCTAGGAATATCGGAAACAAATCGAGGACCCTGGGGAGACAAACGGGAACACTTGCGGATACTTTATCTGACACCGTTCGCCCGTCGCTCTTTATAGCCACTGCGCGGCGTCTGTGGACATTGAACATCTTCTCCTCAAGGCTGCCACTACTGCAGTTGATGCAATCTAAATCCATGTTCATGCAGCCTCAAAGCGCCCCGGTCTCTCCACCTCGCGGTCCTGAGCGCCTGGTTGAGAATTTCCGCGAGCGGACGTTTGCCCATCATCGACAAAATTGGGAAGGTCTGGCCATGGTCCCTCGCTTGGCAGCGGAGAAATTGGTGATTGGAGATGTAGTGGCGATGGGGCCAAGATAGTCAGCAACCGTAAGCTGGAGGACGAGGTGCAGGTGAGGGATCGGAATATCTCGAGTGACATGAACAGCAATGTTTGTCCAAAGTTGCAGCGACGTTGGAGGAACGCTTCTCCTTTGCGGCGTGGAGGCGACTTTGATCTGGGAAGGAGCTCACCCTGAACAGGCTGAATGGTCCACACTGGAGTGGGTCGCTCTGCACTAGCGGAGTCAAGCATCCTAAGTCCGCGGGACGTTTCTTGCGCACTTCTTGTTCCTGCGCCAATAAACGCCCACTCTCTAACCTCTCGTCAAGGGTAGGAGAGGCCCAACCCTCTGGGATACCTTCATTGCGCATGCAAATGCGCTGATGATTACTCAAGCTTAGTCTCACAAACATACAGCCAAGCGTTTCTTCAAGTATCTCCACTGGCCCTAGCGCTCTACAAATTACCGACAAGCAAGAAGGATGAAAATCGCTGTACAAAAATTTCTGACCACTTGAACGCATCGATGTGAGAGCTTGTTGCGTATAGGGCGGGATGGTCTTGCACCACCCGAAGGCGGCGCTTAGTTGCTCCTCACACATAGAATCTTCCGGGCCACGATTCCCAACTCTGACTATACATACAGATTTTCGTCTTGGACAAAATTGTGTAGGAACTGATATGTAAGATCAACGGAGTCGATTTTGTCCCCAATCCAACGCCATGCCTGGAGCTCACGCTTCGCGTAACGACTTGCGTACTCCCCACCTATAACGTATCCTTCTTCACGACAGACCACCACCGTCCAAACCTCATAATGCCCATATCATATCCTTTCCACCAGCAATATCCCCAAGAGATCGCCCATGTCGAGC
Source organism: Alternaria ethzedia (assembly GCF_023757985.1). NCBI lineage: Eukaryota > Fungi > Ascomycota > Dothideomycetes > Pleosporales > Pleosporaceae > Alternaria > Alternaria ethzedia. Next base: position 736,997 of record NW_026056203.1, on the reverse strand, counting down.
CCAGAATGACCGCTAGACCAACAAGATTGGAGTTCTTCCACGACCAAGGCTCCTGTCCCTGCCGTAGCGTTAGCTACCAATCAGCACTGTAGTGTAGTTAAAGTCTTACTCCTGTGCCCTTCTCTCCGCCCACAATCCCTTTCTCGACATCGTCTGGTTGCGCAACAGCCTTGATCGAGTTGAGGGTGAGCGAGAAGTCGCCTTCTTGGGTACCGAAGAAACTACTGATCGTCAATTGCTGTGAAACCGTGATTGCGTGTGGTGAACAATGTTACCTTCTCATCATGATGCTAAACCGCTTGACGTTCTTCAAATCCAATGGTTTTGCATCGTTCTTCTCTTTCCCGCGATACGTAGGCTTCATTGCACGCCATGGCACGAACAACCCAAGCTCGCTTTGCGATTCAAAGTCGTATTCCCAGCTGATAGTTGATTGCTCCCGTCCATCTGCCATAAGCGGCAGAATCTCGTCTTTGAGCGTTAGTGTGTACTTCTTGCCGTCGTGTTTTCCTAGATCGAGATAAATGCCATCGTAGGTAGATAGATCCCAGGTGCGATCCTCGCCGGTGGTGCGCTGACTGGCAAAGCCGGCGCCGCCGAGAGCGGTGATGTCGAGATTGCCGTGGAAACGCGCCGAGGAGCCATTGATGTTAAGGTAGGACTAGTAATCATACATTAGTTATCAACTTATTTCATTCATTTTGAGAGATGGGTTTTACCTGAGACGCTCCTCCTCTCACACGGTCATCACTGTCCGTCCAATCCGAAGCTTTCCAACCTCTGCACGCGCATGCATTAGCTTCAAAGCGACAGTGCATTACCCAAACACTTACTTATCACCACCAAAAAGAACTAGCTCTTTCTCGTTACTCATTTTTGCTGAAATGCGATAAACGTTGATTGTGTTGATGGTATCAACTCTCACAAACCCTGGAGATGTCCAAATGCAGTAGTGACCTCATCGGCAGGGGTCCGTGCGGCGTCTCACACAAGCACACTCATTCGTCTGCCGACCAAGCATCCCCATACCACTAGCCATAGCGCGTTTTCATCGCAACCCGAAGTAGTCCTACACATTACCAGAAAAATATGGATTTCCGAGATGCCTCGCGTATGGGCGATGCAGATGAATCTATACTAGCCGAGCCGTACCGACCGTTCTACAAGATATTTGGAGGCCAGCCCATCTTAGTTAAACAGTGCGTGCAACCTAGTCTAGGGGATCCTCGTTCAAGTCCTAACGTGCGATTCAGAAATAATGACTACGATCGAGTAGCCTTCAGAGAGAGGCCATGGATGGGTGTGCTGCTGTTCGATAACGTGTCTTCGGACGCAAGGGATCATGCTGCGAACGAACGAAGTATGCCAGGATCTGCCGAAAGTACAAGAAGATTGCGTAGCTAACAAATATCACAGCTTTCCTTTCGTGGCTGAAGCTGAGTGTGTATATGGCCATTGTGTCTGTTGCCATCGTTATGTCGTTCCATCTCAAGTCGGAGCCCACTCCACTTGGTAAGTCAATAGCAAAGTCTCATCACACCATGCTCACAGCTCTGCACAGAAAAACGTTTCGCGTTGCCACTAGGAATCGTGTTCTGGCTTCTTTCAATAGCGTGCATGTTGTCTGGGTTGTCGAACTACATCAATACGGTCTCGCGGTACAGCACGCGGCGGGCGCTCGTGCAGACAGGTTGGAAGACGCAGGTCGTGTTCACCGTGGTGTCAAGTGCGATCGTTGCGACGTGTGTACTGTTTCTCTCTACGAATGCAGAGAAGTAGATCGTGTTTGATAGATTGTATCTTGCGGATGCTTTCAATGCAGTATATGAAATATCATGATGAATCGTTACGCCTGTGCTAGTGTTTTGCCAGCAGTTTGGTTGTTCCCCTACTTATTCGCCCATACACTTGGTCCCGCGCGTGCAAACACCATGCTTAATCAGCCTCGAGGATGGCCCAGGTCTGGTCGTCAACAGTGGTGTAAATCAGACCACCCGACAATAGATCATCACCAGCCTTTGCAACATCGGTTGTATCCATACCAAGTTGCGCCGCAATCTCGTGCTGGTTCAGACCCTCGTTGGACTGAGGAGTGGTCTTGAGATGGTTGAACACCCTCTTCGCTGACGCAGTGTAACCGGCAAGATCATATCCGCCGCCGTAGCTACCGCCATCTCCCACTTGTTGCTGTCCTCCAGCGCCATTCGTAGCGGCACCACCCTGCGCACTGCCAGGGGGCCCACGCGTGAAGTATAGATGTACCGCGGTCGCTTCAAGCAGGTGATAGGAGACTTCGTTCATGTCTTCGACTGGACGGATTACGGTCGCTCCGACGGATCTTCGGTCGTTGAAGCTCTTCAGCTTGCCCCATGCTCGGCAATAAGCACCTTCGACGAGCTTCGCTTTGGTAGGGTTGGTCTGCTCTGCAGCATCGGAATCGACCCACTGCTTGACCTCTACGCTGCCAGTGCCATCGTCGAGCCTATAGGTTGTGTTTGTAGTCTGGTTGGATATGTTGCGTATTTGACCGACGAATGTGAGCTTAGGAAGCGGTTAGTATAGCCAAATGGACCGTGAAATTCGTGCATACCTGAGTAATCACAGTGCCGTCGATTTTGAAGGCGTCATTGCTGCCGACTTCGAGTTGAGCATCAAGTATCTGCTTGATGGTGACGGGTCGCAGGGTATCTTGGGCACGGTCTTGTCGACCGCCAGGGCTCTGTGTACTACCACCCTCTCCCGGTATGAAGCCGCCTCCGCCAGCACCACCGCCAGCGCCGTAAGAGGTGGTACTGTACGAGGTTTCGTAGCCGCCGTAATTGTCTAAAGAGGTTAGAATGAAGGGTCCAAGGCCGATCAGAAGGGGATTGCATACTCATCTCGTGGGTGTGGGTTGGGTGACGCGATGGCAGAAGTTCGGTGAGGGCAAAACGCGTCGGACGCGCCTGCCTCATCGCGGGGCACGTGGAAGCTAGCGACTAGATGCGCCATGCTCATCCCTGCCGCCAAGATTTCGTGAGGCCCGTGCCCGAAATTTTCCAACAGCCAGACTGGAGGCGCGACCTTCAGACGTCAGGTAGGCAAAGTGCATCACGTCGCCTCCGACCCCTACCAACCATCCACCTGTCATGGCTCCCCGCGCGAGCTCGCCGGCGCTCTCCGAAACCGAGTTCGACATATTTGATGCCCTCGCTGGCGGTGATGATGTTCAGCAAGAGGCGGATTTGAACGCAGATCTGGGCGTAGATCTGGACGTCGGGCACGATGACGGATCCGACGACGAAGCCTTTATCGCCGCGAAACAGGCTGCCTCGAATCGCAAAGCCTCGAATGTCGGAAAGTCAGTTAAGAAAGGTGGAGGCTTCCAGGCCATGGGGCTGAACGCGGCGCTTCTCAAGGCCATCACGCAGAAGGGATTCAAGATTCCGACTCCAATCCAGCGCAAGGCCGTTCCGCTCATGCTCGATGGACAAGATGTCGTGGGTATGGCTAGGACGGGTTCCGGAAAGACGGCCGCATTCGTCATCCCCATGATCCAGAAACTCAAGGCGCATTCTGCCAAAGTAGGCGCTCGAGGAATCATCATGTCGCCCTCCCGAGAACTGGCACTGCAGACGCTGAAGGTTGTGAAGGAGCTGGGTCGCGGCACAGATTTGAGGACTATTCTGCTTGTTGGAGGTGACAGCCTCGAAGAGCGTACGTGTACACAGGCAGAGCATCTATGAAAAACGAGACTAACATGTTCGCAGAATTTAGCTCCATGACCACCAACCCCGACATCATCATCGCTACCCCTGGTCGCTTCCTGCATCTGAAGGTCGAGATGGGCCTCGATCTGTCCTCCGTAAAGTACATCGTATTCGACGAAGCCGATCGCCTTTTCGAGATGGGTTTCGCGGCGCAACTAGCTGAGATTCTGCATGCTCTACCCACCTCGAGACAAACACTGCTGTTCAGTGCGACACTCCCCAAATCCCTCGTAGAGTTTGCGAGAGCAGGTCTGCAAGAGCCAAAGCTCATCCGTCTCGATGCTGAGAGCAAGATCTCTCCAGATCTCAAAAGTGCCTACTTCACAATCAAGTCGGGTGACCGTGATGGCGCGCTGCTTCACCTCCTCGACAATGTCATCAAGGTGCCGGTAGGCGAGACCGACGCATCAAAGAAGGCCAAGGCAGATGCGGAGAAAGCTGCCAACAGCAAGAAGCGGAAGCGCAGCGACGGATTTGTCAAGGACGTCCCGATCGCTGAGTCCACCATCATATTCGCTGCAACAAAGCACAGAGTGGAGTATCTCGCGAACCTTCTTCGCAATGCGGGATACGCCGTGTCTTACGGTACGTAATCGTATCTTCTTATGTGATGCTCTTGCTAACTTCACAAGTGTACGGCAACCTTGACCAAACAGCGCGCAAGGAGCAGATCCAGGACTTTCGCACTGGCTTGACTCGCATTCTCGTTGTCACCGATGTGGCTGCTCGTGGTGTGGATATGCCCCATATCAACCACGTCATCAACTACGACTTTCCTTCGCAGCCCAAGATCTTCGTACACAGAGTCGGACGAACGGCTCGAGCTGGAAGGAAAGGATGGGCGTATAGTCTGTGCAGACATGTCGACCTACCCTACCTCATAGATCTACAGCTTTTCCTCGGTAAACGACTCCTAGTCGGGAGGTCACACGAAGAGCCAAACTATGCAGAAGACTTTGTCGTCGGTAGCTTGGCACCATGGCAACTGGAATCGTCTGTCGAGATTGTGAACAAACAGCTCGCCGATGACGAAGACCTAGCGCTTCTCTTAAGCGTAGCCGAAAAGGGTGAGCGCCAATATCAACGAACACGCAACCAGGCAAGTGCACAAAGTGTGGGACGAGCTAAGGAGTTGGTTGCATCTCCCAACTTTGCAGAGACGCATATGCTCTTCAGCGATGACGCGCATAGTGCTCAGAAAGCGAAGGAGGATATGCTTGCACGAATTCAATCATTCAGGCCCGCGGAGACCGTATTCGAGATCGGCAAACGAGGTACCCAGAGTGACACAGCCGAAATTATGCGCAAGAGGCGTGAACAAGTCGGACGACAAAAAGCCAAGCAAGCAGCCAACAAACGAGCCGCGGACGATATGGACCCACTTCAAGCACCTGCAAGACAGTCAAACGGTGAAGAAGCATCGGAGGATGAAGAAGACGAGGTTGAAGTCGCTGATGGCGTATACGACTCAGAATCTGATGAGCTCGAGGTGTCTGTCTCGCAACCATCCTCCAAGAAGTCAAAACAGGACAGCTGGAAGAATGATGACTTCTTCATGTCATATACTCCCAAGGAGAACATGGCAGAGGAGAAGGCCTATGGAGTGAGCGGAGGAGATGCCGGCAACACCAACTTCGTGTCAGCAGCAAGGGCAGCAGAAATGTCACTTGTGAACGATGAGATTCAGGGCTTCGCAGATGCGGCCAAGTCGAAGATGCGTTGGGACAAAAAGTCGAAGAAGTACGTAAACCGCACCAACGACGAGGATGGCTCCAAGGGAGCCAAGATGATTCGAGGAGAAAGTGGGCAAAAGATTGCAGCCAGTTTCCGCAGCGGTCGCTTCGACGACTGGCGCAAGGCGAACAAGGTCAAGATGCCTCGAGTGGGCGAAATTGAAGCCCCCAACCGGTCTGCTGGATCCTTCAATAACGCCCCGCGCTACAAGCACAAGGCCGAGAAGGCTCCGAAGCAGGCTGATCGGTACCGCGATGATTATCACGTCCAGAAGAAGAGGGTGGCTGAAGCGAAGGAGAAGCGCATCGGTGCATGGAAGGATGGAGGCGCCAAGAGCGAACTCAGAGATGTGGACGCTGTGCGCAAGAACCGCAAGGTGCAGGAAAATCGCCGAGCAAAGAATGCTCGTCCCTCCAAGAAGCGGAAGTTTTGAGTTCAACAAATGCATTGAATCAATACCCTATGCCCAACGACATGAATCGGCTATAAGATTTTCTTCAGGCACGTGTCAGTGAACTAATACCCGTGGGCCCTCGATTATTGTGCGCGGACCGAGGTGAAAACAATCCGATTTGACAGCTGTACGATGTGGCGACTAAAAGAAAAAGCGTTAGATTTTTAGCAATTGGCCAGATCTCGATATTTGTGCGAAGAAAGGCCGTTATGACCCGCATGGTCAGGCCATGTTTGCTTCTTCAGAGCCCGCGTCCCCGTCGGTTCTGTGTAACGCTCCATGTTGGCATTGCTTTGCTGTGCCACAAAGGTGCGGGCGGATTGGCGAAAGTTTATCGGGGCCCTGCGACATGGCAATGGGCGAACATCCTGCCATCCTCGGACAGCGCGCGTATTGACTCGATAGTGGCTTTTTGTGCGCATCGTCGTGGTCGACGAGATTGAAAAGTTTAGACACGATTTCTTTCGGTGCGACGCAGTCCCTTTTTGTATCGAGCATGTATCGGTTTGCTCCAAGGTTTATTTGCTGGCGCGGTAGCTGCCACCAGTGTGGTCGGATTGGGACTGACAAGCTGCAAGTCACGCTGTAGTCCAAACTATGCACACGTTGTCGACTAGGATAGAGTTGCCGGCGTCTATTGACGTCGGGTAGTGTTGACACTGACAGGCGACCGCGTATAAGTCCGCGTATTGGGTGAAGCGCCTCCCAATCTCACGCCATTGTGATTAAGGTCCGAAGCAGGGATAGGGGCCTCTTCGGGTACCCATGGCATATTGTGGGCAGGCACGTCATTCCTCGAGGAGATTTCTGCGAGCCGGGACGAGTGCACTGTAAGGGTGCACACCAGCCCCTGTTTAGTGCCAACGCCGCCAGACTTCAATAATCCTTCTGCACGCAGCCATCTGCGGCTTACCCGACGACCTTCGAGAAGCCGCCACTGAGTGTTTTTTTTTCTGCATGGTCGCACAGGAGCGCGTTTTGCCATGCGATGGTGGGATGCGTGGCGTGTTGAGGGCAGCCCTCTCTGCTACTGCACCCGTGGGCTCGGTCTCCGTGCCGCGGTGCGCAGGGCACAGCATAAGAAACTTTGTTTCACGTCAACGGCTTTTTGATATTCGCAAGAGCCCAAATCGGAAGGGCCAATCTCGCTGCGAAACTCTTTGTGGGTTTCGATGAAAATCATCCGCCTGAACGAGCCATTTGCGCACCAACGGCTGCGGCGTGGCTGTCGTCGGAGAGGCGCAGTCTAGGCTATCGCCAGTCGGGTAGATGTAGGCGTAGTCACATTTCGTATCTCGGTAAACGGCTCTTGGGTATTGATAGAGCACTTTACCGGACGGAAATTTCTCGCTCCGTTGCGGGCCTGATGAGACTACCCAAGGTCGTCGAGGGGTGAGCGAATAATCCTGCAGGGCTCGCTTGCCTTGTGTCACGAGATGCTGCAGGGTGCCTTGAAGCCAGGCGTGAGCCGCATCGAAGAATGCATGTGTCAGAGAGGCTCCGAGGAGCATATCGGCAATAACACGTCTTAGTTGGACACCTGTTGGGCACTGAGACCAGCCAGGGAGCTGCCCGGCCCGCACCCAGTCGCAAATCGACAATGGGACCAGCGACGGGCAAGCATGCAAGGACCACAGGGGAAACGGAGAGGCCAGCGAGGGTCCCTGGTAGCCGACTACTTTTGGCACAACGTGTCCTGAGCACCGGTTCGTAGATCCCGCCCGCAGGCCTGTCGTGATATTCGGGTCCTGGCCAAGCGGCTGACTCGTGGCTTATCAGCTCTAGACACTGCGATGCAAACTCGAGATGCTGGCATTGTAGCACTATGACAGGGCTCCATCAGTTTGCAGATGATCGCATCAGGGTTGGCATCAAACGGAGCTCAACAGAGAGCTGCACCTGAATCAACGAAACGGCAGGGCCCGCCGGGAAAGGACAGTAATCCCGAGACCCTGGACAGGCCGTTATGCGCATGCCGTAGCCTCGGGGAACCGTAAAGAGAGATGAGAGCAATCTGCAGGCGATATAAGACCTGCTGTTAACGTCGAAATATCCGCTATCTGTGATTATTTTTGGACCTCAGCAATCCTCGACGAGGCTAAATGCAAGGTCTAGTCCTGGGCTTCTCGCGTTGCCTTGTCGGTTGGATTTATATTTTCCGCGCCGGGGGCCAATCACGACCCACTCGAAAAGCTGGGCGGATCCGACACATTTGTACAGGATGGAAATTTCTCTTTTGCTCGGCCGTAGTGGCTAGTCATTGTACGATCCGGATGACCTGCCCCGACGGAGGAAGAAGAAACGCTCATGCAGGACCCGGCCTCGAGTCATGCCCCCTGCGTCGTGATCTCGGTTCAGGCCGCAGAGAGCAGAGTGAACATGTGCGGACAAGGTTCACTGGCGAGCACGTTGCGTCCCTGCACTTCCCAGGTGACGGGACATGTGCAATGCCTTGTGGCTGCAGATCGCAAGTATTGAAGTCATTAGACAATTACAAATTGAGATGATGAGGGTTAGGGAGGACGAGTATACAATGCTGGTGGCAGGATGCGCTATTCCCAGCTAGTGCAGAGGTATACACACCCACCTCTGCCCTAGACGCGGCATCGATCTTCACGGCAGTCGGCTCAGCTTACCGCTATTCCGCGTTGGGGTCAAGCATCACCGGTGAATATGGCCTTCGTCCGTGGTGCAGCATCACAAGTTTGCCCTGCCGCAGTCGCCGTTCCACCTTCTACATGCGAAAGAGCGGTTGGGTAGCCGTCATGGGGCAGTCGGCACACTAACGCTGGTGCCGTTGCTCACACACCTGGCGGCAGCAGCATGGAAGGCCTCATCTTGCCAGCATCGTCGACTTGTCATGACATGCTTGGCTGGCTGCGATTACTTTGTGAGCTTCGGCCCCGCATCGTCAATGCTGCGCACACTCCAATAAGACGAGCAATATCGGTGGTCATGCCGTCGTCGCTCGGGCAGTTTACGGGCAGATCGTCAACAGCGCCAGCGTGCGATCGATATACCCACCGGAGTATTTTGCGTGTGCTATCCCAATGCGACACGGCCCACGCCTATAACGGATGCATGATATACCACTGGCTTAGTCTGACCATGGGCACTATGTGTACGCTTTGCTCCCAGCACTCGACGCCACGGCGAGGCACACCACCTCGGGCGGCTGGAACACTGGACCGCCCGGCCATGTTCTGCAGGTCGAGGGGATCGTCTCAAATGCACCGAGTCCGCTGTTTGACCTGTCCTGCACACGGCGCTGGGCATGCAGAAGAAGGTACCAAGCGTGTGCGCCACATCCCGACCTCGACATGCTCCAGAGACTGTACAGAAGACTATCCAGCAGCTACTACGGGGACCAGGTGCCACGGATGCAGCTTACCGTCGCTTGCACGTTCTGAACCAGAGCACATTGCATCTGCCAGATCCATCACCCGCGCCATACAAGCTTACAGCGCCAGCGCCATGCCACTAGACGTAGCGTGTCGCATGACGAAGCAGGACACCCCACAGCGTCGATTGTTCAAGGGGATTATGACGAGTTGCTTTTCGGGAAAAGAGCGACTGCTTCCAATGCATCGACGGGAAACTCCACACACAGGCGCGGCCCTGTCAGCCATATCCGAGTGTCGATCGTGGCATCGGATGTGTATCCAATTTTTTGTTAGTCGCGATAGAGTTTGCGCCAGCGGAGTGCGTCATCAGCGCGCAGTGGTGCTTTTGCAGCTCGCGACAGCAAGACCCTGAGCAAGCTTTCCCCGGCAGTCCATGCAGCGCAGCCGCTACGAGGCGAGATGTTCCGCTGCGACCGTCGGTCGGTGCGAAAAGGCCTGCGAGGCGATCAATGCAAGTGGTTGGTCTGAAGGGTCCGGAAGCGCGACTGACAGTGACAAGCGTCTTGATAGTGCACCACAACCGCGGGCCTGTCAGTGGGAGCCACACCTGTCGGCCTGCTCACCTCGCGGCGGCCGGTGGCAGGGCTCGCGTGGGTGAATATAACTGCCTTGCTGTGCGGCCTCTAGCTGACCGTCAATTCTCCTCTCGTGGGCGCCGTGGCTGCCGGACGCAGCCAAAAAGGCAATTACTGGGTCGCACATAAGCGCACGCCGAGGATTAAGGGCGCCGACTTATGCTATGCTTCAATTGAAAGTTTGCCTGGGCGGCTGCAAAACAATGGTGCATAGCGCGCAGAAGCGCGACCATATCTCGTTAGCACACCCCGGTTCGAGGACGGTGCGGAAGACAGGGGGTTGAGCGGCCTCTGACAAGGCTCCCCAACCCGCACCGCCCATGCACGCAGACAGCTGGCGGCCGTGCATATGTGATTCCGCGGGTGCATCGACCGACTGGGAAACCGGCCTAGCAGAAATGTCGAAGAACCATCAGCCGAACGAGGGAAGCATGTAGCAGTCCCCGAGACGCACCCTTCCCTGCTCCCGTTGCCCGGAACTCATCGTGGCCCCCTTCTCCTGGATGGCCCGCCTGCACGACTTGACAGGGATGTAGCAAAGATCTGTGAGTAGAATCTCCATAACCGATTGTGGTTATTACTGGGGAATGTCCGCCGAGTCGACTTCTGTTCTGGTCCACGACGAGTCGCCATCCCACTCCCTCATTGGTCCCACCCCATACAACACCACCACCTCGCCGCTTCTCTTTCTCGCCGCCCCATTGCCTGCCGCTGCCGTCGACACAAGGCCGACACTGGTCCGACACCGTCTCCATTCTGACGCCGAGTTAACCAGACACATCGCTGTTGTCGACCCCATTCGCCCACTATCAAAAGGTATTTCCATGCACTCTCTTTTGCCTCTCAGGCCGTGTCTTCCTTCAAACTCTTCATGGCCCACAATGCCGCCACCCTGTATTGAAACTTGTTTGGACATGAGCATTTATCGATTCGGCGACTGTCCAACCATAAGGGAATGCCCTGCCTCTGGTCATTGTCTTGATCTTCTCCTCGCTTGTGCACTAGCTTACCTGGGACGCCATGCAGGCCTCATCATACTGCCACACCAACATCTCCCTACCGTGCACTCTTACTTCGCAGATCCAAGGGCATCGTGCGAGACAGCCCACTTGTCCGCTCCAGCGTTACCTCTAATCATTGTGCTCTTGCTGCTTACGCGGCGTTTGAGCGCGCGGTGGTCAAACTATGCAGAGCCTGGTGCTACCTGGTCCGACCTCACTCCTTACCACGCCATTCGGGCGGCCTTCAGAACCTGAAGACGGCCTTGCCAAGTTCCGGTCGAAGTTCAGTCCTAACAGGTCTGAGCACCAGGGCTACCCGTCTCCGCCCATGTCAGAATCTCATTCCCCGTCTCGTCGAACAGCACAGCTTGAATCTGCGCGCCTCTCTTACCCTCCGCCGGGATCATCTCAGAGACAGGACAGCCTGACTCAACCGCCGACTCTACCATCGCTGTACGATCCGCGGTCTACGTCGGGAGCGCATGCTCTTCCCCTACAGCGGCCACTTTACCCTGGAGAACCCCAGCACAGGGGTCAAGCGCTCCATTACCAACCCGGACGTGCTCACGAGCACCAATCTTACCCTCATGTCATTCCGCATAGCTACGGATATGGCTATCAAAATGCCGGCCTGCCCCCTTATGCTGGAGTCCAGCACGGAGGCCCGATGGTGCAGCAAGGTGCGATGATTGCACCACCACCGTCAAGACCGACGAAGCCAGCCAGACGCACAAAAGCGCACGTTGCGTCAGCTTGTGTTAACTGCAAGAAGGCACATCTCAGCTGCGACGTCCAACGCCCATGTGGCCGTTGCGTCGCTTCTGGAAAGCAGGTTAGTCTTTGCGGCGCGAAGTCAAACTCTGGCGAGTGATCTAACGCATCAAACAGGACACATGCAAAGATGTGCAGCACAAAAAGAGAGGAAGGCCACGATTGAGAGACGACAGAGAGTTCACTAGATCAGACGACGGAAGACCACCTAGCCAGCTCGTAGGAGCGCCACCTACCTCCGAACCTCACGCTCATCAAGCGCCTTACCCAGTATCTCAGCAATATCGACCCTTCGAACCTCAACGAAGTCTGGAGAGTACTGCGCACCAGAAGGAGCTCCATTCCGCTGCGTCTGCGCCCCGGGACACGCCCAACAGCGTGGGTGACTACAGCGGAGTGCAGGCACCTCCCTACGGTGTGGGACCGAATTTGGCGTACCAAAAGCTGCCTGTCGTTTACCTAAATTTGGACCTGGTGATACAAAAAGCAAACCAGGCTTTCGCGGACCTCGTATCGTTCCTCGGAGACATCAGGGGCAAGCATCTTGGCGAGCTTCTGGAAGCGCGGCAGAACGAGAGCATGCAGAAGCTGCGAAACGACTTGCGCGATGAGCGCGACGAACGTGAGCCGACGTACATGGCGCCCATCACCCCGGTCGGACAAGATCCCATGCGCGCGGTGATGGAGTCGGTCCAGGATCAAGACATTGACCATGTCACCCAGGGGTACACGAATCGGCCCATGTACCTCAGCTTTCGTCTGCCGGCTAGTGGACAGTACCAGTCGCTGTCGGTCCAAATCCGGCTTGCCAGGACGTCTCTGTACTTTGTGACGCTCGTCGTGTGCTCACCACCAAGACACGCGGGACCGACTCTGTTAACGCAGCAGTTAGCGCCCTCAACATCACGACATACCTCTCAGGCCATGTCCGCACCGACAGCAGTCTCGCAATTCACGCCGCATCAAGAGCGTCGAACCTCAACGACAAGCTCTGGACCAAACTCGCCCTTCATCAACATCTCCTCCATCCGCACGTCCCTCCCCACATTCAGTCCAAGCTCTTACAAGAGCAGCCCTTCGTACGGCTACTCTCCCACCGCAGGCCCAGAATCAGGCTACTTCCCGACCTACCAAGTCCCGCCGCAGCCCACCAGCAGCGCATACCCTTCGCCATACGCACAACCAGCGCGTCCCCCAGCCGCAACATCTGAACCTCTCCGCGAGCTCAACCGGCCTCCCCGTCTCGAAGGCCTCCATCTGCCGCCCATTCGAACAGGGCCCGCGCCGCTTGGTTCCCCGCTCCACGTCGAAACAAGCGCTGCGGAACGCGAGCGTGTGCGAACGCACGACTCACCGTCGAGTAGCGCCGAGCAGCGGAGGCCCGAGTCGCCTGACATGGGCAAGCGGCGGCGGTTGAATATACATGAGGTGCTCGACTAGACCAGACAAGTCAGATCGTCAAAGCCAGGAGGAGGTCGATTGATTGACGTTGCAATGCGTTCCCGTTCCTGAGACGCGTCGGCCGGTGTGAGGAAGATTGGAATTGGTGCGTGCAGCGGGGTCATTGCGGTTCGCGCGAAAAGAAGGGATCATGCGTGTTTCCAACAGGCTGGCCGTGGCTCGTGGCTGGGCTGGCGTTAGAAGTGCGGAGGGTACCGACAGTCGGGTTCCCTTGTCTGACTTGAAACTGAAACTCGGCGCTTTGCGAAGCGGAGGCGGGAATGGCGCATGTTGCACACGGACGGGACGACGACATGGATCTCATCTCATACGACAATTCTTTCCTCACGATATCTTACTTGTCGCTTCTTGGGTTGCATTTGCTTGCGGTAGTCGTTGTTTGCTGTCCTTGCATTTTGGGGCGTTGGTTACCCACTCGTGTTGTTTTTCTTCTGCGATGTTTTGTCGTAACAAGCCATATTTTGGGATTTTGCCCATTCGTCATCTCTTGCATATGACAGCGCGCTCATGGTCCTGCTCTTTCTATCGATATCACTGCTCTTGTCTTCGTCGCGATTAGCATTGCTTGACGTGCGTACGTTACCGTTTGGCTCTGGCTTCTGCTTCTGTTCTGGTTATACGTCGCATATTCGTCATCGTTACGGCGGTGGGTGGCTTGGAAACCTGGCTTGATCTTGACAGCGTTGTGGTGCGTGTTGTCATCTTCTCTCTTCGTATGCGTTGCTTTTGTGGGCGGGTCTTTGCGGTTCTTATCGAAGTCCTCGTCGTACGGTGCGTTCACGTCTTGTACCACTGTTGATCCGTGCCCTCGCGTTGGTGTTTCATCGTCAACCCGGGACTGGGTTCTGAGTCGCTTCCCCGCCTCACTTGTATAGTAAACGCGTTTACGCACGAATTGGAGGTCCGTGGGTGTTGGCGGGAGTACTTGTCGTTCCCTGATGGGCGGCGGAGTAGCGAGTGGGGGGCCAATTTGGGTCCTTGGGCAAGACATGGATTCGCGTGAAAGACCAGAAGGAGCGGAAGACAGAACAACGTCTCAGCCGCCAGACCACCAATATATCTATACCACCCACCTGTCGGATGTCTGAACCGACGACAAACACACCACGGGAGATTACAAGGACAACAACAGTCACGTATGGTTCAAACTACATTTCTATTCTTGGTCCACCTCATCACCATCCACCGCCGAGGTACCACGCTCTCTTTCGACAAGAGAGGCCCGGATACAAGTCCGGAAGTATATATGTGAACCTGTACATACCACGCATTTACGAGCGAAAGCAGTTTGGCTACAAGCTCTAAAGATAGTTCTAGTTATGGGGGGAGTGGGGGTTTTTTCGGTTGTGAAAGTATTGGCTGCTAGGCCAGGTGGAGGATATACCCGCATTTGGTTTCTCGAATGTTGCAGAGGATTGGATGGACACTTGGAGATAGATAGCGCAGAATATGCTGGCTATTATGAGTTTCTTGTTTGTATCATACAGTTTTGGAATAGGCATGAGAGAATATGAAGGATCTTTGAGTCCTTCCTTTACCCATTCTCCCCTGTCCAAAGTACCCGATCAGAGTGCAATGTGAAATGAGGTTGTCCAGAGCATGTAGATCTACGGCCCGTGGCGCTTGTAGTGCTATAAGCCTCGATATGTGAAACAGCTACTGTAGTTTGGCGAAACCTTAATGCTGGCGACGAACACACTGTTCGCGCATTCCAACCTACCAGGCGAGGCGGAACGCGAGATAGGGTGACAGCCGAGATGAGGATGTTGGGGGCGAGACTCATTCAATATGACGTGCAGAGACTGAGGTGAATAGTGCAAGGTGTTTATTGTGTATGCAGTGGTAAGAACAAATGGGTATCTTGGTTATGAAAGTATGGTTCAAGGGTGCCGGCTGCTGACCTTTGAGATAACCGGGCGCAGGCGACAGAGCGCTAGATCCCGGGCATCTGTGATGGCTACCGCCTCTGGGACAGCGGATCTTGTATGCGGGATACAGAGGAGACACTGGAGGTGCTCATCCCAGAGCCTTGACCTTCTTCTTCTTCTTCTTTGTACCATCCGCGGCCTCTGGTTTCTTTCCCTGTGCAAACTCCCTCCAGCTGTTGATGCGCGTGTCCCTGGTCTTCTCCCAAGCTTCATCTTGCTCCCTCTTCCGCTTGCGCTCCTTGATCTCCTCGTCTTCCTTCCTCTGTGCACGTCCCTCTTCTCTCATGGCAGCCTTCTGCTGCCTCTGCTTCCTCATCTCGTTGTCTCGAATGACCCAGATGACCTTCTGTCTCCACTCCTTCGCAAACTCCTCGCCACGCGTCTCCTCGTCGTCGGCTGTGAGCTTCTTCTCTCGCATGAGCAGCATGCGCGCATCGGCAATGTTCTCGTCTAGCTCGGCGCGCAGCTTCTCGTCGAGGAGGACGGTCTGGGCTTTCTTGAGGCGGTCGAAGGCATCGGGGGCGAGCTCGTTCTTGGTCTTGTCGGGATGGATGAGGAGGGACTTGGCGCGGTAGACTTTCTTGATGTCGGATTCGGGGACACCGGGTTGCAGGCCGAGGACGGCGTAGGCGTCGAGACTGAAGACGCTGCGGATGCCTGGATTTGTTAGTCTAAGTCGCTACATATCAAGAAATGAGCATAGATCTCAACTTACGGTCTATCTCAGCGTCCTTGTCAAGTTCTTTGCCGAGACCTGCGAGCTGGGCATCGATATCGTCGTCCGCCATGGTGGGTTGTAGACGCGTTGTTTGGAGTCGAGTGTAGATGATATGGTGTGTAGTCGATTGGAGGTCGAAAAGTGAACAAGGCGAATTCTGCACGCCGCACTAAGCCCAGTCCAGTGGTGTTGGAAAGTGAAAGTGAAAATAGCAGCTCGCGATGCGATGGCGCGTGAATGCGCGAATCCCCGCGGCGAAGCGCACGGACCCACCGAGGCCGAAAGTTCTCCACCAAAAAGTTCTCTCGCGATGCGCCAGTCGACATCAACACCGAAACAAGCCGAAGACTCGATATCGCGCCGCCATGGTCGCATCTGGCATCACTGGTCACACGCGGCCTTTCAAGCCCAAGAAGAGGGAGAATCTCCAGAAGAGGAAGCGCGACGATGTGGACGTGGAGAAGCTGGAGCAGGCCGTCCAGCAGCTGGTATGAACGCGCCGATATACAGGAGACATGGAGCGCAATGAACTGACTGTACATGCAGGACCCTAAGAATGGAAAATACAAAGACTTCACCGACCTCCCGCTTTCCGACCCGACCAAGCAAGGCCTCAAGTCGTCGCATTTCGCCGTTATGACCGACGTTCAAGCCAAAGCCATACCCTTAGCTCTACAGGGACACGACATCCTCGGATCTGCGAAGACGGGCAGCGGAAAGACACTCTCCTTTATCATTCCCGTCCTAGAGAATCTGTACCGCCTACAACACATTGGCCCCGACGCCGGCTTGGGCGCCTTGATCCTATCCCCAACTCGAGAACTCGCCATCCAGATATTCGACGTCCTGCGCAAGATCGGACGACATGGACACATGTTTGCGGCGGGTCTGCTCATTGGAGGAAAGAGCTTACAGGATGAGAGGGAGGCTCTGACCAAGATGAACATAGTCGTCGCAACACCCGGTCGCATGTTGCAGCACTTGTCGCAAACAGCAGCCTTCAGTGTGGACGATCTGAAGATGTTGGTGCTGGACGAAGCGGATCGAATCCTTGACATGGGCTTTCAGCGCGACGTGGACGCAATTGTCGAATATCTCCCCAAGGAAAGACAGACGCTGCTCTTCTCTGCTACCCAATCAAAGAAGGTGTCCGACCTTGCGCGCTTGAGCCTCCAAGACCCGGAATACGTATCTGTACACGCCGAAGACAAGAGCGCAACTCCAAAGGGCCTCACGCAAAACTACATAGTCTGCCCCATCGAAGAGAAGCTGGACACCCTCTGGAGTTTTATACAAGCGAGCAAGAAGTCGAAGATTCTTTGCTTCTTTTCATCTGCAAAGACTGTTCGATTCGTCTACGAGTCTTTCCGTCACATGCAACCTGGTATACCGCTGCTCCACATCCATGGTCGTCAAAAGCAGGGAGCTCGACTTGACACCACCGCAAAGTTCTCCGCCGCGAAGCATTCCTGCCTATTTGCTACAGACGTCGCAGCCCGAGGACTGGATTTCCCAGCAGTTGACTTTGTAATCCAGGTCGACTGCCCCGACGATGTCGACACCTACATCCACCGCGTCGGTCGAACAGCACGATACAACCGGGAGGGACGAGGAGTGCTCTTCTTGGCACCAAGCGAAGAAGAGGGTATGCTGAAGCGTCTGGAGGCTAAGAGAGTACCCGTCGAGATGATCAACGTGCGCCAGAAGAAGCGTCAGTCAATCAAGGACCAGCTACAGAACATGTGCTTCCAGGATCCAGCTCTCAAGTATCTTGGCCAAAAGGCCTTCATGACGCACGTCAAGTCGATATATCTACAGAAAGACAAGGAAGTCTTCAAGCTCAAAGAGTACAATTTGGAAGCATACGCCTCTAGCTTGGGTCTGCCAGGAGCGCCAAAGATCAAGTTCTTGAAGGATGACAACAGCAGACAGAAGAAGCAGGCATCAAGACAAATGATCGAGGTCTCGGACTCCTCCGACGCTGAAGAGACGGCCAAGGCAGACAAACCTGTGCGAACCAAGTACGACCGCATGTTCGAGCGCAAGAACCAGGACGTTCTGGGAGAACATTATCGGAAGTTGGTCAGGGATGGGGATGAAGAGGGCCCAGCGGACGAATTCAGTGGCGCTGGAGCGACTAACAACGCGGCCGACGACGACTTCATGGCCATAAAACGGCGAATTCCAGCGGAAGACGATGCCAGCGATGTTGACGCTGAGAAGGCTCCCGAAGTCCCGCCCGGCGGTCGCCTTGTTCACATTGCTGGTGCATCCCAACCCATCGTTGTCGACAGTAATCGCCGCGAGAAACTCCTCCAATCCAAGAAGAAGCTCACCAAACTCATGGACAAGGGAAAGAAACTCGTCTACGACGACGACGGCAACCCGCACGAAATCTACGAACTCGAAGACGAAGAGCAATGGCGCGCCAAGGGTCTACCAGAAGAGCAACGCCAGAAGTTCATCGAAGCAACACGAGAAGTCGTTCAGGCCGCTGATGTCGAGGACAAAGCGACTGCAAAGGCGAAGAGGAAGGAGAAGTTGCTCAAACGCAAAGAAAGAGAAAGGGCTAAGCAAGCTGGTGAAGCTGGTGACGATAGTGACGATGCGGGTGTCGAGCTTCCCGATCCCGGTGAGGATCTTCTTGCAAACTTCAGGGCGGACGCGGAATACAGTGACGAGGAAGATGAAGAGCAAGAAGAGCAGCCGAAGAAGCAGAAGAAGTGGTTCCAGTCTGATTCTGAGGATGAGGAGAAGACTGAGAAGAGGAGGAAAAAGAAGGCTAAGGCGGCGCATAGAGTGGAGGAGCCGGAGACGCTGGAGGATATGGAGGCGCTCGCTGCGGGCCTGCTGGACTAGCTGTCTTGCATCGGCGTGTAGATGTTTTTATAATGCCATATGGTTATCAAGTTCTTACCAAGAGTCTCGTTTTACACTTCCCACAACTACGATTATGCGACTTTCAAAAGTCGACTTATCTGTCACGACTACAAAACGTCCAACCGGTCGACCCATCCCTCCGCCCCGGACCGAGGCTTGCTTACCGGAACTCGCACCCGGTCGTTAGCAAGGGGTGGCTTACCATGCAGTTGGTATTGCCGGTATACAACCTCGCATGCACTGTATAGTGCTGAATCGGTAGGCTAAATGCATATTCGTTGAGCCTCCTTCACCCGTCTCCCGGTTACAATACGAGGCTTTATATGGCGTGTAGATGAAAACGCATTGGTGGGTTTCTATCTTGGGAACGTGGTGGTGCGAGGGAATATCCAGGAGTACAGTTCGTATTCCGTGTAGGCGGTGGGTGTAAGAGTACCTAGGTAGCATGGGGTATATACTATATACAGGCCTGCGTTCCTGGGTTTTCTTGTCTCTTCGACCGATGTAAGGCATCGGATACAAAGCAAAATCTTATAACAGCGCCGTGTGGTGTTAGTCTACTTCCACTCCGTCTCTTCTGCTATCCCAACGAACGTCCCTCACGATGCATCTTCCCACCTCTCTCCTCATCGCTTTATCCTCCCTCCTCACCATCACGACCAGTACTCCAATCCTCCCCCGCGCCGCCCCCATCGGCACACCCCACAACATCTACCTCAGCACCTGCACAACCCGCTCCCTCCTCTCAGACTCCACTCTCTCCTCCGCGATCCTCTACACCGGCCCCGCCTCCAGCACCTCCCCCACCGACATCGGCACCGTCTCCTCCTCGCGCGCCATCCAATGGGCCGGCTTCACACGGCGTGTCGATCTCGAATCTGGGGTGTTTGAGTCGAAGATTAGTCAGAGTGCTGATACTTTTGCGAAGAGTGAGCTTGCAGGTGCGGCGTCGTTGAGTGGTACGGATGGGGGCAAGGAGGAGTTTGTGTGCTTTAGGGATGGAGTGAGTACGTTTCGGTTTGGAAGTGGGGTTGTGGGGGATAGTGGGGAGACGACGGTTTGTGTGGCCGAGTTTTGGTGTGCGAGTGTGGGGGTTTAGGTTGGGAGGGAGGAGGTAGTGCATGGCATTGGATTTGATTTGATTTTTGGACGTATATTGACATGTGTTTTTGGAAGTACGGCTTATGAGAGACATGGAAATTCTGCTTTGAACTTGCTAGACGACTTGCCATCCTCCATGAGTAGCAATGGTTAGCAACCCGCGAGTTCCTTCTATACCTTTGCCGTGTTATAACCTCCATGAAGCATTTAGGGGGTCTTGGTGTATACAAAAAAAAACTTCACCCCTAATTTTCAACGTTCACATAGGCAAAAAAAAGGTCAAAAACTACAACAGCGGGTATTCCCCGGTGGTCACCCACCCGAGTACTAATCCGCCGATATCTTGCTTAACTAGGGCTGAGCGGACGGGAAGCCGTGGTCTCAAGATTCTATGGTCGTATGTGGAAGAAATGGCGGAAAAAATTGTCTGTATTGTCGGGTTTGGAGTTTCTGACGTGAGGATGGAAGACGGAAAGCAGTAGGTGGAAGGCTCGGATCAATGTGAAAAGCATACAGCGGTCACATGGAGTTTGTTTGAGTAGGTGAGACACCTGTACTCCCGCGTTGTCGTTCCATGACAAGAGGTGCAATGAGACATGCGGGTGCAGTGGAGATACCAGATGTTGGTAGCGCTGCAACAGCAAACATCCCGCAGAAAGAGTGTAGAACCGCATACTATGACGTACATGACAGATCTCGTCTAACCTGCCTCATCCAAAACATTTCAAAAATGTACATTCCCGAGATCCCATTGCCAACCACACCTGCGTATGCACCTCCGGTAATAGTCGCTTTGGCGTTCCAGCTCTCCACACCCGCGAGCGTAGATCATCGAGACAACTACTCCACAACTAATTTCCCGTTCCTGAATCTGGCTTCCTTCGCTCCGAAATAGCGTACCAGAGTACACTTACATGCAGCTCGGCTACGACTGCCCATCGTAATTTCAACGTATGTGACTTCTTGGGACCGAAGAATGTCACGAACCACGGTACGGAAGTGCAAACTTATGTCCGATCGCGGGTAAGTTCCTGGCTAGAGCTCTCGGGCTACAGTCTCGCCGGCGGTTTCCTGCCTTCTAAGCGACGGACTGGTCGCGAACGTTACGGAGATTTTAGTTGGGGGTTGGTGTTTCAACTGTCTTGTACGCCACGCTGAGGACATGACGATAGCGATTCAGGTACCACGTATACGTATCTCAACGGCTAACGGCACAACGTGTCCTCACCCGTTTTTTTCACATGATTTACAGCAATGAGCAAGAACGCGCACAACTCACTCAGCCAATCTCCGCGGTACCGTGCCACTTCCCTCAATTCCACTATCACAATCACAACCTTGGAACGCATGAAGGAGCAAAAAGCGGAGAAATTGCACCGAAGCAAAATAAACATAGCCTATCCTACTTGCATGGAGGCTTTGATACGAAAGAAAAGCAAGCGGATATGGCCGTGGAGCTGGAAGAAGCAGTGTGAAGTACCTAGCACAAGTGTCTGCAGCCGACCATATGCGGGTAGCGGGTACCTCATCCTCCCTCTATGCTTCATCTACATTCCTTTTGCTTGTAGACAACTGCTTTTCTCCTCCCGCGGCTGCAGTGTTATGCAATGCACAAAGAATTCTCCATCACTCACTAACGCATGCAGCGACTGCACGAAATGATCACTCCTGCATTCCAACGTTTTCCCCACCATCTCACACAGCATCCACCATCCACCATACTCTTACTCCATCGCTTCGGCGCATTTCCCTACCGTATCGATACGGTCGGCCCGTCCGTCACGATGTAACGGCATCCACCCTCCAAAAGTTTGGTCCGTTAAGTAATGCCTCTCAAAACCACACCCAACGTCCGCGGGTAAGGAAAATTAGCCCACATCGCTTGCGCCATGCAGGGGCTCAGGGGCTAGCTAGTGCGGCGCAGCTCGGAAGAAGGCGCCAAAAGGAACGACGTGAAAAAGGAAAATAGGGAAATCGAGAGAGGGAAACGACATAACGATAACGTCACGGGTTTATGCGAACGGTTAGTAGCGAGGTAGAGGGGGTGTGGGTTGCTGCTAGGGACGTTTCCGCGGGGGGAGGAAGGTTGCGCGAAGGGGATTGCCGGGTCTTTGGATCGTGGGTTGGAATGTGGCTGGGCGTGTGGGAACGAGATGAGCATGACGAATGCGGATGTTGATGTAGAGAGTGTAGTTGTTTGGTTAATCGTCAAGATTAGACTGCACGGAAGTGAACGAAGCCCAAGAGGTGTGAACTCATGCCGAAGCATATTGATTCCATTTGCAAGTCTGCGTACTGCATTCTTCTAGACTTAGTGGGGTGTTGATACACCCAGTCCCTATGATTCATTATTCCATTACTCCAGCTGACTCCCGTCAGACAAGACATATCCAAAGATACAGAAGCCACCATGCCCTCCCAGCCTTCGAACAAATGAGAAAAACATACAGAATAAGAGGAAAAACAATGTACTACGCTGAGCAAAACGACGTTTCGTGATATCCAGTCCTCCGTAAATACAAAGGAATCCGGGGTGTGAGAGATCAAGTAAACGCTTTTAACTCCTTGGTGGCAACGCCCTGCGCCAATTCGTGATAGTATCCAAGATTGTGTGCCGTATTAAGATTATGCCTCCATGTGTGCCCATGAATGAGAGAGTGAAAGAAATAAAGTGGAAAAGAGTATGCCGTATCGCCATAACAGACTGGCAAAGAATAAAAACGCATCGACGAAAAGTCCGGGTATAGTCAAGAAGCGAAGGTCAACGTTGCGATAAGCATGCTATCAGGATTGAAGCTACTACCCTCTAAAGTCCCCTGGTCCTTGGTTGGCGAAGATGTAGCTCTTGGGCTGGGGTTCGGTCGTTCGCCGTATGAGGTTTCCATGCGGATCCGTGCCTTGAGGTGGTGTGTACTGGTGTACGAGGAAGTCGGGCATGGCGGAGACTTGGGGCGCGAAGGGAACGTTGTGATGGATGCCACTCAATGACATGTCCTTATAGTCATCATACATGTTTCCGCCCTGCATGTACTGGACATTGCTGTCATCGCCTTGCGTCTGAGCTGTGTCAGGTAGCGATGGTCGCCTGAAGTGCGAGGGCTTTGGTTGTTGAATCGTAAGATCGGTTGTGGAATGGAAAGCTGCACGCATCTGGGGTTGCTGCATGTATGATGTTCGAGGGAAGTGCTGCTGTGTCGCTGGTGCTGACTGCGGCGGTGTGTCGCGGTACAGAGCGTCGTTCACAAAGCGCGATTGCAAATCCATGGAAGAAGATGGCGGTGAAGTGCTCTTCGCAATCACGTTTCCAGATTGGTCGTTGGACCAGTTCGCGTGCATGCTCTCTGGGCTGTTGTGATCCGGCATCGCAGAATGCGGTCTTATCACGGCAGCACCACCCCAATAGTTGCCGAAATCTTGTGGTGTCAGTGGAGTTGGTGGTGCTAGACTACCGCCTTGTCCAATTGTGGTGGTGCTCGAAGTCGAGAACGTTCGTGCGAACTTGGGCGACGCAGCAGCATCGGAGAAGCTCATGGCCATAGGTGAGCGTTGTGCTGAACCTGGCTGCGATTTCTGAACGCGACCTCCAGCATTCGCAATTCCAGTTGATCGGATCCGGCGGATGACCTTGTCGTTGTTGCCTCCTGGTGATGGCATGGGGGCAGAATACGAGGCGCTCCTCATTGCGCTGGAGTTCAGGTTGACTGGACGCTTCTGTCTTCTCGCAGCGATGCTTGAGTGCTGATCTGATTGTTGGAAGCCCTCCGGAGTACCGTTTCGGATATGGATCGCGTCCATGTTGTTGGCCAGATTGCTGCTTGAAGAGTTTCTTCGGGCAAACGCATCCTCGCGGAAGTGCAGTGGAATGTCGAGATCAGAGGGCGCAGCACTGAGCTTCCGTGCTTGTTCCGGTGAAGTGAGGATGGCGTGTGCAGACGAGTTTGGCTGTTGGTAAAAGTTCGACTGCGGGTACATTTGATTTGAGCCATCTTGGGGCCAGAATGGAAGCGTCTGTTCGGAGGCTGATGCCTGAGCAAGACTGTATGGTGCGAATTGATCCTCTGGTTCCTCGACCTGCTTGGGCTGTGCCATTTGCGAAGGATCCTCTGTCCAGCCGGTGTAGACCGAGTTCAAAGAGGCAATTGAGGGAGGTGTTGGTCCGTTTGGCGATTGCGTGGTGCCAGATGACTGGGTGCCATTGTATGGGGACGCGTCCGAGGAGATGGATCCTGTACTTTGCTGAGCTTCTGCAGATGTAGAGTTGGTGGTGTTGGTCGCAGCAAGCGCCGAGTAGTCTATCTGGAAGTCGGCGAAGTTGTCGAATTCCGGGTGTGAGGGTGCGATGTCGCTGGGCATGGACGCGGGAACCGAAAAGGCACCCAGGTCGCTCGAGTACGCATTGGGCAGCCCGTTGACACCGTTGTTGTCGTAAGAGAAGTCTTGCTCTTGCGCATTCAGACCCATGCCACTGTTGTGCATGTAGGCACCGTTGGTCGCAGCCATGATCGAGTGCATGAGGTCGTTGGAGCGGTACGATGCGGAACGGTCGGGCTCCGGGACTGCGTGGAGGGCGTTTTGCATGTCGTATTGTTGTTGCTGCTGCTGTTGATGCTGTTGGTGTTGGTGCTGGTGCTGGTGCGGGTGCTGCAGTATGAGCTGAGGGCCCAGGTCGAGGGCTGATGGTCCTTCGCCCGTTTGCACAGGAAGCGTTGCAGGGCTGATGTCAGCGTTCGGATAGTAGTCCGGCTGCATGAGCATATGCGGATGTTGCTGCTCTTGCGGGTGCGCGTAGTGGTTAGACATGACGGGCACGTGCTGGTGTCCAAACGGAAGGCTCATGGTCATGTTGTACTGGTTCATTAGCTTCTTGCGGTCCTGCTTGACTTTGGCTCTGCGGTTCTGGAACCAGTTCTGCAGTCGTGTTAGCGACGCACGGCATACATCATGACAGGACACTTGCGTTGATCTTGTCCAGTGGCACGCCGAGGCGCGTCGCGAACTCCTTCTTTACATTGGTACTGGGCTTGTGCTGCGCCAGAAAGTGCTGCTCGAGGATGTCGTGCTGGTCCTTGGTGAGGCGGGGTTTGACATCGCTGCCAGGCTGCTTGGGGGCAGAGGGTGCCGTCGTCGAGGCCCCGCTAGAATCCATGGCGGCGCGCACAGCGGCAATACAGGCAGAGCGGCTTCAGAGGGGCGCAGTGTCAAGGGCGACGAGGGCTGCAATAAAGTCGTGGGCGTGGGCGCGTTCGGGTAGTGACAGGTGGGTGCAGCTGTGGACGGCGGAATCTGGGGCGCTGGTGATGGGCGATAATGCGTAGAGCACGGATGCACGGGATGCACCGAGACGGGTCGGCGCTGGGATAGATATGTGTCGAGGGAAGATGCCAGTAATGGTAGCGAGCGACGATTACGAAGGGGAGCGAAAACAACAGCAGTAGACTCTATATCTACAATAGAAAAACGAGGGTATTCAGCGCGACGGCGCGGTAGGGAAAGGCACGAAGCGAACGACGACGGAGAAGAAGAGCAGGAGGAGCGATCAGGTTGTTGGCTGCCCAGGTGCCGCTTGGTTGGTCGGAGGTGCTAACTTGCTAAGCCACTGAACCCCCCAGCATGCATTATGCTGCTCCGGCACAAAAATAGTTTCGTGACACTCGTCGTCTCCGCTCAGCACACCTGAATCCTGGAGAAGACGCACCGGATGATTCGATCTTCTGTTTCTTGCACCTGCTCGCCCTCGTGCTCCGTGGAGGGCGGCCACACGCTCGCATACACATAGACTCACAGCACTGGCCGGCACGCCCAACCCCGGCGCGCAATCGTGAAGCGCGCCCAGGGGCACTCTCCTGCCTCACGCCAATTGGTCCGGCCGTGGAGCGAGCTGCGGCGGCGGCTGTGATCCGCCCTCGGGCGGGAGACATGTCCCACTGATTTGAAGGCGATGGATGGTGCTGCAGCTTGGGCCTTCCCCCGTTCGGAGAATATACATGAGCGTGTGAGAGTGCATGTTAATGCCAGCGCAGCCTGCCTGCTCAACCACGTTCCACGTCAAATGTCTAGTCACCGTCGGCGCCGGCATGGCTTCAACGTGGGCAACGGGCTCGAGCGCTGCTTTGAGCTGATGGCGTCAACATTGCGCTCGCCGTCGTGCCGACATCCTGTGCCTCTCACGACTCGCCGAGTAGCTCTTTGTCAGTAACCGCTTCCGGTCCGAGTCGACCATCTGTGTGACGAGATGCCCCCCGGGCGCATGGCCAAGGGGCATATCGCGCCGCTGATCTGCTGGCTCGGAAGTCGGCGCACATGTTTTGGCAACATATCGACGGTTCCTGAGCGTACCTTGCAGCAAAGGGGCTTCCGTACCACCTGCGAAACTCAAATTGGCCCCAGCTTGTCCTACAAACTTCGTGTGTTGACTGACTTGGGCGACGGATAATCCCAGCCTAGCTCGGAAGACTCAGTGCGCCCCCAGCTGGGGGACCCGCTGGCCCAAACCAAAAAACCTCGTGCTGCAAGGGCGTCCCTATCATGCGCTGCACCCTGCCGACTATCAGACGTCCTCGCCAACCCGTCTGAACTTAGTCTTCTTTGCGAGTCTGCTACGCCAGCTTTCGTGTCGCACCACAGAGACGGCACGCCCAGCTGACGTCTTCGACTGCAGTAGCTTGTGGTGCCGTCGTCTTTCCAGAAAACAGTTCGATGGGGCGCAGACTGCTCGAAATGGAGTATTTTATGCGACGCGCTGCATTCCGTGATTCCCGTACAGGGAGGATGATACGGCGAGTCGAACAAGGCTAGCACTCCAAGCGACACTCCTGCATGCTGTTTAAGGGTCGCGAGGCTGTGCACGCATGAAGTAGATTTCAACCTCCAAACATTGTTGCTTCGCCGCAAAATCGGTCTCCGACCTCATCTTCCATCCAATCTACTGCTTATCGTAAGCTTCAATCGTCTGACTGCAGCTCAGTCACCGATGTAAACTGAGCTTGCAGTAAACCTGAAAACGTCGAGTAAGCAGGCTCACGATCCTGGCAAAATACTGAATCGCCCACACAAAGACGAGTAAGGTAACAGTCGGTGTTGATTCTCTTCGCTTAGACTAAGGCATCTGCGATCTGTATGTCTCCTTGCCCTGTTGCTTTGTCCCATGATGTCAGCGTGACACTGCGCATATCCTTGACAATGTAATCTGCGCCAGCTTCTATCAGCTGTTCTAGCGTATGTGTGGTGTAAAGTCCCACTACGACGAACCCTGCTGCCTTTCCAGACTTGACGCCTGCAGGCGCATCTTCGAAGACAATGATGGAAGATTTGTTTTCTTGGAGCCCCAGCTTCTTTGCACCCATCTGGTAGGGCGCCGGGTCTGGCTTGCCGTTGGGCACATCTTCTGCCGTTACGAGATTCTTGGGGTGCGCCAGCTTCATGACATTGAGCCAGCCTTGCACAAGAGGTCGCGTGCCTGAGGTAACAATAGACCATGGAACAAGGTGCTCTTCGAGCTTGTCCAACAGAGCTCGTGAACCGGGAATCTCAATGGCGTCTTGTCCGAATTCTTTCGGAATCAACCCCTCTGCTTGGGAGATATCTTATCTGTCAGATGCATGCTTTTGTCAAAATGAAGATATGGCACTTACACTCCTCATTTGCGAGCTTTGGCTCATAGATCCGAAGGACGTCGATCGACCTTCGACCATGTGATGAAGCGAGGATGACATTTGGATCGACACCTATCTCTTTCCCAATCCTGACACAGACCTGTAAGCTTCGAGACGTGAACATTCTCGGCTGTTACTTACTTGTGCCAATGCTTCACAATGGCCTCTGTGGAATCGATGATAGTCCCACTACCTATATTAGCTGACTGGTAAGATGCTTTCAATGAGTATAACGCACTCCATATCAAAGAGCTGCAGGTGATGAGGTATTAGTATCAGTTTGCGATGCAAGTAAGCGTGCTTCTCACCAAGCCATGGAAGGGTATTGTTTTGGCAGGTGCCGAGAAGGAAGGCTCCGATACAGTCATCGTTTGAAGTTAGAGATTCGTTGAGCTGGATCCCAATCAACAAGGTCAAGATGTCGCAATGATATAGTGAAGTACCCGAGCGGACTATTGCAGATGTACACCTGGAGGGAAAGAGAATACATTATCGCGCTAACTCGTTCCGGTATCGGATCCGACAACTGCCGATGATGCAGCCAATCATGGTGACGGCAACTAAAAGATACTAGTCGCGACGTTGGAGACACAGCCGCGAAGCCTGGCCTGCATTTGACGTTCTAGAAGATAGGTAGAATACAGATTGATCTATTCCCATTTGTGCTGCTGAGGAGCGTGAGAGTTGGGTATGGCCAGGGCCGCGGGGGTGGGGCTAAAGCTAGCTAGGCGGACACAAGCGGCAGAACTTTTCACGTGCCGAACTTTTTCTGGATCGGCTAGAACTTTTCTGAGACGATTGCGATAACATACACCACGCCAACAAGTCGATATGAAGGTCGGAAGTAAGGCTTCTCGCGGAATCCAGCCCCAATACAGTACTAACGATCACTTCAGAGCCAAAGTCGAAGCGCGTACCCGTGCGGTTAAGGCACAAGATCGAAAAGGCTTCAGCGGCGAAGCAGAAGAAGGCGAAGAAGCTAGCCAAGAAGGTACTGCCACCATGCGCAACTACAGCGCTCGTATCCTGACGTATATAGGACCCGACATGGCGCTCCAAGACCAAGAAGGAACCCGGCATTCCCAACCTGTTTCCCTACAAGGACAAGATTCTCGCAGAAGTGGAGGAGCAGCGCAGGAGGAAGGAAGAAGACAATGCGCGCCGACGCCAGCTAGCGAAGGAGCAACAACAGAGGGGCGCGACCGCCGAGGACGTCATGGAGGACGACGAAGAGTTTGAGCAATTCGATGCTGAAGGCGACGAACTACTTGCCGACGACAGCGAAGACGAGGACTCGATGCAGGTGGTAAGTCCGAGTGGTTGATATACGATGCGCGACTGTACTAATGAGATGCAGGACAACAAGTTCAACCCCATGGCAGCCCTCCTAGCTTCCGCCAAAGCGCGCGCCGCTGAATTTGAGAAGAACGACGACCCAGACGCCATGGAAGACAGCGATGACGACGAGTCGGATGACGACGATACAGTCAGGGTCCGCAAAGATGCGTCAAGAAAACAGTTCGACAAGATATACAAGCAGGTTGTCGACGCCGCGGATGTTGTTCTGTACGTGCTCGATGCTCGCGACCCAATGGGAACACGATCGAAAGAGGTGGAGCAGGCAGTCATGGCAGCCGACCGTTCAAGCAAGCGCCTGATATTCATCCTTAACAAGATCGACCTGGTCCCACCGCCGGTTCTTCGCGCATGGTTGATTCATCTACGTCGCTCATTCCCTACTCTTCCTCTACGTGCGTCGAAATCTGCGCCCAACGCGCAAACCTTCGAGCACAAGGACCTCTCAATCAAGGGAACATCCGAGACACTCTTCAAGGCTCTGAAGACCTTCGCTGAGTCCCGTCAGTTGAAGCGCGCAGTTCACGTCGGGATTATTGGATTTCCCAACGTTGGCAAATCATCCGTCATCAATGCTTTGACATCGCGAGTAGGCGGCAAGGCTGCTGGATGTCCTACTGGTGCTGAGGCGGGAGTTACCACCAGTTTGCGCGAAGTCAAGATCGACAACAAATTGAAACTTATCGACTCGCCTGGTATTGTTTTCCCCAACACCGAAGGTTCCAAGGACAGCAAGGTACAACAAAAGGCGCGCCTGATTTTGCTAAACGCTGTACCCCCGAAAGAGATTGACGACCCTGTTCCCGCTGTCAGTCTGCTCATTAAGAGACTGTCGTCCTCGGAGGAGCTTTTCTCGAAATTGATGGCAGTCTACGATCTACCTCCCCTACACGCTGTGGGCAACGACCGGACGACCGACTTCTTGGTTCAAGTAGCAAGGAAGAGAGGCCGTCTCGGCAAGGGCGGCGTACCCAACATGCACGCCGCGGCACAAACCGTCATCGTTGACTGGAGAGATGGTCGCATTCAAGGATGGACCAGCCCTCCCAAGTACACACCTGCCGAGCCTGATGCCACCAAGACTGCACCAGCTACAAAGGGCGGACTCGTTGGAGATCAGAAAGAGATAGTCAAGGAATGGGCTGCGGAGTTCAAGCTTGATGGTCTATGGGGTGATGATTCAAATGACACGGCGGTACCAGAGGCTATGGAGGAGTAGGCAGCTTGTGTTGACTGTTATGGCGAAATGGCGTTCGTAAGGCTATAGTGCTAGTGTACTTGACTCGCACATAGGAAAAAGTTCCGACTAGATATCGGGCCTAACAATGATACATGTTCATGAAGACGATCTTACATTCCTGATCCTAGACATTTTAAAGCCTTCCGATGCAAGCCTTGCGATGAGCGTATGTGGATCGTGTACCGCTACTGACCGAATCAGTTTCTGCGATATCGGATCCGCATCGTACCATAGTACTTGTAGAGAGTGAGGAGGTGCTAAGGGCAACATTGTGATAATGTATAGCTAGTGTATAAGCAGTAGAAATTAGATAGTTTAGGGTGCAATAAAGAAGCAGTAGTTAAAAATTAAAGGTTTATTATGCGTGCGAGAGCGTTAAAGAGCGCTTAAAGGGCTAAAATAGATAGTACTAAGGTTACAAGGTATACAATAAATAGTTGTATAGTAGCAAAAAGAAGTATACTAAGTATATAAGAGAGTATCTAGAGAAATTCTCTATCTCTATCTTTATCTCTAAAACTTAAATACAAATAAAATAAAATAAATAATAATAAGTTAAAATCCTCTTCTATAATTAACAGGGAGACTAACGTCTAGTTCTAGACTAGAAAAATTAACTATAATAACTTATCTTCTAAGCTATTAGCTAATAAAAGAGAAGCTAGCGTTGCGCCTATAAGGCGTTAGAATAAAATAGAGCCTAAAGACTAGGTAAATATATATAGAAAAGTGTGTCTTAAGAATATTAAGCGTTGTAGATAATTATAATTATAGTATTATGTATTTAGTGCTAACTACTATAGGCAAGCTAATAAGTAATAATAACTTCTTTCTTGTAAATAAACAGAAGTAGGTAAATAAGATGTACAATTAGATTACTAATATAGTAAAGAAAAAGAAGCTGTTAGAGAAGAAGAACTAGATATTTATAGAAGAGCTAATATAGTAAAAGACACTGTATAAGGTGCTGTAGTTGTAATAAAAGTAATTACTATATAAGCAGGATTAGTTTAAGCTAAAGAGAGCGCTGTAGCTTAGGTGCGTAATATATAGTATTGTAATTGCGCTGTAGAAGCGTGTTTAAAGTAGTCTTAGCGTAGGGTAGTATACTGTTGTTGTTGTCGCGAGCGTTAAGATTGCTTTGTAGCGGCCTAAGGCTGCAGTAGCAAGTCGGTAGGGTTGTCCTAGCTTAGACTAGGGTCTGGGTCGAGGGCCCGTACCATAGTACAAGCGAAAAAAGTTCTCTCCAAGCTGCAACCCCACACCGATGGGAGTGTTCGGCGATATGTTCGCTCCCATAGGTAGGTTTCGCCGCCCCACACTTTGGGGTGAGAGCCGACGGAAACCGAGAGCTCCATCACGTCAAGCTTCATAGCTCAAGATACATAACGACGCGGTCCTTTAGATTTTTGGTCAGTCAAAATTATCATCACACACACAATGGGTTCTTCAAAGGGTCTCCAGCCTCTGCGCTCTGCTTCCAAGACTTTGAATGCGCTGCCCGCAGCCTATGCTGGCGCGCAGATCGCATCGAGACGGTATGCGGGGACGCTCGCAAACTTCAAGATTCCTACCATCAACAACGAGCCTAATGTAAGAGAAGAGACGATGTATATGTCCAGAATCAATTTGCTGACTCAAAATTATAGCAACATTATGCCAAAGGCTCGGTAGACCGCCAGAAGCTTCAAGATGCGGTTGCACGTATGAAGAAGCAAGGACCAGTACAAGTACCTCTTGCCGTAGGAGGAGAATACGTAGGCCTTCCACACGCACATACGAGTCTCGTGTCCCTCTAACACCACTCAGATCAACAACTCCTCAATCCTCACTCAGAACAACCCCTCCTCCCACGCCGACGTTATCGCCAAATACTCCAATGCCAGCGCAGCCGATGTGAAGAAGGCCATAGACGCAGCCCTAGCTGCTAAGCCAGCATGGGAGGCACTCCCCTTCGCCGAACGCGCATCCGTGTTCCTGAAGGCGGCCGACCTCGTCGCCACAAAGTACCGATACGAGATCATGGCTGCGACCATGGTGGGACAGGGCAAGAACGCGTGGCAGGCCGAGATTGACTCAGCGGCTGAGCTGTGCGACTTCCTGAGGTTCAACGTCAAGTACGCGGAAGACACATACGGACACCAGCCCACGCACAACTCGCCAGGAGTCTGGAAGTAAGTAAAGCATCTGGTTATAGCTCGGGAACGAAGCTAACAAGTACAGCCGCGTTGAGTACCGACCTCTCGAGGGCTTCGTCTACGCAGTGTCACCATTCAACTTCACAGCCATCGGCGGTAACCTTCCTGCAGCCCCAGCCCTAATGGGCAACGTCGTTGTCTGGAAGCCATCTCCATCTGCGATTGCGTCGAACTGGCTTCTCTACCAGATTCTCATCGAGGCCGGCCTTCCACCAAACGTGATCCAATGGGTGCCCGGTGATGCTGTGGAGGTGACTCAGGAAGTCCTGAACCATAAGCAGTTCGCATCTCTGCACTACACCGGTAGTACAGCGGTATTCCGTCAACTATACGGAAAGATCGCGAACGGTGTGGCTGAGGGCAAGTACCAGAGCTACCCCAGGATCGTTGGTGAGACAGGAGGAAAGAACTTCCATCTCGTCCACAAAGATGCCGACATCCACAACGCAGCTATCCAGACCGTCCGCGGTGCATTCGAGTACCAAGGTCAAAAGTGCAGCGCCTGCTCCCGTCTATACGTACCCGAGTCCGCCTGGCCCGAATTCAAAGAGATTCTCGTCCGTGAAGTCGAAGCCTTGAAGATCGGCGAGCCCACCGACTTCTCCAACTTCATCGGCCCCGTCATCCACGAGGCGTCCTTCAAGAAGCTGTCCGGCGTCATCGACGAAGCCAAGAACGACAGCGAGCTCGAGCTCGTCGTTGGAGGCAAGTACGACAGCAGCAAGGGCTACTACATCCACCCGACCATCTACCGCACCAAGAACCCTAACCACCCCCTCCTCTCCCGCGAACTCTTCGGCCCTATCCTCGTAGCCTACGTCTACGACGACGCTGCGCCCAACGCCTTCGCCAACATCATCAAGCAGATCGACGACACATCTGAGTACGCGTTGACAGGCGCTGTGTTCGCAAAGGACAGGGAGACTATCAAGTACGCGTCCGAGAACCTGAGGGATGCGGCTGGTAACTTCTACATCAACTGCAAGTGCACGGGTGCGGTTGTAGGTCAACAGCCTTTCGGTGGGTCGAGGGCTAGTGGAACGAATGACAAGGCTGGCAGTGCGAACTTGCTCGCGAGGTTCGTCAATATGAGGGCGATTAAGGAGGAGTTTATGCCTACGGAGAAGGTTACATATCCTAGCAATGAGGTTTAAGTTGGATTACGCAGCCTCGATTGATGGAGAAAAGCATCGCATGTTCAGCTAGCATTGGCGTTGGCGTTGGATTGGATACAAACGATTTATGATAAAAAGGGAAAGATTTGTATGGAATCAGAATGACATAAGTCATGTATCAAAAAGTGTGTTACAAGTTTGCATGTGTGGTTCTGGCATATGAAACTGCAAATACATATGAAAAACACAAATTAATGGATCGTGGCAGACAAATGCCCGTTCGTAGGGGCTCATAAATTCAATGACATTGAGAGCACAGAACGAAACACCAGGTCTGCAACAGTCTACAAGGAAAACACCCCTATTGCGGTGTACAGCTACCTCTAGTGGCGTTGCAAAAGCCTGATATATTACAAATGCAGATGCTGATGCTGATGCTGATGCACGTTTCGGCATGTCCATTAATGTGTCTACTGGATAAAGTTGGCCTACCTTTTCTGTGGCTTGAACTTGGCGAAATTGCGGATACTAGACAGCTACCTTAAGCTTCAGCGACTAGAGCATTTCATTGGAAGAAGACGTTGAATAGATGCGCTGTAGCCTGCATTGGTATCAAACTGAATGTTGACAAAAGCTTGATGCAATGTAGGTGGCTATCCGAGTTTCTTCATGAATGGAGTGAGCGCCTCTGTCTAGAAACGCAACTCAAACCCTCACACGACTTATCCAAAGCAACAACATGTACTGTACATGTACCTCGGCAACAACAACACAGAAAACGTTGAGAGATGGGTCCAATCTCACGACGCGGCTCAACGCACCTTCTAGAACCTGCATGAGTCGTGACATCGACCCACCAGCTATCGGGAGCCCCGTTCGTTTCGAAGCGAACCTTGCAACCTTATTTTGGAGCCGCAATGCACGGGGGCGTTCGAGCAATTTCCAGAAGATAGGGTGAAGATGCGGCCGTTGGGATCGTGATTTGCATTGTCGGGTCTGCCTGGGAACTGCGTATTTGTGTGACGTGAAGGTATCCAACAGATGGATTTTTGGTCTGCGTGACGATGAGACTGTGATGCGATTATACCCCGAATTCCGGGTCGGAATCGGGACAGCACATCTTGGTCCGAACCAGCGACCAGGGTGGAGCGGAGCGGATTGTGC
Organism: Alternaria ethzedia; assembly: GCF_023757985.1. Taxonomy (NCBI): domain Eukaryota; kingdom Fungi; phylum Ascomycota; class Dothideomycetes; order Pleosporales; family Pleosporaceae; genus Alternaria; species Alternaria ethzedia. Next base: position 702,496 of record NW_026056203.1, on the reverse strand, counting down.
TGAGGAATCAACGCCGCATCTTATCTATCGTGCGAGGTACCGTTTCGGTGTCATGTAGCGAGTGTGAGACGAGATGAGCCTCGTATGCATACATGCTTAGTGAAGACTGCGCTGTTGAATCACCTCGGTCCTGGTGATGGAGTTAAGCAACTCTTCACGATGAATCAGCTTCAACCATCAGTAAGCATCTCCATATCCATGAAAACCAACACGCGTACGCCCCTCTTTTCAGATCCGTATCTTGGAGGAGAGGAGAATTTAGATGCCGACGCCGACTCTCCGCCCACCATCCGCACGTTAACTCCAGACAGCGGAAACAGCACGAAAATCTCGAGCTTCTAAAAGTAAATCCTGGAACACCCACAGGGTAACCTCGGCAGCTCGGTACATTCTCCTTCGAGATCGAAAACCCTTGTCAGAGCCTTATGACGCACTGTCCGCGATCTGCAACATGCATAGCGGCACCTTTTCCCAGCGCCGCCATCCCTGCCGTGTTCGGCGCCTGCTCTGCATGCCGTTGCTGTGATTGGCTCCGCGGGCCAAGCCTTCGAATGACGTGGCTGCTTCGAGCCTAGCGCGACGCTTCGGCCGAGCAGACCTGAGATTTTTGATCATGGTGTCATCGCCTCATGGATCGCACGTTGCAAGCGGATTTCTGGAGCGGTGCGCGCGAGTCGGGAATGGGGACGCATCCAGATGGTTGGGCAGTCGCCCGGTTTGTTTTGTCCTGGTTACGCATTTGCTAGTGGCTTCTCTTACCGCTGCATCGCATGACTTGTGCGCGCTGCCCGCCGTGTGTGTGGTTCTTTATATGTAGCGTCTCCCGCGGTGATCTCCCTGCTTTCCTACTCCGAGGTTACTTTTCGTCTGTTTTATTCCCTTTGATATCCTTTTAATATACCTGGGCTTTGTCCCTACGTCGCTTCCGTTGTATCACTTCGACGAATATCATCCATCAATCTACGACACCGTCACATCGAATCGAAAGCATTATCACAATGGAGAAGGACCAACAGGTCGCCGATCGCTCTGCGGCGAACAGCAGTAGCGGAAGCAATATGGACGTCGAGTCTGGAAGAGAAGGCATCTCGCATTGGAAGATGATCACGGATCAGGGTGTTGTGACCAAGGAGATCATCAACTACGACTATGAGGGCGAGGGAACAGAAGAGGATCCCTATGTTGTGGAGTGGATCGACAACGACCCCAGGAATCCAATGACCTGGCCCAAGACGAAGAAGTGGATCATGGCCATTGCGGTCGCCAACTCGGTTCTCGTCGTATCATTTTGTTCATCGGCTTTCTCTGGAGGTATGTATTGCGCGAACCAATAGAATATGGGGCAATATCTAACATCTGCTAGGCATTCAACAAATCATGGCCGAGTTCAGCGTCAGCCAGGAAATCGTCACACTCGGTGTATCGCTCTTCGTTCTCGGATTCGCCCTCGGACCTCTGCTCTGGGCTCCCTTCTCGGAATTGTACGGTCGCCAAATTGTCTTTGTCGGAACATACACTGCTTTCATGGCCTTCAACGCTGGTGCCGCCGGTGCGCCCACCATCTACGGCCTGCTCATCCTCCGATTCTTCGCTGCCGCTTTCGGTTCCAGTCCTCTTACCAACGCTGGAGGTGTCATTGCCGATCTCTTCTCCGCAAATGAGCGCGGACTGGCCATGTCAATCTTCTCCGCTGCGCCGTTTATGGGTCCCGTCCTCGGTCCGATTATTGGTGGGTTCTTGGGCATGACAGAAGGTTGGAGATGGGTCAACGGACTCATGGCTATCTGGGCTGGTGTCATTCTCGTCGTCACCTCCTTCCTCGTCCCCGAGACATATGCTCCCGTCCTGCTCAGGAAACGTGCTGAGAAGCTCTCGAAGCTTTCTGGAAAGGTCTACCGCTCCCGCACTGATATCGACCAAGGCAAGGTTTCGCTCGGAGAGGCTTTCGCAACTGGTCTCAAGCGTCCCTGGATCCTGCTCTTCTGCGAGCCCATCGTTCTGCTCCTTTCTCTCTATCACGCCATCATCTACGGTATCCTTTACATGCTCTTCGGCGCTTTCCCCATTGTCTACCGTATCGGCCGTGGGTGGAATGAGGGTATCAGTGGTCTGCCTTTCGTCGCCGTCGCTATCGGAGTCTTGCTCGCTATCACATACGTCATTACGGTCGACAACAAGATGTACATGAAGAAGGTGAACGAGTCCGGCCGCGGATTCGCAGCTCCTGAGGCACGTCTTCCCATGTGCATCATCGGCGGTATCGCACTCCCCATTGGTCTGTTCTGGTTCGCCTGGACCAACTCGCCTGATCTGCCATGGGCCGCCAGTGTTGTCGCTTCCATCCCATTCGGCTTCGGCATGGTGCTCATCTTCCTGTCCATCATGAACTACCTCATCGACTCGTACACCATCTTCGCTGCATCCGTCCTGGCCGGTAACGGTATCATCCGTTCAATTTTCGGTGCTGCTTTCCCTCTGTTCACCTCGCAGATGTACAAGGGCCTCGGTATCCACTGGGCTTCATCCGTACCCGCCTTCCTCGCTGTCGCCTGTCTCCCGCTTCCCTTCCTGTTCTACAAGTACGGCAAGACCATCCGCGAAAAGTGCAAGTACGCCGCACAATCCGAGGCCTTCATGGAGCGCATTCGCAACCAACAAGCCGCAAAGGCCGCACGACAAGCCCAGGGTGTCGAATCAGAGGACACCTCGCGCGCCAACACTCTTACACCTCAAGAGGAAGTTGAGGAGGAGGCACACGAGGAAGAGTCCGCACCCAAGTTCGAGGAGATGAAGACTGAGAAGGAGACTGATGGCGAGGGTCTCAAGAAGGTTCAGACTGGGCGCTCAACAAGGAGTCGGAGAACAGTCAGGGATCTCGACTTCAACCCCAACCCGTTCGATATCGACCGCGTCAACACAAGGGAAAGCTTTGTTACTAGGCCGAGGACGAACAGTCGGGCGAGTAGCAGGAAATAGATGTTTGTGTTTTGTTGTAGCGTTTTTACGGTCGAAAAGTTGAAGGTGCATTTTGACGCATGGCATCAGCATTGTATACCCCTCTCCTATTATCATTAGTTAATACAAGATCAACGATATTCTGAATCTGCTCATTTGCTTCTTTCTCGTGATTCTGCTTACATGCGTAGTGGTGGCACTGGGACAATCGGATTTGTCGCATCTTGTCAATATGCTTTACCGAGTACTACATATGAATGTAGAAGTACACATTGCCTCGTGTAATGTCTACCTGTCAAAACGTGGCACTGTGTATGCTGCAACACGACTCCTGTCATTCCCTCATTGGGATGGCGAGATCGCCCTTGCATGGTTCATCCTCGGCGATCACCATCAGCCGCGGCCAAGGCATGCAAGTGTCGTATCAGAAACCGTCCGCACAGCACTCTTCTAGACACGTAACACGTTGCGCAATATGCAATCGCATCGGCCCTTCCCCCGCGCATCTCGCCCATCGCGTCTGGCCATGGAAAGCGCCATGTATATTCCCTTAGCTTCTAGCCGCCTTCCTTGAGCGCGCATCAGCAATGCCACGCGTGCGCACTCGACACGTCGTCCTCAGCGTCTCCATCCTCTGCTGGATATACTATTTCCTCCCTAAAGACGAAGCCTTCCCGTCTCGCCATGCCGTACACGATCATGGGTCCACCGCCGCGTTGGCGCGCTACATGAACGACCCATCTCAGATTCCGCATATCGTTGCGACGCCGAGTAGCTTCGACTGGAGTTCTGTGAACTTCACCTTCCCACCACCACAAAGCCCGAAACTTCCTACACCTTTCACGGGTCGTCCTCGCATACAACACAAGTTCAAACCCGACCCGCACGATGTACATACCATACAAGAAGGGAGACGACGATACGTGAAGAGAGTGTTCGAGAAGAGCTGGGCAAGCTACAGGAGCAAGGCATGGATGAAGGATGCCCTGAAGCCTATAAGTGGGGAGTACGTCGACCAGTTCTCTGGCTGGGCTGCAACTCTGGTGGATTCACTAGACACCCTTTGGATGCTCGGCATGCGCGATGAATTCTACGAAGCTGTCGAAGCAGTAGCGACGATCGATTTTGGCAAGTCTACGGCACCAACTGTCAATACGTTCGAGACGTGTATACGGTATCTGGGCGGGCTCCTCGCTGCATACGACTTGAGCGGACACGAGGTGCTGAAGGCGAAGGCAATTGAAGTAGGCGACTTGCTGTATGGCGCTTTCAACACCGAGAATGGCATGCCTGTCGACTTTATCAACTTCGAAAACGCGAAGCAAGGCACTGGTTTGATAGTTGAGAACCAAGTGGTCAGTGCTAGTCCTGGTACCATTACGCTCGAGTTCAGCAGGCTGAGCCAGATTACCGGAGACGACAAGTACTATGCCGCCGTGTCGAATCTGATGGATGTCTTTGCGGAGAGTCAAAATGCGACGAAGCTGCCGGGCATGTGGCCCATGATGGTACACATGAGCGCAAAGGACGTCGTCTCTGGGTATCAGTTCACTATAGGCGGGAATGCAGACTCTTTGTATGAGTACCTGCCAAAGGCGCACGCTCTGCTTGGTTCGAAGGAACCCAGCTCGAGCAAACACGAGGCCATGTCACGCGCTTTCATGGATACAGCGATGAACAACTTGTTCTTCGCACCTATGATACCAGGGAAGGAGGACATTCTGATTTCTGGTAATGTGGACGTTCACGCGGATGGTCCTAGTCTCGACCCTGAAAGCGAGCATCTGTCTTGCTTTATTGGTGGTCTTTTTGCGCTTGGCGGGCGCCTGTTCGATAACGACGAGTACCTCGATACTGGAGCGAAGCTTGCCCGCGGCTGCGCATATGCTTACAAGGCATTTCCCACTGGTATCATGCCAGAAAGGTACAACATGGTTCTATGCCCTAACTCCGATCATCGCAAACCCTGCGCTTGGGACGAAGAGCGCTATGCTGTAGATGCAGCAGCACGACCACAACACAAACCCCATCTACCCAAAGGCTTCACCACTGCCAAAGATCCCCGTTACATACTGCGTCCCGAGGCCATTGAATCAGTCTTCATACTCTGGCGTATCACAGGCGATCCCATCTGGCGCGAGACAGCATGGCAAATGTTCGAAGCCGTATCCAGTGCAACAGACACCGAACTCGCGAATGCAGCGATCTTGGACGTTACCGTCATTGGATCGAAGAAGGAGGATTACATGGAGAGTTTCTGGATGGCCGAGACGCTCAAGTACTTTTACTTGTGCTTTGCAGATACGGACTTGATTAGCTTGGATGACTTTGTGTTGAACACTGAAGCGCATCCCTTTCGGCTATCCAGGGGGTAGGTGACGCGTATGTAACTCTGAATATGATAGAGGAAGTTTGTTGTCGTATTAGTCCCATACGTGCCCGCAACATCCATGGTAGACACCTGCTGTGATCGGCGAAATTGCGTGAACCCTCGCAACAAGACGCGAACGCGACGTTAGAGTAGGCGAGAAAAACAAAGGCCATCGCCAACTACAGTCAGCGTACACTTCACCCTCCTTCTTGCACAACACCCAAATCCCCTACGCACATTACGCCCTCAATGTTCTCGACGCCCATAGAGCCCATGCCGCAACTCCGCAGCCCCACTCTTCAAGCATGTCAAGCATGTGGCGGCGCACGCCATGATTGGTGTACCTGACCGCGGCCGATGTTTCTAAACCAGGAACACACACGAGCCTAGCGCGTGGATGCGCGGCCCCCTTGAATCATCCCCTTCCAACCCCAGGCACCAAGACCTTTCTTTTCCCTCTTCATCTCTCTTTAACCAATCTCCCCACGACTCTACGTCACAGTCATTCTTTCTTCGGTTGGAGAGTAAATACCTACACTCGTTCTTTTGCTGTTCATATTACCGGGCCTCAGTCGAACTCTTCACTCCCGCATAGATCCGCTCGTTTGCCAACTTTCGCACCACCCACTACATTACTACTATAATCGAAGATGCGTTTCTCGATCGTCGCTGCTGCGCTTGCAGCTGCTCCTGCAGTTGTCTCGGCTGCTGAGAAGGGAAAGATGGGATGGGCCCTTGGAACGAAGATGGGAAGCGGAGAATGCAAGACGCAGGCAGACTACTCTGCCGACCTTAAGGCTATCAAGGATAACTCTGGCTCGACCATTGTCCGTGGTTACTCTGCCTCGGACTGCGATATGGCGAAGACCGCCCTCCCGGCCGCCAAGTCAGCAGGCTTCAAGGTCGTTCTGGGTATCTGGTATGCTTCGCCCCTCTCCAAACCTCAAATACCACAACCAAGTATACTAACATGTGAAACCACAGGCCCGATGTCGAGGAGTCCTTCAACAAGGACCTCAAGGCCATTACCGACGTAGCCCAGCAATACGCCGACACCATCTACGCCGTAACCGTCGGCTCCGAGACGCTCTACCGCGGTAACTTCACCGGCGAGGAGCTCGCCGGCAAGATCAAGACGGTCAAGTCCAAGCTCCCCTCCGGCATCAAGGTCGGCACAGCAGACTCGTGGAACAAGTTCGCCGACGGAACCGGCGATGCCATCATCGGCACCGCCGACATCATCATGGTCAACGCTTTTGCCTTCTGGCAGGGCGCCAGCCGCGATAACGCTACGTATGCATCCCTTCATCACACATACACACTAGAAGAGAACTGTAAACTAACATCTCCGCAGCCACGTCTACCTCGACGACATGTTCCAAGCCACCGCGCACATCGAGAAAATGGCCGGCGGCCGCGAAAAGGCACCTGAGATCTGGACTGGCGAAACTGGTTGGCCCACGGCCGTTGGCACCGACTACGATGAGGCCAAGGGCGGTCTGGACAACGCAAAGCACTTTTACCAAACCGGTTTCTGCGCGCTGCTTGACTGGGGCTTCAACGGCTTCTACTTTGAGGCTTTCGATGAGCCGTGGAAGCCAGCTTCCATTGGTGACAACGGAAAGGTTGCTGATGAGACGACTTGGGGTGCTATGACTGCGGACCGCAAGACTAAGTTTGATCTTAAGTGCGGTGTTAAGGCTTAAGTGCATTGCCTCCAAGGGGTGTGTATGTGGTGAAAATAGACGGTGCGAGAAATGTTGGTACATGTCGATAATAGGATGTGTACGCATATAGAGTATAGACGCATTGCTTTTCCGTACGGAAAGGCCACGGCCGGTTCATTGTTCAATGTATTGTGCAGCCTGATGTTGCTGCGAACACTTTGCGACCACATGCTTTCCCGAAATATCACTGAGCCTGGAAACTACACAATAAGGACCTGCTCATACAGAAACGTACACAGCTTGCTTGAGAGCCAGGTAATAGACTCTCGTTGTGTGCATTATATTTGCTGAATTCATCCAGCCACGAAGTCAAATCTTTGAACCGACGCCAGGCTTGAACTGACGTCTTATGCAAAAGCTAGGTAAAAGAGAGACCCTCGTGGTTCTCATTGTACTGGCATTTCGCCCATCCAGCGTGAACGCATTCTCGACCAAAAAGTAGGGTTGCAGAGGCAAAAAAATACCCCAGCACCACCAAAAAACAAAAAATGTTCGATGCACTCCTACGAGCGCCGACGAGCTTGACTCATCGGAGGTTTGAACTCCGGACCTTCAGTGTCCTAACGAGCTGTGAAGCTCTTGTTAGACTGACGTGATAACCAACTACACCAACGAGCCTTGTTTGATGCAAGGAGTGGAATTTGGAAAATCCAAGACCTCGAAATTTTGGTCAAACGACGGTAGCAACAGCTTCATTTCTTCTCAAAAAGAGCAGTAAATCTATGAGGTAAAGGCATCCATACAAGTAAGAGGGGTGTGTTGGCGGAAGGGAAAATTTTCGGCAAACGTCAACATGGCGTCCTATCAAAACTGACCTAGCCCCACCAACTCCACATCGCGACAACGAGCTACATTCCAACATCTATAAACGATATACAGGCTGCTCGATTTCCATTCCCGGTGTTGACACTGCAGAACTTGGTGCTGAACCCCCTGAGAAGAGACTTGAACTTCTTGACCCCGCCAAGGACAGTGGATTTGAGTGCGAACTGGATGGTGTCCGCGACAGCGCGTATAGGGATTCGTAATCTGGCGCAAACTCTCGCGATGGCTCTCTGGGTGTGTACTCTGGTAGCTGTTCAAAGTCCTCTCTGTCTTCTAGTGGTGGTAGGCGTTCGCGGGGTATGCGAGGTAGAATCTCCAGGGGTGTGCTGGAACGGATGGTGAAGTGCTGATCGTTGTATTTGATGCCGATGGATATAGCAAGTGCGTAGCGTCGAGTGATCGTGTAAGTCTTAAATGTTGGCACGCACTCTGTGTCGTCGATCAGACGGAAGTTTGACGTTAACGTCGTTGTTTTGTTGAACAGTATTGGTCTGTTCATGCCGGTCCGTGATATGCAGGTGATGTGCTTGGATACAACGTCCTCGGGATCCGTTACGGTGTTTCCGCACTTTATTGTTGAGTATGTTGAGATTGTGACCGTTAGGGAGTCGATGATGCATTCCCGCTCGGCATGGTTGGCGGGGTCGCGCGCGTTGAGTAGGCTCAGTGACAACGGCATATGCTGTCCTGGGCACACCTTTTCGGGGTGGTTCAGTGTGGGAACGATTCGCGGCGTTGAGTTCATAGAAACACCGGAGAACACCTTCTTGACTCGCGATCCATCCTTCTCTTTATTCGGTTTCCATACTTGGCCGTGGAGCACAGAAGATTTGACCTGCGCCCTTCGTGGTACGTCCGCTAACGTTCTTGGGTGGTATCGTAGTATGTGTTTACACCTCTTGGTCTCTGTCGCGCCACTGAGAATGAGTCTGGCCTGGACGAAGTATGATATTTGTGCCGCACCACCTGGCCCACTGGTCTTGAGCTGGAAGGATGGCGGAAGTGGATGTGGCTCGCGAAGATAGTTGCAGCCGCGTACCATGCCCTTCATTTGGGGTTCGGTCGACTCTGGAAAGACAAACTCAAAGTCCCATGAATACTTCCGCGGTCCAAGATTACGACAGGAAACCAGCTCTTTCTCGCGGTTGAAGAGCCGTATCTTCTCCTCGTATTCATGCCTTTGTGCAGATGGGTGGGTCTTCGAGTTCACGTGTAGAGGTCTGGATGTCTTGGTGACACAACTACCCGCAAAAACCACCTTCAGCGACTCAATGTCTTCCTGCTCTTCTACTGCCAAACATATCTTTCCAGTGACCTTTTCTCCGCTCCTATACGTCTTGCTGCTGTCGCCATCGATAATAACCCTCAACGCTGGCACCGTCATTTTTGCTGGGGAGAAGAAGAGATGATCAGCAATGCAGGGACCTCGCAGGGCTTAATAGCGGATGGGTGGGTGTGGACGATTCGCTCAGGTTCCAGGCACGCGGTTATCGGTGCAGTCCAGACTAGGAGAACGTTTGCCGGGGTAGGAGGTATGCCAAGGATGAGAGGATTTGCTGGGCATGCAACTGCGATAGTGATAACGGAAGGTGAAAGGTGCAATCCGCCCAAGAAAGGGAGGCTGAGTGCATGAGGATATTGGGCCTATATGTTGCTTACCGTTGGCTCCGCGCGTACCTTGCCATTTCGAACGTCATCTGGTTGCCAAGGATCTACCTTGAAGCCTTTGGGTTGAAGGCATGATGTATGCGCACACGTTGTTAGGGCTGCGCTGTCAAACCCTAGATGGAAGGGATGTTCGTGGTAGGCGTAATCGTGAACCAAGCTACCCGTTTCATCCCTATCCTGATCATATCGATCGTCCACGAGTTGTCCAACTTACGCCGCATCACTTTTACAGGCCCGAATACCCAAGAGCCCTTTGCAGCCATTCTTCCGCAGAGTGCTGGACAGCGGGATGCAGCCAAGCAGGCCATGTTGTCTTGGCTGGTAGTCTGGATTCAGCCACGCTGATACCCCAGATCCGCCCCGCTAGCATCTGTAGAAGAACCCTCGACATGGTAGCAGAGGAATGGTTGTCTCCACATGTACTCCGCGATCCAAAATCTGGAGATCAAGCGATCTATTAGCGACGCATGTTGCACCGGCTGTTCTGAGGGATCAACGTCAAAAGTTTGGAGAGAAGCAGAGAATGGGCGGGGTTTCTCGAGGCGTGCCACATCCAGCAACGGCGCGGCGGTAGGTGCTCGCTTCGAGATTGGGTACGCTCGAGTGGCTCTTGGCCTCCACAAGACGACAATTGGCGGACCGATTTTCCTGTGCTGCTCGGGGAGAACGAGAGTCCAGCTGCTCACTTCTCCGGAAGCGGGTTTGTTGCCCGCTTCGCCTCGTGCCACGATAACGGCATCCTGGCGTGAACACGGGAAGTGCGCCTCTGGTGAACATGAATGAATGTTGTGAGCTGAATCCGGCGAGGGCGTACCTAGGTAGCGTTGGTGTAGATGTGGAGGGCTTTAGTTTAGTGGGGTGTTCAGATCGCACTAGAGCCGCACGTGGCGAGGTATCGATAAGGGACAGGACCTCGGGAGCCATCGTACCATCTGAACATGCGGCTGACATTGCACTGGTGGCCTTGGTCTCTAGAGTCGCAAGATCCTGCTACTATATTGTTCGCACCTAGATTTGTGTTTGACGATACTCCCAAACCTTATCTAGCTACAAGAAACTTGAAGGAAATGAGAATGCGTCACTGAGAACACGTAATTTCTAGTAATCGAAGGTTGGTGTTGATGAGAAGACAGTTCGAAGATACAAACTAGACTGCATCGATTTAAATGCGATTCATCCTCAGCGTCTGTGGTGTTGATGCCAACATCGCCTGGGCATACCTGGCCGCGTCGAGGTAGAAATGATGCGCACCAGCTGATGTCTGGTCCTGATACTGATGCGTTAAAAACATTACTCCCTCAATGAAGCGCCTGGCACAACTGTATCTAGGACTCGTAGTCTTCTACGCCGTACAGAATTTGCCTACTGGGTGTTGTGAGATCTGAAGTATCGAAACTCACGAGAGTGCATATCTCGCACAAACTTGATTCGCGTGGTTCTTTCTATACTGCTTGAGAGCTTGAGAGCAGATCCTGATTCATGCCGAAAGTTTCCTTGTACGTGATATCGTTGTGGTTCTGGTGACGCAGGAATGCCTCCAGTCGTCTTTCGGTAGTCGCGCCCAGACCTCAACGCGTGCTCACGCGTCAGGGTCCACTAAAACTATCCACGATCGCATCGCACCTTCACGCTCACCACTCCCAAGATAGCCACCCCGCAGTCGCATACTCGCTATCTTTCGAACGACGTCGTCTTCAGATCCTCACATACAGCATCACACGACACAATGCCGCCTAGGAAGAGCAATGTATCCGCGGTGTCAAACGAAGAGAGTCCCGCACCACCCAGATCAGTACCCCGAGAGGAGAGCTTGGGTGTTGAGGTACGTCGCATGCGACTGAGGTCAATTGGACAAGACTAGTACTAATGACGCGACCATAGGATCTGAATCTGCCAAAGTCTATAGTCCAGCGCCTGGCAAAAGGCGTCCTGCCACCAAACACCCAAATACAAAAAGATGCGCTCCTTGCTATGAGCAAAAGCGCAACTGTGTTTGTTAACTACATCACATCAACGTACGACTCCTACTCCCTCCCGACGACAGAAGAATTACGCGCCAATGGCATGCGAGTTCCCATAAATGGACATTTACTAACAACCATGCAGCGCCGCCGAAAAAGCCCTCGCCAGCGGCAAGAAAACCGTCATGCCGAAAGACGTCTTCGACGCAATGACAGACCTAGAATTCTCCTTTATGCTGCCCCGCCTCGAAGCCGAAGTCACGAAATTCACGTCGATACAAGCCGATAAGCGGAACACGTACAGGAAGAAGGTGCGCGAGGAGAAGAAAGGCACTACTGCTTCCACCGATGCAGCTACCTCTACACCGGCCAAGTCAGCGGCAAACGGAGACGTGGTTATGGAGGGTGCGGACGATGGTGAGAGGGCGACGAAGAGGGTTAGAAGGGAGAGTGGAGATGCTGGGGATGGAGAGGTTACGGAAGAAGAGGGGGATGAGACACAGGATGTGGAGGATGAAGAGGTTGAAGACGACGAGATTGAGGAGGAGGTTGTTGGGGAGGAGTTGACGGAGGATCCGCTCGAGGAGAAGGAGGACAACAAGGATGATGACGATGACGAGGATGGGAACGAGAGCGATTGAGAGTTGGACGTGTCGCGTCTGGATGGGAATATATCACTGCATGGGACGGCGTTCGGGACGAAGGACTGCAAGTACGGTTTGACACAAGACCTGTCGAGGAATGGACTTGAATATATTGTATTCTTCCTGAGATATGTTGAAGCTGTCTAAGCCGATCAGTCATCTCATTGCATGAAGTCGTTGCATTGCGCATGCCTGTACAGCTCGTAACGTCGGATACCCAGAGTGTCACGCGCAACTTGCAACCATGATACCATATGCTTTGCGCAGCCCCCGTCGTGACCATAGTCTTCGCGTGTGTATTTCAGCGCTCCTCGAGCATGTTCATGGACTGCCTTCAGCGCTTCGCCTTCGAGGGTATGCTAGCATCGAGTGGGTCACCGTATCGCACTACTATCTGTTAGCATACTTCTTCGTGGTCAGTCAGAAGCCACTTACGCCTAATCATAGAGCCCTTGTCAGCAATGTTGTCCAATGCCCTAGCCTCCTCCTCCCTCGCCCTCGTATTCTTCCACTCATAGCCCGGCTGATCCTCCTGCTTACTCCACTGATAACCTGTCTCAGCATCCTGATGTGTTCCACTCCCACCCGCACCATTACTCGTCGCTGCTTGCGCCATACCGCCAGACAGTGGTCGCTTTCCGTTTGAGTTGACGCCGAGAGTCTCGCGAGTTGTGGATTGTGAGTTTGGTGGTGAGATTTCGTTTACGCCTGCGAGGTTGGCGTTGAGCGGTGTAGCTGGGTTTGGAAGAGCTTCATCAGGGAACATTTCATCGTCCGAGGCAACATTGGCGGGGGACGATTGCATTGTGGAGTCGCCGTCGCGGTCTGAGGGGTGGGTTAGCTCGAGACGCGGTCGTTTGTTGGACATGGTGGGTGGTTGGCGCGCAGTGTAGGCTTACCTGACATGTTGAAGGAATTTGCCGGGGTATTTCCAGGGCGATAGCGGCGGTGAAAGGGTTCGCGACGCGTGTGGTTCGTCGCGGTGGAAGGCAACAGTGAATGACATAGCGGTGGAGGAGCTAATCGCGGCCCGCCGCAGGGGTCAAGGTGGGGACTCTCGAAATATTGGCGACATCATACCTTGGGACTAATCACTCCTCCACGCGACTCAAGCTTTTGAATCAATACTCCCTCTACTATCGCCAGACAGAGCACCACACATAGAGATCATGGCGCCGAAGAACACACCCGCCGATGCCTGGGAGGACGACTGGGAATCACTCGCCGACGTACGTATGCCCCTCTTCTTTGACAGCAACGCGCTCACAACGTATAGAAAGAAGACGAGAAGCCCGTAGAGGAGCAGCCAAAGAAGCTCACAAAAGCGCAACTCAAAGCTCAACACGCTGAGCTCAATAAGCAGCTTTGGCAGGCGGCGTAGGTTGCTATTCCTCATTATTAGCGACGCGACCTGACTGAAACAGCGAAAACCCAGAGCCTCAATGGTACCCTGAAGTCCACCCCGCGCCCGTCGCAGCAACCTTCAAGCCGAAAGTCACGATGCTTGCACGCAAGCCCACTCCTCAAGTTCTCTCCCGCAACATGGCAGGCATGAGCCTCGACGATGACGATAGTGAAGAGGAGCGACGGAAGAAAGCAGCGGCAGACTTCGAAGAGCGCAAAGCACGTGCACAGAAGGAGCGAGCAGAGAAGGAGCGCAAGTACGCAGAAGCACGAGAGCGCATCTTCGGCTCACCAGCTGCTTCCGCTGCAGAGGACTCGCGCAGCAACTCCCCGAACAAAGCTACCCGAGGGAAAGGACGAGGACGCGGTGGAAGGGACAGCCAGCCTAGATCGAGCAACGAGCAGTCGCCTGCACGTACAGCACATGCAGCTCCTGCGCGCCAACTCTTCGACCCTACCTACACCCCAAAGCCCGGCTCCGTATTCATACAGAAGAAAGAATCCGGTATCAGTCGCCCGTCTACACCAAACACACAAGAGAAACCTGTTCGTCAGCCACAAGGACCCGCAAGAGGTGGTGGACGAGGCTTCGCTCCAAGAGGAGGATACGGTACTCAAGCAGGTCCGTCAACTTGAGCTTGCCGAGGCTTCTGTGGTGTGGACACACCTCATACAGGAAAAAAACTGAACAGGCCTGCAGACTACATCAAGACAAAGACCTGTAAAGTAGGTGATCTAACGTCAACGTAGGCTCCAGGCTGTTCGGTTTTTTCCTAGGTTGGCGTGGACAGACTTCTTCCGCGTCTATCCTCTGAGGCGTGGATGTCTCTTGTCAGGACCTTTGTTGACGAGGAACAGAGGCACTAGGGAACGAGTGACCGCTGCGTCTAGGACTTTCCGAAGAACTTCCGCACAATGGCTCCACAGTCACCCGAACAGTCAATCGAGCAGTCAACTGATCAACTTCCGCCTCCAAAATGGACATACGCTCACACCGCGACGCTACAGCAAGACCTCGCCAAATTCACCTACTTCATCAATCACCAAGCCGACAACATCTCAGAGCACGACCCCAAGCGGAAGGAGCTACTCAAACTTATAAAGAAGGAGGTGGAACTCGACGGCATGATGGGCCACATTGCTGCTCTTCACCCGCAGGTATACGATTATGGAGTCGCTGGGGAGATACAAGGGGTCGCACAAGAAATACCTACGAAGAAGGGAGCTCTTCCTGAACACCTACAGCCACCGTACCGTGACACCGAGAGGAAACAGATGGCACGCGAGAAGACTCGGATGCTGAAGCATCCAGACAGCACGCCGGAGACGAGCGGTTCATGTGAGACCTCCGAAACCAACACACCCGACTCGGCTGAGGGAGGTCACCATGATGAAGGAGACAAGGATTACGTGCCGTGAGAAGAAGAGGGTTATGAGAGTGGTCATCATCGGATAGGGAAGGACTTGAGACAGTTTCATACTAGGATTGGAGGATGGTCATCACTGGGAAGGGAAGGAAAGGGCTTGGGACGTTTTCACATCAGAATACTGCATTGCTAGTATTATAACGAGAACATCGTATGACACTGTAGGATTGTATCCATGGGGTGCAAGATGTCTTTGTTATACGCCAGATGATACGTGATATGAAGAATCTCGTTCTCAGTGTTCTTGGTCCATCGTATTAAATGATTGTGATGGTCTCGACTGGCGCATCGCTGTTATCAACATCTTCCCAAGGGAAGACATGAGCAAGACTGACGATCCGATAAAAACCCCCTTCTACCTCGCGAAGGACATGTACTCCCTGGACACCTCCAAGTTCGCATACCCAGTCACCGAGCTGCACCTCATCCCGACTTGTACCGACAATGTCCGTAGCGGTCACGAAGAAGTTCTTGACATTTGACTCCTGAAGAACTCTGAGATAGGCACGGCTCGCATCTCTTCGCCACTGCTTTGGGTCTGCCACATCGCTGGGTGGAGTCTCAAGACCCCGGAAAGCTTTATATGACTCGTACAAATCGCGTTTCCATATCTCATCCTTGTCGTTGACGTCCCTAATGATTGACATACCACTTGAGAGATCGTATACAGCCCTTTCAGCATCCTCATGGCCCCATCGCTCTTTGTCATTAAGCGCTTGTCGGACCGTGTCCAAAGATGACATGACTCTTTCTTCCTCTTGCTGGGTGGCCATCGCAGAAGTTGAAAGCCCGAAAGCAAACGTCCCTTGCTGAGACTGTAAGCTGCAATCAATACGACTGATTTGAGTAATACGTCGAGCGGATATTTTTAGAGCTTTGCCCCCTCTTTCGGTTTCGCAAACCTCCACAATGTTGTACTCAAGCACAATGGCCTCATGAGGAAAGCCACATATTTTTGTATTAGACCAATCAGGAACCCACGATGGGAGATCCTCGTAGTTCACCGAGAGACGCCAATCTTCGCTCAGACAGTCAACCCTCCCAACCTGAATCAGAGCTACAGCAAATTCCGTATATACGTCCTGGACTCGTTTGGTGTAATCAACATCGAGCACGCAAT
The DNA here is from genome assembly GCF_023757985.1 of Alternaria ethzedia. Classification (NCBI taxonomy): domain Eukaryota; kingdom Fungi; phylum Ascomycota; class Dothideomycetes; order Pleosporales; family Pleosporaceae; genus Alternaria; species Alternaria ethzedia. The sequence continues at coordinate 686,394 of NW_026056203.1, read as the reverse complement.
CTCCAAGGCTACTGATCCTCCCCAGTGAACTGTAGATGAAGTCTCTTGGATCGGAGGACTCGAGGTCACTGCCAAAAGATAAGTGAAGAGACGCATGCTCGTGAAGTAAGAACTCGCGTAAAGGAAGGGCCTTTATCGCTTCAAATCTGAGGGTCATTAGGGAGAGCTTGGCACCCTCGAATAAAGACCTGGAAACCATGTATGTCTCGAGGCATCTAAGCAGTTCTTCTCGTAGAATATCGAGATGACCACAGACAAATATAACATGTTCGTTCAGCGCAACTTCTTGGCCAACCCACACGCGCTTGAACCATGGGCGATCGCATAAAGCGTTGATTGATTCAAGAGGTAGAGCTGTATGTCTTTCGCCAGGTGTGTGATTGAGCTTTTCACTAAGATCCGGAGAGTCATCGCTGTAGCGCGCCAGTTCTAGTAGTGCCAAGTTACTCTCATCTGCTGCAGGTCCAAGCCAAGCAAGGACAAGAGCGGCAGACGCGAAAATATTGCCCATTCGCTGTACTTGTATGCTCTTCTCGCCGAGGTTGCCTTGATCGATACAGAGGGCGTCTATCCAGAATATCACGGTCTTTTCCTCTTCTTGCAGATGCTCCAGAGCGATGGCAAGATTTACAGTAGCATGGAAGATCTTGTCACCGACAAGGATTGGATGACGAAGCTCAGGATCACCCCATGTGTAGGATAAGCCAATGTAATGAGGAATCCTCTCTTTAGCATTGAACAGAAACTTGCAGCGGACGATTGTCTTTCCATTGAGATATACGTTGTGGCTTTTTGGAAGCAGGTACAAATACCGAAGTTCGGTACTCGGGTCGTCAAGAGGTTGATGCATGAACACCCTAGCATTCTGGATGTCAAATGGTTTTGGATCCGTGAGATCGGTGAAACGGTCAGTTAACGCTGACTTGTACTCGTCGCTTTCGGAGCGGTACGACATCGCAACTGTTCACATGCCGAGTCGTTCGGGAAGAAGCGAGAGAAGAGTATCGAAGGAACTGTAGCATAGGGTTCAAGTGTGCTGGTAATCTGGAGAAGAGATTGTAGGGGAGACTGTAATGTGTATCGCATAGGGTTCAGGTATGGTGGCAACCTGGAGGTTCAGCCTTGGAAGGAGTCTGAGGTTACCCCGCCCTCACGTGAGAGTCCTCCAATGAGGCAGAATGCTAAGCTCGATTCGGCGATGTGAATACTAACAGTGCTGTTTTGATGTTGTATCGGTGGAAAGAGTCCAGCGAAACCTCCTCCTCCAACGAAAAGCGTTCGATATATTGAAGCGAGATATCAGGCGTAGAAACTGATGGCCTTCGTAAAGTATTAGCAAGAAATGCTACTAGCATACGCCGTATTCAGATGCGTCAGGTTCGTACTGCTGTAGCAAGACGCAGTCCAAGTTTCTTGGTCGTGAAGATCTACCTAAGCGGTCAGAGAGTAAGCAGGAAGAAAATTTTCAAACACAGAATACCTGGATACAAAAGTGAAGCAACAAGCAAAGAGCTTCCTACACCACCAATAATCGGAGGTCGCATCTAGCCTCGCGATGCAGTACATAAGCGCAAGTCAATCCCCTCACGCGACAACTCTAACCCCTCCCAGAAGGCCCGTATACCGGGCGGGTACATCAGCTTGAAGTACAAGCTCCCATGTCAACATCGGATAAACACCTTGAGCTGGCTTCCGGTACTGATTACCCCTCGGAACGGTCAGCCATCGGCGCAGCAAGTACCTGTGCAGAGCCTCAGGTACCAAACACTAGGAGTAGTCTATGGGTGCTTTTCGTGGCAACTCAACACCCCTTCCGCGGCTCTTTTCGACGGTAGACATGCATGCGGCATACCTAATATCCGTGAAGATCGTTGGAGTGTATGGTCGAGTTGACTAACCGTTTTGTCTAGCCTGTCCGATCGTACGTCGATCGACGCAAGCCTCGTCATCCGCAGTCGATGTCGTTGAGATAGTCTCTCTAGGCAGCAGGCACGGTAGAGCTGAAGCACTGTCCCTTTTCCACCCGCCCGGCAGCCGCAAAAGGAAGCAAGACCGTTATACGCGTCTCAAGCATCGGCAAGACGGTCACGGGAATCGTGGTCCCGGGGTGGCGCAATAGCAGTTCCGTGTAGCGATTGGAGGTTACGCAAATCGTCCTCCGATATCACAGCGACGCCTACCACGATAGGGCAAAAGCAAACGCATGAAACTGGATCTACCGCCTCACGATAGCAGCGAAGCGGAAGGCGGAGACGCAGGACCCCTCTCACCGACGATTGACGAAAAAATTATCGATACCTCAACACGCTGATCGGAGCTCGTACGCGTTGCCTGAACGACGCACACAGCGAACGGACGACGTCGGGGTTGGCCTGTCACTCTCGCGGAGCCTCATGCACTATTCATGCTTCAACCTTGCTTGAAAGCAAATATGGCGGTGGGCGAAAGCTATGACGCAGGACAAAGTCCACCTGTCTAAACTGCTCGTCAATGCAGCGCGCTGCTGGGAGAAGCCTGGTTTCCATGTGGCTCGCTAAACGGACAGGCTTCTTCCCTATACCATGACTCACCGCTGAAGTGGTGCTTTTTCGATGAGCGGACGGCTGCGGAAGCGCGGAGTCTATTGCATTGGAAATGTGTGGCGAATATATCAATAGCAGTCACAGGATAGAGAGCTGAATTGCTCGCGTGATCGCCTCGAGCTGTTTCGTCCAAAGAGTCATCGTCCGTGTGGCGAGAGTCGCTAAGTGTTTCAATTATTCGCTATTGTTTGACGGAAGCGGTCAAATCGGAGACGCAGTAAGGCCGCCGGCGGTGACCTGGCCGATCGATGGCTACGAAATGTAAGACGAAGCGGACCAAGGCGATGGTGTTGTTTGCCATCTGACAAGCCCCATCGCGAACGCGTCCGGACCCCTAGAGTGATCAATGAGAAAGTGTATTGCGCGTTGCTTGTGATAATTCGTCCGACGTCCGTGATGTTGAGGCGACATTCCGCCACAGGGGAATTCAACGTTTCGCTTGCCACATCCCTGTAACGCGAATGGTTGTGCGCATGTGACTCGGAGCGTCCATGCCAAGCATGTGCACCGCCACACATCGTCGAGTCTGCGGATACTCGCAATTACGGTGTATTGAATTTGCAATACACGAGCGAATCGTTGGGCTCGAGGAATTTATTCTAGGAGGTGCGTCATGCAGCTAGAGCGCTCGCATGTCGTCGACAGCGGTGCTCAGCTTGCGTCGTGGCAGACTAACATGGTTGCCTGCAATGCCTGGCGAATCCGCAGCGCTGCAGACATGAAACTGCATGCGATAGGGCTGCGCAAACCTGAGTGATGCGTCATAGCGATTGTGGTTAGTACTCGCGGGTGTCGCAGTTGCTTCCATACCGCCGCGTTTGTCTTATCCTAGTGGTCGTCTTGGAGACAGGTGGGAATACGGTGTAGAATCGACGGCGCTTCGTATCTCGCTGGTCCACTTGGTGAGAAAGCCTCATTCTGAAATCAGTCCATGACGATAGTAGCATGCGGGTGCGGAGAAAACAGTTCTGCAGGTCATGGGGAGTCATAGCAACGCATGATGTTGGTGGGTGCGAAGGATTACGCAAGGTGAGTTGTCTGATAGCAAAGTGGGTACTGGGAATTTTGACACTTCCAGAAAGTATTGTGGGAAAGCTCGGTAGGAACGCAACCCGATGAGCCCCAAGGACAAGGCCCGATGTAGTCCAATAAGGACCGAGTATCGGGGTCAAAATACAAATGAGAACTGTGTGCCGAGAGATTACAAGGAGCGTGTTGACGGGAGATACCAGGCTGTATGCGTCCAAGGCGCAGGCTTCATGCACAGCACGGATACAGGCGTTCCGCCGGAGCCAGTCAAATTGGAAGAGCGAGGTACTTGCGCTGCGAACTTGCTTTATCGAGCCGTAGTAGGTGCGAGCGGGGAGATCAAACCATGTAACCGCGACCATTTACTTTGTTGTTGACGCTTTTGATCGAATCAAAACGGCGCCGCTGGAGCGCTATGCAGCCGCGAGTGGGCCCGACATCGACAGTACCATATGCCTTGGAAGACGACTGCAGACAACGAAGTAGCGGTAAACAGCTGCGCGCCCCAGGCCAGCGAGTTGGAGAGGCTGTGAGACATTCGAGAAAATTTTCACGGGCGGGAAATTAGCTTAGGTACATGAGCAGAGGGAAGTTCGAGAAGGGATCCGAGCAATAGAGTGCGGCTCTGAGCAGTGGACAGGGCCTCCCTAGCAGTGATAATCGGCCCCAAGCGACGCGGGACGACGTTGAATGGTGGACCTTCCGCTGTTTCGGAGGGAAGGACTCCAGCCAAAACCTACCAGCCGTGTGCCGCGACGATGGGCCTTGTAGCGTTGGTACTAGGCAAAAGGTAGTTTACCAATGGGTACGTTTAGGAAATGGTCGCGAGCTGAAGGCGACGCTGGGTAGATGTCTGGAGATCAACTCGAGCTATATGTCGCTCGGTAGCTGGTCGGTCACGGCAGGATTGGCTGCGTACGACGACCATGTGGGAGGAGCTGCGCCGGTGCCAGCAGGTGCTCGCAGCCAGAGAAGCACAGGCAGAATGGGCCGTGTTTTTGCATCCGCGCTGCAGCGAGCCGCGAGTCCTGCCCAACGACGCATCTGGAGGGTGAAAGGGTGTGGTGGAGCTTTGTTGGCTGCAAGGAGGGCCGTTTGAAGAGCGTTCGGCAGCAAACGAAACACGCTGAAAACGGTGACAGCTGGATCGAAGACGATGCTGCACGACATGTAGGACAGCAAATGAAGGGAGGTACAGAGTTGCGCTGCTTACGCTAGCCACGCTCGAAGGGGCATCTCTGAGGGTGTCCAGGATTACGGGTATATAGCGAGCAACATGATGTTTCCAATATTACACACCCAAAACAGAACAAATATAAAACAGGCTGGGCGCAATGCTCGTTAGGCATCAACGGGGAGTCAACACATGGTGTATACTGTAGAAGGCGTCCGTTTCGACTGCAGAGAAGAGTCAGAGAGCGGCTTGGACAGTGTAGGGTTCGGGGCTAGCTTCCCAGAATACTCGTGGGCAATATGGGCAGGAGGCACAGCATGGTGCCATGGTCAATCTGACCCGTAGATGAGGGACTGCTAACAGCCGGGGTCCCTTGGGCTGTGGTAGTGCGTGCATGGCGCCGACAGGGGGCGGCGTTAGGGTGGATGGGCATCCACAGTGGTCCGCGCGCGGAAAGAGCGAAAGAGGCTCGTCTCAAAAGCAGGCGCAGCCCGCCGTCGCTTCCTCGTTTGCGCACTCGAGCATCATCACCACATATTACCAAGCACCAGACGTCAACGTCTACACTCGATTAGGATCCTCCAAACTGGATCCTTCTGGCACCCTCTAGCAACTAAACGATCCTACACCCAATGTGCAGTAGACAGAGCCGGATTTCCCTTTCTCTCTCCTCCGTCGCTGCACCCCCATTCACATCCGCCCACTACCAACGCCCACGAAGACCCGCCTTCGGTTTGCACATTCCAAGGTGAAGCAGGCACCGGCCTGGGCTCCTTCCCTATCGATCCCGCACACGAACCTCACTGCCGCCATCCATTGAGCCGCACCCAGCGACATAAACACCAACATGTACACACAACAGTATCCCACGCCACCCCCGGGCTACAACATGCCCTACGACCACTTCCGCACGACACCGCCCATGTCGCCCGGCCCCGGCAACGCCTACTACTCGCCACGACACGCGCCCCAGATGGCGACCCCACGAGCGAGTCCCAAGGTTGCGGCCCACTCTCGACGGGCATCGCACGCCGTACCGTCCAACTACTCGTACGCACCCACACCTCGTGGAGGGGCCATGCCTCAGTATGGCGCTGCAGACCCGCGCACATACGCGACGCCGAGAGGCACCCCTGAATATGTAAGTTATTTCGGTTACAATATTCCAAGTCGGCAACGCCGCGACACAGACGTCCCGCCTCTCAAGCGCAGCAATCGCGAGAGGAAGCGTCGACCGTCGCAGTCGGCACGTCACGTCTACACCAAAGTTGTCTTCGACGACCAAGGATACGGCTACGAGCGCGATTACGACGTCTACGACTATCCACCACCGCCATACGAACAGTATGCGCGCCACGACATGTACGGGAGGGATGCTGATCAATATTACTACGATCAGGTCCCTATTTATGATCCAGAGCCAAAGGCCAGCAGCCGTCCACGACGCGCCTCCGCAGCAACCAGCCGACAGCCAGCTGCCTCCCCCAAGAAGCCCGCCCCAGCAGCTGCCCCCAAGACCAGCCCTAAGGCCACCGAAGAAGATGCGCGCCGCGCTGGTATTCCCGCCGGCTACTCGTACAAGAACTGGGACCCCACAGAAGAACCCATCATGCTCCTAGGATCCGTCTTCGACGCCAACTCCCTCGGCAAGTGGATCTACGACTGGACTGTCTTCCACTACGGCCCTGCAACCCCCCTCGCCGAGATGGCAGGCGAGCTCTGGCTCCTGCTCATCCAACTCGCCGGCAAAGTCAAGAGGGCCGACGAGACCATGCCCAAGATCCGCAAGAAGGAGAACCACGAAATGGTCGAAGACTTCCTCGAGAGTGGCGAACGCCTCTGGGTCCGCTTCGCCAAGCTCCTCAAGGTCTGCGAGGACTACATGTGGAAGGCCGCTAAGAAGGAGAGCGGCAAAGAGAAGCCCGTTTCCATGGGCAAGAACAGCGGCAAGGAGTTTGTCGAATCCATCTTCGGTCGCGACCGAGAACTAGAGAAGACCGAGAAGCTCATGACTGGAATGCGTCTCTGGTCCATGCGCTTCGATGCCAACTGCGAGGACATCCTACGATACCCATCTGCTTAGGATCTCCTACCTTTCATACCTCGACGCTTTGGCGCTGGCGTTTTCTGTCTCGGTATACCCTTTCCCTTACCGTCATTGCTTTGCGCATTATTTGATGTTACCGCGAGATACCCTTTCTTGCATTTCGTAATTGTTAATCTTGCTGCATCTTATTCGCTTTGCACGTTCACAACAATGTACAACACTACCGGGTTTTCTCACGCATTGGGCGGGTCACAGGAAAAAGTCTGCTTTCTACTATGATATCCCCCTTCTTACTCTTGTATTGTTTTTCTAGCCTACTATCGTTATTTGCTGTTTGGGTTTCGGGCACGCATGGTGTTCAGGTTGTTACTCTGGGGGTACTGGGATACCACTACACTTTGTCTTCTGGGTTAGGCCACTAGATTTGAGAGATTCTCTACGGAACATCTCTATCAGAAAGATCGGTACCTCACGGTCAAAACTAGCTATACCCACTTACCACTCTATTGCTATCTACAAATTTTATTACTTATTACCGAACCATCTACTTCCCATGTCCTCGTGCAACTGCTTCTTTCGTGACTCACAAGCCCTGTCCGCCTATCAAACCCGCATGCGTCGCATTCTCCTACACAGTCATTATCAAAGTTTCCAACGGCGGCGATCTCCAAAAGCCGCGACCCCTGCATGCCAGCCACACATGGGCAATCTGAGACACAAGTAACCCTATCGCACACCTCAGATCAGTCTCGGACACATGCTTTTGCGTCTGCAACACCTGAATTTCACATGCTTTCACACACCCTCTTCTGCCTGGGTTGCCACGTTCCCAGGCTCCCAGGAGGCGCTGTCGCACTGTGAGTCGCAGACTCATCACAGTCCTTTTAGTGAATCATCACGCACGATGGTGCCTTGTTGCAGCCAACGGGCGCTTGCGCATGCACATGGCCAACTTCATTGGCTGTTTCGGGCTGTCCTCAGCCTTACCATAGAAGAAGCGCTGTGCATGGAAGCCTGCTGCAGGTTGCGTCAAAGAGGCAAGGTCATGATGTTTGCTTTTTCCGCGACCCCCATGGCCTTGAACGTGGCGTGTGAAGGCGGGAAGGATTGCCACCTATCCAATCCGACGGCGTGCATCTGAGTTCGTGCCGTCTGGCGCTGGCCCTCTAGATTGGTATAGTGGAACGACAGCGGTTTGCTATCTTGATATCGATCCGTGCCGGGAAAAGAAATAGGGCATTGCTCACGTTTGCGTGGAGGAATGGTTGGGTTAGACATGAGTGCACAGAGTGCTATTTACGAATGCGTTGTGGGTGGTAAGGCCCAGGGCTTTGGGATGGCCGTCGCACAGTACCTACAGCTCGCGCGCATCGCATGCAACGATGACATTACAGCGAATCTACCTACCGTCCCTCCATCCAGGGTCTCTCGCGGCCATCACAACAAAGTAAACCACCCCTTAATAGCGGCCACATATGCGGCTCAACGTTATCAGCCTCCTTCCCTGCCTCGCCTTCCTCATAAAGTTCCATGCCACCCCATCCCGAAGCTTAGCGCACGCGTCCCTTCCCATTTCAAGATTAAGAGGCGTCGCGTTATCCCTGGGCACGGGAACTCCTTTGATAGGCACACTCTGCCTTGATCCCCGGTTATAACACGAGTCAACGTTGCGCAAGGGCACACCCTGACATGGGGTGATTAGGCAACAGTTTTGATAGAGTTGCAGGATTGGCATCATTCTGCGTTTTGGGATCGACAGGCACAGAGACACTGCCCGTCGTCGGGAGGCTCGGATGGAAGGGAAGGATGGTGGGTGGCTAGTACTCCGTGTATGACAAAAGACGCGAGGTTGGTGCAGGAAGGGTTCCACGGGATCTGTTGGCTAGAACCAGGGCTATCGGCTTCCACGACAGTCTCTGCTAAGTTACCGTCATTTAGCTTTTCGGTTTTGGTGGGTGTCACGAGCTGAGTGAGCGCTGTTGGGGTGCGCCATGTTGATTGGGTGCGGCATCGCATCTTTCTTCTTTTGTGCTCAGTGCTTTCCACGGCTGAATGAGTGTGGTACTTGGATCGTTTGTGCGAATCGCTCCAACGAACGAATAGCATTGTTCTACTCCGGCGTAGCACATGCGATCGCTTTCCAGATGACCTTTGCGTCCCAGCAAACATGTCTGCTTCTGGACCTTTCTCCGTCGCGCCGGATCGCGTTCCGTCGCAACTATACGACATCATTCCGCTAAACAGGCAAGCCCATCACATCACCATGGGCGAGCACTTTGCCTGAATATCCCAATCGCGTCAATACAATGGGTCGCGAAAACGCGAATCCGGGGTGCATGTGCCAGCCTCGCAGAACACCTGATGCCTACACTATCGCTATCGTCAAACCTACCAGCAGTTCATGCAGAAGCGTGACATATACGCACACAGGCCATGCCCATCGGCGAGCGACTACGGTGTTTCAAAACACGTGGCCGGTGCCATCGTGCATGAACCGGTCCCCTATTCCACGTCCCTTCGCACCCAAGCACCCAAGCAGCAAGCGAAGCGAGTTCATCAGGCAAGCCGCGGCATATGACGAATGCCAGACTAAACCCCGCCTAGACCCACCCGTCCAGTCCCTCTCCCCCTCCTGCTTATCCACTTTTGTACCCCGCTGCCACTCCGCGTGAACCGCCTTTGCCTATGTCACTGTTTCGCCTACTTCCAAGATTTTCTTTTCACCTACCGCGTCACGGTGCCGGAGCGGAACATGGGCATCGTAATGGCGGGTAGATGGACGCGTGGTCACAAGATCGTCCATCGTCATACATCGGTCAATGCGAGATCATTCATGCCGTGCGAGCATCGAGATCGCGGCTGTTGGCAAGTTTCTGGCTACCATGATCGGAGCTGGCCGATGAGTCGCTTGTGTGGTACAGTACATTCACGGTGAGGGGTGTGGAGGGGTCGAAAAGTTTGAGCCAGAGACATGCCACGTCTATACCGCTCCCCTCTGGCGTTCTGCTCTCGTTACATTGACGAATGAGCGATCTGGCTATATGCATCGTGGGTGTGGTCAGCTGCGCCTTTTGGTTTGCTGGTGGGTGGCTTCGGGCTGCGAAATGGAGGATTAAGCGCTGTACCCTCTGCGTGATTGGGGTTCTTTTGAGAAATGCCGGAGAAATGCGCGCTGGGAGGCAGACTCGGATAGGCGTGTGCATACGCGCATTATTTCTTCAGCGGCACTTGCACTGAGAAACACTAACCGCCGGTCTATGGGCATGTGACAAGCAGGTATGATGTAACCTCACGTCGCAGACGAGAGTTCCAAGGACGACTGTCAACCTGGCGGGTACACCGCGAAGTACCCCCCACGGCCAACACAGCAACACCAAAACAATCTCGATCCGAAGCGCAACCTCCCGCCAGACCAGGACAGCGATATCCCTTCCAACTCCCACGTGCCCTCGCCAGCGTCACCAATCCCTCACTGCGCATAAGCGCCCGCAACACCACCCCTCCATGCATCCACTACCCCTCCAACACCCATTCCATTCCCATAACCCTGCCGCAAGGCACTGTCAAAATAGTCCTTTGTCCATACCAAACAACCCCTCCATTGTATAGGCTTACACTATGCGTCACAGATCGTCCCTTATCAGGTACTATCTTTGCTATTCCTGTGCCGTGAACTGCATGCACTGCGCATGCGAACACCCTTCTAGCGCGCCGATTGTTTGTTTCTATTTCAGTCGTCACATGCGAGCGGGGTAAAGGACGAGGCTGCATTCCCGGCTTATGTGATGAGTGTATTGTATTGAACTAACCGGATGGAGATCGATAGCGATGCAAGGGGGAGAGGTGTGGTTACACGACAGGATAAGGGATTCGTAGGGTTGGCGATGTGCTTTTGAAGGTGGTCTTCGAAGTTTCTGAGTATTTTGAATTGTAGAGAGTGTGCTTGATGGCCAGTGTGGCGAGTAATACTGATGATTGAAGTACAGTCATTGCGGTTCTGACACTCATATCTTACCAGGTAATGGGTATCAATCTGTGCATACAGAAGAGCTGGTCTCGTAATGTGGTCATAAATCAGTTGCTGCGCGGCGTATGAGGCGTAGTTGAGTTTGTTATCAGGTGTCGTGTGCTTGGGGTGAGGAGGATTCACTACCAGTTCACTGCGATATCATATGTAACACAATAACCCGACGTGTTAACATCGTGTACTCTTGAGAGTTTCTCGCCTGCTCAAACTTGCTGTCACGTCCTTGTCTGAAGCCGATATGTCAGAAGCCGTACATTCAATCGCGAAGGAAGGAGACGGGAGTGACGATAACAAAGGCGACTTTCCTATCGACGAGGCTGTACTTCGGGGTAGGCAGACTACCAACTATTATTCCGTCTTTACTGATATCTTCAATAGCTCTCCCCGAAGGAAGCAAAGTCCTCTCATCCAACCGCCATGGCTTCTCTGACTGGACCGTCACTGCCTGCTTAGTCGTCCTCCTCCCAGATAGCGTCGAGAAGAAATACTTCCTCAAGATCGCCACCGATGAAGCCGGTCGGGTAATGATGGAAGGCGAGTACAACTCCATGGCCTCACTCTACGAGATAACACCAAACTTCGTCCCCAAGCCACATACCTGGGGCAAGTTCAAGCTCGAAGCGCCGGAGACGTACTTCTTCCTATGCGACTTCATCGACATGACGAATACCCTGCCAGAACCTGCCCTCTTCTGCGCCAAACTCGCGCAATTGCATAAATGCAGTCAATCCCCTACAGGAATGTTCGGTTTCCCCATTCCAACCTGCCACGGCCGCTTCGCACAGGAAATATCCTGGGATCCAAGCTGGCCCAATTTCTTCACAAAGCTCCTCCGCGCCGCTCTCTCGATCGAGAAAAAACATAACGACCCATGGCCAGAGTACGAAGCAATCTCCGCCCGCGTCCTAAGCCACGTAATCCCCCGTCTCCTCGGCGCGCTCGAAGAAAACGGCCGCCAAATCAAGCCATCGCTCATTCATGGAGATCTATGGGAAGGCAACGTCGCTACAGATGTGTCGAACGGCAATATCTACATTTTCGACGCTGGTGCGTATTACGCGCATCATGAAATGGACCTTGGTATGTGGCGGTACGAAAGATACGAGTTCGCGAAGAAGGCAGAGTACAAGCAAGAGTATCTTCGGGTCATGGGTGTGGATGAACCGGTGGAAGAGTTTGATGATCGCAATCGGTTGTATTGTGTTAAGATGAATGTTGTTCGTTCGGCGCATCATCCGGGGTGTGAGGAGAGGGAGATGTAAGTTTGACTTTGGAATGCTGAGTAGGAGATGTACTGACGGCGATGTAGGGCGTATAGGGATATGTGCTACCTTGTCGATAAGTATGCGCCATATGCACCGGGGGAAGAGCCTTCACCAAGCACTGTTCAAGAAGAAGTACCCGAAACTAAATGTCAAGGAGAAGAAAGCTTCGCCAGGTCAACTGGTGTCTGGAACAAACAATCTGGGACTGCATTATCGGTGTAGAGCAGCGCCGAATCGATATTTACGTCATGTTAACTTCATAATTTCAACACCTCAATGGTTGACTTCGACGTTCCCGTCTCCAATTCTTTCCAGAATGCTGTAGTAGAAACGCCATAGGTACTGACAATAAAGTGAGGCCTGTTAATAAAGTAAACGTCCATCCAGTTCCCAACTTCGAGATAATGGCGTCCAAAGCTGCCAGAGCCGCGGCTGCGAGAACGCAACGGAATAAATTGGCAGCCGCACTAGCTGTTGCAGGCCGCACCGGATTGACATCTACAAGTAGAGTACCGCAAGCCTGGATTATTAGAAGGCTCTTCTGATGCGCTTGATGACATACGTACGTTGAACACACCCGTGATGGAGGCGCCGATGAAGAATTGCAGAACCAGAGGCACCGCAAAATGCTAGTGACGTTTTAGTACTATCAGAATTGAGCGACGTGTTTGATGACAGTCTTACCGTGCGTTTATCCAATGCCCATCCGTACCCGATAGTCGTCACCGCAGCAACGCTCATGTAAAAGTATGTAGCCCGCAAGCGAGCCTTCTCGATAGGAAAATCCAGAAGATCATCGCCGCGCGTTCGATCAATTGAGAAGCCCGAACTAGATGCGACTCTACGGTATTCCCAGTTCATGACGTACCCTGCTTTCTGTTATCTATTAGTCTGAGTGTACGTGGTATGTGCTACTTACCGCAAGTGTATGAAGCCAAAGCGCAACCAACTCCGAACGGAATATATATCAAGCCAGCGTACAGTTCCTCGAAACCGTATATTGTTATGAAGAGAGTTGATAGCGATGCTTGAACGCAGCAGTAAGTCATATAAAATAGGCCGTTAATGAGCATGATCAGTGCGTTCTCTTTCTGCCAGAGTGCTTTGAAACAAGGCTTGAGACTGGGCATTCGCACTGGCTGAGCAGTCTTCTCATTCTCAGCGCTTATTTTTGGCGACTTTTTCGACTTGAGCTTAATCTGCGCCAGGTAGGAACGGTTCAAAAGGCGTGTAGGCATGATTGACCCGTTTCCGACGATTTTGCGAGCGGTTTCTGGGAGCGTAATGGCGAGTATGAAGAAGTTAACACTGGATAGTATTGCAAGGGTCCAGAAGATCCAAGGCCATCCGGCGTATTGGACGAGTATGCCACCCAAAACGGGACCGAGGCTGGGCGCTACGTTCGGACTAGGTCATAGTAGTTAGGAAGACCGTCGTGTTCATAATGTGGTTGTAGCATACCCCAGTAGAACTGCTCCAATATACCCACCTCGCTCAGCAGGCGTAGCAATGTCACTGACAACAGCGTATCCAAAAGAGATAGTACCTAGACCCCATAAACGTCAGTCTTAATCCAACTCAAACATTCCATAAACCCACCACTACTCCCCGCACTCTGCACCATCCTCAGCACAAGCAACGCGGGATAACTCCTCTGAACCGCCAACCCCACATTAGCAACCGTATACGTAAGAATAGCAAACAGAAACAGCGGTCGGCGGCCCATGGTATCCGCCATATCACCCAACAGGGAAGGCGCTATTCCGGATACAAGCATGTAGGTTGTGATCGACAGATTGGCCATGGTGAGTGTGATGTTTAGATCCTCGGCGATGTTGAACAGTGCGGGATAGTAGATGAAGCTGCTGAGAGGGGAAAAGAGGCCTGCATATGCGACGAGGAAGACTATCCGGCGTTTTTCGCTGAGGGTAAAGATGGAGTATGGTGGTGTGTCGGGTTGTTGGTCTTGCTCTGGAGCGGGAGCGGGAGCGGGAGCGGGAGCGTCGACCGTAGCTTTTTCGCTCATACTGGGCGATTTCGGTATAGCAGTCGTAGCGATTGTGGTGGTACAACGGCCACTACAGTCAGAGAGGGTCGAGTGCTGGCCCTTGCCGAAAGGATGAACCGATTGGTGGCTATGCGCCGCAGTTGGTCGGTTGCCATCCTTCTGAACGACAAGCGAGTAAGTCATGTGACGAGATATATCTAGGTACATTGGCTATGTCCAGGACTGTTCCTACGTAAACAAAATGCTGGGTGTTTGTGGCCGCACTGCCCTTGTCACATATCTTAGCCGCACCGGTCTCACTGAGTATACGCTGCAAACGACCTCAAATCGGCGCGTACGGAACTTCGTTGCCTGTTTGTATACGTTAATGACATTAGCTATACTTAGGCATAGCCAGCCGCTACTAAGCGTGACTTTTCATACTATCATGTATCGATCGTGATCCTTCATCCAACTCAGCTATCTATTAGCTCCGACAGTATGGTATCTCATGTCGAACACACACACACAGTAACGAGAAAACTAATCCATCCTCCGGACAACTCCCACATGAACCCACCCCCTACGCAGCGCTATCCCTCAACCTCTGCTGCTCCTCCTCAGTAAGCTGTCCAAACTCCTCCGCAAAACCCTGAGTAGTCGCCGCACGCTTGAAGAAATCAACCAGGAAACCCTGCGTCTCATCGTCGCGCTGACGGCCACCGCCGGGCTCTTCCGCAGCAAAAGCCATGAGCTGCTCTTTGCTAAAGCCACTGCCAAGGTCCATGAAAGGGTTCGCCTCGTCCTCCCATTCACCGTCGTCAGATTCTTCTTCGGCGAGCTCAGCAGCTGCTTGTGCGTCGAGGGGTGCGCCAGAGGCGGATTGGAGTTCGACGACGAGGACTTTGAGGATTTTGAGGGGTGCGGGTACTATGGTATACTTGTCAGGATCTGAATTCGTGTGTCAGTTTGTGGATGGGCGTAAGAGGAGTTTATCGCACTGGTTCGCGACAACGACACTACGCCTACAAATTTGCTCCACAACATGACAATTAATGCGTTCAGTGGCAAAGACAGGGAGTTGGACGTGAAAAGAGAAGACTTACTAGCTTTGGCGCGACTCCTGGTCATGATGCGGCCATCGGTATTCGGTATCAAGTCACCCTGCACTTGCACCTGCGCAAGACGAGGGTCTTTCAAATCGTACAGTTTCGAAAGAGCGATGACACTACAAACCAAAGTCAGCAATTATGCACAGTCATCGAGTAAACATAAAAGGAGGAAGGGGGAGTTCAACTTATTCCGAACGATCTCCAGCCTTCCAACAGGCTTTCTCCGTTCGTAAGAGAACTGCTCGATTTCCGGAGAGGTTCGTACGTACTTTTGTCGGATCTCGTCGTAGCCGGCGAAGTTGATCGAGTTTTCGAGCCACTTGGCTAGCACAACCTGGAGGCCGTTTTGGCCCTCGATGTCCTGGCCAGCCAGGAAGTCTACCACCTCTGAGGCATGGTTCAAGCTTAGACGCGCAAATACGAGCGTCAGACTTTGGATAAACTGTGCTTGCGTTGCTTGGCCTAGACGGACAGCGACGCTTCGTAGGAGTTGCTCTAGGTAAGGTCCAAGTCGTTCGTGGCCGGCCTTCTCTACTACCTCTGCGGCAAGCGCACCGACTTCGCCAGCAGCATGGTCGCTGCATGAGGACAACAGACGCGAGACGATGATGAGAGTTACCTCCAGTCCTGCTTTTCCGGTGTCATCCCGCCATTCGAAGAGCTGTTGGTGGTCGTGCGAGATGATGTTCTTTACGGCAGTCGTAGCAGACTTCAGCAGCTCCTCATCGGCAGAGCCTAGCAGAACTCTTGTGAGCTTTGGCATAGTTGTAGCAACAAAGCCAGCAGGGAGCGGCTCTGGTCCATGCTCAGCCATGACCGCCAGAAGATCAGCAGCAAAGTTGCACAAAGCATTCTCCTCGGTCAAGCTTCCGACATCAAAGGCGCCCATAAGTGATGGCAGCACCCTTGCGCACAGTTGAACGTATGCATCCCCGCCCATTCGCGCAATAGTCTCCGTCACCTCTTCAAAGGCCTCGGTGACTAGCATGGTGAGTTGGAAGTTGTTAGCTTGATGACTAGCAATTCGGAAGAGTGTGTCGAGACCATTGTCTGTGATGCATATCCGCGTATCAATAAGTATGGCGTCTCGGAGTGTTTCGACCAGAGTGACCATAAGATCTTCACTGTCGCTGAGCTCTGACATGTCTTGTGCAGCCAGGTAATTGCTGATGGCCATGATGATAGGTGCTTGCATGGGCTGTGTGGTCGCAGGTGGAAGCGCTTGAAGATAGTGTTGCAGAGCGCGAATACATGACACTTGGACAACGTCGGACTCGTCAGATGGAATGGCCTGTAAAGATGCCTCGAGGAAGGATGTGCCGAGCTGTTGTAGAGCATCTCCAGCTGTCCTTGTCAAACTTCCAGCGACAAGGTAACCGCGTGCTCTCAGGAAAGCGTCGGGCTGCTGCATGGCATACCGGATGAAGTCCACATAGCCGCTTGCAGCATCCGGGCTGATTTGCTTGTCCACGTCCTGGAAATCGCTCAACAGTTGGTTCAGCACGTAAAGCGCCGCTTCTTTAGCTTTCCAGCTCTCAGACTCGGAGTAGAGCGCTCTCGTGTAGGTCAACAAGCCGTTGACAGTAGGCTCTTGCAGCCACTCGCCAAGCTTGATGACAAGGTCACCACAGGCTGTGCGGGGCGTGTAGTTCGCGGTTACGCTTGTCTCCTCGCTCAGGAAAATGTTTACATCCACATCCCAAAGGCCCTCTTCTTCCGTAGTGATTTGCGCGTAGGCCACGGCCAGCTTCATAACCTGGGTGACCCATGAGTTGTCGGGTGTCTGGTTTTGGAGTTCCTGTTCGAGTTGCGCGCGGACCGGGGGTGCACGAAGACACGCCTGCATAAAGTCCAGCTCCTCCAGGATCAGGAAGTCTAGCGTGTACGGCAGGCCGTCGGCATCTTCTAGCCTGCTTTGACGATCCTCCTTTATGTACATGAGAGAGTATGCGGGTTCCAGCAGAGATAGCTCCTGCCAGGTCGCCTGGAACAGGACGATGCTTTGCGGCGAGAGGATAGCGGGGAAGACGGACCGTATGCGCATGAGGACCTGCGAGCTGTTAGTATTGGGAACACCTCAAATGGAAAAGAACTGAACACCCTGGAGACTAAATCAAAATGAAAACATGCAAAGTGGGTGACCCAGCGTCGATGTAGCCTCCAGGGTGTTCAGATCTTGACACGACCTACCTTGACTGACTGTAGCTTGAGCGCAATCTGTCCCTTGTAGAGCAGGGCATTGGGCGCATCCGAGTCCTCCTCGTCGATTGACGGCGGATCAGGTAGCCTGTTGTTGAGGACATTGACGAAGAAGGGAATCCACTCCTTGAGTATCTCATCCGCGAAGCTCTTCACCATAGTCTTGTGGTCCTCCAGCACCATCTCGAGGATGTCGAAGCAGCCATGGAAGACTTTCACAGCCAAGGCCCTCAGCGTCGGCTTTGTTTGCTCGCTGGTGGCCACATTGAACAGGACCTTGATCATCTGAGGCGCGACCTGGAAGAAGGTCGTCTCGTTGAAGCAGTCCTCCACTAGCTCGCCGAGGACCCTGAGAGCGCCATGTAGCTGGCCCTCAGTCGCGTTAGGTATCAGTGCGAGGAGGTTGTCGAGGAGATCTGGCCATTCGATGGGGTAGTCGGCGCTTGCGATCTTGCTCACGACGAGGCCCGCGGCGGCCTTGAGCTTGCGGTCGAGCCCGTCCTGGGTGGCGAGGTTGAGCAGCTGCTGCCGTAATACAGCCTTGTTCTCTTCTGAGACGAGCGCCTGGCCCTTCCACTCGTCGAGGCTAGAACTCCATCCCGCCAGCACAATGTTCTTCAGATACAGGACGGCGGCCTGGCGGATGTTGAGCGGCACGCTGTCATGGCAGGCGATGCCAATGAGGCCGAGGGGGAGCTCCTGGTGGCCGTAGAGGGAGAGGAGCTGCTGCTCAGCGTGTTTGCGCGTGTCCTCCTGGGCGGTTTGGGTTGCTGATAGCAGCTGGACTAGTTGGTCCTCCATGGTCAACGTGGGGCATGCGCGTATAGAGCTAGTCGGCACGTCTAGCGCTCCCCAAAACGGCTGGCGAGGTAGAAGGATCGGGCGTTGACGCGTTTGTTGATGGGTGCTGCTGGGTGATTGAGCGCGAGGAAAAAGAACGCGCTCGGAGATGCGGGGCAACTCCGTGAATCTCTGGGTGGTGGGGTGGCTAAGCGGAGGCTATGACTGAAGCAATAAGCCGCGACGACTGCATATACGTAGCAGATGGGTGTAGAGGTTAGAGACTAATACAGAAGTACGGTGGAGTATGGCAGCTGGGCTATAGCGAAGGGCGAGGTGGCCAATTGCCCGACAGGCGGTGACGACGATGCCTCTTCCCAGTTCCCGGTCGGTGGAAACGCGACCATTACCTACACCTTCGCCTCTCTCCGACCCTCCCCTTGCTGCCACGTTGTTATCCTCAACAATGCCAGGGGCACTCGACACAGCATACGCACCACGTCTGCCATACCGATCAGCAGCCCTACCAGAGCCGTGACCGTTATCCATCGACACGCTAGTGGCCTTCACGCGACGAGACGCGTCTGCGTCATGACTGCGATCCGCTACTCAAAGTGCACAACACTATCTCGTACCTGAGGCACATACATACTCCGTCCACGAATAGAACAATCACACTCCTATCGCGACGATGCCAGCAACCTACCTCGAAACCCTCAACCACTTCACCACCTTCCTAACCGCCTACACGCACACGCTCCTCTACCACCGCGAAATCTACCCCACCACCTCCTTCGCTCGCTCCCGTTTCCACAACGCCATCGTCTACCAATCGCGGCACCCCATGGTCTGCGAATGGATCACCGACGCCATAACCGCCGTGCGCGAAGAGCTCCTCAAGGGCGTCGTCTCCAGAATCGGCATCGTCATATTCACCTACGATGAGTACGATGAAGGCTCAGGCAGCGCCAAGATAATGGAACGCTACATGTTCGACGTGAGCGAGTTTCCTGTTGTGGAACGGCGAGATCGTATGTTGGATATTGGGTTTGAGGGAGGGCCTTTGCTGGAGACGAAGGGGAAGGGGAAGCAAAAGGAAGAGGAAAAGGAGATAGAATACAATAATGATGGGACTATAAAGAGGAAGAAGACGAAGCCGTTGGATACCGGTGTGGACGTTAATATCAGCGAGCAGTTTCGCGCGGCGTTCCTGCAGCTTGAGATGCGGACGTCTAGACTGGAGCCTCTGCCTGAAGGGTGCACTTTCAATGTTAGTATGGAACTCAAGGATGAGGGCGATATCGATCCGCCGATTGGACACCCGCAGGTCTGGCAGCCGGTTCAGCCTAGTTTGCAGAAGACGGGGAGGGGTGCGCTGTTTAGGGATAGAGATGTGTTTGATGAGGAGGCGTTTGAGTTGGGGATAATAAGAGAGAAGGAAGGAAGGGATTTGGGTGGGGCCAAGGTTACGCCGATACGTAGTGTGCAGGCCGGTGTTTTCAGGTTTGAGAACTGGATAGAAGAGGGCAGGGCAAAGTTTGAGAGCCCAGATGACAGTATACCATCGAGCTTCTCGAGTTTTTGACAGTAGATGGTTGAACAACTCGAATTTGATTACTACAATGCTCTACTGAGTATGGAATGTTTCCTGTCTCTGGTAAAGAGTCAATGCAAGCTGTTATATTTCGTGAAAGCGAGGTGTGCTACGAAGACGGAATTCAAGATATTCTCTACATCAAAGATAAGTCGGCTTACTACATAGACCTTCAGAATTTCTATCGCGAGTAAGTTGCGTTTTATGGTCCCGCCTCAACGTCGATAGAGGCAGATACCTGGATCACCATGCCACCTCCATGCTATGCTATAGAATGAATCCCATCGAACGAAAAGACGCTATCTGTGAGGAGCCTGGGGCGCCATACCACGACGCCGTCGCCTGTCAGCTACCATCGCAGCTGCTGCTACCCGCCGAGCCTCAAGCAGAGCCTCAAGATTCTGTTGCCCCACACCCAACCGCGCGCGCTCTGCTTCGATTCCATGTCGCCTAGCTGCCACGTTATGACGCATGGCTCTCGCGTCGTCATCGAGGGTTTGTCGCGCTGCAGCCAACCGCGCGCGCTCTGCTGCAAGCTCCTGCTGTCTAGCTCTTAAATTCTGACGCACGGCTATCTGCTGCTGATCCTGGCCAAGTCCAACGTTGTCCAGGAAGCGGAAAGCCTCGCGAGCATCGCGCTGCGCCTGTTCGCCGTTGGCAATTCGACGAGGGCCGCCCAATTCCGGTCGGGCATTGCGTTGGCGAACCCGTTCATTAATCCGATCATCAACTCTATTGGCTTCGGGAAGGCGGGCTGGTTGGCCTGGTCCGTTGACTTGTCCCCTCCCGATGCCGAGTTGCGGGAGGGGGTTGGGTGGGAGCATGGCCCAGAGGGCATTGAACAACCGAGGTCTAGCAATATTGGTTAGACGGATGAAAAAAGTGACATCTTGGACATGGCGCGATCATTGGGATCGGACGTTGAATGTATGGCTGATATGGCTGCTGTGGAATGGCTCCGTAGAAACCCATAGGCTGAACGGGCTGAACGGGCTGAGCAGGATAGAGATGTTGATAGAATGGGAATGGTTGGACGGGGTATCCAAACGCAGGCATGGTAGGCATGGCAGGCATAGCAGGCATAGCTGGAATGGCTGGAAAGGCTGGCATGGCTGGAAAGGCTGGCATGGCCGGGATGACTGGATGAGGGTGGACGTACCGATCTGCTGGGGCGACATTTGCTGCTATTCCATTGAGGTGAGCCGGCGGCGCAGGTACTGGGGGCACCATGGGAGCTCGCCTGAGCTGCTCTCCAACCATGTGGTAAGGGAAGGCTTGCGCTTCTATGCCTGCTCGACCTTTCCGTGCATCTTCTGCTTGCTTGACTCGATCGGAGACCTTGACCATCAAATCTGCATCTGATAGGCCTGGATTATCGACTCGGACTTTGGCCATAGCCTCATCGGCTGCGCGCTTGACCTCCTGTTCGTGGCGGTCTTCGACGTTTTCGTGTAGAGGGCACTTGCCTGCACGAGACTCGCCGAAGTGGTTGTAGTCTGTTACGTTCTTGGAGCAGACGTAGCTAGGCTTTTGTCAGCTGATATCGGGATCACTTAGGCTAGTGACTTACCATTGCACGTTCCTGCAGTGCGTGCATGTCATCTTGTTGCAGCCAAGTTCCTTGACGAAAGGATGTTTGCATTTGTTGCAGTGCCGTATCAAGGCTGCCGACATTGCTTCTTCGACAATGTGTCGCAAGGTAATTTGGCCATCCTTCTTAGATTCCTCGCAGCTGAGTGGGATGTGAGACTCCTTTTCGCAAAGGCGACAACTCGTCTTGCTGCATTTGGGGTTTTGACAGCGGAACTCCTTGTCAACCTCAACCGGTAGACATTCCATTTTGAAGTCGCAGAATGGGCACTCCGAGAGGAAGTCCAGACCTGCCGCTTCCAAGTCCTCTCTTTGTTGCATGTGCTCGAGTCGCTCGAATGTCTTGTCGCTCAGAACCTGTTGCAACTGTCGCCGGGTGAACGTTCCATTGCAGTCGTCGACTCCGAAACACTTGGGTCTGCATCGAGACTGACCCATCTGCGTCTCGATCTGTTGACGGGGGCAGTCTACGCAGTAGAAGTGGGTTGTGTCTCCGTTGCAACTTATCATGCGGTTGAGAGGAACGTCGTTGAAGCAACATGCGCATTCACCCATTTCATTGTTCATTTGCGCTCGTTTTAAGTTGTCTTCTTCCGCCTTTTCCTCGTCTTTGACCTTTTGGCGTTTGGCTGTAACCTGTCAGTAGGAGGCAGATGAAGGAGACCACACGATCTTCGCTGTTCTGAGACACAGGGTTCGAAGTATTGATCTCCTGGAAGGTCATGGTCACGACATCCCACTTACCAGCTTCAGCTTCGCTCTTCTTCTTCGCTGCGTGCAACTCCTTGGGTATCTGACTGCCTTGCTCAATCAACTGGAGTTCAATACCGCGCTTGATGCGTGATTTGTTTATCTTCGAATATGTCCTGGCAATTTGTCCGTAGTTGCGCACTTGTTGTTCAATGACACCGTAGGCCTTGTAAAGAGTCTTCTGCTGTTTGAGAACGGTCGTGATATGCCGCACGGGTACAGTGAGAAATTCGTCTTTGAGTAGCTCTGTTCTGTGGAAAGTATCGTTAGTACTACGAATGAAAGGGGTGGGAAGGTATAAAGACGACGCGAAGGCGTTGAAGGTGCGTAAGAAAAATGTAGCGGATGACTACAGAATTGTTGTTGCTGTTGCTGTTACTGCGCTGGCCCATAGGCGAAGTGCAATTTCCACGACAGTCGTTCCATGGTTCCAGGTGTAATAAAACGCTCGCTTCACGATCCACCTGGAATGATGGCTGCCAACCAACCCCAACTCTTGACGCCTTAAGACATCACTGAACCATAAAGCTCATAGGGCTGTGTCCGTGAAAGGAGTTGTACTTACGCGTCGTGTTCATAACCGCCGATCTCGGGATCACGCTCGCCCTTCTCGTAGGTGCTCAACTCACCCTCGGCTTCGTTATCCCTCTTTCTCTTCTTGTTCTTCGCGTCATCTGATTCTTTTGGATATGGCTCGCCTTCCAATAACTCCGTGAGGAAATGCTCGCATTGTGCGGTTGTTCGTGTGGTGTCTGTCATCTTTTCTTGGATCAATTTGAGGACGTAATCGACCGAGATGTCCGGCAGCACGCTCACAACCATCTGCAAACAGGCAGCTTCGGTGACCAATGCGATGTCCTCACCCCAATCGGGAGCTCGTCCCTCTGGTGGTGGTCTGTCGTCTTCTGCCACGACAGCGTCAGACGGCGGAACGTCAATGTCTGGAATGTCGGTCAAATCGATCACTTGACGGTCATTTGCCTGAAATTCTGCGCGGAATTCTGCGATAGGGTCATCCAGATCCGGGAAGTCGAGAGCGAATTCTGCTGCAGATCGTGCGTCGAAGGCCTCCAATTCGTGTCTTGCGAGACCCTCGTCCTCCGTCTCACTATCGGAGAGCAAATCAATCACTTCATGATCGCGATGAATGCCAGTTGGAGCCATCGCAAGTGTCCTGTCGTGATAGTCGTAAGGCTAGTTGATGGGTAAACCTTCACCTTGAAGGGTTGCTATCGAGTGTGCGTCTAGACCGAGCGATGTGGAGTTTCTTGAGTACCTTGAATGGGGGGAACCAGATAATAAACATTAATTTGTACCTAGCGGAGAACCTGGGGAAGGAGTGAGGGGCGATGGAACTGCAAACGCGTGTGGTGTTTACGTGATTCAGACCAGCTCAATTCACACGGACGCAGCCTTGTCGCTCACCCCACCAGTTTTCGGAGGAGGCCTCTCACCGACTGATAGGCACTAGCTGAAGGGAAGAAAAAGGAACAAGCGAAAGTATGAGAGTGACAGGTTTCACACTGCAGCGCAGTGGAGTGAGACCTGAGTGTTGCGGGTGCAGGCCGTTGGGAGATCGAGGAGCTATTGCGGCCAGCCCTGAGCCAGCGGAACGGGCAAGGGCACCAGCCAGGTAAGAGAGCAATGGCAGTAGCTATGTGCCACAACAGCGCATGTCAATGAAAAGCCATTACAGTGCCGCCAGCGCTCAGCGAAACAGAAATGGCGCGTCGTCGTGAAAGGATGCTGCGCCGCTCTCAGGGCGGGAGATGGGCGTCTCGCCCAGATGATCGTGCAGTTCGCTCCAGGCCGGCCCCAGGGCTCCGCTAGCCCAACTGCCGCTAACCGCATCATCACGAGCCTGCGCGCGCGTCGCACAGGGCTGAGAAGAAGCAATTTCTGCCATCGGTCTTGGTGATGCTGCCAATGGACGCGCGAAGCTTTTGAGACCATGACATGCAAACTCCCGCTTTACTGCCTGGCCTCATGCAAGGCCCGAGCTACTCGCGAATCGGACAGGCGCACATGACCCGTGGGAAGCTGTGACATCCAACCCTCGCTTTGCCACGGCACACCTCGGGCCGCGAGCAACATGATGTAGACTCGGAATGCCTGGAGGACACATGGAGTCAGCTATAAGATCACTCGGAGCTCAAGGCGGGATGGGGCCACCAGAACGCGGGGCGCCCTTGACTAGACAAAGAACTACAGGTACCAACTTCCTCTTCTTCCTTAGCTATCCGCATCCTACAGCGAAATCGACGTAACTTGGACCCGCTATTTACCTTTCCTGAGTCGTTACTGCCACTTGATCTGGAAGACTGCAGCTGAGCAGGACCGAATCCACACCTGTCACGCCCTACGACAAGCGTAGTCGATAGCTGGATATAAGACCCTAGCTATCTTCGCCAAAGGCCAACCTATTAGATCAAGATTCAACATACATCTATCCTACATAACATACTACAACATGGCCATCGCGTCCATTCTCGAAAACCTCAAGGCTGGTGACTCTCCTGACCTAGAACTCGTTCACCCTACCGAAGCCGAAAAGCAAATACAGTTCAACGCAAACGCAAACGAATGGCGCGGTGCTCTTTCCAAACCTGCATACTTTCGTCGCGAGGCCACACTTTCGCAAACAACCCTAACACGTGATGGCGGCATTTCATACTGGATCCTAGCTGACCCTGACAAAACTGTGTCAGAAGACCCTTGGAACCCAAATGCAGACACCAAACTACCAAAAGGTACCCGGCTACCACTAGCGAGCTGCGAAACAATCCGGAAGAAGGCGCTCGTATGGCAGAACGGAGAACTCAAGGAGGTCATTTGTCATGGGGTCGGCAGTGTATTCTGCCCAAAACCTCTTCGCGGGAAGAAAGAGGGCACCTCGTATGCGAGCAGGATGCTAACGGAGCTTGGGAGGAGCTTAAGAACATATCAGACAGAAGATGGCCAGGAGTCTCTGTTCTCAATCCTATACTCTGACATCGGGAGGGTTAGTAGCTCTGACACTCTATGACGATGTATTGCTAACAAAGACAGGAATACTACGCGAAATTCGGCTGGGAATCTTTTACTTCTTCCCATGTTTCCATCCCTGCGAGCACTTCTCAAGACACGAGCAACTTACCCACGGCCCGACCACTGTACGCGGACGATCTGGAGGAACTATGCAAGATCGACGAAGCCTCCCTCCGCCGAAGTCTGGAGTCGCGACCAAAGGACAGCAACACCGCAGTTGCTATACTCCCCAACATCGAGACCATCCAATGGCACCATGCGCGTGAAGAATTCGTGGGCAACGAGCTACATGGCAAGAAGCCGGAGATCAAAGGCGCGGTCGTCGGTACGGAGAAGGGCAAGCGCGTTTGGTGTTACTGGACAAGGATGTGGTACAACGAGAACCCAGCTGAGGCCAAGGGCAACACACTGCATATCCTGAGGCTGGTCATCGAGGACGATGGCTTGGAGGACTCTTCGGGTAGCATGAACGGCGGATCGGAGAGCAACGGTCACGAAGCTGCTATTGCGGCGCTCATGGCGATGGCCCAGCAGGAGGCGCAGAAATGGAAGATGGAGAACGTGGAGATGTGGGCACCTTCCCCGACGGCGCTGGCAGCTGCTAAGAAGCTGGACCCGACTGCCAAGGTCATTGTGAGAGATCAAGAGAGCATCGCGGCCTTGCAATGGTTTCCAGAACACGAAGGACCGGTTGCTGACAAGATTGACTGGGTCGCGAATGAGAAGTACGGGTGGTGTTGAGAAGCGGAAGGCGCGATCCGGAATCGATAGATTGATAGATTTCCATGCATTGCTGCCACTGTCGAATAGCTCCTAAGGTTGTTGAAGCGATGAGGCCGCCATATGAGCCCGATATTGCAAAAGAGAATTAAGGTGTTGCGGATATCTCCCTCGACCAACTGGCAAGCCAGAAAGGATCAATGAAAATAAATAAAGCCTGTCAGATTGCCATCAACGTCCTGCTTTCCAGTGCGGCCGAAGCACACGACCGGTCAGCTGAGATCATCGCCACAACCGCCGAAGCAGTTGTAAAGCCTCACTCTTGGACATTGAGGCTGATAGTCATCAACCAGGTTGGAGATTCTGTGGCTACTAAGAGTAACTCAGAAGAGGACGTATACTATTAGAAATGATTCTATGAAGTACTGCGCTGCTGTTAGTGATGCTCAAAACGTAGGGGGAGGGGAAGTCCTCACTAGTCGACATGAAAGGGAAGAGGGTTTGGGGACGGGTGCGGCGCTGCTGATATGTTCACGATGGCTTGGCACGCGCTAGCGCCGCACAGACCGAAAGCGACATTTTCGCAGTTTTGTGGGGCGGCAGCCGAGAATTTACCGCCGATGTTCTGCCGGCCCTGCTAGCTGGGCTGCCGGAGTGCTGCCGACTGGCCGTGCGCAATCAAAGGACAATGGTTTCCTGAGCACAACATCATACACATCTCACTTTGTCAAGACGTTCATGAGCCAGAAATCTAGTAAATACCTTCGGCAACGCTTGAAATCTAGAAAGGATGAGTTTTGTTATCAACTGCTGTTCAGAGCAATGCACGATATCTCCAACGTTCAGAGATGTGCTGCGCTTCCATACCACTACACTCTCGCTGCTCTCCATTCAATAGTCACCAATTGTCGGATATCGCCTCTCATCAATCAGCCTCACTGACCACCTTGGCATATTTGGAACAGCAGTTCTCGTTATACCTCTGTGAACCGGCGTCACCCGCTCTAAGATTACGAAGAAGCTGCTTCTAGCTGTACACATTGCTTGCTGTGATCTCTACCCCGGACGTATACATTATGCGTTACTGTAATAGAGTGTCATTACGAAACGCACTGTGTACCTCCAGGGTGTGTCATTGTCTGTATGTTTGCAAAAACGCGCTTCTATGTATGCAGCAACCACAGTATAGCCCGGATGTATTTGCGTCGCTACTCCTACATTCAACTCAATGACTATCATGATCTGGCCGACATCCAGCGTGATGGATCGTCTAGCTCATCTGGTCTGAACCTGAGCCCCACTCCAAGATGGACGGGACCTCTTCCCGGACCGCGCACCAGGTTGACTTTTCTCTCACCGGACAGCGGAGCCCGGAGACTTCACAGTACTTTGACTTTGCCTTCATGGCCTACATAACGTATTGAAGTGCTACCGGCTCTATCATGAACGCAGAGAGTGGGAAATATCAAGCCAACGTATACGTCCAACTGAGCAGATTTGCTAGAGAGCTTCACACCAGTTCGGCCATTATAAGAGGTACATCCTTGAACTTACCGCCATCCAGTCTTCTCGCGTGTTATTATTAGCATGCAGAATGCAAATTATGAGTCGCGACAAGAGACAATTGCTCTAAGACATGTTGAGCAACCTAAAATGAAGTAGAGGCTTGAGGTATCCGATACATTTTTACCGACAGTTCCTCAATCCAAACGTATGCTGAGGTGAGCCAGGCTCTGCTTTGATGACTCCTACAAGACATAATAAGCCTCTGTATGCGGCAAACATGTAGGCTGATCTACACCTATTGAGCACGTACTTCGCTCTCAACGCGGTGTATAGGGCTTACGGCCGCCTTTACTACTGACACAGCTGGTACCGCAAGACGCCACTTAGATTTCACCCCAGTCGGCCTCAATGCCGCTACGAGTCGGCTTCAATGCCGCTACGAGTCGGGACAAAGCCAACCGCTCAAGGGGACACAGGCCCACAGCCAGTGTCCGAACGAAGTGACGGACTAAAAACCGCCTTCAGGGAGTAAAGATGGATTGTCTTTGATGTGATTATCTTCTGACATAATCGTCTTTGACATGAACTCCTGGAGCGCATGTGTCAACAAGCAACTGCTCCTCCTATGTCGGCTTAAATGCCGCTTAGGTGCTTTTCATCGGGTCTTCCAGCTTGCTGGTGGCTCGAGGAAAGAGATCCTTGATGTAGCCTTCTGAGTTGCATATGAGTCGTCGTTCTTACGGCACAGTCCTCTTGTAGTCCCCTTGCTCCACCGGGCCGGCAAGACCTCATGAGCTATTATGGCCTGCGCCAGAGTCGAGTCGAGGTCTTCAGGGTCGTATGTGAGCCGTCGTATTTGTGCCAGACTCTTTTGCAGTCTCTCGCTGTAGTATCTCGGGTTGGATATGAGCCGTCATGCTTGCACCAAAGTCACCCTCTAGCCTCCTCGCTTCGCTAAAGATCAAAAGGCTTCGCGCCTTATCCCAGTTCTGCTGTAGCTGTCTGGGTGCAGTATAAGTCGCCGTTCTTGCGTCTGGATCTTGTTGTAGTCCCCTCACTTGATCGGTTCGAGCAGAGTGTTGTAAGCTGTCGTAACTGCCTGGGTCGAGTATGAGCCATCTTGCTTGCGCCGAAGTGCTCCTGTAGTCCCCTGGTCCGCGAACGTTGAGCATCTCGTAAGCTGTTGTAGCTGCCTGGGTGCAGTAGAAGCCGCCGTATTTGTTTCGGAGGTCTGTTGTAGTCTTCTCGCTCGGCCGAGCTGAGTAGGGGTATGTAGGTTGTCGCGGCATAAGAGGGTAGTTCGTTGGGGATACTGGTGGCAAGTGCGTGGAATCAGGAGGCGTCTTTCTTTGTCCGAGTCTCCTTGGGCTTAATGATCTGTCGTGGCTCGATAGTGTGAGGGTGTACTTGATCGACAGTTTCCGGTGTGTCTCTCGTCGAGCAAAGCTTCTTGCGCTGTTATCGCTGGCTCAAGGGGCCCGCTGCTGTTCGCGCCAGGCCCATCGCGTTCCGCTTGTTTTCCCGAGTCGCTTAGGCTAATGTCGAGTTGGTCGTTCGCGCGTCGGCGGTTTCAAGGAGGGTGGAGCTACCGGATTTGGTGTTTATGATGGCCATGTAGTCCGCGCCAGAGTCACAGTGTAACGGCGTAATGGTGGCAACCAACATACAACCCTGAATGCCCCTCCGTCACATTACTGGCCCTAGATTCTTCTATCGTCGAACAGCGTCGTCTGGTATGGGAGATACGATAAATCTACATGCATCTAATGTACGAATGAAGCTTTCAAGGTTATAACGGCAACCAAATCATGCAGAATAACATCGACCCCCGGATTGACTCTAACGGAATAGCGACCAATCAACTCACAAACAGAACGCGTCGTATACGTTGAGCCTTCGCCGATGGTGTCATTCGTTGGCGCCGACATCGCCATTGATGCAGGCACAGCGCATGGCGGGGTTGGACTCGTGCGTGTGGCGGGGCAGCAGGACGAACGTAATTGCATTCAATGAAACACAAAGGCCTTCGCGGTGTTTTTCCGTTCGTAGACAATCGTCAATCAGACTACGGCGACGCCAATGCTAATCATGCAGCGGCCTAGTCTACGCGTGCAGGCGATCCGGAATTTGACAGGGCGAGACGCGGTCCCTTGACTCAACTGCGATCCCGGAGTCATCACAACATTTTTCCCCACGGGGACTATTACTTCACATCGTCTTTGGGACATACACGACAGCCGTCACCAATTACACTTTTTTACTTTGCATTGCGCTAGATCGTCGATTGGTATTACACATAATGTCCTCACACACAGCATCGCAGCGGTACCTGAGTACCCGGGGAGGATC
Organism: Alternaria ethzedia; assembly: GCF_023757985.1. Lineage (NCBI taxonomy): Eukaryota > Fungi > Ascomycota > Dothideomycetes > Pleosporales > Pleosporaceae > Alternaria > Alternaria ethzedia. The sequence continues at coordinate 656,656 of NW_026056203.1, read as the reverse complement.
CTATGACGTGAGAGCGACCCGGCGACGATGCGCTCAGACGGTTGCTAACAGGACATAGTTCTCCTTCGAGGAAGTCGTCCTCAAGGGCCTCGCTTCGGATGGCGGCCTCTTCATCCCCGAAGAAATCCCCACGCTGCCCGACGACTGGGCGTCCAAGTGGAAGAACCTCTCCTTCGCAGACCTCGCTTTCGAGATCTTCTCCCTCTACATCTCCCCGTCCGAGATCCCGGCCGCCGACCTGAAGGACATCATCCACCGCAGCTACTCCACATTCCGCGCACAAGACGTCGTGCCCACCGTCACGCTCGACAAGGAGAAGAACATACATCTGCTGGAACTGTTCCACGGCCCTACGTTCGCCTTCAAGGATGTCGCGCTGCAATTCCTCGGCAACCTCTTCGAGTACTTCCTCGTGCGCAAGAACCAGGGCAAGACCGGACGCGATCGGGAGCATCTGACCGTCATTGGCGCGACAAGTGGTGATACCGGTTCAGCAGCCATCTACGGTCTGCGCGGAAAGAAGGATGTGTCGGTCTTCATCATGCACCCGCATGGCAAGGTCAGCCCGATCCAGGAAGCGCAGATGACGACCGTCATGGACGCCAACGTGCATAACTTGGCCGTAGACGGCACATTCGACGATTGCCAGGTAGGCGCACACTTCATCATAATCCCAGACACGACTAACACGCCCAGGACTTCGTCAAAGCCCTCTTCGCAGACCCCGAGATCAACAAGACGCACCAGCTCGCCGCCGTCAACTCGATCAACTGGGCCCGTATCCTCGCGCAGATCACCTACTTCTTCTACTCCTACTTCGACCTCATCAAGCAGGAGTCCTTCCTCCCCGCCTCCACCGTCCGCTTCGTCGTGCCCACGGGCAACTTTGGCGACATCCTCGCCGGCTTCTTCGCGAAGCGCATGGGCCTGCCAGCCGAGAAGCTGGTCATCGCCACAAACGCGAACGATATTCTACACCGCTTCTGGGAGACTGGAAAGTACGAGAAGAACCCCGTACATGGAAAGCAGGCTGAGGGCGGTATCCCCGAGGATGGCGCTAAGGCGCACGAGAGCGGAGTCAAAGAGACGCTGAGCCCAGCCATGGACATCCTCGTGTCGTCCAACTTCGAGCGATTGCTCTGGTTCCTGTCATACGACGTGTACAGCTCAAACTCAGATGCGGTATCACAACGACGGAGTCAAGCCGGCGACCACGTACGGAATTGGCTCAACGACCTGAAGACGAACGGCGGTTTCGCTGTCGACAAGCAGATCCTCGAAGCAGCACAATCCGATTTCGCCTCATATCGCGTCAGCGACGAGGAGACCCTCGAGATGATCAAATACGTCTTCAACGCAGAGTCATCGAAGAGCTACGTCCTCGACCCACACTCCGCCATCGGTATCGCAGCTGCGCTCCGCTCAGCTGAGGTATCCAAACCTCCATCCACACACCACATTGCGCTCGCAACAGCGCACCCAGCCAAGTTTGCGAACGCCGTCGAACTTGCGCTGCCAGAGCAGAAGGAGTACTTTCAAGAGAAGGTATTGCCAGTTGAGTTCAAGGGTCTCGAGGACAAGCCGCGAAGAGTCAGCCATGTCAAGAGGTCAGAAGGCTGGCAAGGCGTACGCAAGGTCGTCATTGCAGAAGTAGAGGCAGAACGACAAGCTGCGGAAAGCGGTGCACAGTAGAATGTGGTAGATGAGCTGGGTATAGAAAGGCTTCGTTCCAACATCTTTGCATAGACCAGGAATGGTAGCTCGCCTGAAAATAGATCTCAATTATGTTGTTCATGCTCTGGACTTAACTCAACCGCGAATCTCCATGTTTGAAGTAAGCACTCCCCGCTCTTTTCCGCAGCTTGTCGTTCTGCCTCTACTTCTGCAATAACGACCTTGCGTACGCCTTGCCAGCCTTCTAATGCTGGCTAACCTTACCAATAAACGTTGTTTAGGGATGCGTACCCTCATTGTGTTCTTTAGTCCGATCAACTCATCGTCTCTCATTCAAAACACCATGTTCATAGTATCACCAGCCACCCACTCAACACCCCATTACTTCGACCCCTCTTCTCTATCTCCGCGTCCCGCTCCTTTACATCATCCGTCTCGAACCCCAACCCAGCCCTTCTCCTCACAACCCCAAAGACAGCACTGCTATCGCACCTCCTTCCCTTCCCCTCCCCATAAACCCTCGCCTCCTCCGCAGCCTCAAGATACATCTCTCCGATCCCCAACCTCATCCCGTTCTCCCTCGCAAGACTAACCCCATGACCCACATCCTTGATCCCCAGCTCCAACCCCGAAGAAGGCGCCTGGCCCTCCGGTGGAAAGTAACTCCCACTAGTCAACCGTTTCGACACGCCGTGTGCATACGCACCGAAGTTTTCTCCAATCAGGGTTTCGAGGACGGTAGAGTCGAGCCCGGTTTTAGAAGCCAGCACGTGGGCTTCACTGAGCAGAAGCATGAGACCTGCGGTTATGAAATTGCTTGTTGTTTTCAGCAACAGCGCCTGAGATGGTTCTTCACCCACTCTAATCACCGCGCGTGCGATCACGTTTTCAAGGAAGGGCAGGATGGGAGTGATGGCAGATGGAGGCCCCGCAATAGCCATCAGCAAACGCCCGGCTTGGGCGAGGGGTGTGGCGCCGAAGACGGGGGCGGCGATGTAGGATGCGCCGGAGGAAGTGAACTGCGCTGTTATGGCTGATGTGGTGGTGGGGTGGACGGTTGTTGTGTCGATTACGGTCTTGGCTGTAATGGGGCCGCTGGAGAGGATGGTGGATATTATCATTTGGAGGGCTGTGTCGTCGCTTACCTGGGGGATGTTGGTGAGATGGGTTTATATTGGGTATGGTGAAGACTCACGGAAACGAATATCACATCGCAGTTTTGAACCAATTCTGTGACCCCCGAACAGGGCGTGCCTCCGATGTCTTTCAGGCTGTCACCTCGTGAGAGGGTTCGGTTCCAGTACTTCAGTGGTGGTAGATTGTGCTGTGAGAGATGTTTCTGGATGTTGGTCGCCATGGCTAGGCCCATTGATCCTAGGCCTATCCATCCTAGGCGAAGAGGTTGTTGTATGGACATATTGACCGGCTGTAAGGTCGCGTGTTTTGCGTTGGTCTGAAAGACGGTGGATTTGAATGCTACACTTATCCCCAAGGTGAGGTGACTCAACTTGAAGCCGTGGGTATGAGTATACATGCACACGAATCGAGTATGCAGTACACTAGTATGTATTAGGCAAGCGACTATCTGATACAACCGGATATTCCAGGAAGAGTGTGGTCGCGGACAAAACTTACAGCCTTGCACTATCTTAGTATACCAGAGTGGGATACCTTGTGTAAGGCCAGCAAAAGTAGAACTACGAAAGGATCCTCTACATTGCACGCCATCAGTGTAGCTTGTAACAAGAGCTCAATGCCGAATGATACCATTCCTTGTGTTTTGTCAATAATGTGAATAATACAAGTGATGCATGGAGGACCCCAAACTCCTGGCTATGCTGATGATCGTAGATGAAAATGAACCAATCTCCAATAGTCCTGTTTATACATCTCGCGACCAAACCGTGACGAAAATTCGCCCTACCCTACTCCCCTCGTGTTTGTTTTTGGATCCAAGCTGTCACTTTAGATGCCGAGCGCTGCAATAGCACTGTCTTCAGAGGCAACGTATCTCCAGAAGTCTACTCTTCGTCCTCATCATCGTCGACCACACGTCTCCGCTTCGTCCGGCTAACGACCACCTCGTCGTCGTCGTCATCGTCGGCAGCAACACCACCCCGTGCTCGCTTGGGACTCGCGGCAATACCCTCATCTGGATCATCGTCGTCGTCCACGATCTCCGGCTCCTCGTCACTAGCGGCAATGAAGTCATCCTCTTCGTCGTAGTCGTCCTCGCGGTTCCTCCGTGGGCCACCATAGTCTTCGTCGTCACTCCAGTCACGCTGTAAGCCACCCTTCTGCGCGTTCTTCTTCCGAGCCGGGCGGTCTTCCAATCCGTCAATGTCGAGACCTCCTGAAGCGCGACCGCCGGTGCGGCCCATGGTGCGGTTTGCGCGCTCTGCCTGACGCGCTTCGTGCTTCTCGCGGGCGCGCAATTGCCTCTGCTTCTCCTTGAATGTAGCCTCTTCGCGTTGTCGGCGGAGCTCGGGGTCTTCGTCCACGTTGATGAAGGATATGGCTTGGTCGGCATCGTCTCGGCCCTTTGCTGCGACCTTGGCAAGGTCGTTTTGCAGCTTTTCCAGCGCGGCGTCTTTCGTGTTCGATGTGGGTACGACGTTGAGGGATGCCGTGAGCTTGTTCGTGACGCGCATAACGTTCGCTTCCTCGTACGGCGCAACCAGGTATGTGTAGCTCTCCTTCTTCGCGCTTGTCTTGCCATTCTTCTCGTCTCTGACAGCCGTTGGTGTGGGAATCTTGGGGTTGACTTGCGGTGGGGCTAGGGTGTTCGCATCGATGTCGTACTGGGTTGTAGGGTCGGTCGCAAGTTGAAGGGTAAGGGATCCATCCGACCACCTGAGGATTCGAGCATTGGACTGTAGGACGGCGTTGTTCGAGGGTGAGCGTCGCCATCTGACCGTGGTCATGGCGGTGTTGTAGGCTGAGAAGTGCTCAGACGCGGCGAGCTTGGAGTGGTGGTCTGTAGTCGGCGGCTGGAAGGTCTTGTGATCGAATGCTTTGTCTTCGAAGGATAAGAAGCGCGGAACTTTCAGAAGGTAAAGCTCGTTGTCGGTGGGCTCGGGAACGGGATGTCGCGCCAGGTCGGCGTCCATGTAGGCAAATGTTTGTTGCTCGACCTCTTCCACAGCTTCTGGTGCCCTGACGCGATCTGCCCGTCCCTCATCGTCGCCTGAATCGAGCTCTGCATCATCAAGCTTCCGGTGCTCACTAAACACGTCAGTCTGATACTGGTACTGGGTTCTTCGCGACCTACGCTGGCGCATCTTCACCTGCATCCCCGTCTCCGTCGCCAAACAAGTCATCCTCATCATCCTCGAGACCGTTGTCCTCCACGGTATTTAGCGGCGTGCCATCGTCGGCATTCCCAGCAGGAGTTGCCTGGCCATTGACTTCTTCGTCGGAGAGCTGGCCCGCGTCGGACATGGTCGCGGTTGGTGGTTTGCTGGTGCTTCTGTTGGTACCGTATCTAGACTCTTCAAGACAGCGACGCGACCGTAGACCTAGAGTTGCGAGTAAATTGACGAGATAGATGCGGTAAAGGTACGCGCACCGACTGATGGCCGCGATGAACAAAGTTGCGACCAGTAACCCGTGAGAATCGCGCTATCCCAATCCGTCCTAGCGTGCCGCCCCTTCTCGATGCAGCCCTTAGGAGAGTGGGCCCAAAAAGCGTGCCCGCTCGAGACGTATCACCAACATCCTCCCCCTCAATCCTCTTGCATACCTTCATAAGCCGGCCTCTCTAGGTGCATTGGACGTATCCGCCCCGTACCCCCCACACTAAATTCCACGAATCCGCAAATCATGGCCTCTTTTTTCGCAAACGTGTAAGTTGCTTGGCACATGCTCCCCTTCCTCAAATGCTCGCGCCTCCCACCCCCAGTCCACGGCCTGAAACATTCAGGCATTTGCTGCATGTCGTCTCACGATTTCACTTTCTGATATGCACCACTTTTCGGCATCTCCCTGCCGTCTTATTGTGTTATAACTTGCGTCCGTCGGAGCCTGAAGTTGTCTTTTCCTCATTCTAACAACTTCACCGATAGTCGCCAAGGATTGGCTGGTCGATCCAACAAGGGCCAACAGCAGCAGGGCAAAGGTGGCTCCGCGTCGCCAACCACTCCATACTCGGCTTCACCAACAAACCAACAACCTCCAGGCCAACCGCCTATGCCCCATTCTCCCGCTCTATCCTCTGCCATGTCGTTCGAAAGCCAAGGTGCTCCGTCGGATGGGTCCGTGCCGTCTGGCTCCCGCAGACCGCCTTTCTTCTTCCGCGAAGAGTACTCCAACTTGATCGTCAAGGGTAACTTTATGACTTTGGCTGCGAAGCCGAAGCTAGTCGAAGAGGGCGAATGGCTTGCACATCAAGGTACGTTTATACTTTTCAATGCCCCGATATCGCTAAGCATGTGACCAGTTGTCGAGCAGTACAGGCTACTCGAGCAAATGATTGAAATCATCAAGGTAACAGACGACCGGACAGGCAAGCCTGTCTGCAACCCAGATACCTGCCCTACCATGTCTGCCAGCGGTCACACATACACCTGGCTGGACAACAACAAGAAGCCCATCAAGATCCCCGCAATCCAGTACATCAACCTCGTACAAAAGTGGATCGTGGGCAAGATCAATGACCCCAACATCTTCCCCACAGACACCACGGCCATCTCTATCGGAGCATCAACCTACGCTTCCGGTTCCATGACACCAACCTCGACGCCACAGCCTCTCGGCCCAACCAGTTCCAATGCCTCAATGTCCCAACTCGCCGGGCGCGAGTGGCTCGGCAAGTCGTCTGGCTTCCCTGAGACGTTCGAGGGCGACATCAAGAGTATCTACCGCCAGATGATGCGATGCTATGCACACATCTACCATGGCCACTGGCTGGACCCCTTCTGGAACGTGAGTGCGTACAAGGAGCTCAACACGTGCTTCATCCATTTCATCAACGTCGGCAAGCTGTTCAACTTGATCGGCGACAAGGAAATCGAGCCCATGCAGCCGCTGGTCGACCTCTGGGCTGAGAAGGGTCTGCTTCCGCCAATCACGGCGGCCAAGGAGGCAGGTGGGCAGCAGGCTGCACCCGCGTCTTGAGCGACAAGAGTATTCCACTTAAGTAACGAAATGGGCGCCATTTGACATGGAACACCACATCAGCAAGCTATCAACATTTATCGCCTTGCATGGGTAGCGTGAGGGGTCTGGGAGGGGACGATTGGCGTTCTGGCATGTATTACGATTTGCGCAATGTAGCCCTACATGTGAATAGAGCAATGAACAGTTTCAGACAATTTCTCGGGTCACCACACATGCAGTCAAAACAGCAGCTAGTAAGAAGAGACTCAAATTTGATAGTACCACGTAAAGTAACCAGAGAACTGATTTCCCAACGATCCCAGAAACGAAATGTCATAGTACTTCACACAAACTCCAATGGCGAAAAGAGAAGAGAAACCATGTGTCTCCGCTCCACCATCCGATCTGACATTTGACACCGATGCAAATACATTTCATGGGTCCGTGGTTTTGTAGAGATGCGTCATGGCTGGGCTCTGCCACAACGATGGGGCGTGCGTTCGTTATAAGAGGTCTGTGCTAGCAGACGGTTGGCATTTTCGTGACTCGCTATGTGACGGTTCGCGCTCGCCGAACTTAGTTGTGACCGGCCTTGCGGAGAGAGTTGCTCAACCACTCGAGACCCTCGTAGAGACCGTCACCGGAGGTAGCGCAAGTCGACTGGATGTACTGCAGGGGGTTAGCTGACAGGCGTTTGGAGCAGGGGGGACCCGGAACATACCCAGGCACGTTGTCGGAGGCTGTGAAGACCAAGCTTGTCGGTGATCTCAGCGGCGTTCATGGCGTTCTGACGCATTGTTAGTCGTTTGGACATTTGTGTTCACGGCTCTTGAAACCTACAGGCAAATCCTGCTTGTTGGCAAAGACAAGGAGGAGAGCGTCCCGCAGCTCGTCCTCGTTCAGCATGCGCTGGAGCTCCTCACGCGCCTCAACAACACGGTCGCGATCGTTGCTGTCAACGACGAAGATGATACCCTGGGTGTTCTGGAAGTAATGCCTCCACAGAGGACGGATCTTGTCCTGACCGCCGACATCCCACACGGTGAACTGAATGTTCTTGTACTCGACGGTCTCGACGTTGAAACCTGTAGGTCGAAGAATCAGCGCATTGTCCTGATTGAGCTCATGCTGCACATCGCGACGTACCGATGGTGGGGATGGTGGTGACGATTTCACCAAGCTTGAGCTTGTAGAGAATGGTGGTCTTTCCGGCAGCGTCAAGACCGACCATGAGAATGCGCATCTCCTTCTTTCCCCATAGCTTATCGAACAGCTTCGAAAATGTGAGACCCATGATTGCGGTGGGTGTGTGTGGTAGTGTAGGGCGGGTGAGTTGGGAGGCGGTGTATAGACTCTCGAACCTGCGACACTAGTTGTCAGAAGAGGGTTGAGGAGAGTATCGTGGCCTTATCGGCTGGTATTGAGCACGGTGACGGGAGTCGCATGGCCGGCGCAGCCATGTTGGGCGCCCGTTGCGGAGTCGACTCGAGGCCACGAGGGAGCTGGCCAGGCGCCGGCTACGGGTTGGGCAAAGCAAACGCAGAAAAAACAATGCAGCGGCGATTGACTTACGGACAGGTTCAAGAGAGTCGGTGGTATTCGGGGATGGGGCGGGTGGATGTGATGTACTCTAAACGATGCACAGGAAGGGCTGCGTTGAAGAGATGTGGTGGAAAGCGCGGCGAAGTCTGGGCACTGTTCGTAAGCTGGCAAGTGCCACTGACACGTGACAAGGGCGGCGATCGCTTATCGTCGTTTTGTTGAAGGAGTTGCGGTGAGAGGCTTCTTGCTTGCAGCTATTCCTTTACTTGGAACGCTTCTTATGATCGCTACTAAGAACTTGACACGTTTTGGCTCTCCTGAAGGCCGGATGTGGAACCCAAGGCACCCATTTATGTTCGGTTGGGCGATCAGCTGCCCCGGGATTGCGTGAGCTCCAGGACCCACAGCTATCCGCACTACTGACTGGGCAACCGCTGTATACTGACGTCTGGCCAACGCGACGTGTAGTTCGTGAGATATTCTGGGTCGCATTGATCAATGCGCATGCGTTTGTCTTCCAGGGCGACCGAGGGACGCGGACCACCCAGAACACCTTGAAGTCTAGCGACGGGACGGTATGGTTCAACCACATCAGTAAGTCGAGGCGCATTCTCCTGGTTTAGGCATCAATAGTCCAAGAGGACAACATCACATCATCGAGTGGATACATGGTTATTGCAAGGCAGCATTGACATTGATGTCGCATCAGCTAATTTCGCCGTATCCTCGTCACCCGCATCTGTCTTCTGCTCCGGTCGTTCATCTAGCTTGTCGCTCGAGTATCTCGACTACCCTGACTCCATCCGCGAACCTAGGCCTCGGTGGCCATGGCTCCAGCAGCCCGGATGATAGTACGGAAGCACAGCGAGACGCTTGCAATCCAAAGGCCACTGCGAACAAGTGTAGGCGCCTGAGTCGAAGTGGTGATGTAGGCGGCAGTGTAGGCGACCCTGACAGCTAGGAACGAAGCGCTGAACGAAGCGAGCTCGCCCTGCGGCAGGCCAGCAATGTTACCAAGGATGACGGCGCCCATGAAGAGAGGAAGGTTCTGTTACTGTTAGCTTGACGGACGTTGCAACAAGACTCGATCAACTCTCACCTCCATCCCGTTGGCATGACAGGCCTCCATACGTTCGTACTTGGCGTAGGTCTCAGCAGGCAGGCGCTTCTTGAGCTCGGCCTTCATGTCGTTGGAGCGCGGGCTTCGGTTGTCCCATTCGAGGAGATTGCCCCGAGTAGCGACACTCACAGCGAGAGCGTGAGGCAAGAACGAGACTGATTATCAAGAAACTAGGTTAAACTACCGATTGAATGTAATCTCTCACCGGACAGCATGTACATACGGATGAGGTAGGCTGGAATCGCCAAGACCGAGGCGTTGTAGCCGTCGAGGAAGGAAGGCATGTTGTTCTTGCGAGTGTCTGGCTGTTGTTAAGGTGTCGTGTGTTGGTAGAGGAAGAAGGAAGATCTGTTGTGAGCGAAAAGCTTTATTCGTCTTGTGGGGCTGTATTCCGCGGTGACTGCCTTAAGAAGTGAGTACCCCAGGTGAAGTGAGAGTGACTAGCACGGGTGCTCTTTCCTTGCGAGGACACGTCCTACGGACCGCCGTGACACCGCTACGTGAATGTGGAAGTCGCGCACCTGGGCAGTCACGGACAACAGCGCTACACCTCATACAAGGAAAAGATCGATCAGGCCTGCAGCCTACATTAACATAGAAACATGCAAATCAGATAGCCTAAGGTCTACGCTCCAGGGTGTTCAACTTTCTCCATGAATGAGCTGGCTAGGTCAGATCGTGAAGACATTGCGCACTCAACCTCAGGTGTCTATAGGGCCACAGGGTGTACGAAAAAGACCCTGCAAGGGTCTCAAGAATTCTGGAGGAGGCAAGCGAATTGATCCTTGGTATCCGGCAGGCTATCTCTACAGCTCGCTGACTGTCACTGCGGGGCGGGATGTATGCCCCACCTCCAGGGTTGTCACCATACCCATCGTCCCCTCCGTACATTGTTTTCTCCACGCTATACCTTCATCTAGCGATTACATCCGTATTTAACACATTGCACAAACGCATGATACGTTACGATTGTTCGGAAAGACCGCCTCAACGATACCAAGCCTTATTCAGCCGATCAACATGGACGTCACGAAAAGTGCTCCTCGAGAAGTTTGTGCTGTATGCTGGGGAGTTTGCGGATTCGCATCAAGCAGAGAGAATCTTGAGATGGCCACAAGTCTAGATGGTCTCACTTCATTTTGTCAGGCGCGAGACTTACTTGCAGCATCAGCTCAATGTGAAATGTGTGACTATCTGTTCAACGACGCCAAAAAGGACACCAGTCGTTTCGATCTAGATGCAAGAATCGCCATCAACATACAGTTTTCTAAGTTCGGAGGAGTAGAGAGTTTTAAAGGTTCTGTCGATAATGTAAGGATTTTTACGAAGGTAGAGGGGAAAGATTCACGTTGGTTCGCAGACTCAGGCTGGTCGGAAGAATTGGGGTTTATTACATGGTCGGTTCTGGCTCGCCGTGGTTCGTATCCCGCCCGCAACCACGACTTAGCATCAACTGACATGGTTTGTGATACTCAGATGATCCTGCGGCAGCAGAGATTAGATGTTCTCCAGTCAATCACGACGTCAGCTCTAGCACCAAGCAAGCTAAATCCTGGATTGAAGAGTGCAAGCAACTTCACAAGCACTGTCCCGAACCCGCTATTCCTCTATTACCAACAAGAGTTTTAGATGTCAGCGAACAAGCTATTCGACTGCGTATTTCTAACGGCGAACGGTGCCATTACTGTGCTCTAAGCTATTGTTGGGGTGGTCCACAACCGGTACGGACGTTGGCCGAAAACATAGAAAGCTACAGAGCCGGCATCCAAGTCTCGGCTCTACCACAAACTCTACAGGATGCAGCATCTTACACGCGGAAGTTAGGGGTCAAGTATTTGTGGATCGACTCACTCTGTATCGTGCAGGACAGCGTAGATGATAAGCGTCAAGAAATTGCGAGGATGGCAAGCATTTATCAAAATGCATTCGTCACCATCGCAGCTACGAACGCACCAAGATGTGTAGACGGCTTTCTATCGAAAAGACGCAGACCGAGTCACGAAACTTTTGTCGGGGATCTTCCCTGGAGCTGTCTAGATGGCAAGCTTGGGAAGGTGTCCTTGCACCGCCAATCTGCTAGGAAACCGCGCGAGGAGCCACTCGAAGGAAGAGCATGGGCCCTGCAAGAGTTTTTGCTTTCTCCACGCGTACTATCTTTCTCCTCACAACAGCTAGTGTGGGAGTGCCAAACCGTCAGATACACCGATGGAGGAAACCCTGAGTCACGGGGATCCCATGAGGAGATGGGCAAAATCAGAACAGTACCATCCATGTTATCACCCTTGACAGCTGCATTGGTTTCGCAGTCTCCGCACAGTACGTCCACGCATAAAGTATGGAGAAACGTCGTGAAAGACTTTACTCGAAGGGAAATGACTGAAGAAGGCGACAAGCTTCTGGCAATTTCCGGCATTGCCCAGCAACTCCATCTCATGACGGGAGACGAATATCTAGCTGGGTTGTGGAAAGCGTCTCTAATGTCAGAGTTGATGTGGTCCCACAACATGATGTTCGACGTTGCCAAAGGTCCCCAACTCGCTAGACGACCCGAGACATATCGTGCGCCATCATGGTCATGGGCTTCTGTTGAGGGAGCTATCGAATTTTGTGGGTCACCGAATTACCCGAAGCCAGTAGCACAAGTCATACAGTGTGAGGTCCTCTTGACAAACTCGAGCAAGCCATTTGGGGCTGTCATTGATGGTCGTTTGGTAATACGAGGGCTGTTACGTTCGCTGGAAACAGACGAAGTTCTCCAGTACTTCGACCTGGGCCCTACTAAATTTACAGGGGCAAGGATACCCCGAATGATCCTAGACGGGAACGAAGTTTTGCCAGTCTCCAGTGCAGTCTCGCTGCCCGACAGCATTTCAGGTGATGCTCAAGTCGATCAGCGCATATGGTTACTGGAGATGGGTCGCTACCACGCATATCCTTGCGGCTTTGTCCTTCGCCAGGCTTCTCAAAAAGATCATCAATCATTCCGTCGCATTGGCTGGTTCGATACTAGGTCGCCATGGTTCGACGCAACATGGTGGACCCGCGATACCTCTATAGAAACAATCACGATAGTTTGAAGAAGATTAGGAGCCACTTCAGCTCGAAGGGATGGGAGGATACGCGAATGTGAACACACGCTTGATATCCCAAACTCCAAGACGCCCAAAGACTGTTCCATGTATGTACTATAAGATGGCTACATGTCATTCAACACTCCTTCAACAAAGCTTCCAATTCCTTCTAGGGATCGGCAGGTGGCAGAGTATCTTCACATATATAACGCACCAAACAGCCTGTCGGCCCACCGACGCACTCCTGATACGGCTCACATTCTGCGCACGGCGGTTCGAAAGCCCTACAATACTCTGGGTCGGTACACGTAAGGCCCCGACAATCTGTAGCCTGCGGCCTCAACCCCGTCTTGTCCTTTGGCTTCGAGACCATCGTGCTCGGGTCGAGAGGGACAATGAACTCAGGAACAGTCCACAGTTGAGCTTCATCGGTCACTGCAAGTCCGTCGACGCCGGCCCATTTATTGCGCTGGTCAGGGTACTTCCAGGCGACGAATTCTTCGACGTGATGGGCGGAGAGTTGAATGTAGTCAACTACTTCGGTACGAGCGGGGTTGAGTCGGCGCAGAACTCCGTCATATCCTAGCACACGGACGCCAATATCACTCTCAAGCATCATGAGGGCATCTCTGAGGGACTGAGTATGTATATTAGTATCAATCATTCGCGCTGTATGTTTCGTGCAGACATACCATTGCGTCGTCATATTCAGCAGGGAGACTTCGGATTCTTCCCACGAGTAGAAATGTCGCCGTTGCAGATAGGGCAGTTGAGAGCTTCATAGTAGCAGCAGACGAAGCAGTGTTGTAATGGATATGATGTAGAAATCTGGCTCGATAGATCGTGCAGTTCAACATAGACGAAAGTTCATACTTTGTAATCTTAAGCTTGACTCGTCGAGGTGCTTGAGAATCAGCGCACCCATGCTACATACGTCGGCATCATCGTCATTGTTGGCAATCCGAACGGTCTGAGTAAGCGAAAACGGAGCGTTAATATAAAGTCACGTACACTGCGTCTCGCTTCTTGCTTTTCCCCTCTTCGCATCGACTGTGCCACGCCCAGGCAGCTCTACGCAGCAACAAACTCCCAATCACCAAGTATTCACCGTAAGCATTCCTTCTTCACTCCCTTGACATGCTTAATCTCTAACACAGGCTATATTGTCTCTCAGCCTAAATTGCCTCATTTTAGGGCTGAACAGCAGATCACGCATCATGTCGACACCACGTCCGGAGGTGCGACCAGATCAAGAAGTAGCGGGGAAACACGAAGATGATCCTGCCTCTTCAAGTCAAGCAGAGCCACAAGCTGCAGAGCATGACGATGTCACTTCACACGGTGCTGCTCCAGCTGACATAGAGGGTCAGCCCAGTGCCACGGATGAGCTCCGCGAGGTACTCAAATTGTTGAAGAGACCACCGCACGGAAATCACACCCGAGGTCTCTGCAACGACGGACTTGTCAGATACATGGTCTGGTTGCCAACACCAGAAGATGAAGTAACTCGCCAAGGTGTATACGATGCCCAGCCGTTATCTCCTAGGATGATCAAGCGGTGGCTTGACCGAAAGCCATGGAGCCAGGCAGTCGAGGATCGCTTCCGCGGAGTAGACGGGCGAAATGTTCCCAAAGAGTAAGCCGTACCTGGGTATCTCCATGCACTATACATTTTATTCAGTTTTGCTGATCGTCAGTGTTGTGTAGACAATGGCTAAATCCGCCTCCGGGGGTGTTGCCGTTCCCGGGAACGCTTAATGAGCGCATGGCTGCGATTAAGCAGAACCAGTTAGAACGGAAGGAACAACAGAAGGAACTCGAAGAGAAGATTGCGCGTGGAGAGATTGATAAGTCTGCCCTTGAAAAGCATTGTACAAGCTGGGACGTGATAAGTGACTATAATCTTGATCCACGCTAGGTCGGTTGATGAGCTCAGCATCAGCTTCTGCTGGGCAAAGAAGTTCGGGTGCTACAAGTTGTGCCTAGAATAGCAAAATCTACCTTGAGGTCATTCGTTCAAATCTTCGCCTAGAGATTCAGGCCTGACGACAGTGTGTTCTTCAAACAACTTTATGATGCAAATACAACTCGTTCAGAACTTACTTCCAGTGAGCCGACCCCCCAAACATCCAATAAGATGTGGTCGTACCTAGGTAGTCTCAAATAAAGATGCGAATAACAACAGCCAGAGCGAATGTCTCGTAGTCTTTAGAGAAAGTTGAGCAATAGGAAGATGGTGCATGAAAGTATTGGCAATGCCAGATCGGGAAGTGTCAAGACCGACGACGTCACCGCCCACTGGGCCAACCTGGACAGCCGCCACGACTTACAATCCTCCGATGAGAGTGACGGAAGACCAGATTCAAACATCCGGGGCGTGATGAGAAAATGAGAAAACCAGGGAGGTGTGTGCTTTGCATGTCGGCGGCTTCGCGCCGGCCGACTCCCGCTCCGGGACCCACTTAGCGTAGGCAGATTCACTTTCAGATCGATCCACAAGGTACACGACACCTTTTTCGATGCAAGCAGATCTCCACCTTCGACAACAACGCCCATCTCATCTTGGCGAGCTTAAGCGTATCTAGGCATGTACAAAGTGCAGGTGGTGTTGGCGACTCTCAACGCTACCTTCCCTGGGCAGGCCTCAGCCCACCTGGGCATATGAGATGACATCAGAGAACCTGAAATGGTTCACAGGTGGTTGGGAGCCTAAACTAGATCACTGAACAAAAGAGCACATACGCGTCGTGCAAGGAAGAAACTGAACAAATTTGCAGACTACACTAGGACAAGGCAAGGAATTTGGAAAATCTGGTGTCAACGTAGGCTCCAGGATGCTCAGTATTCCCCTGTATGAGGTGCATGTACCTGGATGTTGACGTGTGCAGCGGACGGAAAAGGATACTTCCAGACTGGTCTCAGATCTCCAAATCCCGGTACAATTGACTAGGTCCCTCGACGGCGCGGCGGAGAGTATACCGAAAGAAAAAGAATGGGGATTTCGCTGCGCGTTATGACCTAACGGGCGTTGTGGGTTCATTCCCGTGGGTTCAATGCCGAAAGAGCCTCGTGTATGTATGACAACATCGCAACATAGCGCAACATGTTGAGTCAAGCGTCGGAGTTCTTGAGGTGCGTTTCTGCGAGATGACAATGATGGACTTGGCTTTACGTAGTGGAGACTGGAGTCGCGTTTTGCATAAAGAGGAAGAGGCTCCCGGCTTGGAAAAAGCAGACACAGACACGAAAAGCTTCGACCTCATCTTCTGAGCTTCTAGTCATTCCATCAATCTGCAGCAATCATGCCCAGCTCTTCGCAACAACCTCTCCGCCAATCTGGCATCTATCATAACCTTCCCACCTTTGACTCGAGCGCGAGGGATCTCAAGGCCATAGTATGCGGAGCGACAGGAATCTCAGGCTTCAACACCATCCGCTCTCTCCTCGACACGCCCGACCGCTGGTCCAAGATCTACGCCCTATCCCGCTCGCCAATCTCCAAAGAGCTCCTCTCTTTCCTCACAGACGAGCAGCGCGCCCGCCTTCAGCACATCTCCATCGATCTCAGCTCTCCCAGTGATGAGATCGCCAAATCGCTCAAAGAAGCGGGCGCGGAAGCCGACTACGTCTTCTACTACGCCTATCTCCCTCCCGGCAACGGAAAAAGCGACATGGACCCCAGTTCCGCCGAAGCTCTAATCGAAGCCAACGTGCCCCCCTTCAAAAACTTCCTCGGCGCCCTCCCAATCGCTAACATCAAGCCCAAGCGCTTCTTGCTACAAACTGGAGGCAAGAACTACGGCATGCACATCGGCCGTGGCCGCAACCCCATCGTCGAATCAGACCCCCAGCCCAAACACCTCAGCCCAAACTTCTACTACCACCAAGAAGACCTACTCTTCAAGTTCTGCGAGCAACACCCAGAGACAGACTGGAACATCATCATGCCCGCAGCCGTCATCGGCGCCGTGCAAAGCGCAGCCATGAACACCTTTCTTGCATACGGCGTGTATGCCGCTGTCCAAGCGTATAGGAAACAACCTCTTCAGTACCCCTCAGACTTCCACAGCTGGCAATCCGGATACACGCATTCCACCGCGCGTCTAACCGGGTACCTGAGTGAATGGGCGGTGTTGGAGGACTCAGCCAAAAACCAGCGCTTCAACGCTCAAGACGGCGAGCTCATCAGCTGGGACCGATTCTGGAACGAGCTTGCCCGTTGGTTCGGCGTCGACACTGTGCTTGGCCCTGAGGAGGACGAGTCGAAATACGAGAGCAAGTACTTTGCTGGCGGTAAGGACTGCCCACTTGGCTACGGTCCCCCCATTGAGCTCAAACTGGCACACTCGCTGTGTAAATGGGCGGAGGACCCTGCGGTGCCGAAGGCCTGGGAGGAGATGATGGAGCAGTCGAACGGGCAGCTGACGGTCAACATCCCGGAGAAGGACAAGCAGACGTTGGTTATGGCGGACTTTTCTTTTAGCTATCTGGGTACGC
Source organism: Alternaria ethzedia (assembly GCF_023757985.1). Classification (NCBI taxonomy): domain Eukaryota; kingdom Fungi; phylum Ascomycota; class Dothideomycetes; order Pleosporales; family Pleosporaceae; genus Alternaria; species Alternaria ethzedia. Next base: position 639,655 of record NW_026056203.1, on the reverse strand, counting down.
TGTCTGGCACTAAGGTGCGCAAGTTTGGGTTCAGTGGGTTTGTTGATACTATCGAGAGTGTATTTGAGACGTATCAGGATATGGCGAAGCTGGGTATGTTGCCGCCTATGAAGGTCGATTCTGCGAGGGGGCTTGTGTAGGGGTAGTTGGTGGCTGTTTCTTGTCACTGTGGCTCCTCGCTCATCACTAACAATCCTTTGAAAAAGTATTCTTATATAGAATCCGTACATACTATACATCAATGGCCATGCTAGATGCAAATCTACATCAAATCCTTCACGCGCTCTTCGCTCTCCCTGATCCACTGATCCAGCAGCTGCCTATTCCTCGGCTTGAACCCGACTTTGAAGTACTTTGGTTCAAGCGTCAAACTGGTTGGAATATCATTCGCATCAAGGCAGTCCATGATCGCCTCATCCCGCGGGTCCACCGGTGGCGTAAACTTGAAAGCCGAGATCAACCTCACAAAAGCAGTAAACAGCTCGCGGTTAGCGAGATGCGAACCAACGCACATACGCGAGCCGGCACCATATCCATAATGTGGTGTTCCCGCACCATCTGGAACGTCGAGGTAGCGCTCTGGATCGAATTTCTCCGGGTTCTTGAAGTGCTCTGCGTCGTAGTCGGCGGCGTATGCATTCATGTAGAAGGTCGTTCCCGCTGGGATGTTGACGCCGTTCCATTCGATGTCCTTGATCGAGACCCTGGGTAGGCAGATGGGAATGACGGTCCAGTATCGCAGTATTTCTTTGTATAAAGCGGTGATGTACGGGATCTTCTCCTCGTGGAGACAACGCTCCCAGGCATCGTTATTGGGGTATACTTTCATGATCTCATCGTATGCGCGTTGTTGAATCTTCTGACCTTCGGGGGTTGCGAGTTGTGCGATGCCCATGATGAGGTTCCCTGGTACGGTATCAAGACCTGCCGATACCATGGTCAAGCAGATTGACTTGATCTCGGCTGTCGTGTGTTAGTGCGAAAAAGAATGAGGGGAAAAGCTCTCAACATACCTCTGTTCAGCTTCGCATCTGGGTCCTTCATGATATTGCCAGTGATGCAAGGCTTATCCGTACCCTTCTCAATCTTCTCGGTCAGTGTGTTGAGAAGCTTGTCCATGTACACATCTCGCCTCTTTCGGAAGCTGTTCGCCTCGTTGCTCTGGCTGGGGAAGAGTCTCAAGAGTGGCACATAGTCTTGCCAGTTGTTGCTTGTCGATCTGAAGTTTCCTACACCACGCTCAACCTCCACGATCTCCTTCAGCAGAGGCGCGTCCTTGTTTCCGTCTATCCTGTACCCGTAGTTGAGCGTCAAACTGGTGTTCAACGCATATCGCTGCCAGTATGGTCGTGGGTCGAGATCCAGCTCTCCACCCTTGCTATCGTACAGTAGTTCTTTTATTGAGACTGTGGATTCGAGATCGATGAGTGGCATGTAGGATTGTACAGCAGGACGGTTGAGCGCCGTGGCAGCGGCCTTGCGACGGTTCTTCAGGGACTCATCCCACGGTGAAGTACCGATGGTGAAACCTTGGGAAGAAGACACCACTTTGTGGAACGTGTGGAGCATAGGTCGAGAGATCATCGCTGACTGGTTTGTGATCCAGAGATGGCGGACGGAATCGAACGAGTTCGCGAATACGATCCTCTAGATACTCGTGTTAGCATTGACGCTTACAAAAGTATGCTGACTCCATGCGAGATCCAAACTTACCCTGTTTCCCATCCTCACTTGAAAGACCGGGCCATACTTCTTCGCCCACCCTTGCGCTACTTTCGCATGGTTCGTACCAAGCTCGTGCAAGCTTCCAAAAAGAGGTAGGCCAGGGACTTCTGGCAGTCCCTTAATATGTGGTGTATCAGTTCCATAGAGCAATCTATACAGGAAGAACCCCAAGACAGCAACGCCGGCGATGTAGATGGGGATAGTCATTTTCTCGACAAGACTCGAGGTCGATGAGAAGACGTGAGAGAAATGAGAGAGGAAAGTTCGTAACCCTAGAGCAAGAGCGAAATCTAAACAGGTCGATAGCACTTATAGCAGTGAGAGAAGTCCGATGCCATGCGCTTTCTCTTAGGAGGAGATCCCTAGCTGGACACGCCGTTCCGAGGTCAAGCTCAGCATGATTAGCCTCCGTTTGACTGGCCACGAAGGATCCGAGCTTTGGTTTCGATGGAGTAAGCCCATCGCTGCGGGGCATCCGCCGCCTGTGTCATGGTGCGCGCAGAAGCGTATGTTGATGCAGCGGAATAAAGCCGCGAATTGATGGTGTTGATGCTAGTGTCAGGGTGCGGAGACGGGCGCGTTGTGGAGACGGCTAACTGCTTCGGGAACAGATGATGGGCACGACAAGCTTTCAGTGGGATGATGGAGCTCTTTGGCACTCACATCGAACTCTGATAGCGGAAAGAGCCTCAAAATTATATGCCAGCGGTATAGGTAGTATTGTCGGCCTCTTGCGCGGCCCCTGCCAATCTGCGACCCTAAACGCGCTGAAATCCGATAGGCTCATCCATCTCAGGTTCTCACCGGATGCTTCAGCTTCAAACTTTGCACTAAAGCATCTATCTGCAAGAACATGCGGATCTCGGACTGCGTCATTTTGTGACTTCTGCCGCATAGTGGATAGGCTTCCAAAAATTGTAGCAGCGGAATAATTCCTTGTGCACAGGATCAGGTATCGTACTCAGCACATGTTTGTACTGCTGGTAGCTCCGCTCGCACAAAGCTCGGAGATGATGAGCCTTTGATTCTTGAGACCTTTCAACGACTATCAGAGCGTTCAAGCAAAGCTCAACTTCAGCGCAGGCTCAATGCGACCAACACACTCTCCAAAGCCAACCAAAGCCTCCTCGTCTGACCCGCATACTCCTCGAATAGTGATCTCGTCCCCATCCTCCAAGAAAGTCCTCTTCTCGCCACCTTCTAGAGCTATAGTCTCCTTCCCGTTGTTGCTTTGCTCTAGAAAACTTCCGTACTCGGCTGGGGAGTTTCCACTTATGGTGCCAGAGCCCAGCAGGTCACCCGGTTGGAACGGACATCCGGTGATGGTGTGGTGTGTCAGCATCTGCGGGAATGACCAGAGCAGATTTCGTGCATTTACTTTCGATACCGTTGTTTTATTGCCGGTCGACGCTGAAGACGATTAGTACTTGGCAATGAAGGTGATGCGCAGATGTACATACTCTTGACATCGACTTCGAGGTTAATGTCGTATACGCTCTTCGCGTCCTTCTCCTTCAAGTAGGGCAGCACTTCCGCATCATTCTCCAACCCCTTCGTCTTGAACGGCTCCAGTGCATCTGCGAGTACAACCCAAGTGCTGATTGTGGTGCCAAAGTTCTTCGCATTGAATGGCCCCAGAGGTACGTATTCCCAAGCTTGAATGTCTCTCGCAGACCAGTCGTTCATGAGCACAACACCGAAAAGATTCTCCTCGGCGTTCTCGATTGGGATTGGCACTCCCTGCTCATTTGACCCGCAGACAAAAGCACCTAGCTCCAGCTCAATGTCCAGCTTCTTACATGGGCTAAATGTAGGCGCCTTCTTTTCTGCGGTAGGATCGAGTAATATCTGACCATTGGGCCGCCGGATAGGTGTTCCTGATGGGACTACTGAAGATGCTCGACCATGATAACCGACTGGAAGATGTTTGTAGTTTGGTTGCAGTGCGTTCTGAGGTCCTCTGAAGATGACGCCGCAGTTGTAAGCATGGTTCATCCCCGCAAAGAAATCAGTGTAGTCGCCAATCTTGAATGGCAGATGTGCTTTGATTTCCTTGAGCGGTATCAAGGCTTGCTTTTGGAGTGCCGCATTGTTCTTCAGAACATCGGGGTATGTTGTGTCGACCGAGAAAACGCTTTGTATGTACTTTCGGACCACAGAGTGTATTGGGCGGCCAAGTGCTGCAAACGCGTTCAGCGATGGTTGGGAGAAGACAGCTTGGTGTGGCTGTATCGTGGAGAGACCGGAGAAGCCATTGTTTGCAGCAAAGACTTGAAGATCTAGTGCGTGATCTCCAATGGCGACTGCCAGCCGCGGTGACTGAGATGACGCTGTCGAGATGACACCGAACGGGATGTTGGCTAGTGAGAAGTTTGAGCCACGAGGTATGTTGAACCAAGACCGCAGCGAAGCCATGATTGATGTCTGTACGCAATAATTCTTGCTACACGAGTATACCTGTCAGGGTCAACGGGAGGACTACGGAAACTTGCAGGCTCGGATTTTTGGCCCCGTAGTCTCAATCCTTGAGCCATGGTGCAGATGGTGCTTGATGGATTACCGGCTTGTGACGGATGAGGCGGGCTCGGAAAGATTCCGTCAGTTGCCAACAGACAGGGGTCATGCGCTCTCCGCCTGTGGGGTAAGCCGACGCGCGCGCTCTCTTTCTTCTCCGCTTTGCTGCTGCGACGCGACAAACGACGGAATCTGAAGCCGCCCATTACCGCACTTCGCGACTTCGCGCCTGCGTGATGGCCGAGCCACAGCTTGCCACGGCTACTGCGATGCTGCATGCCCGCAACATCCGCGCACGGTATATACGCATCTGGTGCCGTACGCGCGTGTTTGATTGTTGTCCACTGTTGTTTCTACAGAGGCTCTTCTCTGGTTGATTGATCTTCTACACACTAACGTCACGATGCCGTCTACTCAGTTTGCTTTCAAGGAGAAATACCGATACCAGAATGGCTTCAACTCTTACCATGAGTATGGGCGCGACTGCCCTGCTGTGACGACATACACTAACAATCTCCAGGACGGAAGCAGTAGAAGGCGCGCTTCCAATTGGCGCAAACTCGCCTCAGAAACCCCCATATGGTCTCTACGCCGAGAAGCTCTCAGGTACCGCCTTCACAGCCCCGCGACACGAGAACCAGCAAACATGGCTTTACCGCATCCTGCCCTCCTGCGGACACAGCAACTTCGAGCCTCGCGAGTCCAAGACGTTCAACACAAACCCCGAGAACAAGCCGTGGGAGAAGATACACTACATCCCAAACCAGCTACGATGGGATCCCTTCGATCTCGACGAGACGGTAGACTGGGTGCACTCACTCCATCTAGTGGCGGGTGCGGGTGACCCTACAATGAAGTCAGGCGTCGGATACTTTATCTATGCCGCAGGAAAGGACATGGAAGCCAACGAGGCATTCTACTCGGCTGACGGCGACTTCTTGATTGTGGCACAACACGGCGTGCTCGATATCCAGACGGAACTGGGGCGCCTCGTTGTGCGTCCGAATGAGATTTGCGTCATACCGCGAGGCATTCGGTACCGTGTCACCTTACCAGAAGGCCCGGTGCGAGGCTACATTTTGGAGTTATACCAGGGCCATTTCACGCTTCCTGAGCTGGGACCCATTGGCTCCAACTGCCTCGCAAACGCGCGAGACTTCCAGGCGCCAGTGGCCGACTTCGACGAAGACACCGAAACCGAATGGAACATCCTCGCCAAGTTTGCCGGACACCTCTACGCTGCGAAGCAGAGGCATACACCATTCGACGTGGTTGCATGGCATGGACTCTATTACCCGTACAAGTACGATCTTGGACGCTTCAACACCATAGGCTCTATCTCATTCGACCATCCAGACCCGTCCATATTCACCGTACTCACTGCACCAACAGACCGGCCAGGTACCGCAGTAGCTGACTTTGTCATCTTCCCACCGCGATGGTTAGTGGCTGAGAACACCTTCCGACCGCCATGGTACCACCGCAACACTATGTCCGAGTTCATGGGACTCATCGGTGGTCAATACGATGCGAAGACCGGTGGAGGCTTCCAACCGGCTGGTGCTTCTCTGCACAACGTCATGTCTGGCCATGGACCCGATGCTGCGACTCACGAGAAGGCATCCAATGTCGACCTACAGCCCAACAAGGTCGGCGAGGGCAGCATGGCCTTCATGTTCGAAAGCTGCCTCATGATTGGCGTAACAGATTGGGGCCTCACAAAGTGCCAGAAGATACAAGAGGGCTACAACGCAGAGAGCTGGGAGCCACTGAAGCCGCATTTCAAGAGGCCTGGCCCTAAGAAGATTGACAATGGTGTCTCGCCACTAGTGGCGGGAACTGAGGGTGATAAAGGCCAAGTGCCTCACTACACCTGAACGCGAAGAGATCGGGATGTTGTACTTTTAGCGTTTGGCCCGAGTTGGCCACTTCGGTGATATTCGGTGCTTACGACCAGGCTTACTGCATTGGTATCAGTAGGATGGCGCGTCGCGATCAACAGGGTGTCGTTTCAATGCCCCGCAGCGTGGGTTTGAACAAGACAGTGAACTATGAGCATGAATATGAGCACCATGGATCTACCGTGTGAACTACCAAATAATGCCAGAGTCTGCTACTGATCCTCCCCTTACCCTATCGCATTAAATCCTCCGTGACACGTACTAGCAGTGCTGTCGGGCGGTGAGTTGTCTTGGTGCAGTAAAGTGCCGATGTGGAGCAAAGTCTAAGGGTCCACTAGCGTCAACAACTGCTAGAGCGCGGGGCTATCTCTCCCACTTTTCTCCCTCGACATTTGTTTCTTCATCCTCCCTTCACCCCTCTCCCTCTCCATACCCCCAATACATCACATCAAACCGCCAGAATGTCTGCCCCCGCCCACAAGTTCAAGGTTGCCGACATCAGTCTTGCGGCGTTCGGTCGCCGCGAGATTGAGCTCGCCGAGAACGAGATGCCTGGTCTGATGGAGACTCGCCGCAAGTACGCTGAGGACCAGCCATTGAAGGGCGCCCGCATTGCTGGATGTCTTCACATGAGTATGTCTATCCTTTTATCACTACAGTTACAATGCTAACCCACCCCAGCCATCCAGACTGCTGTTCTCATCGAGACCCTCAAGTCCCTCGGTGCTGAGCTCACCTGGACCTCGTGCAACATCTTCTCCACCCAGGACCACGCTGCCGCCGCCATTGCCGCCGCCGGCGTACCTGTCTTCGCCTGGAAGGGCGAGACCGAGGAGGAATACGAGTGGTGCCTCGAGCAGCAGCTCACAGCTTTCAAGGACGGCAAGAGCCTGAACTTGATCCTCGACGACGGTGGTGACCTCACTGCTCTCGTCCACAAGAAGTACCCTGAGATGCTCAAGGACTGCTACGGTGTCTCTGAGGAGACCACCACCGGTGTCCACCACCTCTACCGCATGCTGAAGGGCAAGGGTCTCCTCGTCCCTGCCATCAACGTCAACGACTCCGTCACCAAGTCCAAGTTCGACAACTTGTACGGTTGCCGTGAGTCGCTCGTCGATGGTATCAAGCGTGCCACCGACGTCATGATTGCTGGCAAGGTCGCCGTCGTTGCCGGTTTCGGTGATGTCGGTAAGGGTTGCGCCCAGGCTCTCCACAGCATGGGTGCCCGTGTCATCGTCACCGAGATCGACCCCATCAACGCCCTCCAGGCTGCCGTTTCCGGCTTCCAGGTTACCACCATGGAGAAGGCTGCTTCTCAGGGTCAGATCTTCGTCACCACCACTGGTTGCCGTGACATCCTGACTGGTGTCCACTTCGAGGCTATGCCCAACGACGCCATTGTTTGCAACATCGGTCACTTCGATATCGAAATCGACGTTGCGTGGCTCAAGAAGAACGCCAAGTCCGTCACCAGCATCAAGCCCCAGGTCGACCGCTACCTCATGAACAACGGCCGCTACATCATCCTCCTCGCCGAGGGTCGTCTCGTCAACTTGGGATGCGCTACTGGTCACTCTTCCTTCGTCATGTCCTGCTCTTTCACCAACCAGGTCCTTGCCCAGATCATGCTGTACAAGGCCTCTGATGAGGAGTTCGGCAACAAGTACATCGAGTTCGGCAAGACCGGTAAGCTCGATGTCGGTGTCTACGTTCTGCCCAAGATTCTTGACGAGCAGGTCGCTCTTCTCCACTTGGCGCACGTCAACGTTGAGCTCTCCAAGCTCAGCGATGTCCAGGCCGAGTACCTTGGTCTCCCTGTCGAGGGTCCTTTCAAGAGCGACATCTACCGTTACTAGATTTCTTAATGTCCAGCGTTTGGGAAGTTTCAACACGACGTTATGAACTTCGATGATACCACTTCGAAAAGTTGTCTGTCTTCAACGGCATAGCATCGAGCCTGGGGCTCGGCGGGGTTTGGTCGTTCAAAAGGCGTTGTTTGCAATCATCTACTTGACCCTTCAACCATGGTCAATACCGATGATGATACCCTATGTAAGAGTGCGATAAGGATGAGATAGACTGCGTTCTCCACGCAGCATAAGAATAGTAACAGGCCACCGATCTTGACGGTGGACTGAAGAATGAACAATAACGGCGGGCCTCCATACCCGCCTCAACAAACACTTCGTCGATCCATGACTTCTCCCGTGATCAACGTACAGCTACATAAACTTTCGCCACGAACACAGGCATACTCTCATCGGGCCTCACACGAAGATGCAGGAAGTACTCCTTGCGTCTATTCTGACATGTTGACGTCTGCAGTGCCCAAACGTTATTCGTTCTCGCGTCCTCCACATCCATGCCGTATCGCACGCATACGTCAAACGCAACAGACGATCGTACACACTCACAACGTTGCCCAACATTCCAGCAAAGAAACCACGAGACGCATGTTCCGCCGCTAACATCGGATCGGACATGTCGCTGCATGCACGCCACATCAGATACTTCCCGCTCAGCATACGCAGTACGCAGTGTGTATGATGCAGTAACAGTGGACGCAAGGAAGTCACAGCAGCAAAGAATGTGTCAGGTATGCTCCTGCAATGTAATGTACGGACGGACGACACGTTGCTATGCGTAGGCATGGCGGGCCGATGTAGCTTTAATCCCATGCATTGCATAGTCTGACAAGGTGAATATGTGGCGCGAGGAAAGTTAGGTTTGGTACATCGGGTTGAGAAGTAAGTTTTTCCTTGCTGTGATGACGAGTTAGGTGTTGGTTGCTATGGCGTTTCCCGTGCTCTTCATGTGGGAAGACCGAAATATCATGTCGGAATGTAGTACGATGAAGGGTTTCTCCGTTCGTGACGGCGGGCTGCATTGGGGTTCGGTGGTATACGACTCTTTTGGTCGAGGAAGCGAGGCCTTTTGCTCGTGCTTCTCAAGACTACATGAGCAATTCATCCCCATTCCATCCTATTCCACATCTCCCATCCCCATACAAGCAAGGCAGACCTAACCCTCCACATCATAAACCGACAAGTCCAACTACCCCAACATCTCACAAAACCAAACAGACAACAACACCCCTGCCCCAACCCCGTTCCACAACATGCTCCGCCTCCGCCTCGCCCCTGCCTGCAGAACCGGGTATCTGGAACCACGACATGGCGATTTCGAGGCTGAGCAACTTGAAACGTTAGACTCGTCCTCTCCAGCCTCGTAACATGTTGTGCGTGTGTGGGGAAAGAAAGGGAAGCTACAGCGTGGTTACACGGGGTTCTTGCATATCCAATATAGATCGGAGGGAAGTCTTGGTGAGATAGATATGGCTTGGGGGGATCCTGGCTTATTCAACAGGAACACGACGTTTTTGGTGACATGTGGGGTTGAGACATGCGGAAAGTTTATGACGCCACGAGAGAACTGCGTGGTGACATCTGAGGCTGATTTCGGTACCGTAGAATAAAGGGTGTGGAGATGGGACAGGGGTTGGCGAGAACTGTAATGCTGATGCGATGCGCGTAGTTTGGAATTGCGAACAAATGTACGTACTGAGGAAAGATATTACAATTTAATGCGGACCTAGATTATCCGCCTGCTGTCTGCTACTACTACTGCTATACAAAGCATATGTACCTTCCTGACCCATAGATTATCTTGGAGAAAAAACAATGTAACTGAAAATGCCCTATGATGCCAACGCTTGCTATGGGATGGAGAACATCTGCCTTAGTCTCCATGGTGGGTGATGATGAACCAAAGTAGAGAGGTATCAAGAACAGTAGGAAACGATGAGCCAGCCGGTGCTTTTCATCGGCGGTAATGATGCCGCGATCGGAATATCAAGAGTGAATAGGGAAACGCCACCAAAATTCGAGAAACGGAACGCCGGATGTAGCGAGTGCCTTAGCGGAGACCGATAACGCTCTGGGTGTTGTCAGTAAAAGCTGTGGTCATCCGTTAGGGTAAACATACCATTTCCAGCGTCCAGACCCTCCTTATCCACACCTTGAGCTTGCCTTCGACACCTCTGACATTGTCAAGCTCGACACCTTCCCACCAGCAGCGGCGAGCGGGTTTCCTCCAGAAGAGGAGCAGCTTCTGCGCCATTCCGACAGCGTTGCTGTTAGCAAGGTCGTTGCCCTTAATGTCTGTCCTCAGGCGTGCAAGCGCGATGCTGCAGATGACGGCTTTGTTGGGCTCGCCGGCGCGGTGACCCCATCGGTCGTCGTGGTTGAAGCCACTGCGTGCTGTTAGCTGCTGTTCTCTCATTTGCAGGTGGTATGCTCACCCTGCAGTCAACATCTCGATCAGGTGCTGCTCGGTCGTTCCTGGCTCTTCGCTCTTCCTGAGACCAGAGAAAATGCCATCTTGTCTCAACAATGCTTCGCCTGCAGCCCGCTTGACTTCGATCATCTCGGGCTGAGTGATGTCGCGATGCGGTGGGATAGCGTAGAAGTCGAGATCCTCTCGCAGCACAATTATACCAGCGCGGTCCTGGAGCATATCCCTGGCAGAGCCATGCATGGGCTCAATGGGTACAGCCTCGGCAGCATGTTCGGCAGCGGTCGGGGATGGAGGCGATGCGGGAATGGTCTGGGCTACAGTGCGGAAGAACTCCAGCATGTACTGTAGGGAGTTTGGGTCGTACTGTGAAGGGTAGATATTGTCAGATAAGTATAATGCGGGGTTGGAGAGGTGGTACAAGATCTTAGCTACTGGGGTCGAGGGAAGGGGTGAGGAAGAAGAAATGGGGTTACCAACGTCGACTGGGTATACGTCTCCATCGTGGTAGGAGTTCATGTGCCCATCAGGGAGTAGGCCATTGGGAAAGAGGGAAAGGAGGACGAATTCGGGAAGGGTTAGAAGTTCGTCTCGCGATAGAGTGAATCGCGTGCCCCTAGGATTCGGGTTAGCCTTGGTGTCGCGTGTGACGATGCATTTCCGTACCTCAGTTCCAGAGTGATATTCTCGTCTGATCCACCCAGGGTGTTGATGGGCGGTCCTGCATTTGTTGTTTGCGACACCTGAGTAATGATACTCGCGGGACCTCCTGCGGATGCCATTACGTACGTAAAGGACTCGAGTGGGCTGGATCCTTCGCTGTAGGGTGGCGGCGGCTCTCCGTCGTCGAGGTCTTTGCTACTGGAGCCTTCCTTGGTGTCGGAAGGGAGCGCGGCTTTGGTGGCAGCTACAGCAGCAGCGGACGAGGATGACTCGGTAAAGGCAGGCGCAGATGTGAATGCGGGAGGTGATTCGTCTTCGGCGGTTTCACCGAGCTTGTCGCGTTCCTCAGCGTCGTCGGGCGGGAAGAAGAGGGAGGAGAAGGGAGGTGGGTAGGGTGATTCGCCGGCTGTTGTCGTCAATGCGGCGGTGCTGCTGGCGGGAGCGGTGACGGCGTAGCGTGGACGGGAGGAATCGCGCTGGGTGGGATTCGGAGGCAAAGGAGTGACTACGGACAAGCCGTCTGTACTGGAAGTCTGCGTGCGCGACAAGGTGCCGGTGGTTGTGTATTGGACAGGACCGGATGATGAGCTCGAAGGGGCAAGCGCGCTAGTAGCCGCTGTCAATTAAACCTGAGCGCGTGGGCACCACGAGGCAGCTACGCGCATTAGGTGGAGCAGCGGTCGAGGTGAAAGGGACGCAAATGTTTGCTTGCTGTGCTGGGCGGGAGGTGTTGTGCGTGTGATGAGGTGCCAGTGCCGCGATGGACGCGGAGTGGTTAATCAGTCCAGGCGTCCGCTTTGACCCTAGCGTGCTTTCCAACTTTCGAGCAGAAGAGCAGGCACAACCTCGGAATGCGATGTGATATCCTTCGCATCACGGTAGCTGCGGCATACATGTAGATCATTCTTGTTAGAACATAATGAGTGTATTATACAGATCTAGCTTTGTCAGAACGGGATAGTATATCATCACTATCACCTGTTCTATATCCTAACCCAATCTAGTGCTTCGCTACAACTCCCGCCTCGTTCGCTTGCGCTGTGATGCGGCGCTTGTAATCTTTGACGGTTCCATCGAAGTGCTCGATCGTTCCGTTGTCACACACCCACAAGCTTGTGCATACGTTCTGCAGCATAGTGACATCGTGACTGACCATGAGTACACCACCCTGGAACTTGTTCAGTGCTTCCGAAAGCGCGTCCATGGCCTCGATGTCCAAGTGGTTAGACGGCTCGTCAAGCACGAGAATGTGCGGGTTCTGCAGCGCTAGGCATGCAAAGGCAACACGCGATTTCTGACCTCCTGACAGCAGTTCCATCTTCTGTAATCCAGTCATACCCGTAATGCCAAAGGCACCAAGGTGACGACGGTATTCTTCATCTGCCCTTCCGTGGTACGTCTTCGACATGAATCCGACAGCGCTGTCGTTCAGGTCCAAAGCATCAACGTGATGTTGTGCGAAGAAGCCTACTCGTAAGCGTGGGTTTTGCGAGATGAGACCCGTGGTAGGTGAAAGTGCGCCGATGAGCAGCTTCAAAGCTGTCGTCTTACCAGCACCGTTGGGACCAACGATACCAATACGTGAGTCGAGTTGCACATCGAGGTCGACGTTCTTGAGCAGGATCTTGTCGGGCGTGTACCCAAAGGTAACACCACTCATCTGAATGATAGGAGGTGACATCTTCTCCACCTCTGGGAACTTGAAGTGCACCGAGTATGCTGCTTCTGGTGGAGTGAGGACTGGCATTTTCTCCAGCTTCTTGATCCTAGACTGGGCCTCAGAGGACTTGGCAGCATTGTATCGGAACTTGTCGATGAAAGCTTGCAAATGCGCGCGCTCGGCCATCTGCTTCTCGTACTCACGCACTGCTGTCTTGCGGCGCTCTTCTTTGGTAGCGTAGAAGGAGTCGAAGTTGCCACCCTTGTAGTAGTCGAGTCGCTCAGAGTGTTGATGAATGATATCAGTTGCCACTTCGTTGAGGAAAGCTCGGTCGTGAGATACGACAAGTACTGTGCTTGGGTAGCCCTGGAGATAGTTCGCCAAGAAGGTAATAGAGGGGACGTCCAACATGTTCGACGGCTCGTCAAGCAGTAGCAGATCAGGTTCACAGAACAGCGCACGTGCAAGTGCCAGACGCATCCTCCACCCTCCAGAGAATGTCTTGGTCGCAAACTGCTGTCGTTCTTGTGAGAAACCAAGACCTGCGAGGATACTTGCTGCTCGAGATTCTGCCTTGTCAGACTCCATCTCGGCGAGCTTGCCATGAATGTCGCTCAGAGTGGTGTCTAGACCTTCACGCTGAGTGTCTAGCCTGGCAGCATCTGCGGAGGTGTCGGCCATCTTAGCACGCTCCTCTTCAAGCTCAGCTAGCTCCTTGCTAATCTTCTCTTGCTCCCGAAGGAGATGCTTGCGCCATACATCGGCGTCCAAGACAGCCTGCAGTGCGGGTGTGTCATCACCAGTAATCTGATGCAGTCAGTCATTGGACTTGCGTAGTGCATGAAGTGACTTACCTCCTGTTCCACGTGAAGAATCGAAATGTGCGTAGGAATAGCGACCTCACGGCGGGCGAGGGCGCGAAGCAAGGTGGATTTACCAATACCGTTTTGACCTACCAGACCGTATCTGCGGCCATATGCGAGTGTCAGGGAACTATCTGTAAGGATGCGTAATCCAGGCATAGAAATGTCAAAGCTATCGATCTTGATATCTTTGCTCTTGTTGTTGGCCTCGCCCAGCTGCAGCGGGTTGACAGCCATGTAGAATTCTTCATAGCTTTGTGCCTCGTTGGGCTCATTGAGAAGTCGAGAAGCTTCATATTCGACATTCTTGAATTCCTTGCGGTCCTGCTTCGCACGGAGCTTGCGTTCGGCCTTTTCAAGTTTCTTGCGATCGACCCTGGATTCAACTTTACGTGTGTTGGCAGATTCTAGGTCGACGGCGCCGCCAGCAAGACCTAGCGTGGAGGAGATGTTCCTGGACGAGCCCACGTGGATAGCCTGGTCGAGCTTCTTGGCTGATGGTGCCATCTGGCGCCGCTCACTGTCTGTGCCATTGGCGGCGTTCAGGCGGGAAATGAATTTTTCCACAAGGTTCTGGATGCTCGTCTCATTCTGAGGTGAGAGATCTCCGGACGCTGATAAGAGCAGAGCGCTCACGGTGGCAGCGGCCTCCTCAAGTGGGGAGGGGGCATTTGGGTCAGTGTCGGAAGTGAACTGGTTGGCAGCATGGGTCAGGTACCCGGCCGAGTACTCTGACAGAACAGGGTCGATGTTCGGGATTTGGGTTCTGATTTCGGATTCCATGGTGGCGGGTGACGAAGTCGATGTCGGCCGCAGTCAATGTCACCGTGGCGCTGGCGAGGTCGGCGAGCGGGCAATCCTATCTCGTGCGTTCACGTAGTCAGCGTGTAATAGCGGGGCAGCGGTGGTCTCTGCTTCGTGCGGTGCTACGGCTGCTTGTCCAAGGCAGAGAACATTTTGACGTGGGATGCCAAATGTGGCGTGGCGGCGGTTCTGGAAGGAGCGGGCGGCGGCCAATCAGGGCGTCGACGCCGACAGCCCATCAAACATGACAACCCATTGCTGCGCCTGTGGACTGGCACAGATGGCGGATCTGCACCACGCGTCTGGAGGCGCTCTAGCAATGATGTGCTCCTAGGATTGTCCCGGTTGCTCGCATCTCTGTGTTCCCGCGGGTCAGCACGCATCGCACAGTCACGTCAAGCTCTGCACGCACAGCTCGCCCAGCAAGCCGTCTGCCAGATGGACTCCAACGTGCGCCCACTATTCCTAGAGTGAGGGGCACAACGGTCTCGATAGTCTGCAAAAAGCCTCTGGAGTTCGTAGCGGCCCTGGCAGTCATCTTTCAGCTGGCTTAGGTCGGGCACGGAGCCGCCTTGGCTACCCGGCATGCAACATGTGATGTAGCCTTGTCAATTGGCTTTTGAAAATTTACGGACAGAACAACGCATGCCTAGGAGTACAGCCATGGCAGGTAGAACACGCAGCATGCGGGCTTTAACGGCGGAGATATATCCCGGGGCGCTGAATTCGCTGCCTCAGATACACGGATTCCGTCCTATCCTCAACCCATGCTCCCGCTTCTCACCACTTCTCCGCTCTGTGGCTGACGTGCTGTGCGTTTCGGCTATCAAGGATCTCAATCACGAGCAGCTTTCCTACCAGAGTAATCGATGCCAGATGGAGCCGATTCAACAAATATCTACCACGCCATGCTCGTAGGTACCAAGGTCCTTCTGCCGTTGACTGTACCGAATGCTAGGCGCGAGGTAACATGCGATGGCTCCGTGGCTGCACAGTCTAAAGCACGCCTTCGCTACCACCGATGGACTACATAAGCCGGTTGACACTTGCGTACGCCGCGATCAGCAAACATCTCCACTTGGCTACAGGGGTCTCTCCAGGCAGTTCAGCGGCCGGCTGCCAATCACCGTGTGCTGTGACGGGCGCCCGGGATGCTATCTGGTACACTATATTTGGGTAGCTCTGACGGCAGAGGGGTTCTTCCAGCCTCTCTGCGCCATGTCCCTGATTGTTGTTGATTGTTACTCGGCGCTAGAGCTCGCCCGAGACAGATGGGCGCAACGTCGTGGTACGGCCAACTGGGCACCGCAGCGGGCCCTCAGTGCCTGCCCAAGGAGTTGCTGCCTCGGGCTCGTCGCATGCAGCATAGGTTGATGAGATTGACTTTACTCGCAGCGTGGAGCTATGACGGAGCAAAGTGAGGCATGGGGTCTGTGTACCTCCGTGTTATGTTTCGAGTCGAGCTGCCGCTATCAGCCCTCATCGGCGACATCTCGCTAATCCCAAGAGAGCCGGGTAGCCCTGTACGTAGATCCCAGAAGCAACAAGCAGTGGATTCTTCAGTCGTCCGCTCGCTCCTCGTCGAGCTCCACCTCTCTGCTTCAGCCCGTCGTGGTGCTTGTGCCGTCCATCCTTTGCTGCGCTCCGGAATGCAGTACGCCTGCTCCAGCACCTGATTGAGCCCCTCTCCTCCCACCGTCTATACTCGTGCAGCTTGCGATCCCTGGTTCACCGGCACCCTGACATGCCATAATGCTCGACAAGTCGTCACAAGCGCCTCGACGAGTGACCTTTCCCCGGCGGCTTGGTTTCCAACGAGAATGAAAACTGTTCCAACGGTAATTACCCTGCATTTCTCTATCTCATAGTCCGTGGATCTTGTGTACGCGCTGCAGCTGCCCTTGATTTGTTTTGATATGTCTCGATCGCCGACGCCGCGTCTGCGTCTACTTCCGAGAGCGGCTACACCACGACTGTCTCACCTCGATATACCTCTCTTATAAGATGTCGTACTAGGCGCCATGACTGACGGACCCTTGTGATACAGCTCTGTGCCACTGCCGCTGTCGTTGGTACATCCTCTGTCGGCCTGGCCTTTGGACGGGAGGCCCCCTTCGACCCGTCGCACCCCAATAGAAAAAAGGCCACACCAGCATACGAGCCGAGTCTTAATCCCATGTCGACCGCTGCCATGACCACGACCGCGCCTCCCTTTAGCGGCCCCGTACCCGTCGTTCCTGCCTCGCGCATGCCGTTTGCGACTCGACTCAGTCAGGACGGCCGTTCACAGCTGCGGATCGTGAGGAGGAAGACGAGCGACGACGCGGCGCTGCAGTTGCCGACGAGTGCGACGAGCGCAAACTACCCCTCCAGTGACCAGAGTGTGTCCGACGTAGACACGGCCAGATACGTGCCGTCACGGCGAGCCTCGTGGATCAAACGTCTCTCCTCCATATCCAACTCGTCGAGCAGGAACACCAGCCCGTCGCCGCTATCGCCCGCCGTGTCGTGCTCCAATGGCTCCATGGCCTTCTCCCACGAAGGCTCGACGGCGCCCATAGCCGGGAAGCGATCCTCTTCACCCGTCGCACGGAACAAGCTGGTGAAGCGCTCCTCGTCAGTGCGCGGGCCTCGTGAAGAGCCCAGAACGAGCACCTCGACCCTGCGACCGTCCTTCCGTCGTCCGGCCACCAGTCACCAACGCAACGCAACGCTGCAGAACTACGGCGCGCGGCTGTCCATGACGGCCGAGCACACTTCCATGGACGAGCACCCGCATTCCGCAAGCACCGACAGCGAGGCCGAATACACGCAATTCTTCACAGCGAGAATCATGAAGGAGCGATCACTAACGAGGCGGAGAGGCTCCGTGGCATATGCGAACGGGTTCAAGAGGATATTCCCGGACGACAAGCACAAGCCCATGCTCGTGCTCGCGCGGTCGGTCGTAGCAGGTTCAGAAGACGTAGATGACTCGACAAGCGATGACGGTGAAAGCGTCTTCTATGTAAGTAGGCCAGAGACGCCGCTCAGCATGACGGCCATGTTTGCGTCCAGGGAAGCAAACCAAACTCGTGGCCGGCCCTCCACATCCCAGCCCGAGCATGCCCCTCGACCCAAGCGCTCCTTCTCCATCACTTCCTTCCTGTCGTCCAAGAAGGAGCGAACAGGCGCCGTGTCCAGACCCAGACTTTCCCGCCGTGCGAGCCAGCGGGTCAACTCAGCACCCATCCTGCCTACTATGAGCAGACGGCCACACAGCACCTCATATGGAGAAGGCCGCCGCGATGTGACGGACCCCAAACCAGCAAAGCGCGACATCGCCACGTCCGCCGGGCTGCCCGAGTCAGCGACGGCACGCAATGGTTCTCACACCAGGCGTCTGTCGTCGCCCTTGCCGGCGCTTCCTTCCTCTGACATGCTCGCTGGCGCGGGCTTGGCGCCCTTGTCTCAGCAGCCCGACGATTTGGCCTCAGCCGCACCGGGCGCCAATCAGGCGCCACCATCCCCTACTCTAGCGCAATCGGGAGTTCGGGTCTCGCGTCATTCCATGGCCCCCTCAGAACAGGCCTCGACATTGGTCGGCTCGTCTGATAATGAACTTCGCGCCTTAGGCTCCGGCGACGAGGACGACGCTGACATTCAGAGCGACACCGTCTTTGATTCGCTGCGCACTGGTGCGACCAGAAGTACAGCTGGCGGCGCCCGTGGGCCTCGCATTGAGACCATATTCGACGAGTCACCCCCCGCCAAAGTCAAGGTCAAGGTCACAGCCCTACGCGATCTACTGCCGCCCGGCGCTTTTGGGGAGCCCACCGTCAATGGTGTCGCCGGCCACCAGAGCATCGCCGAGGAAGAGGAGAGCATCTCGACTCCCGTGCGGACAGTTCGTCCCCAGCGCTCATCGCAGGACTCGCCCACCTTCTCCCGAACACACAGTGCGCCTCTCTTCCCCAAGACGATAACGTCGTCTCCCCCGAGCATGCCCAAGCCGCTTTCGCTTGGCACATTGGAATGGGACTCGCGAGCAGGGGACGACGACGATAGCAGTAGGTGGTCACTAGAAGAGGCAGATGATGAGGATCCCTGGGTTGATCATCCAACAGTCAACCACAAGGCCACACCCGTGTCGCTGCTGCGACAGCACAAGCATCTGCTCGCGCCCGATTACGTTCCTAACCCAGCTACGCCCAAGCGTCCCACATCAGAATTCGGCGACAAGGACGCGCGAAGCAGCATCTTCGATTGGTCTGAACAGCAAATTGCAGACAAGAACTCAGGAAGCTGCACGCCGCCACGGCCCCGGACGGTGCACGGAAAGAAAGATGCGGACCGCAGAGGCAGTCGCTCTGTTGGCCGCAGAGTCCCCAGCGGGTTGCACGCCCGCAGCCAGAGTGTGCCCGTCGTTCCGGATCTGACTGGCAAGCGTAGCACAGTGGTCACAAACAAGTTTGGCACCTGGGGTGTGGGAAGCAAAGGTGTCACCGAAGACTGGAACGACGACTTTGACTTTTCCGAGCTCACTGAGGAGCCTGCTGCAGAGGACGGAAGCTCGCCTATGGGGAACAGTGGCTCGTCTATGGTCGTACCAAAGACTATACAAGAACAGCAGAACAACGTCCTTGCAAACATCAGTCTTCTGCGCGAATGGGGTCTACTAATTGAGGAGCTCAAAGAGCAAAGAGTACGCGCGGTTGCGCTCGGCATGATACAAGGCCCCCCTTCAGGCATGTGGCTTGAAGTGGATGCGATGATCGAGCTTGCAGACCAAGAGGCCGACCACGAGGGCCTAGCCCACGCCTCTCCGCCCTCATCGCCTGGCTTCGACGACGACGCTTTTGATGAACCACCTGCCAGCCCTAGCCTTGGACGAGGAAGGCAGAAGTCATCATCTCCTAACGAAGATAGCCCCAAGCCACCACAGTCAGCGCGCCCTCTGAGGAAGTCGATTCTCCCATCCAACAACGGCATCTTTACCCCGCAATCTTCACCGATCACACCTAGACTGGAATCCGACGCCACACCAGCGACACACGAATCCAAGACTATCGTTACGAGACCCCGCAAAGACTCGGAGGCTAAAGCACGTTCTGTTATCGAAGCGCTGCAAAAGAGGAGGAGCGCATACGAGCCGTTCCTGGATGCGCCTCCCGTACCTTCGACACCTTCGAAGAAGGTTCCATTCGACACCGCGACTCTGCGACGCATCGTGCCATACGTTAGTACGTTGACGCGCAAAGTCAAAGACACGATCAGGGATGCGGAGGGCTTGTACTCGAGTCCTATCGCAAGCCCACTACACGAGGAGCCACCATTCAGCATGATTCACCAACAAGATGCGGATCTTGCGGCTCAGATGAAACTCATGACAGTGATGTAAATTCACAGGAAACAACGACACGATGGAGCTATTACGAGCATGTTTGGGGTAGCATTCAACTCGCTCCGTGCTGGCCACACGCATCTGGGCAAAAGTTTGTGGGGAGAAACAAAAGTTTCTTCTGGATATTTCCCTTTGGATCAGAGCGTTTGAGCGACGATCCGGCCTCCATGGCCTGATCACCTTTACCCTGTATTAATTACGCAGCCGTCGATTACCAGGTCAGGCCAAGTACTGCATTTGAAGCGACATGGCATTTGCGATTCCTTTTTGCATAAGTTGCAGCATCTCCCAGCCAGGATACACGTGGAAAAGAGGAGGCATGCGATATGAAGCGCACATGCGCAGCATGCATATGTTTTGTCTAATGGAAGAATACGGCGCATTGAGGATTGGGTTTCCTATGTGGATGTGGAGCATATAATACTCTCCTGGTGGGATGGGCATACCGCGCAGTTCGCGAGAGCCGCTTTTCTACACGTCTCAGTCATGTACAAAAGCGGGTTAAGGGTTTTCTCTTTGTTCCTTTGTCTCATTGTCTCTCTTGATCTATGGTATCTTGAATCACCATGAGGGTCTTCTCAAAATCATAGCATCGATATTTGACGGCTGCTCACTGTCGCACAAGACAAGAATACACAGAATTTGAAACATATCTTAGACTACCGTCCCGCTCATACATGATGATGTCTTCACTTTTGACTTTCGGGTTCGGCAACTCTATCGTATCCAGATAGTTTAGGCCCTCTGTGTGTTCTCTAACAACCGACAGAACCATATTCTGAAACTTCAGTACACCGCCACTTTCTTTTACAAGACGGTCATTCCGGAATGTACTGTCGTATCCTGATTCCCGGTTGAGGTCTCTCGAATACATCAAAGCTCCGGAGCCGTTGTTGCGAGCCCAGCTACTGCAGCCCCATAGCCGAATCACATTTCACTAATGCATTTACACGCAGCGCCCTGATGAGCCAGCTACTAAGACATCGCCGAACGAGGCGCAGTAACCCGCACGCACGCACTGAAGATCGCCTGCGCATCTTGTTCATGCCGGAGAGCCAGATCATCGTACAGCAGCGTACCACTCGCTTTCGCTTCTGCCCGGGCGGGTCAATGGGCGGCAGAGACACGGGACGAGAAATCCGTGCAGAACATCATTCTAGGACAACACAACAGAGAATGCAGCAGGACATGCGTGAAGTCCAGTCTCCTTACAGCTACTCCGTACGAGTAAATTGTGCGTCAAGCCACTCCAACAATCTTGGATGATCACAACAATACAGCCCATGTCGCATTCCAGTCATAAAGCCGAAGCTACCACTAACCGAGAGACGCCCTAACACGCTGCACTGTCATCCACGATGCATATTCCGGTTTTCCCAACGATATAGCTTACCACATTATGTGCTATACAGCTTCTTTCGTTCATCTTCGGGATGGCTACCGCGATTGATGGTCCGACTCCCCGGCAAGCGCATACCACGCCTCCAAGGATGGGAAGAATACCCTCGGCCGGTTCGGTCGCACGCCGGAGTACTGTAAACAGAGCCTCCACGACCCTGCTCCACTATTTCCTTGTAGACGTGTGAACGGTCGCACAACCTGCCCTATGGAAACATGCGATTGCTGCACCAAGACGAAGGGCGAGTACTGCGGTTCCCTCAACGCGTACTCGCCAATTTCAATATGCATGTAGCTGAGACTGCGATGGTTTGACGGTAGGGCAAAACCTCAGACCCCGCGCTGTTATTCATCCGAGGTCAATGACGTTCCTTCTGTCTTGGGAGGCGCAGGCCAAGCAATGACGGGAAGCAACACCAAGAGAGAGGCGACTGCCACTTTGGCTGCTTGCCTGACTACATGCTAGAAGAGGGGCAAGTCTATATGTGAAGCGCTGTACTCCTGTCCATCCTGGTGTTCCTTTTCCCATCTGGACCAATCCTCGTATCGAGACGCTCAACAGCCAACTGCCTTCCAATCTCCACGACCTCACGGCGCTAACACCAAGAAAGAGAGCTCCTCGTACCCGTTGCCTGGACTACATCCGTACCTTGCATACCTCAACTGCGCCCCAACCAAACCTACTCCAATCTCGCTAAGCTCCGGCTCGGATTTGTTACGCCTCCAGCACGGCGCAACTGCCCAAATCAAGTGCCTTGCAGTGCTTGCGTCGGAAAAAGGCCAGCACTCTCACGTCATTCTCCGCAATTCAACATGGCGCTGAAACACTTAATAGCAGTGGTGGGCCTGAGCGGCTGCTCTGGTGTGCTGACGGCCAAAGCGCAATCCACCTCCACTGGTGCAGCGTGCGCAAGTCCCATTGCCCCACAAAATGGTGCTCCTTCGGTGGCGCCGGGGTTCCGTGTCGAGGTTGTGGCTAATGGCCTGAGGGATCCACGCGGCATTATTTTTGATCGGGAAGGTGGGCTGTTGGTCGTCGAACAGGAGCATGGGGTTAGCCGGTTGAGTATGACTGGTAATGGCCGGTGTAGGGACGTGCAGATGGTGGTTGAGGATGACTCTGTGAGTGTTTGCATCGCGTTGAGTAAAATGTGACTGATCGCTGACTATGGTAGTTGAACCATGGCATTGCTTTCTCGCAGGATGGAAATACGCTCTATGCATCATCCCACAGCAACGTCTACGCTTGGGACTACGATGCTTCGGAGGGTAAGACTACATCCGACCCCCGTGACGTCGTCGAAGGCATGGGAGACGACGAAGGTCATACTACGCGTACACTTCTCATGTCTCAGAAGGTTTCTGACATGCTACTTGTCTCTCGCGGTAGTGTGGGTAACATCGACCTCCAGACCCTGGATGTGACTACAGGAGTCTCAACGATCAAAGCTTTCAACGTAGGCAACATGACCGGCTCCGCGTATGATCATGCTTCAAGCGGACTGCTGCTTGGTTGGGGCCTGAGGAATTCGGTAGGAGTAGCTGAGGAACCCATCTCAGGTGGTATATACTCTGTTGAGAACAGTGTCGACAACATCGAACGTAGTGGAGAGACTATCAACCAGAACAACCCTGGTGAAGAACTGAATTTCCACGGTTACCTCAATGGAACTGGGAGCGATGTACAAGGTGGCAACTATGGCTACCCTTCGTGCTTTACAGCATGGAACAGGTCCGAGATTCCGGATTTTGGTGGCATGACAGGCGAAGCGTTTGCTATCGGAGACCAGAACGCTACTGTCAACGATACCTTCTGCGTGGAAGACCGTATCGCTCCTAGAATCACGTTCGATGCTCACATGGCTCCCCTAGACATCAAGTTCAACCCTGACGGCACTGCCGCATGGGTAACGATGCATGGCTCTTGGTAACTTGACCTGCACTTCTCTCTCTGTACCCTTCTAACGACTGCATAGGAACCGCGAAGAGCCCATCGGCTACAAGCTCAGCCTCGTCCAATTCGACGGCAAGGGCTCGCCTGTCGAGCTCGCGAACAGTACCACTGCTGCTACCGATATCGTCTCCAATCCTGACCTCTCCGCTTGCCCTGACTCCTGCTTCCGCCCCGTCGGCCTTGCGTGGGATTCCGAGGGTCGCTTGTACATGAGTTCGGACTCTACGGGCGAGATCTTCGTCGTTACGAGGGAGGATGGTAGTGGTATCGCGGATGTGAGCGAGGCGGCTGACGCGAGAGAGAATGAGAGCCCGACACCGTCTGGAACTGGAGGTGTATCGACGCCGACTGAGACGAGCGGTGCTGTGCTGAACTTGGGTGTCAGAAGCGGAAGTTATCTGGCTGCGGGTGTCGCTGTTGTCGGCGCGCTTCTGTAAAGATGAAGATGAGGAAGAGTCATAGTTTTCGGATATGCACTACCTTGATAGTATAATGCACTGCATGCTCAACAGAGCGTTGTGCCTCAAAAATTCCTCTAGGCCTCTCAAAATGCAATTACGCAATGGCTGATACTTCGCAGGAAAGCGTGGGATATTCTTCGCGAGTCACATATCGACGTTCGAAATGGGATGTGCGTCATTGGCTGTCCCTGCTCTCGAGGCCATGTGGAAGACCAAGAGAGCAGCGGCAACTACAACCATCATCATCGCCTCCAACCCCACAGTCACATCATGCAGTCCCTGATCATGCCTTCGACACCGACATCGCTCAGTAACCTCCGCCTCCCACGTCTATGTAACCTCGTTGGAACCCTGCCTGACGCCTACAAACGCACACTGGTCCAGCACATTCGTTTGCAACTTCTCATCACTATTGCGCCCAGCGAGCCGCAACACACCTCAGCTATCCTGTCCATTCCGTATACCGGCCGTCGTCTTCCTCCGCAAAGCTTGGAGTACTCGCATAGCCCGGAACAGCCGTACATTCGCGCGCAGTGTTGGGGACGATTGGTAGCGTTCACCTTCACCTCGTCTCGCCACGGCCATCTGCGGCCAGTCGGACCCCTGTCACCTTCACTGTCTATAGAACAATAGGTGAGTTTCTGTTTTCCCGGCTAGTGAGGGTGAGCTCGCCTCCGTATATCATCCTCACACGCTGCCAGCCTCTCTTCTCCCACCCATCCTCTTCCTCCATCGCACCGGATCAGCGAATAGTTCAATCATTGGCCTCTTCAGTATCCCATATCAACATGGCTCATTCCCAGAGCCCATCTACAGCTATGGCGTTCAACTCTCTACCCATAGAGGTATGTATTCCCAACATGCACGTGTGAGTAGACTCGAGTATACTGACGATCACTCGTAGCTCAACAAGGCCATTGCTCATGAGCTGCACGAGGACAAGGACATCGCGGCCTACAAGGCAACCTGCCGTGCTACCAACGATGCCATCGACGCCGATAACCTATCTTTCTGGCGCGCAAAGTATCGCGAGAAGTACGACTTCAAGGCCGGCCCTTCCAACCTCAACCTGCGTCGGGTATATCAGCGTCGCTCCCGACTATTCAAATACGGTCTCCGTTACAAGTTTCACTATGGAACCCATCAGGGGGAGAGGCAGGTCATCAACATGATCAAAGACATGATCATTGGTACGTCGGAAATACCCAGGAACTGAACACAATTTTCCTGTGCTAACGAATACAGAATCCTATCAAGGAGCTACCGAAGTTGACGAGCATGGCCGTCTTCGTTGCAAGAACCACGCCCACATTGTCGACTTCATTCTCAAGTCCCATATCCTCAACAACGACCGACGGGCCCCTGAGACCCAAAACGGCAAGATGGCTTATATCGACGATGGGCTTGCCGCTGTCCGGCTCATGTGCTCGCAGTTCATCTTCAACCTCGAAGGCTTGCGACATGATGTCTTTGCTTTTGAGGACTCACAGCACGCTGTCTACCTCTCATCCGACAAGGAACGCCTCTTCACCGGAGATGACCACAACAAGTTGAACCTCAGGTGGATGCTGCACGCGATGAACTTCTTCCGTCACCACATGATGAACGAAGATGCCCAAACATTGTTCGACAGGATCGATGAGCTAGACGTTACCCAGAAGCCTTCGGCGTGGAGAGAACAACTCACCGACGGAGCCAAGCCTCTGAGCAGGTACTGGAAGGGTACCTACTCCTTCCTTGAGAACATTGAGGTTCAGAAGCTGCGAAAGCAGGGACCAGGCAGACAAGTCTTCATTGACAAGAACGTGGACGAGGGCAAGATCCAGGTAGATTTCCAATTGGGAATGGCCTTCACGAACCCTACTGATCACATGCAGTCTCTCGAGCTTACTTTCGCAGAAGACAGTCGCCTACCCGATGGTCGCGAGCTCCCATGGCCACCCGTCTTCGAAGACCGCCTTCGCTCGCTTGGGAAGGACGCTGGAAAGAAGCAAGGCATCAAGACTCAGGGTCGGAGCGCAACGACCAAGGCAACTACAGGCGGTAGCATTCAGTTCGAGGGCAAGGGCGAAGACCTCGATGACGAGTACAAGGCCCTTGGCTGGCTCAACCCACTGCCCCCTCAAGGTGGTGTCCCTGGCTGGCAGCGCATCACCTTCATGAAGCACTTCACTGAGGACTACGACCACCCCAACGAGGATAATCTCTGGGCGTACGAGGGCGTTGTCTTGCCTGGTGGCCGCATCATCCTAGGCCGCTGGTGGTTTGCATCAGAGCCGGGTCGTAACGATGTAAGTACCACCTGCCCATGACATCTCATTCCTGCTTTCGATGGACATGTACTAACAAACGCTAGATGGAGTACAATGGCCCCTTCATCCTCTGGGCGGTCGACGAACCCGACTTTGACGAAGACATCAGCGATGATGAGGGTGCTTGAACGGCGAAACACATGGTGTCGACGGCAACTTGGTTTTGGTCCTCCATTCCACAACACATATCCCCTTTGTATATCTTTTGGTCATCTACCTTATCTCCCCTGCACATTCTCTGGCGTTCGACTATATTCACATACCTCCGGTGGCGGAGTCTTCAAGGCCTGGATGCCTGGACATTTCCCTTTGCTTATCTTAGTTTGGCATCACATATCACATAGCCTCTTTCTCTTAGCTTTTGGAGATTTGGGAGTAGGACGGATGTCCTGAATCAAAAGTCTTGTTCAATGGTCGTGTGCAAGAGTTCGTCCGCATGACATCGAATCTGTGAATGTACCAACCCAAAAGCGAACATGTCGCAGCTGAGCTCGGTCTTTCGTCAAGATACGTCACGAAGTCCCAAACAAAAACGTGCAAACCAGAACGCATGTACAAAGAGACCGTTTTCCATTTCATATCTATCTTCATTTCGTAAAGTCATGTCGTGAATCATTCATGTGTGAGCCAGAAGACTCGATTGTCGCATCAACCAAAAACACTTCTTCTCTTTCCTTCCGAACCCAAGAAGTCGCCTCCATCCATCGTCAATCATCAGAGTCGCGAAAACAAAAGAATGGAGCTGCTCAAAAAGAAGAACAATAACATTCACCTCCTCGCTTAACAAGCTTTCTGAAAGACAGAATAAGAAAAAGGTATGTAACAATACTTCTATCATCCACCGCAGTACACGAGTAAACAAGTCGGCCGTGTCGTGAATAACCATCGTGAGTAAACCAAAGAAAAAAGAAGCTCTAGTACCTCGCACCCATGGGCGGGGGCGGGACCGAGCTACCGTAGGGATTCGCATCGGCATAGGACGTAGGGTAGGATTGGTTGGCAGCTACAGGATATGCGTACGGATTAGCGGCTGCACCATTCATGTTGCCACCGAGGGCGTTCATCCGGGCTTCCTTTTCGCGGCGTTCACGGAGCTTTCTCCTCTTGCGGCGGCGAGTCTCGAGTTCCTTGACGCTGTGGCGTTGCTCGTTCATCTCTTTCCATTCCGAGTAGGCGGATTTGATACCGAGGGCGGCGATACCCACGGCGGCGGCGTCCTGGAGCATGTTCTTGGACTTGCGTTTGCGCGCTTCTTCGGCCGTCATCTCGCCCTCGCCAACAAGCTTGCGGCGGTTCTCCGAGGCAACCATGGAAGAGTAGACTCCGTGGGCGGCGTGGATGGTGGCCACAGTGGCTAGACCCGCAGTGAGGAGTTCCTTACCTCGTAGCTTCTTGCGCTTCTCCTCCATATCGGTGGACGACTCAGAATCCGCGCTAGAATCCCGTCGACCCCGATCCATTCCTCCATTCTGTGCTGTTAGAGCACCCGCTCCTGCCCCACCGGCGGCGGCTAGTCTGCGATCTGGGTTAGTCCTGGAAGGGGCTTCGGAATACTGGTCGTCCATACCGCGGCCTCGGCTGTACGAGCGGCGGTTGCCCCTACGTGATGGTACGTAGCTGTCCGAGCTGGAAGAGCGGGATCGGTCCTTTCGAGCACGAGACTTGGAGCGCACACGGTCGTATAGAGCCTTGCCTGCTGCGAGCACAGCACCGGTACCAGCTACCTTGGCGATACCGTTGTTTCCTCCTCTATCGCTGGAGTTGGAGCGGGAGCGGCCACGAGAGCGAGAGCGTCCGAAGATGGACCTGGACCTGGACCTGGCACGAGAACGGGAGCGAGACCTGGAGTCGTCACGGCCACGAGGAGCACGGGAGCGCGAGCGAGAGCCGTTGGCTAGGCGAGAAGCGACAAGACCACCGAGTGCAGACTCGGCGACGTGTCTCTTCTCGTGCTTGCCGGGGTCTCTGTCAATGAGACCGTCGATACCGGCAGCACCAAGAGCGGCAGTTGCAACACGTTGGCCCTTGGCACCGGTCCATGGACCGGCTTCCTTGCGGCTGCGGAAGGCTTCGACGGCACCGGCGACGATAGCGGCTTTGGCGGCTTGCTCCCACTTCTCAGACTTGTGTCCTCCTCGGCTGCGGCTGCGCGAACGTGATCCGTAACGGCTGCTTCGGCGGTCGCGCTCGTCGTAGTATCCGTATCTGTCGCTATCATAGCCACGGTCGTCTCGACGGGGGCGGGAGCGCGATCGGTCACGACCGCCGCCAGTGACGGCACCGATGATGCCGCCTAGGCCAGCTGACTCGCCGAAGTCCTTGACTTTGTCGACGATGGACTTGCGGCGCTGCATGTTGGGGCGCTCGGAGTACTCGGAACGGTCATCGTAGTCGCGGTCACGTCGGCGGGGACGGTCATAGTAGTCGTCGTCGTAGCCACGGTTCACTGAGCGGGTGCGGCGGGGCGGCGCATACTCCTCGCGGTACTTGGTCTGCCTATACTCGGCACCGGGAGGGAAGTCGCGGGGAATTTCTTCGATGCTGTCCTCGCGCGCTGCGGGGCGGTAGACGAGATCTCGTGCCCCGCCTCCACGGCCGCCGCGCTCAATGTACGTGGTCTCGGTGACGTACTCGGGCTCCCGAGTACGGTGCCGCGGTGCGTAGCTGTACTCAGACATAGTGATGGTGGTGGTGCTCTATACCGCCGTGGGCGATTGTGGCTCTAGGGGTCCGGCAGCAGGAAGGGTCGTATCCAGTCCGGTATTCTGCGCAGGGCTGGGTTAGCGGGCGCGCGAGGGGAAAAAGAGAGCGGCGGCGTGCAAACATACCGAGTGGTCGCTTTGTTCAGATAGAGTTTACTTGGCGGCTAGCGCAAGTGAGAGGCTGGTGGGCTGTCGCAACGAAGAATAAGGTGCCTGCGAAGTGACGGGACAAAGTGGGTAGGGGAATGGGGTGTCGAGCGGCGCAGGGCACAGGCAGGCAGTGGTATTTAACAGGTTGTCGACTCGGGAGGGCCAGGGCTGATGACTGTCCGTTTGGCTTGGGTCCCAAGGATCTATCTCGGTGCAGGTGGGGTGGCGTAGATATTACCGTTTGCTTGAGGCTGGGGTGGGCAGCCGTCTTGAGGGCACAGAGCGTGCGAGTGATGTCATTGCCGCCAGCCGGGCAGCCAAGCCCAATTCTTCTGCCACCACCTGCTGCGCCCAACGAGAAGCGCCTGTCCAACCCGGCTAGGTCTCATGATTTGCGCAGCTTTTCTGACCGGCATCCCTCACCGACGCACGCTTTGGGGGTCTTTTCGCTGCGAACATGTTCAACGTGCTGCTCGACATAGCCCCTCTCCGGCCGCCTCCGGAACCTGACCGGTGCCTCACTTCTGTCCATCTTACGTTGCGACGCCCCCAACGACAGCTGCCGTGAGGTAATGCTTATTCTGCCCATCTGCATGGCGGCGTCTCTCAACTCCACATGTCTCGCTGCGTCTCAGTCGTTCTTCCAAGTTTCGGTGCTGCACCTGGCCAGCTCGGCAGCACTCAGGCTCGATGACGAAGCCCGGTGCCATTGCGTGTAGGGGTGCTATGTACAGAACGCCACGTGAGTCAGCTGTCATTGGCCGGCACCCGTGGCAGGCACATGGAACTCCAGCGAACATGCGAGGATACACCTGTCAATCCGTGGCCTGACACCTGAACATTGGCCCGAACTACGGAAAAACCGGGTACTACCTGTCAGTTGTCAAAAGATGCCCAACTACATACTTTTCTTCCTTGAATTTTATCACGTAAATGACGATATATCTTCATGATGTGCCATTTTTAGTCGCTACGATCTGCCTAGGTGAGGCGAGTTTCTTGACATCGTACTAGCTGCATTGTTTCACACAAGTGCGACAACCTTTCCCATTCTCTTCTCGATATTTGAAACGCACATCTCTGCATCATCGCCGAACATAGAGTAACATGTACATGCGTTGTTTTTTGCAGGTCAAACCTGTTATCGCATTCAAGCCATGTCACCAGTCTCAGCTGCCAGCGATTGCTAGCTCACGTCCTGCTCTCTATCTCTGCCTCTTGCGCTGATAACCTGAGATGTACTCACCTTGATCGTTCGAGCCCTCGTCCTTGTCACTGCGCTGCCTCTTGTTTCCTACAGTCATCGAGGCCGTCATGTTGCCCATCTGGCGCTCCAAGTCTTTCGAGAATTCTTGCAACGCAGGTACGATACCGAAGCACGCCCTGCTGCTCTCAGCCACGAGCGTCCACTTCTTCGTTCCGGGCTCGCTGAGTGTAACCGCGCGTATCATGATGAACTCGTCTGCTCTATCGTTGCGGCGGCCTAAGGCGGCAGCAGCGGGGATGGAAGAGGAGCGGTCAAATACGTGGCGGCAGATGAGGATGGAGAAGCCATGGTTGTTGGGGTAGGCTGGTTGGTACAAGTCGATGATGTATTCTGTTGCGCAGTCAGTATTGGAGAGTCTGCTACAGCGCCTTCCGGCAGCGGAAAAATGGGAAGTGACATACCAAGGACGCTCTGCTTGAGCTCGCGCTGCAGTTGCAGGTCCTCGAGACGGCTCATCTCTTGCATCGCCCTGTGGTTGGCCATGAATGCGATTTCTTGCTGGTGTGGGATGAAAGACGTGGGGATCAAAGGCGAGGGAGGTGGTGGTACGTAGGCGCCAGGAAAGCGTCAGTGTGCTGAAGCGGAAGGCGCAAGTGTGCCACGTGGTGAGAAGCGGCCTTCACCTCCTGTTCATATTATGGCGAGTAAAGTGAGTACTATAAACGATATTCTCGCAGTACGCGACTATGGTATCCTACAGTTCACAACACAGGCTGAGGCCTTGACGTCGACCCTTCAACTCAAATCTCTGTCTTTAAGGGTTATCTTTAACTCCAGAAGATTACTCACCGATGTGACCTTCACGTTTCTCAGCGATTCCAGCTCTTCTCTGCTGCGGCAGCTGATGATCCGTTGTTTCAAGTCCCCAAAATCTATTCCGCCTGTATACTCCTTGAGATAAGTCTCCATCGCCATACGAGATGCGCTGTGCTCTCCGCATTCCTCGTTTCTTTTCTTTGTGCTTTGATCAAACCGCACGTCACAAATAGAACTGCAGACTCGTTATCATCACTAATTGCGATAGCTTTTGATAACGCAGCTTACCAAACAAACCCTCCGCTAGGGCAAGGGTTAGCTTGTACAGAGCTGCACATAGGCCTAGGACAAGGCCTGTTACGTCTTGCGGCTACAAGGAGAACCATCACGATAGCTATGCCGGGTGCAAGCCGTGAAGATGATGTGATCGTTGCGGACCTTGTATTCGCTTTGCAATATTCGTAGTTACCCTGAGCAACATCTTGCGAGCCAACACCGGGTTGAAATCTCCGCCGAACGATCGTGTCCAGCATATCGTAGTCAAACTCCGACGGGACTGGGAACTTGCGACCAAAGGGATCTTCAACGACGAATGGGTCTTGAAAATAAGTCCAGTCGGTATTCACAGCTCTTCCCAAATCTCGAATTTCGAGAACAACGGCGTATATTTGCTGGGTCGAGGCACTGCGTGGTGGCTGGTTACTTGGCAGCTCCGCTTGTGTACACTAAAGGAACGCACATACAAGACTTTGTTCACCAACTGCCCGAAGTCGGCCAGGAATGATCTGACCTCGCCGAATACGAACTGATGCAGCCCAGTGACCAGTGTCTGGATGTTACTCGCTACAGCTCCTTGGCTAGATACATTATCGCCAATGTCTGTGAGAGTATCTTGTGTGTCACGGATTCGCTCAGCGATCTGCGTACAGACTGCATCAGTATTCTTCCTCATATCTTGAACTTGACCAGCGACATGCCGTATTAGGTGCATGTTGATGACACTGCTGTAGAACTGGAGGTTTCTCTGAAGTTGCACAACTTCCTCTTTCCGGCAGAACGTCCAGCCGAGCTTATCCATGGTACCTCTCAGAGCGTTGGATCGACTTGCGGGGCCTAGGGACGAATCGTATTTCTTGATCTTCGCCCAGAACTCCTCAAGTCGATGGCGACAGTCCGCCGCGACAAACTTGATTGTGTCAAGAAGTGCTGAGGGGGCTGCGCTGCTGTCGAGTTGGTCCAGACCATCTAGGGCAGTTTTGAGCGCCTCAAGCTCCTTGATGAGTTCCTGGTATTCCGATTTTGCTCCACCAGCAGATCGCAGACAGTCAGTGATATCCTTGATGAGTTTGCCGACCGCTATGACATCTCCGATACCGACACTGAGAGGCATGGCCGTGCGATATAAGTGGCGCGAAGCGTGTCTATCCCGGTAGGTCGTGTAGATAAGTGCAGTGATCGTCGCAGTTCTATCTGTGAAGGGCTAGATACCTAGGTGGTAGATGAGTAGAGCGCCGAACAACTTGCCTGATGTTAGGCACGGAGTGCGAAACGGAGAAAGGAAAGATTCGAGGTATGCGACTGCTGCGCGGTCATAAACAAGCTTGGAGAGCGAAACCGCCAGCTTGGGGGGCTGTGCTGCAGGTCAAGCAGCCCGCCACCACTCCTAGCCTTGCTGCAGGCAGACTCATTGGGCACTAACAGCCTACATCACGAAAATGGAGATGTAGAAGCATCAATGAAGACGGCTGGTTTGCGATTGAAATGTGCACTTAGCGACGTTAACAACAAAGGCGCGAGGAAAGCGCAGACGTGCTAAAGTGAAAAGTGCAGGTGCGCCACGTGGTAAGACTGGAAGTCACGACTAGGTCCGCTCTCAAAATTGATGCCTGCAAAAAAGGCACTGTATACTTGTTGATATATCATACTGCGTGAGTCGCATGCGATACTACTTCTGTCATCCTAAGGCGTCGACACGTTTGCCAGCAACGTGACAATGAACACCAGACGCGTGGATTCCGTAACGATCAAGACGCTTACGGAGCTGAAGTCCAACCTCCATGCAACGTGGTGTCATATTCTCGAGGTTTTGTTCAAGCTCAAGTTGTAACGTCGCAAAGAATCTGCCGTCTACCATACCTCCTATAGAGACACTAGGGCAGGATATAACACCGTCTATCTTGGCGATATCTTCTAGAACAGGGCTATAGACTGAGTCGGAATCTCTAAAAGGATCGAATCGGACGTTTTTCCGCAGAGTTCGCTCCATAAAATTGTAACAGACTGCATTGGATGGTCGGTTGTGGGCAAGTGGAAGTAGTGTAAGAAGCTGGAAAAAGTCTGCGCTACTGCTGCGGACGTTTTCAATGTTTGATAACAAGTCGGTAGCCTGATAGAGCTCTAAATCAAGGTTCGAGCTTTATGAACCGCATTAGTGAAGTTTCACGAATGGACTGAGAATGTACTTACCATCCAAACCCCCCTCCGGGGCACGGAACAATCTCTGCCGACTCGCAACGAAGTATGGGCCGTGCTGCTTCCTTAATGATCCCGGTGCTCACGATTATGAACATCGTGATGGCAGTTCCAGGCTGGAGACGTGAGGACTCGGTAATGACGTCAAGATGGTCCTGTTTCCTACACAGTTCGAAATTTCCCATCTTCACCTCCATGGAACACCCGCCAATTTTGAACCGGTGGCGAATGACGGTATCAATCAGGTCGTAATCGTACTCTGTAGGAATGGGAAATTTGACTCCGAAGGCATCTTCCACTTCCAAAGGAGCCTGAAAGAAGGTCCAGCGTGTGTCTACCGATATGATGTTCCGGATATCAAGCAAGATCTCGTAAATCTGCTGCGTGGACGTACTGAACAGGAAAGTCAGCTCAGGTTTAAACTATGCTATATTTGTTGTACGTACAAGGTACTGCTGATGAGCTGGAGGAGACGAATCAAATACAGTTTGATGTCACCAAAGACGAATTGATGTATGTCTTGGAGCAACGTTTGGACATCGCTCAAAACGACCGCTTGATTCATGTTCTCTTTATTGATGTGCTCGAGAACGGTCCGGGTATGGTATAGCTGTTCAGATATATGCGAAAAGTCGATCTCGGTTGTTGCACGCAGGATCTCCAGGCGCTCAAGACTGTGTTGGGCTAGATGCAGGCTGACAATACTGTGGCAGATATGAATGTCTCGTCGGAGTTGTTCGACCTGATCTTTCCGACCAAAATGCCAACCAAGCTTGTCTGATGTAGCCCTCAGTATCGATGGATGGCTAGAGGAGGCCAAAGATCTTTCATACTTCTTGACTCTTGACAAGAATCCTTCAAGTCGTAGCCTGCAGTTTGTGGTCGCAATATTGATCGGGCTAACATGAGCGATTGCATTCATGTCGTCGTCGATGTGATCGAGGTGGTGTAATGAGATATCGAGTGCTTTGAGATCTTTGACCAGCTCCTGGTACTCCGATTCAGCCCCGCCTACAGACCGCAGGCAGCTGATAGTTTCTTTTATCAGTTTTGCAACAGTGATGAAATCACCAACAGCAAATCCGAAAGACATGTTGATGTTTGGTAACGGATGCGAAGTCTGCTCATCTCGGGTTGTAATAATACATGCCGCTGTGTAATTATGCAGCGCAACTACATTTCGGTGATTTCGTTAAGCTGCGCAATTCGGGCTGGGTGGCGTGGGAAAAGGAGTGAGTAAAGTGTTAGAGTGCTCAGTGAAGGTACATTGAGAATGGCGGTAACTGCGACATGATAAGCGCGAGTGCCAAAGATACTGGAGTTGTATATTTCTCCATGTTCGTATCACGCTCCTTTTAGGGTGGTCGAATGAAAATGGCGGAGAGGGTCATTGATGCAGTCCACATGCAGCCAAGGAAGGCGCAAGCTTACATCCAACTGCAGCTCAATGGCTCCGCGACCCTTCCAGCCTCGCCATTCGACTACCTGTTCGATCGTTAGCGTCAAATTTAGAGCCGAGTAACATCGAATAGCCCAGAACGGAAGAAGGGTTACGAAGCACTCTGTGGACCCCAGAACGGAAGACGATGAGACTGCAGCTTAGAGTGCCGCAACTGGCTGCTTTGATGATGGCCCATTCCAAGTGTTCGCAGTATCCAGGAAGGTTATCAGTACGTGTAGCTCTTAATTGGTGGTTTCCTGCCCCGTCCCGATACATATGTTACACGCATATATACAAAGCGTAAGATCATTCTCAAACCTTGATCGCGTATCGCCGAGGCTTGTCGCTTTCGACGGTCTTTCCTGTCCTCTCCTTCGCCCACAACCTTAATCTTGACATGCGCTTTAGATTTGACGCCTCCCGCTTCCTCAGTATCTCCGACTCAAGCTCCTCTGGCGTAAGCTCCATAGCCGCTGCCTTCTTCTTCTGTATCTCGCGATTCGGCTTGGAAACGTTCTTGTGTAGTAACTTCTTCACTTGCTCTCGAAGCGTCCTGGCTGCTTCCCGCGTGTCGTTTTGGTCAATTGCCCCGCCCATCTTCACAGAATCCCGAATCTCCCTTTCCCTGTCTTTCCTGCCCCATGGTTCGAGGTCGGGTGTCTCAGGCCAGACGAATGGCTGCTCCAACTCTACTGTCATGTATTTCTTCGATTCCTCGCGGAACCAATGCCGTGGTTGTTCGCGCGTATCGCGTACCGGCATTTGCTTGACGTACGAGCGGATGTTGAAGCATTTGACGTTGTAGGCGTGGTAGAGGTAGTCGCGGAGGTCGTATTTGGAGAAGTCTAGCGGGACCTGGAAGCGGGCATGGTATGGGGAGAGTTGGGGCGTGCGAAGAAACGCCACTGTGAATTTAGGGCTGGATCGTGTCAGCCTTGAGCGTAAATGAGACATCGCCGTGACGTACAGGTATATCTTGTTGCTGCCGAAGGCTATCAGCTTTTTTGTGATGGGCACGGCGTCCATGGTGGCGGGGCGATGAGGTCCAGACTCTCCAATTGCCAGCGGTCGCAAAGATTTCTAGGTTCGATAGGGAGTGCTACAGCGCTTTCGAGGAGTGCAAAGCGCGACGATGCGCTATATCGAGTTGTAATGGCTTTCGCGATGCTCAGAAAATGGATCGGGAGTCGCTCCGCAAACGCCGATGCCCGCCAAGCCTTTCTCAACTTCGGTAGCCTTGCCCACGACTTCTTCCATCGCTCCTGCTCGATACTCTGTTAGGAGTACTCTTTTGTCTGTCGACCACATGACTTTTGAATTCAGATGGATGGATTGCGTGATCTTTCATGTGCTGCTTAGCCTACCTCGTCACTCATATTTGCCAGCCAACAGCTCTGCGCGATACGATGCAACTACCTAAACATCAAAGGTCTATCTGCTTATTATCGCCCGAAGCATCTCTGTCGTGGATGCGTCTTCCTGGGCTGCACGTGTGGCTTTGGTGACGTGCTCAACCCCTTGTAGCAGGAGAGAGCTCTCCCTCCTCTATAACAGGCCACCTTAGACGACAGTGTCTTCAAGTAGTAGACCTTCCCCCTCACCCATACTAAGAGGATACTTCTCTCATTCTGTCGTAGATCTCCTCATATCATTCTCCCTCGTTTCATGTTCAGCTTCTACAACATCTCCATTAGTACAATCACTTCTTCATCAACCAAGCTTCCCGCATTATTGCACACGATTTCCTTGGTGATACTGACATGGAGTACGCTTCTGAGCTTGCTCTACCATTGCGTTGCGTTCGAGCTCTTCTTGCGTCATAGAGGATGTGCAGCGCAACAGCCTGGGTGCCTTCGCTGACACCCCGCTCCTAAAGCATATCACAAAGCTCTCTGGGTATAGATCAACCGTACTCACACATTTCCCCAACTTTCACCTTGAACACACAATGGGACAAGGCAGGTGCGCTCTGAGGCTGTATACGCAAGCGCACTAGCGCCACCGCGCGTTTGCTCTTTCCAATTCAGCGTCACCTTGACCTATCTCCGCAGCGACGAACACCACAACACTGCCAGTCCTCTCACCCCGACGCCGCTACGTTGGCACTGCTTCTAGTTCTTCATACGACAAAGAGGCCGCAGCGATGGACGGACAGGACACTGGCGCTCTACCAAAGCCCAAGCCCAAGCCAAAAAGGTTCATTCCGGTGCCCCCGGAGTACCGTCGCCTCACTCATACTACAGAACGCGAGCTCATCGTCAACGAGATCAAGATCAACACTGGCTGCGATGTCATCCCCAAATGGGACGCTGGGTATATCACTCAGTTCGCCATTGCTGGACAAGGTGCAGGCGTTGAGAAAGCCGTCCGATACATCAACCACTGGATCTCTAACGCGCATATCAAGTCAAAAGACTCATCATCATGGGCGAAGACACCTGCATTCGATCATAACAAATGGTACTACGACAGCATTGAAGAGCGAGAGCGTCAGCGGAAGGACGAATTCAAGGGCAAGGCGCCTGAGGTGTCAAAAGGCGAGATGCCACTGGCGAGCATCATCGTGTGCTGGCCGGAGGACCTCCTCAACGAAGGTGTCACTCCTCGCGATGTCTTCAATAACAAGCTAGAAGCGCTTAACGCCATTCGGACTCAGAACGAGGTGTACATAACGCTTCTTCCTACTCAGAACGACGTTTGGCAGATAGAGATACAAGGCAGGTTCATCATATATCTACTACATGCGATACACACTGACTTTCACAGCCCGCGACATAGCGCGCATCGAAGCGGCCGAAGCGCATCTCATGACAATGATCGACAAAGTCAAAGCTGATGCTATGGGACTGCAGCATGTAATCAACATGATTCTTGATGAAAAAGAGGGCTTGGAGGTTGTTCTGGAGGAGGCTGACGCGTGGTGGCCGAACCTGTACGTGAATTACAAGCGTGAACTGCAGACGAGTGCTGACCTCTTTTGCTCAACATCAGTCAAGATCGAGTCGTACCTCGCCTCCTCTCCAGTGGGATGATGGAAACCTCCGGCAGCTTCCGCAATGAGATCATGCACTTCACGCAGCTTTCAAAGATCCAGCATTCAATTCAGCTGGCCCTTGAAGCTGTGCGCCACACGAAAGGCGCGTACGATATGGCTATTCGGCTAGGGTGCCTGGCTCTGAGCTCAAGACATATCAAGGAGGATAAGATTGGCCAGAAGTTCGGGAAGGATATCTTCTTGAAGTCGATTAACGGACCTGTTACAGTTGAGATAAAGAAGTGGTAAGTGTGTCCCCTCGTGACGACTAGCATAATGGCTAACAACATAGGCTTGCTGATGATGCACTGGGTTCGCAAATTCTGGGAGCACTCTGCACGTCCGATGAATTCTTGGAGCCCACGAAGTCTTCTGCCTACTTCGGTTATACGCCACAATCGCTGCAAGGCACTCGTCCAATGTTCCGAGGAACGTGGGTGTTCACAGACCCCAGCAGCGTTGTTGCCCCACCGCGGGAGCCGGTAGCTGTGCGCCATGCTGGACGTCCTAAAGCGCCTCCCCAAGCTCCTGCTAGTACAACCACTTCATCTGTAGCGCCGCAGTCCGAACTCATCGTCGTTCAGGTCGACTGGACTGATGACGAAGAGGGCTTGTACGAGAAGACAACAACCCGGTTCTACAAGATCGATCAGGGTCGTAAAACACCAAAGAAGAACATGGATATCAATCTGCTGGAGCTTGGAGAGAGTCGAGGATGGCACTTCGCCCTTGAGTCCTTGATTCCTGTGGCAGCGAAGAGCATATCGCCTGTCATAACTGGCTTCGCTGATCGAGTCAAGATGAGACCCAACCACGATTATCGTTCCACCGAAAGCTTCGCTGAGTGGGATCAGACACCTACCGTCAAGAAGCACCTACGGAACGGCCGTCTGGAAACTATATACTCCTTCGGCATCAAGCAGACCTGCTACAAGGTTGAGGCTACTTGTATGTGGTACCCAGGACAGAGACTTCCCGTCTGGGGTCTCTGTGTCCGCCACTCTGAATGGGCTACCCATCTTGCTGAGCTTGAGCGTCTCCCTGTGGGTCGAAAGGCCGACTGGGGTCACACTGTGGCTACCTTCCTGCCGGATGACGGACAGTCTTGCTACTCCAGCGCGGTTGAGGACGAGGACTTCGGAATGAGGAACCTCGATCTGGGCCCTGGCGTTGAAGCACCACCACGCGATGGTATCCGCATCCTCATGGACAAGCTGCTTCAGGTATCAGCCATCGTCAGTTCTGTCACAGACATGGGAGGCGTCGCTATCTAAAGGACGGGAAAACCTGAACATCCTGAAGGCTACATTGACGTTAGGTCATCTGCTTTGCATGTTTTCATCTTGATGTAGGCTGCAGACCAGAGGACTTCATTCTCATATAGTGTGATGCCAATACCACAAGTACTTGGCTCCAGTCTTGGGCCATGGACTCTCGTAGCTCTTCTTACAGACCCGCTTGGTGCTCCAGCCGTGCTTCTACTCGTGCTGCATGTGGCTGATCCGACACTGGCTTTTGGTCTTCTAACATGATGTTTGCGCATTATCTCGCAACACTTCAGCTGCCCTGCTCCTCAGCTTTGCCCTCCTGTGCGTTCATAACCTTGAGCCTGATGACCTCCTCCACGACTCTGACATTCTGCGCCTTGCCCTGCACAACACCCTCCAAGTCCTTCAAACTGTCGCCCAGATCCTTAACCTTGCGCTCATAGAAGTCTTTCGCACTAGCAATGTCCTTTTCCACAAAGAAGCCTGTGCCTACATCCACCAGCACGTGCTCATGATCCGTGAGTTTGCCGGGTACGTATAACGAGGATGTCAAGGGGACGAGGAGCGGTTTCGAGACGGTGGCTGGTGTGAGGCCTGTCGAGATGGAGTTCAGGCAGTCGCGGAACTTGGACTGGGCTGTGCGCAGCGATTGGAACGAGTTGGAGAGGTGGGTAAGCTCGGCGTCGAGTTGGGTTTTTAGTTCCTGGAGGCGGGGGACAGGGAGAGATGTGATTTCGACTGCGAGGGAGGGTTAGCACAATGCGCGACGAATTGGGATCTGGATACCATTACTTTGACCGGGCTGTGCGCCCTGAGCTTGAGCCATTTTGGTGACGCGTGGGCTGGTGCTGAGCTTCCTGGTGTCTGTGACGATGTAAACTTTACCAGGGGCAGGTTTTGGCGGGGCGGGTGCTTGCTGCTCGTGTGGGGTACGATAACGTGAGAGCGTGTCAAGCTCCCGAGCGAGCTGCATCCGTGCAATCCTTCACACCACAGTCGAAACCTCCATGCCGAAGCCGGCCCCTGCCGTTCCTCGCCATTGGAGCAGAAGGCCAGATGTACGACCAACAAAATGTCCGCGGTTTCGGATCTTGACGAAGACGGAATACCTGGACAAGAAGAAGGAGTTCAGCATACCTGCATTCGACCCCGACCAACCCGCGCTCTTCAAAAAAGCCTTTCTGGATATACCTGCAATCCGGAAGTGGTTTAAGAAGGATGCCTTCCTCGACGCATCTTTGACAAACAAGTGGGATAATAAGCCCAACACATTCAGATATCCGCAAGAGCTGAACACAGCGTACCTCGAGCAGTACGGCGATGCGATCGTGCCATTGGAGCTGACGCGCTCATCCCCCGAAAATGCCCCCGGAAATGAAGCCTTTGAGCGCTTCGAAGCCCCTCTGGCTCTCCTATTGCAACACATGAGTGCTGCGGACGCGCAAGAAACGAGTTTGTACCTCGCGCAACACTCGCTAGCCGATCTTCCAGCGCCGCTGCAAGAAGACCTACCCACGCCATCGACTTTCCTATCCCACCTCAACGCCCGCGGCGATATCTACGCATCGAGTCTCTGGATGGGCAGGCCACCTACGCGCACCCCATTACATCGCGACCCGAACCCGAACCTCTTCGTACAACTGGCAGGCAAGAAAACGATCAGGATGATGAAGCCTGGGGTGGGTCGGGTGGTGTTCGAGGCTGTAAGGCAGCATATACGGGGACCGGGCGGAGATGCGAAGATGAGAGGAGAGGAGATGATGCAGGGTGCGGAGATGGAGGCTATGGAAATGGCGGTTTGGAATGAGGATGGAGACGGAAGTATGGGGAGTGCGACGGGCTGGGAAACAACTCTGAGGGGTGGGGATGCGCTATATATTCCTAATGGATGGTGGCATGCTGTTAGGGGTATTGGAAAGGGTGCGAATGCTTCGGTGAGTACAGTATGGAACTTGGTATGGGTATGTCTACTAACGGTTGTACAGGCCAACTGGTGGTTTCGCTGAATAAACTGCTAACGAAGCGCACATTGCTCGAAATCGATGGAGTACTTTCCGGCGTCAGCCGTCACGACTTGACTTCGACCCTCACAGTAGCCTCTGTCCCGTCGATCCATGTACCAATCGACCGCGTCCCAGGAACGATCTCCACCTCCCTCATGACCCGCTCCATACCCATCTCCGCCTCGCTATCTTCAGAATCCCAATCATCATCTACGATGTCTGTCGCTGATTTCCGCACTGACATCCAATCGCCCGTCTCCCATACCAGTCTACACTTTATGGGCTTGATGCCGAAGTGCTTCCCAACAATACCGAGAACCGTGTACGCCGTGCCGCTCATCGGGATCTCCGTCTCGAATACCGTGTCTGTGGACGTCGCAAGGTAGAACTTGATACGGAGTAACCGCGCAGCAAGCGAGTTGGGGTTCACAGCGTTGACAGAGCGCTGAACATCCGGCTCGCCATACTCCTCACACAGCCACTCGTATCGCGGATGACTCTTCAATATCTGCTCTCGCAGGTTTTCAGGCGCGAACTGCACTTCTTTTGCGATCATGGAGAGATAGTACGACTCGGCGTTCAGTCGCTCTTTCTCATTGATGGGACTGTGATTCAGCGTCTTGAGCTGTCCCAGTCGTGCAAGCGTAAGCATGTATCCATCGTCTGCTGTCAAGTTCCGTCCATCCGGTGCTTGTAACGACTGATACAGCGGATTTTGCGATACGCGCAGGCTTCGGAGACCGGGGAAGACGTGTATGAGTTGTTCGATGAACGCCCATGTTGAGATTTCGTTGAACGAGAGGTCGACTTCTCGGACTGTGGTGGAGAAAACCGGTATCGATGCGCCGGAACTGGTTATCTCGGAGATTTTGTTCGATTTAAGGATGAGGCGGTGCAGGTTCGGGAGGCCTGTGAGGCAGGCTAGTGAGGATAGAGAGGTGAGGTGGTTGTCTTCGAGTGTAAGGTCGGTGATTGCGGGGTTGAGGGCGTGATGAGTGAGGCTTGTGTAGAGGTTGCTGGATGCGGAGAAGGTTGTGACGGAGGGGAAGAGATGGGTTAGGAGAGCGAGGTCGGCCCAGGGGAGGAGGTTGTCTTCTAGTTTCAAAGATGTTATGCGTTTGAAGGCGTCAAGACAGCGGGCTCGCTCTGGTTCTGATACAGATGTATCGCGAAGACGTATACCACTGCCCTTCTATTAGTATAGTCAAGAGAGAAACAAGTTTGGAGAAAACCCACTCGACCCTTAAGCTCCTCAACCCAGGTAGTTGTTCACATATCGCGGCTACTTCCCTCCACTCCTCAAAGAGATTCCTGCTCAGATCAAGTTCCATAGCTTTCGGACATGCCTCATTGACATCATTCCTCTCCCCTCCTCGTAGCCACCCCTGTCCCCGTGCTTCAGGCCTCTGCATACAAAGCCCATCCAAAATAATAATCTTCAGCTCCCCCAACTGCGCCAACTGCCTCCTAATCTTATCGAACCCAATCTCCTCCGCCGGCTTCCCATTGAACAGCACCGGCTTCTGTTTCTGCTGCACAGGCGGCTGATGGTTAAACACAACATGAACATCTGGATCCTGGAAGTCTTCCTCGAAAGCTTCAGACGCGTACTTTGACTTTAGCGCTTGCACAAAGGTGCGTGGTTGGTCTGGTTTGCGGGTTGGTCGGATGAAGGATGCGGATGTTGGGGATGGGTTTAGACAGGTGAAGTATTGGGTGCCTTGGTGTGTGCCGGAGTGCTTTCCTCGTGTGGGCTCGTCCCATTCTACGCCGAGCCAGAGGCCGGTTGTGCCTTGGATGGGGCCGTGGTAGCGGATTGTGCAGAGGTGGGCGTCGTAGGAGAGGCGCTTTCCTATGTAGATTTCTGTTGCCATGACTGGCGCAATCATCTGTTTCCCTTCTATTGTAAATTTGACGCTATCTCGTAACCTCCGAGAGTAAAGGTGATAGCTTGTGGGGATGAATGTGTGAAGGCAGCCGCGCACGTGATCTCGAAGTGCAGGGATCAGGTACCTGGACACTAGCGTCGCACGCCTCCAGAAGTTCTGTCGCGCAACATCACTTCAGCACGACGACTTCTACACCGCCCAACACCTGACCGTTGCCTGCGTAAAAGCCACCCTCTTTCCTGTCTAATCGCGACCAAGATTGACACAGCAGATCGTGAAGTTTCTCAAAGATGGATTACCAGGTACGTCCCCCGTCGCGAAGGTCAGGAACAGCTACTAACGTCTACAGAATCGCGCAGGCTCCAAATTTGGAGGCGGTGGTGTCGCATCACAGTCCGCGACGAATGCCGACCGACGAGAGCGTCTCCGAA
Organism: Alternaria ethzedia; assembly: GCF_023757985.1. Taxonomy (NCBI): domain Eukaryota; kingdom Fungi; phylum Ascomycota; class Dothideomycetes; order Pleosporales; family Pleosporaceae; genus Alternaria; species Alternaria ethzedia. The sequence continues at coordinate 596,308 of NW_026056203.1, read as the reverse complement.
AGCTCGCACTCGAGACCATCGACCTTGACAAGGACCCGTACTTCTTCAAGAACCACGTCGGCAGCTTCGAGTGCCGTCTCTGTTTGACGGTCCACCAGAACGATGGATCCTATCTCGCGCATACACAAGGAAGGAAGCATCAGACAAACCTGGCACGTCGTGCGGCGAAGGAGCAGAGAGAAGGCAAAAGAGATGATGTGGGCCAGCAAGGACTCCTCGCGGGTGTACTGCCCAAGAAGAACGTCATCAAGATCGGTCGGCCTGGATACCGCATTACAAAAGTACGCGACCCGAACACACGCCAAAATGGCTTGTTGTTCCAGTTCCAGTTCCCGGACCTCACCCCCGGCATCACTCCCAAGGTCCGTGTCATGAGCGCATACGAGCAGAAGGTGGAAGAGCCCGACCCAAACTACCAGTACCTCATTGTTGCTGGTGAGCCTTACGAGACGGTCGCGGTGAAGCTACAATCTCGCGACATCGACAGACGGGAGGGCAAGTTCTGGTTCTGGTTCGACGAAGACGCCAAGGAATTCTGGTGCCAGATTCTCTTTAAGACTGAGCGTGACGAACGCTTCAGCGCAGTACCAGGTCTTGCTCCCGGACGATAGTCGCGCTCTCATAGGCGGGGCGTGCAAGACTTTTACTACCTCGGGAATTGTACTTTTAGGGCGTTTTGGCGGCGTTCATCCGGGGCATCATGACCACCTTTGAGGGGAGTTCACGTCGGTGTAGGTAGTCCCGGAACAGAATATTGGATAATGCAAATCTAACATGAATCAAGAAGTGCTTGCTGCCGATTGTCTAGTGCCAAGCTGCTCTTTCCGAGATTGAAATATCCGGCATGCGGTTACATCGTGAAGCGTTGAACACGAAGTGCCAAGTTCCCACATGGCTCTATTGGCAATACTTGTGACTCACTCCAGGCAAGAACTCGCATCTTCAAGTGCAGATTGTGTTTGAGGGTTGGCCAGGTTCAGCATGTAGAGGTGCGCCTGCTCGGTGCTCACATGGCAAGAAGGCTTCCGCCTTGCGTCTGCACCTTCCCTACAGGACCCCTGGGCCGAACAGCTTCAGCAACACGATCCACCATTGCCTTCTCACCGTCTTTCTCGCTTCTGCACTCAATCGATCAGACCGCTCCGTTGGTTCGCCACCGCTTCAAATACAAATTGCCGGCTGAGCTAAAGCCAGAATTTGCTTGCCGCTTGCGGGTATCTGGCCCTTCTGGTACTCGATCATGCTGTTTCAGTCATCAGCTATCATCAGGCCAAGAGCTACGTGCGACTAGACTGCTGCCGTTCATACATTGCAGTAGTGTGCAGGTGTTGGTATGCTCGCCTCCTCCTCGGTTCTATACTATCGAAGCATGTTCGATGGAGAATGACGCAGCTCCCTGAGAAGGCTACTAACGCGCTTACTTGTGTGCTGCAGCTTGTCGCTTCAAGTAAGACTTGACGGAGCCGGTCTCGGAACGTCGCCTAGCAAGCGTTGACGCCTGAGAGCCTTTGCTCTTGAAATGTCGCGAACCGAAACCAATGGACAGCCCAAATTTAGCACGATGAGAATGTTCAATGCATTACTGAGGAGTTTCACACGACAGGTGTAGGTTGTGCTAACTGAACCCCGCCTCGATTGTGTTGACACCGAGTTGCTTTGAATCCTACTCGGGATGCGGATCTAAACGGCATCAAGTCTGTATGACACTCGAAGACGGAAGAGGAAATCCAGCTAGATGGACGCGTGGAGCTCAATTCACCGCACTCTCCACCTCCAATACTACATCGGACTGAATTCGGTGGAGACTCCAACTTCGTGAGCCTTGTTCTCTTGCTGTATGGTCCATCGGATACGTGGGTCTCTCTTTAGGTCCCACCGATTCACCTGCGGGAGTGGATGACTATCTAACTCAAGGCGGTAGGCGTAGGCTTCCCGACCTCAACAGACATCACGTTCTACTTGGACTCATCTCCGGGTCGTTCATGTGTATCATCTGATGCACGAATGGATAAATACGATAACCGCCCTGGTCTTTTCAAGCCCTCGGCGCAACTGGTAGCACCTGACCGTCTTTTCGTCGAACGAATGCTGGATCTGGTCTGATGATTGGCCACGACTACCTTAAACGTTGATGCAGCCTCGCCACGCTTCCCCACTCTGGAGTGGACCGCCTCACCGTTCGAACGCAGTTTGCCTAGGCCGATGATCTGACATGGAAAGAACGACAGCGCCCGGCAGGATTGAGGATCCGAAGGGGCTGGGGTTCGTCTCTAGGTTGCAATAGCGCAGCTACTCTCTAGCGAGCCTTGGGGACATGCCGAAGCCACTAGCACCCACTATCTTCATGATTCAAAATCACAAATGGACCATGTTGGAGCTGATCCGCGATTGCAGGCAAAATGGAAGCATGAACAGTGAGCCCGTTGGGGACGATCTCGAACCCTATACTGGACATTTGATTACACTTTCACACAGCGGACCTGCGTTTGTACGTGGTGTTGCAGCAACATTTGTTTTTGCTTCGGTGTTGCAAAAGCCGATGAAGAAGAGATGTGCTTCACCGCTACGGTTGTACGACCCGCTGCATGTGGCTTTCGTACGGGAGGCCAAACGGAAGCCATATCCAGTGTTAGCTTACGGGACATCCGCAGTTGGCTGCAAGAACAAGCACTCACCAGTGGATGGTCCTACCCTTTCCATTGCCTCGGATTTCTGAAACGAGGTCTCGACGTGAAATGGCCTCGATATCATGGAACGGCTACAACCGCCGTACGCCGCGATCTTCAATCTAACTTGAACGTGGGACCATCTTGGCGTCTGATGTCTCCCGAAGCTGGGATCCAAGACGGTGGATACAGCTGTCATATGATCAAGCAGCTATCCTAGCCTGACGGTAGTGCCCCGCCAAGATATGGACTAGGTCTAATACTTGAATTTGCATTGGAATGTTTCAACGATCCTGGTATTTAGCGCGCTACAGGTGTCATGACAGCGGTGTGCGGGTTTAGTAGCATGATGGTGAACGTCAGGCTGGTTGAATGTTAACGAGGGGTCGACATGTCGAGAAGTCGGAGCCGTTCTCGCCCTCCTACCCACGACATGTATGGCATATTTTGGACCATAGAAGAAGAGAGCCATGTTCCACTCGCGTGGTAGTCCCGGGTTACGAAGGCAACGGATATAAGCGACTGCACTCTATCAACATGGCTCCATAGATGAAGACTGATCGGCCGTGTTGTTTCTTCGTACCCCACTGGAGAGTACCGAGTTCGGACGCAACAAAGGCTCTAGCAAACAAAGAATGGCAACGTTTCTAAATTGGTTTAGACCCTGCAGTGAGAGGCAGATGACAAACTTTGGCCTCAGGGTCTAAGACATGGAACAATGTGGCACAGCCTCCCGAGAACGCGTCAGGAAAGAGACGCGAAAGGCTGCGCGCTTCCAGCATGCCGAAGCGGGTGCCGGCATCGTCGGCTTACAGGAAGACACAGTGTGTTCTCCGTCTGAATAGATTACGTCTTGCACTCGCGTAGTTTCAAGAGCATGTCAAAGGGCACGGCGCACGGACGGAATTAGGTAGAGCAAGCGCTCAAGACAGGCAAGACGAACGGACATGGCGTTTCGACTCCCGCTAAGGTAGTGGCGCGAGCTGCGGAAGGGATGTGAGATATGGGTAAGGTAGCATGGTGGGGATCGGTTACAGCACGGGCAGGCCAAGGGTCATGTCGACATGTGCCCTTGTTGGTTCGGCGGGGAACGGGTCGCTTGGTGGAACAGATCGCCAACTCTGCGATGAGGGTGCTGTCCACACGGAACGAAGAATGAATATCGAAGCGTCCAAGCGCTGTAACTGGATGCGCGGGCTAGAGAGCAGTGTCTGGTAGGAAGCGATTCCGGTGCAATGGATCGGCTTGAGCTTTCAGCTGCAGCAGCTGGTCATAGGCCCGCGGAGACCGACGGCGCTACGAGAGGACGAGCCTCCACTCGGCCTAGGAAATGCTAGAGGAAAACGAATTGCACAAGCAAAGGCAAAGGTCGGCGATCAGCGCAGCATTTTTAGACGTCGCGACGGAGTAGCGGGAATACGAGCAGGCAGGAGTAGCTTTTGACCGATGCAGCGCAATTAAGTCGGGCTTCCTTATTCGGCTGTTGCGGCAAGCAGGAGCGGGCTGGGGTAGCATGGCGACGGGCGCTGGGGGAGTCAGACGATACGGGTTGATTGATAGAGAGAGAAGGTCGAATGCATGACGACGGCGGCCGCCAATGCAGGCCTGGGTAGTCTGTCTTGGGCGCGCTGCAGGCCCACGGGTCTAAAATCAATGATTCGATAGCAGCCTGCTGACACGGTCGCCTTGTCGGGAGCTGCTCAATCAGCAGCGTGCGGGCTCGTGAGTGGTGGGGAGTCACTGGGGAGAGGTGGATAGGCAGCGCTGATGACCCAGGCCTCGCGTTCGCGCAGACTGGCCGTGATAGAGAGCAAGGCCCGGCGCGCGCGGGTGCTTGGCCTGTTGCGGTGGAGACGGAATCGCTCAGCGAGATCCAAGCTAGTGGTCGCTATCGCGCAGCATGATGCAAGTAATGCTGTTCGGCTCCGTGCGCTCGAGAGGTAGTGAAAAGCCACCGGCTCGTGCAGGGCCGCGGGAGAGCCACTTTTTATCACACTGCAGCTAGCAGAGCGCAGCGCCTCTCCTGCCTGAAGCTTGTCGCCATTGTCAGTGCGTGCCATTTGCTCACTAGACGACTTGGACGTCCGCCGCGCGGGCCGTCAGCTGCTGGGGTTGCAGGGCATATCAGATTGGGCCTCGCTCCCATTTCGTAATTCACCATAACCCGATTCCCAGTCCGTCGCTCGCAGAAGCACCCAGTGGTCTTTGCTCCCGCACTCGCAGCTCACGCCGCCGCGCCAATCGCCCACACGCCCACACAGCCGCCCATACATATCTTGCACCAAGGGCTCCTGTCGCTGGTTAGACAGCCTGCACCGCCCAAGGTTCGTTCCCCCCAACCGTTCGCTCGCCCCGACACCTGTCCTGCCCTGCAAGTCACCTTACAGCGGCTGCTCGCAGTGTCTGTCCCTGCCTGCCTGCACGTGTCGTGTCTCTGCTATTGCCAGGGCGCGCCGTCACCTCAAGCTCAAACCTAACCGCGTCCTAGCCTGTATCGATCCGCGAGCACCGTCGGATTCGGAACATTGCGTTTGTACCACCTGTTCTGGCATTTTCCGCGACGCTGTTCTCGCTGCTGGGACGCTCCTGCCCTCCCCGACCGAACGCGCCTTCCCGGCGAGTCTTGGCCCCACCCGCACCTGCCGAACTTGAACCTTGGTTCGACCGCGCCGACACGACACTGCTCCCATCGCCTCCAACACATGCTCCCCAGCGACCGCTGCCGACTCCCGTGCGTCCAGCTGTCCTGACTGCGCCGCGCCCATTGGCCACCCTTTGAGCTTCGCGACGCTCGACGGAAGCTTCCTTCGAGCTCGGTTGCTCTTGCGCCGCCTGGATGTACTCAGTGCATGTGCAACACCCTATACAAATCATGTCGAATGGTGGCTTTGCCAACGGCATCATGGACCCGCCTGGCACCATTGACCCGTCGCGTAAGTAGTCGCGTCCCCCTCTCCCAGCTGCTCACTGGCTTGCGCGTCTGTTACATCCGACGCAGCCTCCCGCGACCTCTTGTTGACCCAGCCCAGATGTCTTCGGAGGCCCGACCCAGCCCGTCGCACAGCAACAGCAGGCATCGCGAGGCCTGAAGCGCAGTCGCTCGCCAGAAACCCCCTACGAGATCCAGGGCGATGACACGCCCAACAACAAGCGCAGTCGCGGTCGCCCGCCCAAGACGGCCAGACCCCCCTACGCCGGATCGCCCAACCGTGGCTCCCAGCCTCCGCAGAGTGGCATCGCGCCGCCCGTACAGACACCCCAGCTGCAGACATCGGCCCTGCCCCAAGGATCGCCTCCCCAGATCTCGCCATCCGGCAAAGGAACGCCCACCAAGCCCGCCGTCATAAAGGCGCTGCCGACGGTGCGCGACCACACGACCGACCAGCTGAATCCCGAGGGCGACGAATACATACCGCGCGAAATCGACGAGGCCGGCGAGAGGAAGGTTACGCAGACCGGCCACCCACTCGACGGCCGCGAATACCGCTGTCGCACCTTCTTCGTCCCCAACCGGGCCGACAAGCTCTTCATGCTCGCAACAGAATGCGCGCGTGTCCTGGGCTACCGTGACTCGTACCTGCTTTTCAACAAGAACCGATCTCTATACAAAATTATCGCCACCCAGGCCGAGAAGGACGACCTAATCCACCAGGAGATTCTACCATACTCATACCGATCTAGACAGATTGCCATAGTGACTGCCCGATCCATGTTCAGACAGTTCGGAAGCAGACTGATCGTCAACGGCCGGCGCGTGCGCGACGACTACTGGGAGAGCAAGGCTCGGAAGCAGGGTTTTACCGAGGAGGACGCTGCGGGCGAGAAGAGGCCAGGTGCTGCAAAAGCAAGAGAGGCAGCCGCAGCCGAAGCCAACCACGCAAGTGCCATGGCCTTTGCTCATCCAGGAGCATACACCGGCAACAACCAAGACTACCTCGGTGCTGCCATTAACCCTCTGCAGCCTTTCGGTGGTCTCAACCCCGCACCAGGAAGCATGCCTTCCACAAACGCTGACGCATACAATCGCACAACGGCTGACCTGCAGCCCCGAGACTACAGTGGCGTTCAGCGGCCGCGACATGAGATGCAGGGCGCCCCCTATCAGGACTTGACACGGCCAACCCCGTCCGGCGAGATCCTCAACGCAGCTGCGCAAACAGCTGAAGTCAACAAGCAGCTCGAGCAACAACGCAAGCATCGCAAAGACTACCTCAACGATGTCTGGCAACGACCCCACGAGCCGCCGGTCCAGCCAGACCGACCTGGAACTGCCGAAGGACAGCACGCACCCCAAGTCACCCAGACCGTGCAGTCGCCGCGCATGCCTTCGACTGCCGTCAGCATGCCAGGGAACCAGTACGGAATGCCAGCACAGACACCGCAAAGACCTGGACAGTCGATGAGCGCTCAAGCCTACCGTCCGCAGCCCATGCCCCAGAACAACATGGTGCCTTCGCCCATGGCTCAGCAACACACCCCACTCCGCCCTGACCAGATGCACCGTCGCCCACCAAGCATCGGCATGCAGCAGGGCATGAACGCTTCCAGCATGGGCCCTGGAGGCATGCTTCCAGGTGTTCAACAGAACCCAGGACATGGCTACCCTCCATCACACATGTGGCAAGGACCACCACAGCCGTCCCCGCTCTCACAACAGCACAACATGCAGCAATATGCGCAACGACCGCAGCAATCTCCGCTCCCGCAACAGTCTCCCATGCATGCATCGCCACAGCTCCATCATGCTCAAAGCAGTGCATCGATGCATGGCACACCTGTCCAACAGTATCAGACTATGGGTGCTATGGGCGGTTCTATGCCCGGAGGAGACCCTGGATACCAAGCCATGGGGCAGAACCCCTACCAGCCTAGTCCAAGTCCTCACCAGTTCATGCAGCATCAGAGCGCTGCCGCTCAACAGCCTGGTATGCCTGGTTGGGCACCACCACAGGCTCAGCAACAAGGAGGATGGTCGACATACTAGGAGATGTCAAAACTTTACCTTCAACCGTGGGAACCCACTATCAATTCGCTGATAGCGTTCTAATCGAGCATCAGAGATGATCTTGTGTTCTCCACGTTCCGATCGACGCCATAAGCTTCCCGCTACTCGTTCTCCGTCGCACTCTGTACACTAGGCTCATTCCATCTTGCTTTTCATTCCGCTCCCCGCTCCACCAGCAACAATGAAATCACGACCCACGAGACGGTGACGAACACGCCAAGCACCGAACATGACAATACGAAGGGATGATGGATGGGGTACACGGTACCATTTCTTTTTTTCTTCTCACCTTTATAGGCTCGATCATTGTTTCCTCCTGGCGGCTTTGGAACGTACTTTGCATTCGTCGATGATACCTGGAGGTCCGTTCACCTGCTGTTTCGCATCGCACGGATACCCCACAGTACTTTGAGGCTTGGTAGTATTTGCATGGATTTGCGGGCACGAGTGCTTGGGATACTTGAAGGAGATTCATTTCTAGCATCGCTTGGTAACGTTGCTTCGGATCAGATTGTCAGATTGTCTTTCTTCGCATTCCTTGTCAGTATTAGCAGATCCCCGTCACAGTCGTCTCGTCCGTGGTGGTTTTGGTTATAGCTTTTTGCACAAGATTCCCCCAGATTCCCCAACACCTTGTTTCGTGTTTTTTAGTTGCTGATTTGCAGTTATTTGCATGGTTGAAGGGATACGCATTAAGCTTCCCGCAAGCTGCTGCACCGGTACATTGGAGGAACATGTGGATATGCGCACCATGTAGGGTTCGGAACGCATAGCAGGAAGGATCTTCTTGACATATCCTTTCCTTACTAATAATATTACTCCATTGCGCGAATACGATTTACACTCCATACTTGGCGTAGCGTCGTGACCACACGTAGCGCACTTGACCATGCGAAGATGACATTGGGACCAGGCAGGGTTTGCAACCATGTTTGAACAGCGGATGGCTTTGTCTCGGACATCTGCACCCCAGAGTGTCAGAATGCGTCATGTCGCTCCGCGTACTCCAATCGCTTCGTGCATCTGCACGTATGCTCGGCATCTCGAATCCCCCAAGGGTCAGCTAACTACATGACGACGTGCGTCTAAGCATGAAGAACGACATGGTACATGGGTTCTGCGACACATGGACGACACAAAGACCGGGTGCGGGAGCGGACGGCTGCACTGGACCGAGCTCAGACCCCGATGCCTCATCGATTCGCGCGAAAGGGAGTCGATGGCTCGGGTATCTGGCGCAGCAAGCTATACTACCAGCTACCAAAAGTCTAAAGGCGCACTGTTCGGAATGCCCAGACGATACACGATATTGACGTTATTGCTGTTGCGGTTCCTTCATCGTCGGATCCGTGATCGAGACTACGCAGTCAGCCAAGCAGTCCACCGTTTCTTCCACCTGTCGGATCTACTCCGGCGGCTTTCCCAAATGACCGCAGTGAAGGTGGCCTAAGATTGCGGCTCAACGTATATCGGATAGGATTATATTCATGCTTTCTTCTGTGCTGACAGGGCGCTCATCGGTCAGCATGCACGGTTACGTCTGCCTTGCCGACCCCGTCGTCTCGTCTCAACGGCCTAACGAGCACCCACCGCCAGGACGCATGAGTTGTTGCTTTTCCCATCGCAAGCCACAAATCTGACTTGGACTCCGCGGCCACGTGATGGCCGCGGATCTGTTCCTTCCCGCTGGCAAAGGGTGCTTTTGCTTTTGCGCTGCGGAGAGCAGACGTTACATGGTAACGCATCTCGCTTACAACATTGCGTCGCATATGTCTGGAAAGTTTCTCGGGGTCGTATCCTCATGTAAACTGAGTGAGTTGAACGGCGCCGGAGCAGAGATGCCTCTTTTGATCTTTATCCACTCTGAAACTGCATCATGGAACTGGACTATACTCGTGAGCACGGAATACCATCGTATAAGCCCCAGGGGTCTCGGCATATGTACTGTAGGTATGACCTGCATATGTGAATCTCAACAAGATTGTCACATGGATCCTCATCGCAGCGGCAACTATTACCGTCCATACAAGAACCACGAATGATTTTCGCGTAGTAAGCTGGGCATATAGGGCCCCCTGCAAGAACGGTAAGTAGGTACACCGCTGCCGCAAGGTAAGACAGCATTCCGGCTATCTGGGTAATTTCGCCCATCTGGTCCCTCCAGGGTTCTAGCTGACGAGTACCAAGAAAGGGCAATAATCATTGCTGGTATCGACGTGTAATGTGGCTGGACCCTTTCTTCCCCCATTCTAACCAATCTCCTATCGATCACGCGCCGAAAATGCAACTATGATACGTTGTCGGATAGCGCATCCATCCATACAAGCCCGCTGCGCAACGAGCCGAGGGACGTGTATGGCTGGGACGCGCCTCCGTTTACTTTTTCCCTTTGACATGGATTCTCGCTTTACCCGTCACCATCTCCTACCCCATCGAGCTGGCATGGGAATCTCGTCATGCAAATGTTCAACCTTGCAAAGTGGAGACCTCACATGTCGCTCCCGATGCAATGCAGGTTGAGTCACAGCGCCGTTTGCAATCGCAGGAGCTGCTAGTCTGGTGTTAGTGTCCTATCCCGAGGTTTGGGATCGTTTGATTCGCGTCGTCTTGTCGCATGGGCGGCTAGTTCTACTGTGTCATTCGGACCGACTTGGGTCAATTGGTACGAATACTGGGGTCGATTTCGATGGGGAGATATTGGAAAAGGAATGAGAGCATGGTTTAAGGTCAAACGGCATTCAACGCCGTCTCCATTTACACGCTGCGGAAAGCTGCGATCTTGTGGAGTTTAACTAAGTGCAGGGGTAGATCCGCGATCGGTAAATACAATTGACCCTGGATCTCAGGGATTGAGGTGTTTGTTCAGGTAGTATTCGCGATGACAATTGTGCAGGTCTTGGCTTCTGCATCTCTTGGACTTGTGGCGGCTGACTAGATGGACAAGCGGGGTTTGTTGTCGCTACTATTGCGTATGCAAATCTTATTGTTGTTGTTTTTCTGGCAAGATCACTCATACAACGCTAGGTAATGTACCAGCTTAGCGCCAGGTGGTTTCCAACGCCTCCAACACCACCACGTCTGATGGACCGCGGCAACCGAGACAGCCGCTCTCGACGCCATCGTTTGTGGGCAGTGGTATGTGTGAAGATCTCCATTCTTTTCTTGAGCATCGACCTGGCGTATGGAGCTTTTACCCGCTTTGCAAAGGCTCTCGGACCAAACCGGCTCTCCCTGGAGTACCACCGGAAATATGATATGCGCAAGAAGTAAGCATCGTGGATATTGGCGATCCGCTCGACAAGGCTCCCGCTTGTTCAAGGGCTTCTTTGACCCGCTGTCGCTCAGATCACATAGCTATCATAGCTACGAAGAAGCTCGCGCTTTCTGTCATGCATACTAATCATATCTCATCGTAAAGATATACAATACGTCATGTGGAAAAACGTGGTGTTGGGAGATACAACGTTTACTTTCAGGTGATGGTACACTTGCAGTTGAAACAAGACGAGTTTCTTCGTCTATTCAGACCCAACCTTGGAACCTTCGCATCTCTCCGAGATCTGAGCGAAAAGAAAACTGATTGCCAAGCCAATGGTTCCCCAGCCTCGACGCCGAAGAGTGAAACAAAAAGACACTTTTTGCCCGCGTAAGAGCCGGATGATCGAGACGAACCCAAGGCTAAACTGCTATTCCATCGATTCGAAGATCCAAAAGTTGACGTGACGACTAGAAAAGCAAGCTCATTAACCGTCGAAGCATTTCCCCCGAAAGCAGCCGTAGAACACACCTTCTGCCAAATAGCCTCATCTGCCAAATGTTGCACCAGATTTGGTACCTGGGTCTCGTACCTGCATCCAGCCTCACGGTACGGTCCCTCATATCGCTACCGCGCACCAAAGTCAGGTACAGTACCACAAAAACGTCTCAACCCTCCTGTGGTTCGCAGTACGATCTACAACCGCGAAGGGGGAAATTGTGTACCTGCATACCTAGGTAATGCGCGGATCACTATAGTTTCATTGAGACAACTCGGAACCAGAATCTGTCAACCAGGTTCTCGGGTATTGTCCTCCTCTGACTGTCGACTATTGACCATTGACATGGACAAAGGTAGTATTTCCTCGATACGACTTCGGAAAGAGGCGCAAGGTAGCATTCAACAAAGCCTCAAAGTGTTATTCAGAGGCGCTCATTCGAAGATCTAAGAAAGCCACACAAAAATACAATTGATAGCACAAAAGCAGCAAAATCTGTCCATGATTTTCTCCGGTAGCGGATGTTTCGAGCAAACAAAGCATTACCCGGTCGATCAAAGTTGGTAGAAGAAAAAGGCAACGTTCTAGCACGTTTCGACGCGCCTAATTTGGGACGGAGAAGCTCGGTCACGCCGTAAGGGGATGTGTATACTAGACTGGAATGATCTGGTTAAGGCTACGGAGGCGGAAGCGGGTAGGTCTGTTCTGTTTGCACCCACACCGGTACCTGTATTGTAGAACTGAGGGGATTGGGAATGGGAGGGAAGAAGCAAGTTTGCTTGTCTAATATCCTTTGCTAACGAATCGTTCACGCAGGATGCCGTTCGGGGAGAGCGGAATGCGACGCTAGATACTCTGTACCAATACCAGTGTCATGGTAGGATGAAGGGAGAAACCGCAAGTCCAGACCGTCTCAGATACTGGTAGATTAATTGGCGATTTCGGTGCTTGCCGTAGCTATGGGTACGAGATCCGAGGTTTGGATGTTGAGGAGATCGGAGGGTTGTAATTGCGATTATGAGGGAATACGGGTCAGTCTTGACGAAAGGTCAGCGGTGAAGCCGATGCTGCCTCGTCTTTGGGGTTTGAGACTTGGCTGAGCGTGCTATGTGATTGGGTAGAACGGTATCTGGTCTGAGTGCGTAGTGATTAGCATTTTACGATACAGACATATACATGTGGCGACTACTATCGTGATAGATATCCAACTATGCACCATCCTTAGAAGTGATGAGATACACGTCCTGGTAGGCAAAGCAGAACGAACAGCCCAAACTTGAAGCAACATTCGTCATCCATAGAAGCCGCCTTCGTGTTGTCGAAGACTTGGACAGCTCTTGCGCTGAGATCAGAGACTCATGGTTTCCTACCATATCACATCACACCAACCTTTGTGACTGTCAAATCGATTTTTTTATCTTTCAAAAGCCCAATACTCTCATATACTCCCCTCTGTTCGTCACTGTCCGTATGTGTCCTCCCCGCATTGAACACTGCTGTTTCCTCTTCGCAAGAGCTACTTCAACGCTTCTTGAACAGTGTTGTCAAACCAACTTCCTCTCCCACAATGCGTGACTCTACACAACTTCCCTCTGATATCGTGAATTTCAGTCATACGAGATGTAGACCTTTTTCAAGAATGATGACGAAAGTAAGACGACCGATCTTTTGGCGTGTTAAAAGACGGTGGTGTCTTCCCGACCCCATTCGACCAAACCTGTCCACCACACTTCATCAGCATAGCGCATCATGTCATAGCAGACTTGCGCGCTCTGTGTTCTTAGACGAACCATCTTGCTCGGGTTGTAGTTCGCCATATCGGACTCGATCATCCTATACGTCGTGAAGTGCTGATGTATAGTCCAGATTACAGACCGATGAGCTGGCTTGAGCAATTATAGAATGCTCTTGAAGATTGTAGTGAATGCAGTTTCCGGAGCTCAAGGCTCAATATCATGCATTGAGCCTTTGGGCTTCGATCTTCAAGGAAAGGGACAAGGGAGCACGAAGACTACAATGGATGCACTGAACATGTACTGGATGGGCCTAGAATTCTACGATAGGTCCCGTATAACGAGAATTTACAAACAGGAAAGCACTCACACGCTTGATAGTGTTTACAATCACCCCGTCCCACTAACGCCGATTACCTGAGTGGCAGCTCGGTCTTCGATTCAAAGCTGTATCGCATCCACTCGCCAACAGCTCTCAAGCTCTCCCACCGTACGCTCTCATCTGCCTCTTGCATCAGCTCCATGACCCTGCCCTTCAGCCCCAACTTCTCAAGCTGTTGTCGCTTCTCTGGCACTTCTTTGACCAAACATGCTACGTCGTTGCAGCCAATAGCCAATACCTGCTTGTCGTTGTCCCAGCTCTTAGATAGAATCTCCGCAAGCTTTCGGGGTAGTTCACCCTTGTTGTCTTCTAAGATGCGACGCGCATTCTCTTTCCAGAACGTGGCGTTACGATGCGGTGGTGACCAGCGAAGGTGGCCCGACTGCAGCTCAGCAGCGTACTCGTCAAAGGTAGTCTGTGTCTTGGTGTACTCCTCGAGGAGATCGGTCAGGGCCTGTAGGTCTTCAAGGGCATCCTCGTCGGTCAGATGTCGTGATTTCAAGCTCGAGAGGAGAGCAGGTAGACGCGCGAGTACGGCCGTTGGAAGTAGCGTGTTGCGGTTCGTGGTCAAAAGGTTTACGAGGGTGGAAAGGAGGAGACGAGTGGTCTTCTCCTTAGGCGAGACCTTGAGGAGTTGCGTGTAGAGGATGACGATGTCGTGTTCCCTGTAAGGTGTTAATGTTTGCGAAACGTGAGAAAGGGAAGGGACTGTACTCCTGAAGTCCTTCGCCTACGAGCTCGCCCTCAAAGCTGAGCTGCCAGATGACGAGTAATACATGGTATAGAAGCTGGAGGCCAACACCACCAGCAATACCACCATCCGTTGTACTGCGAATACTGGCACCACCACTGTACAGGGTCGAGTCCGTGTCTTTGGCAGACCCGGCCGCAGCTCTCAGGATATCAAACAGAGGGCTGAGTGTCTCCTTCCTTTGCTTCCAGAATATGCGCCTAGACTTGGTGCTGCGCAATACGGCCGAGTATTCCCGTACAGCGATATCCTGCAGACCAGCGTCGGATGCCTTTGCGAGTGTGGAGAGGTAGGTGAAGAGCTGCGCTAAGGCCTCATCGAGCTGGGGAGTGTTCTTGGCAGATGTTGTGACAGCATTAGACAGAAGGCCGGATAGGACGGAAGACGTCAGGAGCGGTACGGGGTCTTCGTTGTTGGATGAAGCCTTCAAGAGTGGTAGGAAAGGCTTGTAGGGCGCTGGGTGCTGGACGAGGGCTGATGTGAGGGCGGGTATGTCTGGAAGTGTATGAGCTTCATCGCCTTTCTAGAGAGACTCCACGTGTCCTACCATCAATCATATCTCCCAGCAAGACCAGCATGTAGTGGATAATGTCTTGGCGCTTCGCAGCTGCCTCGAAGATGCTCTGCGACCCATTTCCGCCCACTAGCAGTGTCACGAAGCTATCCACATCTGACTCGATAGTCTGCTTCCTCTGTTCCTTGCGCACTTTATCGATTGACTTGATCTTCTTGAGGTCTTCGTCGGTGATGGTCTTAGCTCGTACAGCTCCTTCCCATGATATAGGCCGGGCGCGGATGTTGTTCTGGATAGAGGTGAGGTACGTCGGCGGGTCTAGTGAAGACATTGCGAATATCGTAGTAGGCGGTGGTGTACTGGTGATGTGCGGCTTCGGTGCCTGGAGTCGTAGTATTGGAGCTCTGCCCAGGTGATGTTGGTTGCTGTGAGGCCCACCTGGGAGCTCCGTCATGGTGCGGAGCTAGTGGAGCTAGGATCTTTTGATATCTTGGCATCCACCAATCTTTCGCAAACACCATCACTCCGCGCCTTCGGAGTTCAACAACCCACACACCTTGCGCAAAGATGGAGTACTTCAGTCTGAAACGGTCGACCGCTGCCGATCATGGCCAGTCCAACCTGTCCAGCAAGGTCTACGTGCGGTCTACGAAAAGTGGCAAGGTCCAGAAAATTGTGAGAGAACTGTATCTGCGACAGGACATTCCATGCTCGTCCAATCTTTGTAGGGCATGTCTAGAGATTGCGCCGACCGACTACTCAAAGAAAGGTTTGACCGCGAAACTTCACATGCAGAGTGAGACTAACCTTTTTCAGTCGCACCATTCGTCCTATCAGACACACCAGCAGGATCTAAGGACTTCCCAAATGGCCAATATCTCATTCCGGATACAAATGCTTTCCTTACTGGAATGGACTTGTTCGAGGTGGAGACCGCTTTTCACGATGTTATTGTCCTGCAAACTGTGCTAGAGGAAGTCAAGAACCGCTCCCTACCTCTGTATCATCGTCTGATCTCCTTGACCAAGAACGAAGGAAAGCGTTTCTACGTGTTTTTCAATGAGTTTAGGCAAGAGACGTATGTAGCACGGGAAGCTGGAGAAACGATCAATGATCGAAACGACCGAGCTGTGCGCAAAGCCGTGCAGTGGTACAACCAACACATTACGGAGGCTGTTCAAAAGCGGAGCAAGAAACAGACGCGCATCCCTACGGTAGTAATGATCACCGACGATAGAGACAACCTGCGGAAAGCCAAGGCCGAGAAAGTCCCAGGCAAGACTCTGTCCGACTTTGTCTCTGGCCTCGAAAACTCCGATGAGCTTCTAGATATGATCAGCGCAGCACAAGAGCAGCGAGAAGTCAGGTCGAAAAAGCCAGAGATCTTCTACTCCGAACACTACACGGTCTCGAAGATGATGACTGGCGTCAAAGCTGGAACGTTACACCAAGGCATTTTCAACGTCTCCCCATACAACTATCTGGAAGGCTCGGTTCACGTGCCTGCATTCGACAAATCGCTCCTGATTTTAGGACGTGAAAACAGCAATCGGGCTGTCTCTGGCGATGTCGTAGTTGTTGAAGTACTGCCTAAGGATCAGTGGAAGGCGCCTTCAACCAAGATCATTGAAGAGGAGACGGTGAACAAGAACGATAACGCAGAAGCCGAGGAAGGCGAAAATGTCATCCCGGAGAGAGAGCGACGAGCGCTACAAGAGGAGGTCAAGCGAGTACACGGGCAGACTATAGAGGGCAGGCCACAGCCAACTGCGCGCGTAGTGGGTGTCATCAAGCGGAATTGGAGACAATATGTGGGCCACATTGATCGCGACTCCGTTCGTTCCTCTTCGAAATCGAGCAGGCAACAACAGACCGTATTTCTTGTCCCAATGGACAAGCGCATTCCCAAGATCCGGATACGAACACGACAAGCTGGAGAGCTCCTTGGTCAGCGCGTTCTGGCAACAATCGACTCCTGGGATAGAGACTCTCGATACCCGGTCGGCCATTTTGTACGATCGCTCGGCGAGCTTGAGTCTAAGGGCGCAGAGACCGAAGCTTTGCTACTGGAGTGGGATGTTCAATACAAGCCCTTCCCGAAGACAGTTCTTGACTGTCTACCTGCGGAAGGTCACGACTGGAAAGTACCAGCTAGCTTGGAGGATCCAGGCTGGAAGGGACGCAAGGATCTTCGCGACCTCTTGGTATGCTCTATCGATCCTGTTGGTTGTGTTGACATCGACGATGCTCTCCATGCCCACAAGCTGCCGAATGGCAACTATCAAGTCGGTGTCCATATTGCGGACGTGTCTCATTTCGTTAAGCCGAACAACGCCATGGACAAGGAGGCCAGCCAGCGCGGAACGACCGTTTACTTAGTCGACAAGCGCATAGACATGTTGCCTATGCTTCTAGGAACAGACCTGTGCTCTCTGAAGCCATACGTAGAGCGTTACGCTTTCTCGGTAATTTGGGAGGTCACAGAGGATGCTGACATCGTCTCTTCCTACTTCACCAAGTCCGTCATTCGGTCGAGAGAAGCCTTCAGCTACGAACAAGCCCAAATCCGCATAGATGACGCCTCCCAGCAGGACGACCTCACGAAGGGCATGCGAACTCTGCTCATGCTTTCCAAGAAATTGAAGCAAAAGCGAATGGATGCTGGAGCTTTGAACCTGTCTTCGCCAGAAGTGAAGGTCCGAACTGAGTCTGAGACATCAGACCCAGCAGATGTTCAGACCAAGAAGCATCTTGACACGAACTCGCTTGTGGAGGAGTTCATGTTACTCGCCAACATCAGCGTCGCTGCGAAGAATTACGAGGCCTTCCCGCAAACAGCTCTGCTTCGTCGTCATGCTGCCCCTCCGAAGACGAATTTTGAAGAGCTAGATAACCAACTCAAAGTCAAGAAGGGAATGGAGCTCAAGACAGATAGTTCCAAAGCTTTGGCTGATTCACTCGATAAGTGTGTTGATCCCAGCAACCCGTTCTTCAACACTCTTGTCAGAATTATGGCGACGCGTTGCATGATGTCCGCAGAGTACTTCTGTGCCGGAACACAAGCGTATCCCGAGTTCAGGCATTATGGTCTTGCGAGCGAGATCTACACTCACTTCACATCCCCGATTCGCCGCTACGCTGATCTTGAAGCACATCGCCAGCTTGCTGCTGCCATTGAATACGAGCAGTTGGATCCCAGCCTACAGTCAAAGGCCAAGCTCGAGGCTGTGTGCAAGAACATCAACGTGCGACATCGCAACGCACAAATGGCCGGTCGCGCTTCCATTGAGTACTACGTTGGCCAAGCACTCAAGGGCAAGGACATCAACGAGGAAGGTTTTGTTATGAAGATCTTCTCCAATGGTTTCGTGGTCTTTGTACCAAGATTTGGAATCGAAAGTCTCATCAGATTGAGGGATCTCGCCACACCGGAGCCAGAAGCTGATTTTGATGCTGAGAACTATGTGCTGAGCATCAAGGGCGATATCAAGCGGACTATCGAGCTGTTTGAGAAGGTGACTGTCAGGATCACGGATGAGCTTGAAGAGAGCACTGGAAAGAGGAAGGTGCGCTTGAGCCTGGTATGAGTTCTAAGGGAACTATCTGTTGGCTTAAGTTCTTAAGGCGTTCAAGGCACGAAAATGGGGAGGGTCCTTCCATCTACTGTAACGTTAGACCTCTTCGGAGTTGTGGCCATAGCAATTCCAGTCGATACACGTGCGGTTTACTCTATTGCATTGTCTCCCCTGGTCGCTGTTCTGCGTCTTGAACGCGCATCTACACGTTACTGACTATTCATTTTCCAGGTAAACGGCTCGTACTCCGGTACCTAGGCCCTTAGCATGAATGTCACTTCGCCTTCTAGATGTCCAAAAAATACTTGACAAATAACGGCAGCGAACAAGGAAATGCACCAGCGTCTCAATTCAGTCGTCCTCCGACGCTTCTCTCGCTCTCAACCAGGCTTGCAGGTCCGACTTGACAGCAGCTTCCTGTTCGACATCACCCAATACTCGCATTCGGTATCGTCGCGCCCGCCCTCTCGTCTCGAACCCTTCTCAGCACGGTTCGATGGACTTCGCTGACCAACGCATATCCGATCCTTATTCTGCACGCGCAACCGCATTGCGCAAGCGACGCACCGACGAGTTCAGTTGCGACATGCCGACTCACGACATGCCGCTTCTCCACGTTCGGCCACGCCGACAAGGTTTACAACGGCTCCTGGGCATCCGCTTACCCCTTCTTCGCACTTGCGTTACCAGACTGTCTGATCTCGATCACCCCATTCTCACGCCATTGCATTGCGAACCGGACTTGCGATCTGTAGAAGTACAGCTACCAGGAACATTCAATGCCGATCATCTATACTTGCCCCGTGAGGAGCAGCACGGCTGGTAGAAACAAGCCACAACAAACGAGGAGATGGGTTATCTCTTTCCCGTCCAGGGCAATGGCGTATAAGGTGGCGCAAGATTAGCCCGGCAACGGACCGAGCCCGTTCTTGCATCTCCATGATCTACAGCGGAGGTTTGAAGACCGAAGTCGCGCGTTTGTCATTCGGCAAACCTGCTCTCACATGTCTACACGAGCTGCAAACCAGCCCCATCTCGCATGCGTGTGCATGTCTGGAGAATGACAGAAGGGGCGGTGGCACTTGGAAAACGTTCCTGTCGTTCGGGAACTACAGCGAGGCTGGTGGGAAGCTGGAAGGGTGAGCGAGGTCGCTTATAAGGTTTGTCGTATGTGAATAGCGCGGACACGACTCCGGGCTGCGGATGCTTGCAGGAGATTGTGAAAGACGGTTGTGTTGCGCGCATTGCGAGCTTAGATCCGCAGTGGGGAGATGGTTTACCACCGTCGAGCCGCGCAGACATGCATCTGTAAGATGGAGATGGGCATACAGCCGTGTCGCTACCGTTGGTGTGCAGTAGGTGAAACTCGTTCGGTCCCCGCAACGAGATCAAGGTTCACTCAGAGTTTGGTACGATGTCGGCCCCGATATCGTAGCGCGCACTCTCCAGCATACTCTGGAGTAGAGTTCCCTTGTTCCCTGACAAATCGTCACAATGATGATCATGTTGGGGGTAGTGATTCATTGGCTTGTTCTTGATGACATTGTGCGCAAAGTTGGACGAGGAGGCATTGAGAGGATCTGGAAAGACATGTGAAGGTACGCAATGAGGGAGTAGAAAGAATTTCATTGGCGGCGGCTGAATTTCCCGGACGATTCAGTACCCTGATGAAGGCGGCAGAGTGCAACTCTGGGAATACGCGGCTGTTCATGACCGTTCTGCAACAGCAAAAGTAAATCTACTCACCATGATAAGAGAGTTTTGCAAGACCAGTCAGGTGCTCGGTAATTCCCATGAAGCCGCGATTGTCTTGTTGATCGCTTCGTGGTGGCCGTACTAAGACCTCGCAGCCAATGGACCGAGATGCATGCTCCAACATGCATTTAGCATCTCTGCGTATTGAATGCGATCTTGTTCAGATCTCAGTGTCGCATCCAACACCAACAGCCAGGAAGCCTTGCATGCAGATCCTCAACACTCGATCAGCAGTCCGCGACTTTGCCTCTTCCCTGCACTTGCAGCAAGCGAAGTGAGCATCAATCTATCTCTGATTATCATAAGCATCATTGAGCGCTTACTATAGTAATCAATCTACGGATGTGTGCACAGCCGCCCCCACGAACACATGTTGCGCAAGCGACGCGGGATGTTCAACATTGACATTCAATATGTACCTGTCACACATAAATCGCGTGCAGACGGTACGAGTCGTAGTGGTCGGGTAAGAAGGGCGCATGTGGATGCAGCTGTCATCCGACGCACAAAAGCCTGTCATCCGGAACGGAGTCCCAGCGACTCATGTCTGATTTCAAAGCTGGCTTGCAGTGAGCGGTAGCGTCAAGCCGACTGAAGGAACACCTGCGCAAGCGTCACCGTTCACGACATGCGAACGACACATGGGCAGTCCAGCTGACCATAATGCGAAGACGTAGCTTCCGACATCACCCGCTGCTAATACATTGAATGCCGACAAATCCGGATCATGACTTTGGCAAGCAGGGCATGGGAAATTTTTCGCCGTGTAGCGTATTCGTCGGTGGTCGAGAAATTCCATGGGCAATAATAAGTCCGTTATATGGTGTCGGTGTTGGCTCGTACCCACACGATGCCCCACGCTCCCACTACACAATCCTGGGAAGCCCGGTAGAAGAGCCACAAGTATAGTCAAGGACCTTGAGGATAAGAAGTGGTACTTCGGATGTCCCCAGAGCCGATGCGTAGGTAGTCTAGGAGAATTCTGATCTTGAAAATCTTGCTCGAATGGAGAGTGCGGTGTGTGATGAGCCTGAAGTGGTGCCGGGCCTTCTTCTTGTTCGAGAGGCAAAGCGTTCATCTTCATCTCAATGACTCGGTTCTTGGGTGAGGTCATGACGGCTGGACTTCGGTGCCGAGACCCAGAACAGCGTAGGGTGTGCGCCGTCGCTTTCTCACGAAATTCAGGAGCTCACGATGCTGGTGTTGAAGTTGCGGCTGAGCTTAGCTGAGGACATGCCGCATCCGAGCCCTCATTGGTGGCAGCAAGAGATGTTCGATGCGAGCTGCGGTCTTGACACCTTCTACTTTGGTCGCACCAATGACAACAAGACAGCCACAAGCATTTTCTCTCCACAATCTAGTAGATCAGGAGATATCAGAAAAAGCAATCCAATATCTGCGACGCACTACGCATCACACACGACGATGCAGCCTTCATGGGTATCTCCATAACTCTTGCCGTATTCCTCGCACTGGCTGCCGACGAGAGTTGCCGCCGCTATGTGCGCTCGATCTGGGGCACTACCACTATCGGTTCGTGGCTTGGGCGTCCCACGCTTGGTCGACGGTGATAGTACACGTGCAAGTTGCGCAGTTTAGCCGGTAGAACAAAGTCGCCCTGGCGCTATGTTCCAGCTACAGGTACCAGCCGTGTTGCTCGGCCTGGCGGCAAAGGCGCGTTCGCAAAGTCGGATCTCTGCTAGGTACCCTTGACCCAAGGGATGCCGAATGAGAAGGTCTAGACATCTAGCCTTGCTGGTATTCTCGTCGCAACCCTTAACAGAGCAGGATGTTCCCTTGATCTCGGATATAACGATAATAGCGATATGAGCGACAAAGTGGATGCAGACTGGGAAGCCTTTCTGGTCTTGGCATAGACTGCAAGTCTCATTTCGGTTGCGAGACGGGCGCGAAGATCATGATGGCCGCGGAATCAGGAGCGGGCCCTCTTTCCAGCGTGGAAGCTCCTTGTGAGGGATTGAGTAGGAGAACCTCAGAACATGCTATTTGTGTACTGCATTATTTCAAAGCCATCACCATCATAAGTCTGAAGCGTTTCTTGACAGAACGGTACTTCAGCGCTACCCCGTGGCTTCTAGGTGACATTGCGAGCATCGGCGACGGTAAGAACTCCTGTGAAACGCAAAATATGCTTCGGAGAGTTTTCGACGTGTGCCGCTAGCTGCCTAGACATGTCGCTTTGGTGGCAGTGATGAGTCCAGATGATGCATTACCAGTACACTATGGTTAGTCGCATGGAGGTAGCGTAGCAAACTGCAAGCCCCAGTCGACGGCTCTCATATCACTGTAGCGAATGTGCATGGCGGCGTTGGACTCGTTGCTCAACCAGAGTCGACCAGATTTGCTGTGTTTCAAGAAGGTCCGGTGAAGGCTCTCAAGCGCTATTGGCGGTAGCAAAACGGCCCCGCGATGAAGCATCGGAGATTATCAGCAATGAATGACCTGGCACGCTGGCGACCAAGCAACCGTTCGTGCAGGGGACACTGTCGGCGCAGTTTGCGCTATGTGGCCCGGTTTGCTGCATGGCAGGCCCTCGGTGCCAGGTATTGCGATAGTCAGGAACGCTCGGCTTCTAGTCTATAACCCATTCGTTATATCGACCAGTAGCTGTCTGTATCGCTCGCGCTCCAGATCTCGGCGTCGAAACTTGGAAACTTGATTTCGGCAGAAGCGAGTCGAGGCTGGTGACAAGCCGCAGCTGCAATGGGCTTGGGAACGGAACGCACACCAGCAGGATCTGGATGCGCTCCGTCAAGGGCTAAGATAAAGAACCTTGAGGGGAAGCTATCGCGGGACGCACCTAAAGCCCGACACGGGATTGGCCAGTGCCTGGAATGGGAGCGATACCCAAGACCGTTAGTGTGGTTTGATAGATCGACGTCGTGTCAGCGCCCTGCTCAAGCGAAGTTTCCGACCGACACACGCCCCTTCAGGCGTACTGAGCGTTTGCTTGTCTCGTTCGTACTCCGCCCTCTAGCGATGCAAGGAGAATCAAGAAGAAGAAAAAAAGTTTTTTCCGGGGTAGAGCTGCACGGCAACGACGAACGGGTGTGCTGTCGCATCTGCTATCAAGCCCTCGGTGTCAGGTTGCTGAGGCTGATGCGACTTCTGCCCCTGGATTCGTTCTGAGGTCATGATGTGCTGTCAAAGACCAACATCGTGCTGACCTCGACGACGCCACGTTGCCCGCTTCACGGCTTTGGGATGGCATATACTGGACGGGAGTGTCAGGCCCCTGCAGCAGGCACGGTGGAATTGCCTATCCTGGGACTTGCGCCATCTTCAACGGCGGGGTGTCGTTCCAAGGTTGTCGAAATTAGCCCATCATGGATTGCTCTTAGTGCACTGCTCACCGATATTTGCTTGAGTCTGCCGTACTAACAAACTTCGCAACCCACCATCAGGTACGCTTTTGTACCTGCATCTCGCCTCAAGCCAAGCTAGTCCGGTGTCTATAACCCGCAACGCTCCTCTCTCTCGGTGCGCCGTCGTTGGCTTTTACCGAAGGACCGTTCTTTGTGCTGCCTCGTTTCGTGGCGCTAATAACATACCGTCATTGCCTACTGCGGTTGTGGAGCGAGGGTACACGCATGACCCAGGTCTCCGCTCTCGAGCCCCTCCGCTTCCCGCACTACTTTATCCGCATCGCCCTCCAAGGTTCATATCAGACAGAAGTGGGCTCAAGGTACCTACCATCGTTTCGTCGACCGCCACCTCTCAGGTGTAGCCGCATCAACCGCAGCCACAGCCAGCATGGTCGTGACCTGATCGACATCACTCCTTCATATCTTCTTTTTGGATCTTCCTTCCAATACACCATCACGCCTTCAACAAAGACGATCGCGACAAAGTTTTACCATTAAACGAAAGCAGTCCCATTCAACTCTCACACTCACATACACACCCTCGTTACAACCATGGAGCAAGAAACGAAAGTCTGGATCATCCTTGGTGCCGTCGTAGGCATCCTCGTCCTGACGGCGGTTGCCGTCGCCCTTCTCTTCTGCTGGAAACGATCTCAAAGAAGGATGCGAGGCTTCTCTCTGCGAGCTGTCACACCACTAGACGATGCCGAATTTGAATCGTGGAGACGGCCCAGCCAATACACCCAACGACCGGAGAAGTACGGCATCCGACCAGCTGTCTTACGCGAACATGTATCACCCAGAGCCACTTCCATGTTCGAGAAAGAGCTTAGCACATACGAGTTCCCCCCAAGAACACCATCATTAACCGACATGGCTTCACTAAAGTCACCCACCAGCTCGATACGAAAGCCCGAGCGTGTACGGAGGAAGTCCAGTGTTGCTTCGTCTATTGCCGACCGACCCCCAACACCCTATTCTCCGAACTCTCCAAGCGGTGAATTCAACCGGGGCTCCACCTCTTCACATCGATCCCAGCCTCTAATACATTACCCATCACCATCAGAAACTTCTGCTTTCCGCTTCAACTTCGAATCAGAGTACGGCACTCAACAAAAGGGCGCTGGACGCTGGATATGAACACCAGTGTCACTTCAACATTCCAGCCATCTTCGCACCTCGAACATTACGGCTTGCAGTGATCTCTGTAATACCTGCAGCCTGCCGAAAGCACTCGAAGCGACTGAAACACACCTGACAGCTTCTTGCGTCACCACGCACCGCTTGCTGCTGTACAAGCATCGGGGCTGTCGCGATACCCAGTCAACACTTCACCTTTACGACCTTCGCTTCGCATACATACTTTACGATTGGACATGATTTTGTCATTTGGAGTTCGGCGGCGCTTTGCATCTATGATACCAGACCTTTGAGTCACTACACAGGCCTCGAGCCTCTTTGTTTCTTTTTGTTGGAGGATGAGCCACTCCGTGCCGAAGATCGCACGAGAATGCAATTCAGTAGTATAGCCAACCACATAGTCGGGTCTGCAGTTGTAGCACTGCGAGAGGCTAGTCCTCTGTACCCATATCAATGAACAAACTCATTAGCACATGATCCTTCACTTTTTGCTGCAGTGATCTCCCTCCCATTGCGCAATACGCCCTGCCCTGCAAGACATCACGCACCACGCATCACGACATCAGCCCAAGCGGCAACTCGGCCCCGACCGTTCCCACCCACGACTGCCGACGCCGACCCCTTAGCCGTGCAAACGCCTCATCTGTGCCTGTGCCAAAGGAAAAAAACGTGGTCTACACCGCCAGTTCCAAGACCCCAGAATGTTGCTATACGCGATCTGAAACTCTGCTCGGCCGCCATCTCCACTCCACTCCACTTCGACTATCGAAAAGCGAGCGGGACGCGATTCATGCGCGATCGCGCTTCCCGCGCTCGAAAAGTACACCGCATTATCTGGCTGGGTGAACCCCGCGAGATGGTGAAGGTGGTGATACTGGACTCTTGGGGGCTGAAATGCAAGACGCAGGGTGGTGGAGTAAGGGATCTTCGGTGTCAGTTGCTTTTGCGCACATCATGGGCGGGTTTTGGTAAGGGAGATGCAACTCATCTAAGCGACAAGCTAGATGCCTGCGCGGGTACTATGATAAGAAGCAAGTAACTTGGAGGTCTACATTACTCTTCTGTGGCTCAAATTTTGCATCGTATACTGTTGTCGTCGGCTGAGTCTACAGGCATTTGCTCACTTTCTTCTCGCTGCACAGATATGTGGATGACTAAGCCAAGCGAACCGAGCGGATGACGTGCAGCCAGGATAAGGTGTGTTGAGCTGCACGGCGTGCGTGAAAGCGTTTTAGTGGGTCAACGACTCAACGTGGACAGCTGTCACCGCAAACCGTGTGGGCAAAACAAGCAAATTATCAGCCACACCCCAATAACCCCCATCGCGTGCTCGTTTCTCAAGCCCATAATTCGCG
This sequence comes from Alternaria ethzedia, assembly GCF_023757985.1. NCBI lineage: Eukaryota > Fungi > Ascomycota > Dothideomycetes > Pleosporales > Pleosporaceae > Alternaria > Alternaria ethzedia. The sequence goes on along the minus strand of NW_026056203.1, from coordinate 570,291 downwards.
TCGCCCCATTTCATCCACCAGCCACTATCCGCGCGCAGATCAGTCGCAAGCGCGCATCTCGCTATCCGCACCCCACAAACGCGTTCTATCGCGTCTGGCACACGACATCTACACGTCCAATCGCGAATCGCCCAATATGGAGTTTATACAAGGTATGCTTCGCTGATGCGCCTATCGTCATATCACTCTATTGCGACACGGGTTGCTAACACCAGATACCAGACTACGCAGCTCTCCTCCCGCGCCTCCTCCCACCGTCCTTCGCAAACCCCCTCCTCCACCTCCTCACAACCTTCTTCGGCATCTCGCGCACGCTGTCAACGCACCTCTCACCCCTCCTCAACAAACTCATCACCCAACCCGATGTCGCCTCCATCCTCGCGCTGCTGGCCATATTCTTCATCTCGCTCAAGATACTGGACATGATGTACCGGGCCGTCATCTTCTGGGTGAACCTGGCGTTGCGACTGGTGTTCTGGGGCGGGATACTCGTTGTGGGCTTTTGGGTGTACAACAGAGGGCCCGAGGGCTTTGTCGAGGATGTGCAGGGCTTGGGCGAGTACTGGCTGGGTCAGTATGAGGTTTATAGTCAGGAGGTTAAGGGGTTTCAGCAGCAGAAGGAGGATCAGATTAGGATGAAGGCTAGTGCGCAGCAGCAGCAGAAGAGGAAGGGGTGGCGGTGAAGATGGTGTGCAGACAATGGGCGGGGATGTGTGTATGACGGGATGGGAGTTGGATACTTGTCGATATAATGGCTGCAGTTCTGGGTGTCGAACTGCATGACTGGGCGCAAGACTGGTTTTTGCACATATTCTTACGGCGCTCAGGATCTCGAAAAGTATGGGACTGGCTTTGGGATTCATCGGCTTTGTACACAATGTCGGAGTGTTTTGGACTACAACTTGTACATGTTTGAGCTTCACGAATAATGGTATCCATGACAGTACTGAGCTTCCGCCACATCTGCACTGTCTCCACACCGGCAAGACGCCACCGGAGTCTTTGAACTGAGGTAACAGCTGACTATTGTCTCAGAACCCGAGGTCAATCACAGGAAGATTCTGAATTCTTCGCGTGACGGATGGGGTGCTCTAGATTACAGGAGAACAGCGTGGAAAGTTTGATGATTGCTAGGTCTAATCCTTCAAATACCCTCCGGTACCATTGACTAAGACCTCACCAGTACTCATCAGCTACCTGACATGGCACCCCGAAAGAAGAAGCAAAAGGCTCGCCCAGCCCCCTCTGCAGCTGATGACATCGTACCGGACATGACTCTACCAGCGAGCGAGCGTCTACCTAACGAGTTACTACAATTGATCTTCGAATATCTCAGCTTCTATGATCTAATACGCTGCACACAAGTGTCTAGGACGTGGGCTAGGTGTCTACCAGGCGACCACTCCAAACTACGCAAGGCACTGTTCCTACGAGATGATCAGTCGGCAAACACAGAAGGACCTCTGCGTCTCGAATTCAACTTCAGGATCGTTGGTAATGTTGTTAGGCTCGAGGATAATGTTCTACCTATCTTATTATATGGCTTTTTCGAGGAAAAGATCAAATGCGACACTGGCGGATCAACTTGCGTGAATCCAATCATATCGCGCCACGAACACCTGTACCATATCGTTCACTCAGGACACCAGCCTCACAAGCTCGAATCGTTCTTTTTATATGCATTCGATACACTGGAGCGCCTGCGGTCGATTACGACGCGTCTTAAACATATCACCGACTGCGGCACTTGGAGGAAGATGCTAGTCTGCGTTCCTGCTGTGACAAAATTGAACGTCATATTTTCGGTCAGTGGCGTTGGTACGATCAATCAGACCCGCACACTTGAGGACAGACGTGGAGTTCGAATGCAATCTCTGGTTGCTCTCATCAGAGCCTTTCTGCAAGAGGTGGGTGATGTAGTGAAGGCGGACGCACCGAAAGTTCGGGTTGTGGATCGATCTCACGGATACGAGGCTACTAAGTCATATAATCAGGTTGGGCGGGGATAACATGATGCCTATGATGTCAGATCAATTGGAGTTAGAAGTAAAACGGGCGAGTATGAAATGCTTGGTCCACTATAAGGTCGGACAGCACTAGACAAAGGCCAGCGATGTCCATCCCCTCGGCAGAGCAAATATTGTACTAGCAACTCAGAAATGATCTCATGGTCATGTGTTACGTGAAGTCTGCCAAATCAAGTAAGTGAATACATCTCTTCTGTGCTCTACCATGCCTGTCGCTGTAACGACAAGTACCGATATTTCACCGTGTCGATGATATCCAAGATGTTTCTTCATGCATCTGACTCCGATCTCATGGGTTACGATCAATCAATAACTTTCAGTAGTATGACCTGATGATCACGCGGAATTGTTTCACCAGGTATCCTACCGCTCGATCAACGTGACTTAACACGCGGTATAACTTCCGACCCCTGTATTTCAATCCTCTCAACTCTCAACTCTACTGGTCTTTCCCGAGAGATTGCGTTGCCTAAGATGCCATATAGTATGATAGGAGATACAAACGACCTCACCATCAAAGGCAACCTAAGCAGGTCACAAAAGCAACCTAGCATGCCGACAGATGGCGCCAATCATCATCTTCCGAGCGAGATATGGCAGAACATATTCGGCTTCCTAGATCTAGCTGATCGTAAGTTCCCTCCGCGAATCTGCTCTCTCCAATGTATTGTGGGCGCTTGATATTGATACTTACCACTGACTCTGGATACAGTTCTTCGCTCCCTTCGAGTGTGCACAGAGTGGCGTGATAACATTCGTAGCACTGATCCAACGCTCCGAGACAAGATGTTTAAGGATCGGGTGGTGCCGCCTAAAGATGGGAGTGGAAGTGGAGAGAAAGCGAACGACAAGAAAGAAAACAAATATCATAACAAAGGAGCGGATGATGGTGACAAGAACCAAAACAGCGACAGCAACAAGAACTTGAGTAATACCACCGACAAAACGGAGGACAGTGTACCCACCGTCACAGTCAATCTACGTGCAGCTGCCGACCTGCTCTGCGTCCCCGGCTCCTTCCCAGAGGCCATGATCAGGTTCGAAGTCGATTTCAACACAGACTACGGTTGTGGTTTTGCCCCCGAGGATTGTAATCAACTATCCAACTTTCCCTCCGGCACGAACTTCCATCCAATTCTTCTGAATCTGGATGAGCGTTTGCCTCTCGTCGACAACGTGTTTCAGGCAACCAATGGAGTGCCACATAAAAACTTCGGTTTCGATTCATTCGATTCTCTGGATGACGTGTTAGAACGGATGCGACAACATTCGCGCAGCAGAAACGATGGCTCATGGAAAAACATGCTGTTGTGTGAGCCAGCTCAGCCGCGCATTAACGTAGTCTTCGATTATACGTATTACACCCGTGGGCGTCGCAAATATAAGCTTTACGGAGAGGGTGGATGCGGGGTTACAATGGTTCAGTTTGTGAGGGCTTTCCGCAAACAGCTGACACATATTGAGGAGGACATACGCGGATTTCCCGAGGAGATGTTGGTCTACTGCGGTGAATGCTGGGAGAAGAACCATGAGGATTGAGTATGAACAGGATAGCATGATTTGGGAGGTAAGAAGATAGAACGAGTCTAGGAAATGAAGAGACCTTTGTCAAACAATGAGGACATTAGCAATATATCTCGATGGTCATGTGGACTTATCTTAGGACACACATGTCGCTCGACGAATGTGACCTCCGGCGCAGTATAAAGTCTAGCACCCCAGTGTCGCCATCCCTCCTATCATCAATCTCGATCCATTCTCACAGGTTATCACACCACCGGAGATACCAAATAACATGCAGGGGAATATAAAGGACGGCACCGATAGATCCGATTCAGGCATACTGACTGGCAGCGCAGTCTCGGACGCCCCTCCGAAGATACTCCGGAATGAAGCTGGTTCAGATGACGAGAACGATGACAACGAGAACGAGGAGAAGGACGACAACATGGACGATGCGAGTAACGACAGCGATGATGATGACAACGATATTGCCACGATTACCGTGACTCTGAGAACGAGTATCGAGCTGAAAAGCCTCCCCGACTCTTTCCCGCGGACCGTGATAGTCCTGGAAGTCGACTTCAACGAAGCGTCCACAAACCCCGAGCCTATCTTCGAATTTACTCGCGATAACGCCTTCCACGACATTATTGAAGACATGGAGCGGTGCATGCACCACGTCGACGAGCGCTTGTTCGATCCAGTAAAGCTACGAAACTCCGGTAAGCCACGACCCTGGTTCAAATTCGAATCTTTCCAACATCTGCAAGATTTGTTGGAAGTCAGCAAGAACAATCCTTTACCTAAGGAGAGTGATTGGATGGACCAGCTTCTGTGTATGCCAGGTCTCCAACGCATCGACGTCGTGTTCGCATATAGGGCTTACCATAACACAGGCCGCACGTACAAGCTCTTTGCGGAAAACGACAGTGGCGTTACTGTAGGTCAATTTGTGGAGGCTTTTCGCGATCATCTGCAGCATGCGGAAGCAGACATACGCAAGTTTTCTGATGAGCTTACTCTCATCTGTAATAAGTGTTTCGACGACGCCATCAACGACGATTGAGTATACATGTTGAAACAACGAGAAAATATGACCAAGGCAGAATATAGTGCCAGAAAGAAAGATATCAGAAGGACCCAACACCAAAATGCTGCTTCTTGATAAGTTTCCTAATCCGATTGTGCATTGGATTCTATCGTGTGTAGTTGTGCCCATCGTGCAGATGAAAGGTGCCCAAGCCAAGCAACCAATGACGTCGCAAAGCCCCCGCAGACCCCCAGCGACGCGCGCACCAAACGATCAACCCTCTCCACGCGCAACCGTTACACAGGCTCACTCCTCCCACATTCCCTTTCAAATATCTACAAACCGCATAAAAGATGGCAGCAATATCCCCCGCCCCCGCCTCAACACCAACACCCACGCCCACACCCTCAACAGCCCCAACGCTCACGTCCCCCACCTTCGTCTTCCCACCACACTACTCCTTCCCGCCCTTCTTCACCCTCCAACCCGTCGCCAGCACACGCTCCTCCCAACTAGCCTCCTGGTCCACGCTCATCCAATCCTACTGCCGCCACAACCGCATCTTCACCCTCTCCCTCATCGACGCGCTCCCCACCCCGCTCTTCACAAACACCACGCTGCGACGCAGCCTCTCCCTCCGCGACGCAAAAGCCATCATAACCTACATGGCCTCCCCCGAAGGCGGCAACCGCGCCGAGTTCATCAACACGAGTTCCTCGAAGAAGGCGAAGGCGGGGGAAGAGGGTGAAGGGGGTAAGGCGTGGATATATTGGCGCAGGCCGGAGGAGTGGGCTGCGGCGTTGGAGGAGTGGGTTGAGAGGACGGGGCAGAAGGGGACGGTGTTGACGCTGTATGAGATTGTCGAGGGGGATGCGAGTCGGCGGGAGGAGTTTTTTGGTATGAATTTGGAGTTGTTGCAGAGGAGTTTGGGGGTTTGTGTTAAGAGGGGGAGGGCGCAGGTCTTTGGGTCGGGGGATGAGGGCGAGGGTGTCAAGTTCTTTTGAGAAGACGCTTTCATGTGGTCTTGGGGGCTTGATAAAAGTTATGGGATATAAGCAATGGGTTAGAGAGGAGGAGGAGGAACAGGCGTTGAATGATACCCAATCGCATTTCGGACCTGGAATCGCAATTTCTGCTATGAACACATACTGCTCTAACATTTACATCGCCTACGCCGCACCCAACGGATTCCGACACGCATCCGTCAAACTAACCCTCGGCTCCCTCCCCTCAACAACAGCATCCAACCACGCCCTCACCCACTTAACCGTCATATCATTCTCACATTTATCCAACGCAACAAGCACATCAGCCCGAACCTTCTCCGTCTCAAAGACCCTCAACCAAGCCGGACAAATCCTCGCCATCTCCTCTAGAAAGAACTTCCTCAGACAAGTCGTTTCGTAGAGTTCCAGCTCTGTTTTGTGTACTTCAGACGCGGTGTCGCTGGTAAATGCAGGAGGAGTTGTCCGCGAGGGCCCCTTGAGGAACTGGGGGAGTTGGACGGCGAAGTAGGGTGGGAGCGTTGCGACGCATTCCCAGTCTACGATTGAGATGAGGTCGCCTTGGGGGTTGACGAGGATGTTGGAGGTGCTCATGTCGCGGTTGCAGAGGATTGAGGGTTCTGCTGCCGAGCTGCTGTTGTCTGGGAAGAGTCGTGGAATGACAGTGCGGAGACTTGATAGTACGGCTTGGATGTCCGAGTAGTGTTCTAAGTCGTCTTCATCTTCTTGGTCTAGTTTGCTGGCGAAATGCTCGAGGATCTGGAGACAGGCGGTGAGGTACCCATGGGTGCTTCGGAAGGGTCCGCGGGCGATGTCTAGGGTGATGTTGTCGCCTTTGAAGAATGCGGGTTGGACGATCTCGTCGATAGTATGTGTAGGTTGTCCATCCCCGTTGGCGAGAGATTTGTCGGCTGGACCTAGACTACCAATACCAGATAGCTCGATATCGAACAGTTGTGCCACATGCTCTGCGATCTGCTTGACTAACAAGCCCTTCTTCATCCAGGACATTCCATGCCAGACTTCGTGTAGAGGGTATGCATCCACCCGCTCCATCAGCATCCACTCGAAGCCAAGCTCATTTGAAAGGTCTGCATCGTGTGCGATGACGTGCGGTACTGGGATATCGGTTTTCTCGCGAATGAAAGCCAAAGTTGCGACTTCGCTGCTGGTTTTGACGACTGGTGCGACGGGTAAACTGACGCGGAAGATAAATCGACCTTTGGTGCAGTCGATAGAGAAAAGCTTGTTGAAAGCGCCCTCGGCGAAGGCTTTCACAGTGACTGATTCTGCTTCCGGTAGTTCCAGATTATCGCGTGTCAGCCTTGCGATAGTCTCTATCGATGGCTCTTCGGTCCAGCATGGCTCGATGCTGAAGACGTCTTCTTCCCATTCTAAGCCTGGCTGATTGACCTTGCGTCGCGGAAGAAGTGTCGTCGTCATAGTGTGCAGCTAAGTTTGGGAAAATGGTGGTTGTGGTGTGGTTGAAGACTGGAAATGGAAGTGAGAAGTTGTGACTAGACGCAAAGGGGAAGCAGTACGCTCCCTTGTTTGTCTTTCATTTTGAACAACGTCACCACTGAAAAGTGAACATATCTGACGTCGTGGCAACACCATCAATCCCAAGGTGCCGCGTCAGTATTGTGAAGTCCATCTGGTCTCTTTTGGCATATTCACTCATATCACTTCGCACGCACAATGATCTGTCGCCCTCCTTCTAATATGGAGGTCCTCTTTGGCCCGAGTGCGTTCTTTACGCACCAGCCTCAACCAGAGATCTATAGAAGAGCAAGATACAAGACCACAGATATGGGTAAGACTCGCAAGGCCATGATGGCTTTCATCGATAGCATTCCAGACTCCAAGCTAGAAGGCGGTTTCAAGAGCGATACCATCTACACTGACCTCAAGAACTTCCGACTCGACAACCAAGGTGTAAGTTCAAGCCCGAAAGAAGCCCAAACTTTGTCTCTTCTCATATACTAACAAAATTATATAGATCACAACGGCCAGGGGTGACAAGCCGGCATGTGTCAACCTCCAGATGCAGGTAAACAAGCGACCCAAGATCACATCCCTTGCAGATGCAGCGCCCTTCAGCGTTGCGCATGTAGAGATTCCAGTCGAGGAATCCTGGTCCGCGGAGACGATCAAGTTGGAGCTCAAGAAGAGCTGCATTGCTCATGGTGATAAGACCGGCCACTTCTAGGCGGCTTGGGTGCTTGCGTAAGTTGGTATACCTCGGCGAGTGTTCACGGCGATATTCTTTTCCGACATGGATAGGCGTTTTATACCCGGAAAGGTGTTGATGTTGCACAAGACTAAGATCGATTAGCGACGTCTTGAGCAACGAGTATAGTAGTCCAAGATAGACTTCAATCCGGAAGTCAGGTTTGCCTGAGTCGCATTGACCACATCCCCGCAAGACGCAAAGTTAAAACAAGCAGTGTCAGATGCTCCGTGCCTGAGAACTGTGGACGTGATGACGCCGCGAAAGCTTGCATAGTGACTGAGGACAAGGAGTCCATGGTGACTGATGCTCTGAATGCTGGGGAAAGTCTTGGGACGTGGCTGATTGACGGTGGAGAGGATGGCTGGACGCTTGGATCCTGATAGCGTAGATCACAGAGAGTTTTGCGAGATGATCCCAATAAGGACACAGATTGATCTTCGACTCTGGAGTCAAAGAAGGCTGGGGACCAGAGTTGGACAGGCAGTGCATGTAATGGTGATGCGGCGTAAGTGCATCGTGACACAGACGTCAGTCATCGGTAGTGGTCCTCTGCGGCGTACTAGGTGTGATAGTGACGCAACACATGCTAGGGAACTCGAATCCACCGTAGATGTGGTGGATATGGCTGGTGATGCAGATCAGGGCGGATCGTCGCAGGCTCAGAGTAAACAATGGTTCTGGTTGAGGGAGCGGGCCGTTAGCTAGTCTGCAGTAGGAAAGGGCCGAGGGTCAACGGGCGCTGCAGAAAGCTACGCAGCACGCACAGTAAACAGAACGATGGACGCCGCTAAGGACGAGGCTGGAGGCTCCGCAAGCCCCATGCGCCGTTCGAACAGCGCATGGCCACGTCGCATAGGCGTCCACAATTGCGGGGAGCGTCGTGAGACGAAGCGACGTGGTTGTGCTGAGGGCGGACGGTCTCAGGCACAGGCTCGACGTTATGCGCTGCAACACAACAATGCCATCCGCAGCGGACCGGTTGCGCGGTGGACAGCAGTATTTGTATATTGAAACAGCGGACTAATCCAGCAGGTCGGTTCAACTGTTAGTGTGTGCAGGCAGACGCTATGCCGCATGCGTCTTGCTGCATTGTGCTGCAGATGGCTGCGGGTCAGCGTGGAGCGCTGCGGGCTGCCGTCGAGAGAGGTTGCACACGGCGGGCGTGCGGTGGGTCGTTGTCGAGGTCGTATAAACGGCCGTCTTATACCTAATCACTCGACCAGCTGGAGTCGCAATCCGTCGCCAGGCACCTGAGACGAAAAGCATCGGAGGATAATTTTAGGCCAGGTACATCTCATTTCCCCTCGGCAGGGTCAGCCCAATCAGCGCGCCCAGAAAGAACGACCGGACCCCTGATCCCTGACGCCGAAGCAGGAGCTAGCCGACGCGGTAGCCTCGCTGTTCGTGCGTGTTGACCATCCCCCAAGGCTCAAGCGTGCCTTCCTCTCTCCACTGTAGAGGCCCATCGCAGCTTCCCTACCCAGTACGCTCTTTCTGCCACTGCGAGCCAGGCCCTCTCCTTCCCTTCTTAGACCGGCACCCCACCGATACGGTCTCTATTTTCTAATACTCTTGCATCGCCATCTCGACACCTACATAGATATACCCCATCCCCGAGGCCTATCTACATGTCGCGAATGGACTCGTGAAGCTGCGCGTCTCCTACTGGCCCGCCATCGTCGATTACTACACTCCACCACGGCCGCTTCCTAGGATTGGATCTATCGACAAGCCATACAGCTTCTACGCGTACAGATATACTCAGCATGCGCCCGTGCCAGTGCTGCGACCATGTTGGCGCTATGATTCTCTCCGAACCTTATCGTCGCCCAACTACTACCTCCTGTTCCCAAAAGCAATCCCGCTCTGGAATAAAAAGGGCTGCTGTCTTCGCTGTCGTCGCCGCATCGATACCGTCCGCAATGGCTCAACGGAGTTGCGTGTCGCTTCAGGGCTCAACCGCCTGCCCGGCCTTTTCCTCCGCCTCTGTCGACACCAATTTGACCGCGAACTTGTACGTCAAATGTGTTTTCATAGACAGAGTGTTGGCTAACAGTGAACGCGCATAGTCCATTTCTTCAATACGTGTCAGACACTCGGTCGTTCGATGAGGGCTTGAAGAATTACATCGGTACCGGATATGCACAGCGACAGTCAGTCTAGTTCAAGTCGTACCACGCGACTGTTCATATGCACCAGGAAAACTAACGCATCCCAGGTACGAGAATATATTGGGATGCTCAAGCGTCAACCTTACTAGCACCACCAACCTCTATGCTCGTTACACAACGACTGTCCTTTGTAACGCCATCATCCAATCCTCCAAGAACAGCTGCGGACTCGGCGACACGGAAGCGACTCCACTTTGTGCTGGTGCCTGCGTATGTAGATCGTCTTTGTCGTCCCATACCGCGTCGAAATGCTGACCATCTCAGGCCGATTTTGCCATCAGCGAACAGGTCATCGTATCAAGCCCGGACCTGTGCGGTACACCTGGTAACAATGCAGTCCCGGAAATCCGCTCTGACTTCGCCCGCTGCTCCAACCCTGCCAACTCTCTCAGCAGTAGCTGTATCGACGCGACCGAAAACGAGCCCAGCGAATGTGGATACAATGGCAACCTACAAGGACTCTGCCTCTTCTGTTCCACTAGCACCGTCAACTCTACCGACTCTTGCTGCGTCAACGCAAACGTCGAATCGCGCTGCGTAGGCATTGACCTACCTACAACCGTCTCGATGCCTCCAGTGTTCCCCTCAAGCACTTCGTCCTCTTCACCAAGCTCCACTGCCGGCGCCGGATCTGGTGGAGGTGATTCTGGTCTTTCTGGAGGCGCCATCGCTGGTATCGTCATTGGATCACTCGTCGGCGCTGCGGTAATCATCGCAGCCGCCATCTTCTGCTGCATGCGCATGCGGCACAAGAAGAATAGCCAGGCTGGAAGCGTCTTCAACACCCCATCGCCATCGCGACGCCACTCTCCCAAGGGGCCCATGCCACCTATGAGCTACGGAGGTGACGGCCAATCGCCCGCTACTATTCTCCCCGGTGCGCGTGTTCAGCGTATGTCTGCTTTGGAAGGATCCGAGTCCTCAGGCCAGAACAGCGACCGAGGCGGCCGTATGACCGCATACGGTGGCTCGCAACTCGGTGCCTTTGATTCACCCGAGTCGATACGTGGCCATCTCGCCGGTAACCTCCCCAAACGACAAGGTTCTCTATCCAGCCACTCTGCTCTCGGAGCGAGCTCTTCACCACTTTCTGGATCTGACCAGACGCGCAACTTCTCCAGCCCGGATGGTGTCGCTTCCGGCCAGTCCGAGCAGCTCCAGTTCTTCAAAGACTACTATTCCCAGGACGATATCCACCCGAACGACACTGTTGCCACTCTCTGGGCCTACCAACCTCGTGCCGGCGACGAATTCGAGCTAGAAAGAGGAGATATGCTCAAGGTTGTCGGTATCTGGGATGACGGCTGGGCGACAGGTGTAAGACTTTCCGAATCGGCAGAGCAGTGGGAAGCCCGGAAAGCCGAGCAGCGCGACTCGGGCGTAAGCAACGGCGGCCGACGATCACCCGTCGAATCCGACAGCGAGATCAAGGCATTCCCCTTGGTCTGCGTGTGCTTGCCACAACACTGGAGGAAGACGATTGAAGGCGACAGCACAGACTCTGGCGGGCATGGCAGCGGAGGTGACCGGATACCTCCAAGCCCCTAAGATGTCCTTCCGTGCCTGGGTCTGTTAACGCTCCCTAGTTGCTCCCTTGTCATCTCCAACCTCAGAACGCCCACCACGTTACGCGCGGTATGGAAAGGGCAAAAGTCGAGTCGCATCCGCAGCACCACCCAATTCGCTAACACGGCCACTACTCTCGAGCACACCAGACGTCCACTCCCTGGGGTCTAGTACACTTATCGGCTCCGACCCTGTCTCCAAATAGTAATGTCGCCACGATGATGTTTGATTTACGCGTTGCTCTTCCCGTTTTTGCGATACCTTCGATTCTTGGTCCTCCACCACACCCCCGATCATCGGCCGTCGTTGTACCCCTCCAGGGGTCCCTTCGAACCCCTCGAACACGCCACGGCCGCTGGACCACTTACACTTCTGCTTTGTCACGATCAGCGCGAACCATAGACTGCCTTCGGGTCTAGTGTCTAATACGCTCCTTAACCGTCCCCTGTCGCGCAAGCCTTTGCTTTGCGCAACAAAAAATACACCTTCTTCGACGTTCCTCCAGTAAATCACGCCAAACACACATCTACTCCGGTACATACGACCCTGACCTACCTACCTACCCACCCGGCTGATTGACGTTTGTTCTATACCCCGCCGCATATCCCATGCGGCGCAACCTTTCCTTTCTTGCTGTTGATTGTTTCTGTGGAGAGTGAGTGAGTGAGTTGAGAGCGCTGGAAGCGATATTGTATATATGACTCTTGCTTCCGGAGCCTACTCTCGAGGACAAAGGGTTAATGCTTTATCTTGATTATCATTTCTACGATATCCCGCCTGTTGGGTAGGAGAGAGAGAGAGGGTGTGGTTTGTGGTTGTTTAGTAGATGGTGGCTTTTGCTGTTTTGGATGCTGAGGAGAGAGAGGAGATGGTGGTTGGATGGTGGTTGCTTGCGTTTTGGATAGCTAGGTTTGGCAATGGGAAACACCGGAATATTTGACATGTTGTCTTCTGGGTAGTGAATGCTTTGTGCCGTGCAAACTTCTAGTAAGATCGTCATTTTGCCCAGTCCGGTTGACCCAACGACCTCATTTCTAGAACGTCAGCACCGAGGTACAACCATATTCGCAACTCTATCCATCTCTCAAACCCTCACCCACCAGCCCTCGCCCATCACTTTCCCCTTTCCCATCCCTTCCTTCCCAAAACCCTGGCTACCGGCACCTCCCCAAATCCTTACGCCATCTCGAAACACGCACCGTTGTCACTTATAGCCAAGCATACACCTATAGCATAAGCATGAAACCCTTTGCCCCGACCCCAACAACCGAACCCGGCTCGCCGGTTCAACACCCCCCCGTTCAACACGTTTCTCGAATGCAAATCTCCGAGCAAAACGCACAAGCCACAGGTACACGTGTTTGATCCTTTGCTTACTGCTTACGTGACTGGAGTGGGTACAGGGTATAGAAGGGATTGGTATTGCTTGGGAGGCAGATCTGGTTTGGAGTTGGGATTGTTGAAGTGTCTCACGTGATAAGACGAGATGGGACTGGGTTGATTCAGTGTCGGTTTCTTACGCTTGCGCTTGCACACAGTATACAAGCGGCGTTCTAGAAGATGAAGTTATGGTGTTGGTATAGCGAGGGGTGTGAACACCCTCTGTCCTATCCACGAACACTCAGACCACGAAGAGCACAGCAAAGCAACGATGATTAGTAAATGATCGTTCATATTTCAGGTATCATCTCGTTCTAATCCCATCTCGTCCTGAGACCCAAAAGGGCATAAACCAGTCCCCCATCATAGTACCCCGAAGGGAGTGTTCATCGCTAGTCCGTAAAGTCATCGCATCATTGCATAGTAAAAGCAAGGTCGCCCAAAGGCACAACCGCCGCCACAGCTCACCCCCGGTATAATCTCTCCATCAAATGGTATCACCTACGATCTTCCCTTCCTCCTACCGGCCTTGCCTAAGCCTCCATCTTCGTTTCGCTTGTGCCAATCGTCTATCTCGCGTCGAACGCCTTCGCGGTACGACTTGTATTCTTCGCTCGTTTCCACTAGCAGTTGTGGGCAGTGGCCTGAACGGCGCAGATGTCGCTTCAGGTTCTCCCAGCGGCAGTCGGGCTTGAAGGTGCAGTTGGGGTGTGGACATCTGTACGGTCGGAGAGTCTGTAAGCATCGTTAGTAAGAATTAGTATTGTATAACGAGCCTGTCGAGGCCTACCTGATGTGTCCTCTCGTGTTTGCTCAAGTTACTTGAGTCGGCACATGTAAACTCGCAGAACCGGCACTTGTGCGGCTTCTTGCCCTCGTGCAGCGCGCTGATGTGGGTTTGCAACTGTGTATGCGTTGTTGTTGTATAGCCACAGCGGTCGCATACATACGGTCTCTCGCCGGTGTGTGTCCGCTCGTGATTGTCTTTGGCTTGGTTGGTAGCAAACGTCTTGTCACAACCCTCATAGCTACACGCGTATGGGCGGTAGCCTGCGTGGCCGAGAAGATGACGAGACAACTTGGAGCGTTGCTTGAAATCTTTGGAGTGTGCTTCACAACCTTCCCATTGGCAGAAGCAATGTGTGCAGTTGTCAACGTGCCCGGTCTTGATGTGTTTGTGGAGGGTTTCGGGGCTGTCAAAGACAGCGAGACAGAGGACACCGGGCGCATGTTGCCTGCAGGTTCTGATTAGCTGATGTTTTTATGTGCCGTCTAGCACTCTGAGAATAGAAGTGACTTGGAGGGTTTAGGAACCAATTCAGGCCGACGTACCACTTGCACACACAGGACTGGGCGTCGGTCGCTCCAGCAGCAGATGCCGAACTTGAGCCAGCAAACGTTGTCCCGCTGGGCCGTAAGATCTCGCTTTGGACCGCAGAGGCGAGGAAGTCGAGTTTATTAGCAGCACCGAATGAGCCCCCTGGCTGCAACTCGTTAGGAAACGCCGAGCCTGTCAGCATCCACGACTGATCGTGGAATGTCTGATCGTTGAATCCCATCATTGGGGCGTCTAGGCTGAAAGGATTCGAGTGTAATGAGTTGCGGTCCGCCGACACAGGGCTTGTCGGTAAGCTTGGGTTGAAACCAAAATTCATAAAGTTGGACGCGAGACCGTTGCCCTGTGCTATCGACGAGTTCCAAAGGTCCATTTGTTGTTGTGATGCAGATGGTGCATCACCGCACGCTCTTTGAGGTCCATGGCAACACGAGTTGTCAATGTGACAGTGGTCACCAGCGACGTTGAGGTAACAGTGTGGTGGGAAGACTGTTTGGCCAGGGCCCGGCGATGGCTCGGTAGTAAAGGCGCTTTCTAGCGAAGTATAATTGCTGTGCGACAGCGCTGGCGTTGGCGCGCTCGACGCTATTGTTGTCAGGTCGTCGGCGATGGTGTTGTACCCGTGAGTTTGGGAGAAGCAGGGATATGTCTCGAATGACCCCAGGCCATCGTCGTTTCCGTGGAAGCCTTCTTGAAAGTGACAAGGCGCGGTGTCGTAACAGTACACAGTACCGACGGGTGTAGGAGCGGAATGGGCGAAGTGACACTCGTGATGCGAGTCAGGCAGGGTGAAGGGTTGATCGTTGCACTTCTGACAGAAGCAAGACTGGTCTGGACAAGCGGCCTTTGTACACTGAGGGTCTATACAGTCGTCTGTGCAATGGTCGTTTTTCTCGTTACACCGGGGGTCGAAGCAAGCGTCGTCTTCGGGGCAATCGTCGGCAGGGCAAGGCAGTGGAGGACAAGAGGGCTCTAGATGGCACTCTTGACAGAACTTCTCGAAGCAGTCGTCTGGGAACGGACAGTCGGCATCGAGACTGGGTTGTGAGTCGGTGGTGAGTCCGTGATACTCGGTCACTTTCAGGGCGGAAGCCCTCCGCTTAGGTGGGCGCACGTCGCACGTCTCTGGGCAATGAGTGCAACACAAGCTTGGATCAACAGATTGAGTACCGTGTTCAAGCTGGGAGGGGGTTGATTGGCCTCGGGTTCTTGCGGCATCATCTTTCAGATCGTCTGCAGCACGCTTGGTACCTGCCACCGGCGCGCCCAAGGAGAACATTGGATCCGTAGTCCAGAAGTCGTCTTCGTCTCCAAAAGCCGAATCGCGATCGCAGTCTGCACAGTTATTAGCCATGTTTGCGAGCCCTTGGTGGGAGATTCAGAGTGTGTGTCTGTCAATGTCGAAAAGTCATGGCGGAGGCCATCACGGTTCTCAAGATTGGGAAAGCACGATGGCGTAATCAGAGTGCCAGGCAAGGTACGAGGGGTAAGTGGAAAGTGTAAAACATACAACTAATCATGCCTCTTGGGGTCTACCCAGACAACCTCACAACACCTACTACAAGGGAAAGGATACGGTTCGGCTGAGATGATGAAGGTATGCGCTTGAGAAGAGTGAATGGAGCCTAACCCGAATGCGTAAAAGCGTATATCCAACTCATGCGCCCTCATTGGCCCTTGGCTCCAGCCTTGGAAGTCGCGACTGTCATGTGTATCGTACCTTTTCCGAAGCCAGGCATCACAGGACTCTAATCACGAGGCTGGATAACTTCGAGACGAGCTCACTATCGCTATCGACCTCCGGTGCTATCCCGACGTATGTGAGGCGATTCACGCACCGGTACCGTCGTGTGCAACCGGACAGAGAGTCCTCCATCCACGGGATGCGGAAGAACTCATTGCGCTACCGCTCTAGTGTACCCACCTACGGCGTGCTTGACGTTTGCGATCATCGTCATGCGTAGCCGTCACAAACGCGACGAGAACGTTCAAGAAGAGATGAGAGAAGATGAGCAAACGCAGGCCGGGAGTGTGTGATGCGCAGTTTACACCCTGCCTGAGATGCCGCAGCCGGGAACCGAGAGACGGGTACTTGGCGCCAATCCCACGCGTCGCAATGCACATTTCCCCGCCACGAGGCTGATGTCTCCGCAACTCTCCCTTGCACCTTGGACCCTACCTTCGCACAGCCACAGTGACGACTACGCCTACGACGCTCATAACCAAACATCCTTTGCCTCAGCTTCCCATAACTTCAACTCCTTATACGAACCTACAGATGGGTAACCTTTGCGGCAAACAGTCCAAAGACAACTTCGAAGGCCAAGGGCGCACACTCGGGTCTGCGCCTGCGCCCGCGACCAAAGCATCTGTGCCGAACAATGTTGCGCCGGCGAAGCCAAAAGTTGGAGGACCAGCGCGGACACTAGGAGACAGCAACCGCGAAGATGATCCGAAGGCTGCCGCCGCCGCTGCAGCAGAGGTACGTACCTACAACCTTGTTTGCGACGATGATAGCTGACACACTACCCAGGCACGCGCGAACAAAGCCACATCCGGCGACCTCCAGAAGAAGCTCGACGCCCAGAAGCGCCAGACGAACAACCAAACCCTCCAGCAAGCCGCCAACGAGAGCCGTCTAGCTCGAGAAGCCGACCAAGCAACCGAGACAAGGAACTACAACTAATGCTCATCAAGGGGCAGGATAAGAGAGGGGACTATTGTACATACTGGCCTTTACGATTCACGATATTCATATTGATATTGGTACAAGCGGTGGTTTGGCGCATTTCAGCATACATGAGCCCGGCGTTTGAGGGAATGTAGCCGTCTTAGACATCCTTAGACATGACCTACGAGTTTGTGGTTGCAGCGTTGTATGGGTACAGCAAATCCAAAAATTTCGGTTCCTAGTTGTCAGGTAAATGTCTTGAATTGGGTCTCTCATAGAGGCCTAAAGCACGGCTTGATCATCGCGTCAGGCCTTCTTCTAGGCCTCTATGAGAGACTCAATCCAAGACGTTTACCTGACAACTAGAAACTGAATTACATCCTTTCAAATGGATTGACTCTGTGCCTATGCCTTTCGTCTGACGAATACTAATCATATCCTCCCCTCGAACATCACACTCATACCCGACGAAGAAGAGTTTCTTATTACATTTTTCATTCATTCCCACGAGATCGTATATCAATCCCGCATGACTATCTACTCAGCCCGATGCTAAACACCTTACCGCCCGTCCGAAAACCCAACCGTGATCTAGAGAGGAGATGGTATAATCCAGGGTATTGTACAGCGAAACCATGTCGAAACGACCGCGCAGATGCAATGACCACCAGAGAAAACACCATGCCAATGACGAGATGCAGAGTACGAGAAAGATGATCGTCGCATATCCCCCATCCCAACCAACCTTGAAGATAAGGCAGCCCAACTAGGCCTAACCACCCGTCATTATGCAGACAAGACGCCAGACCCACCCAGTCCACCAGCTCCATTGCTAGTTGCGGGATATCGTTGTTGTTTCGCTAGAGGAAAAAGAGACCCTGGATATAAACGCCGTCGCTGAAAAACGTAGAAGCGACTTTAAAAGTTGAATGTTGATGCCCAGCCACGCCACTGGAAGTTTCACCCTCCGAGCAACGCGGGGGCTGTTTTGAGAAATTCTTTTTGTTCGGCCGTCGCAGTAGATCAAGTAAAAAAGTGTATGATCGAAGTGCCGAAAGGCGGGAAGTCGAAGAGAAGAAGATATGCTGAGGTTGGCAGCTTAAGCGGTGACCTCAGACACGGGGGCACGACCGCCACCGACCAGCTCAAGGATCTTGCCAGCGACAGCCGCGGGGTAGCCACGAGACAGGCCCTCGTTGACGACTGTCATAGCGGCAGCGCGGTCCTCGACGGCCATGTAAGCGCGGGTCATGGCCTCGTAGGTGCTGGGCTCGCGCCTGCTCTCGGAGACGGACTCGTAGATAGCCTTGGCCTTCTGGATGTCATGAGCAAGGGCCCAGCCGTGGATGAGAGAGTTGGCGATGTAAGGAGTCATCTCGACGCCACGGGCACGCATGTCACGGAGAACATCCTCTGTATCCGCGATCTGGTGGTTGGCGACCATGGCCTCGAACAATGCCTGGTAGAGGCAGGCCTGGGGACGAACACGGCTGTCGGCGAGGACAGTGTCAAAGAGACGACGAGCACCCTCCATGTCGTGCATGACGCAACCCTTGGCGTGGATCAGCGATGAGTAGTGGACGGCTTCAGGGACAGCACCGGCGCTGCGAACTTGCTCGAGAACCGACTCCGCGGCCTCCATATCGACAGGCTCAAGGGTAGCGTAGGTGTCGATGAGGAGCTTGTACGTGTGCGTGGTAGGCTCGATGCGCTTAGCACGCATACGCTCGTAGTAGTTGAGAACCTTGCTGCGATCACGCTTGGTAGTCAGGAAGAACTGCATCATACTGTGGTAGGGCGCGGGGCGGGGCTTGTAGTTAGGCATGCTCTCCATCTCTTCGAACAGCTCCTCAGCGAACTTCTCGTCGCTAACACGGCAAAGAGCGTTGACAATGGTACCGTAGGTGACAGAAGTAGGGCGAATGCCGAGGTTGCGCATCTCAGAGAAGTAGAATAGGCAGTCGTCGATGCGTCGGGCCTTTCCAAGCTTGCCAATCAGAGCGTTGTACAAGAAGGAAGAAGGCTCAACACCCTCAGACTTGGCACGGAGGAAGATCTTGACTGCCTCAGTCGCTTCATCGAAGGTCTTGGTCGACTCCTTGAGCGTGGTGATATAGAGACCAAAGGTGTTGGCTGTCGGCGCAGCACCCATCTCAAGCAGATCCTGGTGATACCTTCCCGCAAGATCACGCTGGTTGCAGGTGAGGCAGGCAGCGACCATGGCGTCCAGGATCGTTACCCAGCCGTATCGCACAATGCGGTACTGAGGTAGGAGGGGAACGTCCTGCTTGGCAAGGTTGAGGATATCATGAGCAAGAGTCAGGCGATCTTCCTTGGCAGCGGCGGTGATAAGCTTAGCATAGGTGAAGAATCGAGGGTGGCGGCCAGCTCGGCGCATGTTCCTGAACTTCATCAGAGCCTCGTTGAGGTGAGATGATGATCGTCCGTGAGTCTTTTCCAGAAGTTCGGTGATGGCAACAGAGCCCTTGTTGTCGGTAGATGCGGCGTAAGGGTCGTATTGATCCTCGAATGTGGGAGCTGACGGGGTGATAGGAGCTTGGACAGGGTAGGCGGCAAATGGTGCTGGTGAGTACAAAGCCTCCGGAGCGGGATGCTTGTAAGCGTACCATCGGTGCTGGAGATCACCCCTGTCGAGCTTGGTGAGCACTTGTTCAACGAGACCGGAAGTTGTCTTGTTGACTGGTGTGCCATTTGCGGCGATGACTTCAAGAAGATGGGCGAACCGTGCAACGTGAGCAACGTCAACTTCGGCCTCCTGGAGTAGAATTCCAGATTGAACTTGCATTAGAAGCGTGATGTCGTCGAAGTTGAGTTGTACGATGGCCTCAGGTCCCATTCCAGCAAGTAGGTGGTGAGCAACTGGGGTGACTAGGCCGCCGTTTTCAATCATCGTCCACATCAGTTCCATGCTAGCCCGCGGCGGAAGGAAGATACCACGCTTCATCATGAACTGACCCATAACCTCGATAGCCTCGTCGATGTGCTCTACGGTCTCCATCTTAGCTTGGTTAGAGCCAGACTGAGAGTCCCGTATGCGAGCAAACATTTGACGACCTTGACGAAGACCGCGTTCTGCGTGTCCACTACCAATTAATGCAATACTGTGCATGGCAGTGGGCTCGATGAAGTCGGCCTTGGTGGGAGAAAGCTCGAGCATCCTCCAGAAAACCTCAGCAGCTTCGATGTTTCCAGTGCGGATATGCATAGCACCCATCGCCATGGCTGGCCGTGACAGGTCGACCTCAGCTGGAAGATCATCGAAAGCCTGAGTAGCAATCTCTACGGCATCGCGATCCGCAGCCTTGATGCAAATAGCGGCCATAGCGATCTGACGCGCCTGTGGGCTAAGGTACTCCGTTGCGTGCACGTAGGCTTGGTCGAAAGAACCATTCCTGAGCCATTCGGGAAGGAAGGCCTTGAGACCGACAATGTCGCGGACGGAAGTGACGTCTTCTGGTGTGGCGAGCGCACTCTCGATCTTGGACAGAAACTTCTCAGCTCCCTCAATGCGGCCACATACCGTATACGCCTTTACAAGAGCTGCATACACGTCGTTGTCTCTCCTAGTAATCTCGAGCTCGCCGTTGTCGTTTGAAATGGCCAGAGCTTTGTACTCGTCGTAGCACTCGACCGCACTCTTCAGATCGCCAGACTTGCCGAAAGCTTGGATCATTGGAACGAACATCTCGGCAGCCGGAGTCACACTGTGGGATTCCATATGGGAGTAGATTCGTACCATGTCATCTACACGGTCGCTCTCCGCGCAGGCGGTGACGAGCAGCCGGTAGGTCTTTTCGGAGAATGTTCGGTTGGCCTCAACGTGGACGGCAGCGTCGAAAAGCTTGATGGCTACTGAGAGCGACCCGTCCTCAGCGAGGATAGCATAGTCAGTCTCGTGCGACTGAAGCATGAAGCTGCCCTCCTCTTCCATACCTCCATATCGCAGACGCCTGTCTTCGAAGCTTTGCTTCTGAGACACAACTTCGAGGGAGCGGACGGATAGGAGTTCGATCAGGGTGGTGTACGTAGCAGTGTCAGGCACAACACGCCGGCGAAGCATATCAGAGTAGACATCCAGGGCCTTGGGAACGACCTGATGCTGGGCGCGGGGGAGATGGATCGCAGCAGATAGCAGGGCATTGTATGCGGTGGCTGATGGCTTGACGTCAGAACGAAGCATAGCCTCGAAGACAGCGGGTACTTCGGCATAGTTGCGGTTGATTGCCAGCTTCTGCAGCTGTACGGTATATTCGTCGTGCGCTTCGATTGGGCTAGTGGCGATGGTGGACTCGGTGCGGCTCAGAATTGACGAGTTCACAAGAGTGTCCGCGACAGTGGCGGGCGACTCTGAACGGGCCTCTTCTATTGGCGAAAGCTCTTCCTCAATGGCCTGGGCAACTTCGCTATCGACCTTGTACCGTGCCACCTCTTGTGCAATTGCCTCGTCCACTTGTGCCAGCGCAATCTTCTCCGCCTCTTCACCACCGACAGCCTTCTTGAAGTCCTCTACTTGGCTGGTGCTGTATGCGCGGTTGACACCGGCACGCGCGGGAACCGGTTCTGCCACCTCTTCAATTGCAACACTGCTCTCCTTGGCCTCAGCCGCAGCCTTGGAGCTGGCCGGGTCCCACTCGATGAGCTTGCGGAATTGGAACTGCGACCACTCCTTGTCCTCCGTCTTCTGTTGGTGTTTCTGCCATGCTGTGTAGTATGCGGCTAGACCGGAATCCTGGTGATCGTGTTGTCCGGCGGCGAGCGCCTTGAGCGCGCTCGTTGTAGACGATGTCGAGGTGAAGGCATGTTGGTTCTTGAGACCCTTGCGGAAGCGGTCGTGTTGAAGGGAGGCGAGGGGATTGTTCTGGCTTACACCAGCAACTACTGATTGAGCATAACCGTGAGTAAAGCCCTTGGCAAGACTCTGGCGCGCGAGATGGAAACTCTTAAACACCATTTAGGAATTTGAGGAGCCCTCCAGATGGATAGGGTGAGACTGTGGATGGTCAGTACGATTGGTCTCCAATGTGATCCCGGTGGTGGAAATGCTCCGAGCGACTGGACATCGGCCCGCGACCAATTTTGGGGGTTAGGCAACAACTTTGTGGCTCGCGTGCGCGCGTCGCGATGGTGAGAGCAATTGTTGGCAATTGAAGGAGAGGGTACCTACTATTCTCGGGATCCCTACGCGTCGGTGCAGGTTCATTTGACGATGGCCGTCAAACAAACGCGCTTTCGGATGTAAGGAATCGTGTGGTTGTGGGGAAATTGGCCGGTGTTTAGTGAACCTTAACGCCCCAAGTGTGTGTAGTCGAATGCTCGGAAGGAGTCGCAATGCTATTAGAAGTAGAAGGGGATGCGACAGAGAAAAAGCAAGGCGCACGGTGGCCTGGAGAGAGATATTGTCAGCCTCGAAGGCAAGTTGGTTAGCGGGAGTCAGAAGGAAGCTTCGAGCGCACAGTTCGTAGTCGTCATGAAAAGGTAGGACCGATGCAATGGACGCTAAAATTGGCCGAAAAATTATCGCAAGTCGCGCTGAACCCACCTGGGCACGTTTGTCTAGCGTTCGCTCACGCGAGCCCGGCGACGTGTCCCCTCGGGGAGGGATGTATACGCCTCCGACCCAATCGTCGACGCGCGCTCTCTCGCGTCCCTGGTAACGTCGGCGCCGGATCGATTGTGGCACCGCGCCGTCCAGGACGCCCATCGAACTCTGGATGACTCAGACAGAACGACGAGAAGAACACGGCCTGCACCCCGCATGGATCTGGCCTGCTGCAGGATTTGACTAGCACCTGATGGCTTAAATCCGCCGTTCCGGTTCCATACGCCGTGCCCATCGGAGGCGAACTGCTGCATGTGAATTGCGGCGCCGTACACGTGCACGTGACGAAAGTTATTATCATCGCGACAATTTCTCCTAACCGCACTCGGCATCCTCGAAGAAACGGTGTATACCGGCAGCTGCAAGAGTTCGTGGCAGAAGCTCAGTGACCCACCGCGCCTGCAGTCAGGTCTCTAGTCTACGCTGCACACCCCGCGAGACAGCCATCTCCAGCCCCCCTCCAACATTGCGCGAATATTGCTGCCTATTATCAATCCAACTAATCGAGATCCTGCTGCTTCCTATCGCACCCAGCTACTCCACTTTCAGCATGTCATCATCGGACGCGCCGTTGACCCCGAAGGCCGTTTCTTGCCCGGCAAAGGTACTAGTCGCGGGTGGCTACCTCGTACTGGACCGGGAATACACAGGTCTGGTATTCGGTTTAGACGCAAGGATTCACACCGTGGTCGAACCTATCAAAACGAGATCCGGCGTGACGATCAATGAGATCCTGGTGACGAGTCCTCAGTTCCGCGAGGCCATTTGGGAGTACGGATACAGGTCGCAGGGCCAGGATGGAGGCATCACCTTGACGCAGTTGAGCGTGTAAGTGCCTTTTCCCTCCCTCCATCAGCCACGTCCGTCGCTTGCATCGTATCATCTCATTGGTCGTCCTTTCTTTCCTTTTTCTTGTGTATCACTCCCTCCAAGCCCATCAGCATCTCTACCCAATCGGGCAAAGCATTCTTAATGGTCGTTCATCACGTGTTCATTGAAGATCTGTTGCGAGATGAGGCTGCAATGCCAAGATAGTATCTGGATTCCTAAAGCCTGTGTCATCGCTTCTGGAACGTTGGTGTCGCATCGTGTTGCTGCTTTGATTTTGCTCTGGCTTCTCCAAATTTACCCCTTCTCCTGTACTATTCTGCAAGCTTTTCTATTACATCGATGGGCATGATCTTGTCATAAGCTTCACTTTGACTCAGTCTACCAGTCCAACTAACCCCAACACAGCGGCCATGAACAATCCATCGCCAGATCCCGCAACCCATTCATAGAAACCGCCTTAACATACGCCCTCACCTACATCCACGCCCTCCTCCCCAAGACCCTCATCCAACCCTCCAGCATCCGCATTCTAGCGGACCAAGCCTACTACTCTAACCCAGGCGTCACCCGCAGCTCCAACATCATCTCTCAACCCCACAAAGTCTCGCGCTTCCAGGACTTCAACGTCAGCCTAAAAGAAGCGCACAAGACAGGACTAGGAAGCAGCGCAGCACTCGTCACAAGTTTCACAGCCGCAGTGCTAGAATTCTACCTACCAAAAGAACTTTTCGATATCCACACGGAGAAGGGCCAAACAGTCCTCCACAACCTCGCTCAAGCCTCTCACTCCCACGCCCAAGGCAAAGTCGGAAGCGGTTTCGACATCGCCTCTGCAGTCTACGGATCCTGTCTCTACAAGCGTTTCTCGCCCTCTCTGCTGAGCGATCTACCTCAACCCAGCAGCCCTGGCTTCGCAACACAACTACGCTCTTTAGTCGAGGGCCCAACATGGGACACCGAGATCCAAAAAGCCGCCATCAAGATGCCCAAGGGAGTGCGCCTCGTCATGTGCGATGTCGACTGCGGAAGCGAAACACCGGGCATGGTGAAGAAGGTGCTAGCATGGAGAGCAGAGAAGGCAGAGGAAGCGGAGAGGATCTGGAAAGATCTGCAGAAGGGGAATGAGGCGCTGGCTGCTGAACTTACGCGTTTGGCTACTGATGAGCAAGGCGACGGGGATGTGAAGTCGAAGTACGACGCGCTGAAACAAATCATTGAGAGTAATCGCGCGCTGATTCGCGAGATGGGCGAGAAGTCTGGTGTGCCTATTGAGCCGCCTCAGCAGACGCGTCTATTGGACTACTGTTCCAAGCTCGACGGCGTGATTGGAGGCGTTGTTCCTGGTGCTGGTGGCTTCGATGCTATAGTTCTTCTAGTGGAGGATAAGGCGGCTGTCATTGAATGGCTCAAGGTTTGCCTTGCGCAATACGAAGACCCTGAAGCGATTGGTAGGGTTGGTGTAATCGGTGTTAGAGAAGAGATGGTGGGTGTCAAGGAGGAAGACCTCAGTCTGTATGCTGAGTGGAAGGAGGCTTACTGAAAGGCATGAGAACGGGTCGGAAGGTGTGGTAATACAGACTGTGGAGGCGGTGCAGAGGTAGGTATCTTTAGCAGACGGGAGAGCGTTGTCTTTTTAGTATTAGCGCAAAAGTTATGTCAATACAGCTGTTGTAGACCTTGACAAACACAAAGGCCGGACAGCCCATACGTCTTGGGCAACTGAAGCCCTCACGCTATCATAAGCGATTCATTCGCACAGAAACACAGGACTGCAAGGCGCATGTGAGAGCTTGGTAAGTCGTAATTCATACTTCATGCGCACCGGACGTTACTCATGGCATTGTGGAACCAATGTAAAACTCCTTCACAATTCATGAGGTATCATTCCGTGCTTGTCTGAACTTTTTAATTCATAGATCTTGACATGGACGCCAACCCATTTCCGTTAAAGATCGCCCTGTCCGTCCATTCCACCTGCTACACCACCTTCCTCGCCCCGCTGGAGTATGGTACTAAGGGTACACTGGTGGCTCGCTAGTTGGAAAAGCCCCGGCAATGCAATGCTTCATGAGAGACAAAGGAAGAAAAGAGAAACACCTTCACGAAAGCACGCTTATGCCTTGACGGCGTACTTTCGCTGGGGGAAGTGTGTGTTCCTCTTCTTCTGCTTCTCGGTGACGAGCGAAGCCTCGTGCTTGGTGAGTTTTCGGCGGATGGCGCGGGTCTGCTTGGGGCGGAGGTCGAGAGGAGTGTACCTGTTCAGTGTTAGAAATTGGTCCCTGGAGCTTCCGAGTCGGCCTAGACGCACTTCTTGCCCTTGTAGAACAGCCTGAGCTGAGCCCTCTGGTTGGCGTTGATGACGGTGAGGACCTTGGCAATTCCCTTGCGGACATCATGAATGCGGGTGAGCTTGGTGTTGGAGCCACCGGTGACCTTGGCGGTCCTGAGCTGGATCAACTCCCTTCACGTCCGTCAGCATTCCTTTTCCCTGCCAGTGTTCCGGTTTCGGCGACGTACGACTTGAGGTCGGTGAGCTGGGACGCGAGCTCATCCTTGGACTTGTTCCACAGCTGGGCGGTCTTCTGCGGTGGTTGTGAGCACGAGATCGGAGGTTGATGTTTGCGCAGGCGAGGGTGTACGTACGACCTTGGAAGTAGACTGGAGGCAGCAAGTCAGCACATGTTCTCTCAATCGTGAAGTATCAAATCTTGCGCAGCACCACTAGCGGAGGGTGCAACGGCCTGACCCCTCACTGCCAGCGGTTCCGTAGCTGCGCGATGCAGTCCCCGTACCAAACGCATAAATGAGAGCAGCGACGTACCATTTTGACTGTGAGTTAGTAGGACCGGGTGATATGGATGGGGTCTCGCGTGTCGCAACGATGAACTTTTGGTGTTGTCAGAAATCAGTGTGTCGCCCGGAGCCTCGCTAAACTATTCGCCGATCACCAAGACGGCCTAGCGCCTTGGCCGTGCATTGCGTAGCCCGCGCCGGGGCAGGTGCGACCCTCATCATGCCAGAAGTCCAGGAACCATTGTTGCTGCCTCGGCCTGTGAAGTTACCGTAATATCCGACATGTCGTCCACTGGAGGCGGATGGGCGCAACTGCGCCAGCAAGCGCGCACGCTCGAACAACAAGTGGGTTCCATTCACTGCTGCGACGGACTTAGTCGGCGCTCGCGGCAGCCCTGCTAACGAGGCATGCCAGACCGAGACGCTGTTCCACACATACTCGCAGTTCGGCTCGACACCAAACATACCCGCCAAACCCTCAGAAGAAGAGCTACGAGTAGAAACTAGGCTGCAGGAAATCCTCGAGCAAAGAGATGGTCTTGTCGGCCAGCTCTCGCGGCTCCTCGACTCCGAATCGACACATGGCTCGTCGGCCGTAAAGCAGAACAACCTTGCCAGACACCGCGAGGTACTCTCAGACCACCGTCGCGAGCTCGCGCGCCTCAAGTCTACCCTGAACGAGGCCCGCAACAGAGCGAACCTCCTCTCCAATGTACGCTCGGACATTGATGCATACCGGTCCGCGAACCCAGAGCAAGCCGAGGCCGACTACATGCTCGACGAGCGGAATCGCATCGACAACTCGCACAACGTAGCCGACTCGGTCCTCAGCCAGGCATACGCTGTACAAGAGAACTTCAGCCTGCAAAGGGAAACGCTCACGAGCATCAACCGGAGAATAGTGGGCGCTGCAAGTCAGGTCCCTGGCATCAACAGCTTGATCGGACGCATTGGCACAAAGAAGCGCAGAGACGGCATCATACTGGGTAGTTTCATCGCATTCTGCTTCCTGATGCTGCTATGGTTCAGGTAGATGGGGTTGCACATGTTCATTTTGGGCGTTCAAGCGGGCTGGATATCCTCATGACTTTCATTAGCATGCTATGCGCAAGGCGTCTTGGGCCTGTACGGTTACGTTTATGTTTACAAAGGGTTGGGTATCGTGGGAATTGAGAGTCTTCCGTATGCTGTACAAGATATCGTTACATGTTCGTCATCAAGCCTCCTTAGGCGTGGCTTCTGAAGGAGACTGTCGGGCCTCGTTGACCAGCTTCGCAAAGCCTCTGTTCATATCCTCCATTTCTGTGCCTTCTGCGTCTCCGCTGCCTGCCCATCGAA
The DNA here is from genome assembly GCF_023757985.1 of Alternaria ethzedia. Classification (NCBI taxonomy): domain Eukaryota; kingdom Fungi; phylum Ascomycota; class Dothideomycetes; order Pleosporales; family Pleosporaceae; genus Alternaria; species Alternaria ethzedia. The sequence goes on along the minus strand of NW_026056203.1, from coordinate 542,788 downwards.
TCTTGCAGTCTTGGTCTACCAGGTAGACATAGCCGACTCTGCCGTTCAAAAGTCCGATCGTCTCTCGTATCTTCTCACTGACACCTTTTCTAACCACGAAGTACCTGCCCCAGTCCTCTTTTGGCTTGGACGCCCTCAGCCGCCACTGGAATAGCGATACGATCCAAGCCTTCATGGTGTTCTCTTCGATGTTGACATCAACCATCTGCGCAACTTCGGGATTTCGCGCCAAAATCTCGTGTAGTGCGGTGTTTGTTTTCTTCCCTGTGAAAGTCTCGACCTGGGTCAACCCCCACATCGAACTAAACACATTCACAACACTAATCTTCCCGTTGAGCACATTCGTAGTGTCCTTGTCCTTCCCCTCTAGTGTATCTCCGTGGAAGTTGGGAAAGTATAACGCCGCGTCCTTCTTGAAGATCCTCTGGTTCGCCATGAAAGTCTTTCCCGACCTATACTTGCGGATATTCTTGAAGTCGCGGAAATAGTTTGTGCCCCATTTCTCGACCAGATCCTTGCGCTTCTCGAGGTTCCGTTGCGACATGGTCATACCGGAGTAGTCCTTCTTGGTTTTGGGGATGCTGGCGTTTTCGCCTGGTTGTGGGGCGCGGCTGAAACCGATCGGACGGCCAAGTGGCTTCGGGATGAATATGTCTTCATCTTTGGGATCTGGTGTGGGCGAGGTCTGGGTGGACTTGGGTTCCGGTGCTTGCTGGCGGAGAGTGTGCGCGGAGGTAAAAGGTCGAACGAGCGATTGCCTTGCGATTGAGGGAATTGCGATTCGGCTCTGGCACCGTAGGCATATCGAAGAGGTAGTAAGGAACGTGCGCCGCAATGGCGTTGCTATCCGGGGCTGAAGCATTGTGTTTGTCGAGTGTCTTTGTCCCGCCAAACTCGAGAAATGACGGATGTGAGCGTGGAACTAGCACAGAAGCGGCCAAAGTACCACGTGCTTTCGCGTCAGCGCCAACTCTGTACGCGCTGCTGCCTCGGTGACGTTCTACACTCTCTCACCAGCGCATTCCCTGCTAAGCTTTGAAATAGCTAACGGTCCCGGCGCACGATATAAATGGCGCTACGATAGGCAACTGTGCTTCCGCAGTCCCTTCCCTTGACTACCTTGGAAGTATTAGAGCGGCGCTCACGTCGCTACTCAACTCAACAGCCCAATTCGAAACAACATAACTTTAATCGCAAAGACTCATCGATTTCGAGAAGTCTACATCATGTCGAACAATGCGCTTGCGGCCAAAGAAGCCTACTTCAAAGAGCAGGAACTTTTGGATATCCCTGACGATGAGCACGACATCCCGGACGCCAGCGTGGGTAGACTCGAACGCGCATTGAAAGATTCGAAAGCCATGCGGCCCCCAGCGCTTAGAAAGCAGACAAGCAGTTTCCTTGGAGCAACCCCGAAAGAAAGGCAAGCGGAGTTCGAGGCGCAAACGAAGACACGACGCGCAATCGAGCGACAAAAGACCCACCAACCGATGCGTTCATCTACAGCGCCTGAACAAGGACTTACAAAGATGTTGCCAGTCACCAAGGCACGTACCAGGTCAACAGCTGTCGTTGGCGCGAAGAGTACTCTGAACCGAGTCTCATCCTTACCTGAGACAGCTGGCGAAGATACTACTCCGTTTTATATACGAATGGGTGACATTCCAAGGGAATGGAAAGGAAAGCCCAAACTAGCAAATAATATCAAGCTGAGACCAGAGGAGCAACAATACCTCAAGGGCAAGATCGTATATTTCTGGCCGAGCCACGATATCACCGGTCCGCGGCGTCAACGTATACACAAAGTAATCGAACTCGGTGCTGCTTGGGTCAAGGAATGGACAGAAAACATTACACATGTTATAATAGACGACAACTACGACGTACACACGTATGATCTGCTACTGCGGGATCCGAACATACCTAGCATTCCTGAGCACATCGCGGTCGTCAAGTTCCAGCCTTATATAACGGAAACTGTAGAATGGAAAGGACTCCGAGATCCAAATCAACCACGCTTCGCGATCAAAGGTGCACCCAGCAGGAAGGAACCCGGTGAGCCGAGAGAGCCATTCCAAACATCAGCCGCATCACAGAGCTCACCAGCAATAAAGTCGTCAAAGCGACAGATTGCTGCAAAAGAATCACAAAAGACCGACTCATATCCAACCGAAGAAAGCGTTCCCGCTACGCCACCTGTAGCAGATATAGCTACGCGTATCTCGTTCGACGAAACTGTCGAGGATAGCTTCGTCATGCCGTCTTCGAGTCCAACGAAAGCTTCGCAACCTAAGATTGTCGATAAATTCAATGACGCTCTTTCCCAAGCGATACTGGAAACGAAGGCTGTCGCACACCTACCACTGGAGGAAGACGAGGATGCAGGGTCTCCGGTCGCAAGTGGTGTGGAAGATGTAGACGACTCAGGTACTGACGAGGAGCGCGTAGTCGTGGCGCCTAAGTTACCAAAGCAGTTTAACATTGTCTCGAAAGCGTCTGCTCTACGCAATAAGAAGCCATTCAACCAGAACGCGTTCCAATGTATGGACCCAGGTGCGAACGGCTATACATCCCAAAACCCGAACGCCCGTACTATCGAGATCCTCGATCAGATGTGCAAACATTACGATCAGATGCAGGACCAATGGCGCGTGCTCAGCTACCGCAAATGTATCACTACCCTGAAGAAGCAAACGGTCAAGATCACTACTGCGAAACAAGCTGCAGCCCTACCTTATATTGGCGGACGGCTCGCCAAGAAGATCGAAGAGATCGTACTCACCGATCGTCTCCGCAGGCTCGAAAGCACGCGAGATGACCCTCTCGACGTGGTACTCCGCCTGTTTCTCGGTGTCTATGGCGCTGGACTCGTCCAGGCCTACAAATGGATCAAGGCCGGTTATCGCACGCTCGAAGATCTTCGAACCAAAGCGACTCTTACTGAGAGCAACAAGGTCGGTGTAGAGCACTACGACGACTTCAACTCCCGGATACCACGCGCTGAAGTCGAGGCTCACGGCGCCGTAGTCACCAGAGAGCTGAAGAAGATCGACCCCAAGTTCAAAGCCACCATCATGGGCAGCTATCGCCGTGGCGCAAAAGACTCGGGCGATATCGACATGATACTTACGAAGCCCGATACTTCGCTTGCCGCTATGCGGACAATCATCTTCGACCGCCTCGTTCCTCATCTCTACAAGATCGGCTTCTTGAAAGCTTCCCTAGCGACCTCCCGATCCAATGACCCCACGGGTTCGAAGTGGCACGGTGCTTCCTGTCTCCCGATCTCGAAGGTCTGGCGGAGGATGGACTTCCTTCTCGTCCCAGAAGAGGAGATGGGTGCAGCGCTCATATACTTTACTGGAAACGACATTTTCAATCGCAGTATTCGACTGCTGGCTCGCAAGAAGAATATGAGGTTGAACCAGAAGGGGTTGTATAAGGATGTGCATAGGGGAAAGCGGGGTGAGAAGTTGAACGAGGGCGTTTTGGTAGAGGGTAGGAGCGAGAAGAAGATCTTTGAGATTCTTGGCGTGCCTTGGAGGGAACCGCATGAGCGGATCTGTTAGAGGGCGATATCTGGGGCGGATTCTGGAAACTACGAGCGGATGATTGATTTTGAGTAAGAGAGCCCCAGGTCAAATGATAACACATGTGATAATACAAGTATATTGGTACCCAACTCTGACCCTCTCTATACCCTATCCCCTTCAACCACTTTATGATGCCCCCTATTCATTTCATCACCCTCCATATTGACATCCAAATCCTGCTTCTGCTTCTCGAGCCTTCCCATGAACCACGCAACTACATAAACCCCGTACAGAACCTTACCCACCTCCGCCTCTTGCGCAGGTTTATGTTCTTGACCATCAATCTCTTCACTCTTCTCTGCCGTTTTCCCAATCCAAACATTACCCAAAAAGCACGACGCAACAATCGCCGCAGCCATGAACGGCATGATGGAGATCAGCGACCACATCACCGCCTTCGCAGCCGCATGCTGAACTTCCTCCTTGACCGCCGGTGGAAGACTATTCAGGAGGTCCAGGCTATGTGCCCCGGTGGCAGGCAGCTCGATGCCGCTTCCAGAATTGTCGATCGCAGCCAGGAAAGTGGTAAGCTTATTCGAGAAAACCGATCCCATCATAGCAATACCGACGGTCTCTCCCAGTGGCAACATGAAAGAAAGCAGCGACTGCATACTAGGCACCCTCGTCGACCAAATCCCCGCTGCATGCAGCACAATCGGCATAAAGCGAAGTCCCGTTCCCGCGCCTGACACCGCAAGAAAGACTTTCACCATCGTAACATGCCTGATAGAAACCGCGTACGTAAGCAGCGCCAACCCTACAGCCTCAACAACCGACCCGATGAGTAATGGGACAAAAGTTTGTCTTAGCCATTGATTACACAGTCTAGCTGCGATGAAGACACCAACACCCAGACCGGGTGTGTAGTAAAGAAGTTGCACGCCGGCCTGACTGGACGAGTAGCCTTCGGCGAACTGCCAGTAGTAGGATATAAAGTAGAAAGCGCAGACCATGGAGACGCCGGCGGAAAAGTTTATAGTCATCAGAAGGGCTGTGTCTTTCTTGCGGAAAAGCGTAGAGGGTATCATGGGGATCTGACGATGGAAAAGTCTAGCAACCGCGCGGTCAGGACCGAGGAGGTATTCGTACGTGAAGAACGCGATGCACAATACGATTCCAACAACGAGGGGAGCGATGACGGGTGCTGAGCCCCAGGAGTATTGTGTGCCGCCCCATTGGATCGCGAGGATTATGCAGCCGACGCCGAAGATGAACATGACGAGGCCGGGCCAGTCGATGATTGCGAGCCCGGAAATGTAGCCTAGACGCCGGGATTGACCTGGTGAGACAGAGGCGCGGCCGTGGAATAGCTCTTTGCGCATGACGAAGAAGATGATGAGTATGGAGAGGACTGCGACGCCGATGGGGAGGACGAATATGTAGCGCCAGCTTGCGTCTGCGAGGTAGCCGCCGATTACTGGGCCGACGGCATAACTAGTAGAGCATGATCAGTATTGTTCTTTCAGCTGCAAACTGAAGGCAGACTTACCTGCAGCCACTAATCAAAGACAAGATCGAAGTACTCCTCGAAGTCTCCGCCAGCGTCGCCCCATCAGACACTATAATCCGGCTCAGGCTCATGATACCCGCAGCGCCCAAGCCCTGCAAAGCACGCCCCGCAAGTAGCATGCTCCAGGACTGAGCCGTGGCACAAATGATACTGCCGATGGTGATCCAGAACATCTGGAATTGGAGTGCGAAGTGGCGGCCGTAAATATCAGCTAACTGGCCTGACGCGGGTATAAATGTTGTAAACGTGAGCGTGTAGGCGGCTACTATCCAGTTGAAAGTACCGGAGAGTTGATCTGGGAGATTATGTTAGTACTTCGGTATATACATAGATGGGATGGATGGCATGAGCGGATCGACGTACCGAAATGAGTCGATATAAGTGGAATAGCAGGAGCAACGATAGTAACATCCATAGCAGCCAGAAAGTTAGGCAACACGAGACCTAGCATCAGTTTCCATTGTCGGATGTTTCTTTGGCGCGCTTCTGCTTTCTGTCGTGCTGTTTCTTCTGGGATGAGGAAGTTGATGTGGCTTCCTGTGGCGTCTTGTGATGGTCCATGGTGATGTCCAGTAGAGAGGTCTTGGAGCTCTTGTCCTGGAGCTGGTTCGGGTACTAGATGGGAGTCATCTGTAGTTGGGACATGCTTTTGAGCTTCGCGTTCCCGCAGCTTTCGTCGGATGAGTTTGAAGAGGTATATCGCCATGCTTGAAAATTGAAAAAAAGGGCGAAAAGAAGATTACCGCGGAAACAAAGACAGATGAGCTGCTTACCGCCATCGTCGCAGCAGTTGACGCCTTATATCCTACTTTACATCTGCGGTTACGCGATGCTCGCCCAAATAGGGAATCGCAGAGTCGTGGAGCCTGCGTGGCTTTGCACCGCATCTCAGGCTCCCAACAGCCTAGCAACCAGTCTAAGCCGACTTTGGTCACAATATGGGTCTCTACACATAACACGTACGAGTTTTGTGCTGCGCATTGCGGCCATGGCGAGGAAATCTGACTATACCTAGTTGGGTCTCCTTCGCGGACCAATCACAGATCACATTCAGCTATCGCTATCCTCTTCGGCTAATAGTGGCGCAGCCATGGAGTTGCGATTGGTACATACCACAGCGATATCACCGCCTGTCAGACGAGGCCTCCCGTACGGCATGGTAGTGATGGGTCTCTCGCTGATGAGGCTGATAGGGATCGGATAAGGGTCAAGCCTTCCTAAGCTTTGTCAAGCTTTTGTTGGCAGCATGCCACACATGCTCCCGGTGAATGCTGCTTGTGGCCTTCAATTTCCGTGTCCTTGGACCGTCATCTGATTGAGGCTGTGTGTGTTATGCCTGGAGAACTGGAGAAATTGTCGTAAATTCGTGAAGTGCTTCACGCGCCCACCGTGGTGCTTCATGATGAACGACGCTATGACCTGAGGAAAAGTACAGGTTTCTAGTATACTGTACATATTTGTGGCGCTTTCGTGGATGGATGTAGATTGAATGTTGCATGTTCCCCTTGCAACACGTGGGATGGGCCTGTGTCTGGGCCCTTAAGCTGTCCCGTTGCGTATCCCGCTAGTTCTTTCCGCTGTGCATCGGCCGAGAATCTTAGGAAGCACATGATCTTCAGTGGTCTCGAGGGCGAGAGATCTGTTGCGAAGAAGGGCACACGCCCTTGACCTAGACTCCGGCGTTGTCTGCGTTCCTTGAGTCTCCCTCACAGCTCTACGTTGGAGTTTCGGGACCCCGTGGGAGTAGCTGCAGTATCGAGGGTTTCTGGATGCATGTTCAGACCAATCAAGTCTCTGAGAGGACGGCAGAGATAGTCAAGGGCGACACGAGTGGTGGGTGTCCTCAGCATAACCTTAGTGGTAGCGACGCATGGTTTCTAGAAGCTGGAGGCGGGCTGGTAGCTGAGGTGTTGGCGCCCTCTAAGAAAACTTCTGTCCTTTTAACGAAGATTTGAGATGAGAGTCGAAATGGATGGAGTTTTGATATGTGCAAGTAGTCGCGAAGTTGTAAGGCTAATGTTCGCAACGGATTCCACGGGCCAGGCCGCCATCATCCACGCTTGGCCATGACGCAACCACAATCACGTTCGGAAGCGTCCATCTCGAGCCACACCTCCGTGCCGCTCTACCAACACCTCCAAGCATGCAACCCACTATAGCGGTCCCCGCCGTTGCTGCGCTAGTCTACCGAGCATACTCTCGCAAATCACTGACTCCAGTCGGTATTCTGGTGGCCTTCGCGACAGCAGTCGTGCATGTGTTGCACCCATGGAGTGTATTCTTCGTGCTTCTTGCCGTCTTCTTCCTGGCCGGTAGTACTGTGACGAAGGTACGTTTGATGAAGAATGCGATAGACGAGTACTAACACGAGACAGGTCAAACACGACATCAAAGCGAAACTGACACAGTCCGCGACGGGCGCATCTGGTGGTGAAGGCGAGCGCAATCATGTTCAGGTCATCGCGAACTCCGGCGTAGCCTCGGTGTTACTCTTGCTGCACCTCTGGCAGCTAAGGAAAGAAGGGAGATACAACGACCAGGGTCTATGTTGGCACAAAGGGAGTGATGCCCTGGTCATAGGCATTGTAGCGTAAGCGAGTGTACTTCATGTCATAGCATGTGATTGCTAACATACTCTAGCAACTACGCCGCAGTCGCCGCCGACACCTTCTCCTCCGAACTCGGTATCCTTTCGAAATCAAAGCCACGTCTCATAACAGCTCCATGGCGTGTCGTCCCGCCAGGCACAAATGGAGGAGTGACTGCGACTGGACTTGGTGCAGGCCTACTGGGGGCGTTCATACTCTCAGCTACATCTACGCTGTTCCTGCCCTTCTGTAAAGACTGGAATGTGTCCGAGAAGATGACCTATACACTTGCTCTGACAGCTGCTGGCTTTAGCGGAACACTACTCGACTCGCTTCTGGGTGCTCTGGCTCAAGCGAGCGTTGTCGACGTCCACTCTGGAAAGGTCGTAGAGGGCGAAGGAGGCAGGAGAGTTCTCGTGAAAAGCAGCCATCCTCTTCATCTTTCCAAGACAGGTCAAGTGCGCAGTAAAGTCAGCAGTCGTGCGGAAGGCAAGGAAGGCATTGCAAAGACGAGCGGAGCGGACACTGCGGCGTCGATCAAGGCATCGGAGACAATGATGAGAGCTGGGGGAAGCGGCAATGCAGTGGTGGATGCACAGCATGAGAGTCGGAAGATTGAAGTCGGGAGCGATCTGCTGGACAACAATGCTGTCAACATTCTCATGGCAGCTATGGTCAGTGTAGGGGCCATGGTCGTCGCCTGTGTGGTTTGGGATCTGCCGTTGAGCAGCATAGTCGGGATCTAGCTGTCCGCAGCTGAAGGTGTTTACGTAGCCATGATTCATGTTAGACAACCTGTCTTGAACGTTTGTGAAGTGGTGAGGTTGGGATTTGGAGCATCGATATGGCTGTGCCAAGACCGCGCTAGTCGGGCGCGTCACCTCCGTAGCCTGGAGCTCCATCGATAGCAACAGTTCGACATCCCGCCTTCGAACATCACCAACACCTCAGCCAACTAAACCGTGTGTTCGAGGTCGAACTCTTGCAACAATCAAACCAATACCACGCCGCAAGTCTCAGCGCCACATTTAAACAAGATGGTATGCTATTGGCATCCCAGCGCTCATGTACACAGTGCCCTGGTCTAACACTTATCCAGTCTCTCCGCATCGTCCCCCACAAGGCGCACTCCACGCAGACCGCTCTGGAGACTTCAGCCCCTTCAGCCCCCGGTGTGCACGATACCCTGCGCTCTCGCCTCGGCCAAACCACCACAGCATCCAGCGCCGCCTCATCGTCGACAGCACCCGTCGCTCTCCAGTCCGCCCACCCTCTCGAGGCCCGTCTCACCCAATGGCGAGACACCCAAGACCGCCTGAAGATGGAGATGCTGAGGCGACAGTTTGGCATCGCAGAGCCAGTGCGTAGGGGTATGGAGCTCAAGATCGCTGAGGCGGGCGAGTGGAGGCCAGCAACTCTAGGTGGAAGTAGCAACGTCCACCGGGACATCCTGCAGGGACGGGACACGGAGATTGGCTGGGAGGATGTCTTCACTGGAAACGAGCTGCGTGAGGTGCCAGACTTCCACACGGAGATTGAGCACAAGATGAAGATGAACTGGTAGAGCGTTTATGGTGCTTGGGCAGAACACATGGATGGCATACTGAATGCATTGGTAGCGACGCTTCATCCGCCCAAGCCCTACGGACCGTTTACGATATGAACAATCGGCGTTGGCATAGAACCAGGACACGAATGAAATAATGATACGTTCACCAGCATGGCTTGACTAACCTGCATGTCTTTTCTCTTGGTCGACACTGGAACCGAATGTAACCGGCATAATTGGCGAATCAATATGGACTCGGATCACTAGTTTGGGTATAAGGTCGGCAAATGGCATGATGGTTATTGACCCTTGGTACGAAGAACTTGGTCTTTCATGGCTGATCACCCTCAATAGCTGACTCGTCCTTGCTGAAGGGAACTGTTCCAGCAGCTGTGCATGCCTCAAGGTTGCATTCTGGTTTTGCGTGACTTGTTGATCCCTCGTCATAATGATCTGATGTTCGACAGACATAGCGTTCTGGCAACTAACTAGGGATGATGAAAACGTCAACACGCATATTCTGTGCTTATAACATGGTGAACAAGACAGTCTACTGTCATTCCCAGGGTGTCTCGGAACGAGCCCCGGGTCCACTCGGACTGCTGTGCATGTGGCGTAAAGCAGATGCATGAACAGCTCAGCTGACCAATAATGGCCATGGGCATGCAATGCAGGGGCAGACGCTTGGGGAGGCAGAACCTGGCGCGTCGCGGGCCTAGCAGTGTAGGCAGTGACAGGAGAAGCACAAGTCGGCTGGCTGTGAGTTTGCTGGTACACGTCTATCGGTACCAGCAAACATTGGGCGGGTGGCATAAGCCCAGGTATTGAGGCGGTGTTCTCGGCTCAGTAGTGGCTCTGGGTGGAGACGGCGGGTCGCTCTTGCCGCGTTTGCGGATTGCGGAGAAGGGCATAACAAGGCGGCGACGGCGACTTCCCAATCGCGCACGGTCGCCCGACCTTCTCTCTCACGCCCACAGGCCCGATACATCTCAACACCAAACTATTTTTCGCTGCCGCGCCCTCTGCAACGACGACGTCTGCCCGGAAGAATCCCCCCGTCGTGCCATCTTCGTCCACTCGCTTGGTCCGTCCAATCGCTCCCCTTTCGCATCGCCGCCGCCCGTCGCGAGTGCAGTCGGCCGACCACCATGGCGTCTACAGCGGACCAAGCCCCCACGGCACCGCAAACCACTCCACAACAGCCCGCCGCAGGGTCGCGACCGCAGAGCAGCAGCGAAGGCCTGTCGTCCAGCCCCGTCGAGATGCGGACTCTCCAGGCGTCGGGCGCCGTCCCAGCTCCCGCCAGCACGAGCACACACGTCGCAGAGACCCCCGTTCCAGCCGCGATAGCAGCTTCCACACCACACGTGGCCGAAATCAGCGCCTCTGAGGACGCGCCCGTCGCTGCTGCCCCGTCTGCGAAACCCGCACCGCCTGCTGCGTTAAATCGCGCAGAGACCGAGGCGATTGGGCCGTCGACCGATACACCAGCCGCGAACCCAGACAACACCAATGGCCCCGTGCTGGTCATAATGCTGCTCCTCACCAGCGGCTCGAGACACCCCTACAAGATTGAGGAGAAGTACCTCAAGAAGCGCAACGTCAATGTCGAAAACATGGACCCCTACAACATCAGCGTATACACGCTCAAGGAGCTGATATGGCGGGACTGGCGAGAAGGTACGCATGCGCATCTCTTCTCTACGTGGCGCAAGAGCTGGGAGAAGCTTGGCTCGACAGTGGGGTGGCTATGTTGACGTCTTCGGTCTTGATCTGCATGGTGCCCAAAGAGCATCCCTTTGCAGCCTTCGTCGTGCAAACGCTAACTCGTCATTACAGAATGGGAGACCCGGCCCACATCGCCAGGCTCAATACGACTGATACACTTTGGTCGCATGCTCGACGACAAATCCCCACTGAAGGGTAAGCATCTCAATCTCATCTCATCATGTCAACGTTCTTGGCACGGCCCGTCCAATCGCTCGGCACATGCCGATCATTGGTTAATGCAGCCACGACGCGCAGCCCGCATCGATAGACACTCCAGACTCCAAGGCCAGCTACTGACATCGGACAGACTGCCGGTTCCAGACAGACTCGCCTAACGTGGTGCACATGACAGTCAAGCCACAGGAAATGGTGGACGACGAGGAAAACGCCAAGACAGGCAAAACTGGCAGCCGAAGAGACAACGACGAGGAACCTACAGCTGGCTGTCGCTGCATCATTTTATAGGCATGTGATCAGTCGACGACACTCTGGGTCCGCAAAAGTATATACAACATATCGCGCGCAACGGTGGACCAAGTCTTTGGCCCGTCGCTTTTCTCATCGTACCCTTCGAGGGTGTTTCTGGTTATCATAATTGGCCGTTGCTGGCGGCTTTGGGTCGCGGCGTTTTGTGAAGCGAAGTTGGGTACTTTCCTCACTCAACACAGTCTAGTTTCTGCTTCCTTGCGAGCATATGGGGTTCGCAGTAGTTTGGAGGTCATTTTCTTTATCTTTTGTATAAGTACGTACATTTTCTGCCGAGGGAGTATCGCTGGGTCAGGGGAACATGGGAATAGACCGTATTGAATCTTGTGACAATCCTTTCTCATGTGAAGTAATTGGAGTAGACGAAAGTGACAAGCGATGATGGTCGCAATGCGAGACGCTAGTTGGGCGATGGTATCGTGTCAAGGTGTTCGCAGCTGCCAGGTGGACCCTGATCCCGAGGTTGCGTTCGATGCCGTCATCAACACTTGAGCTAAGCTCCGATGTCTCTTCATCACACCACACACCATCACGACTCAATTCCACACATACCAACATGGTGCTCCAGGACGTCGACAATACAGCCCCGGAAGGCTTCACAGATAACCCGTACCCCTCCTCGGACGACCCGTATGCTTCCGCGTCGCCGCCCTCCTCAGGCGCTCGCTTCGACGCGAGCGTCCTGCCCCAGCCATTACCGATCATAGGCACCTTCATGGGCTTCTCCGACCGCGCTGTCCGCTTCAAGACCGAAACTACCCTCAAATTCGCCGAGCGCAAGGTCGGCCGTCAATTGAACCCCGAAGAAGCGCAGGCGCTCGCATACCACATATACCAGCTTGAGCAAACAAAAAGCTATTTCGCCGCCACGGGTGCAGCTGCAGGAACGTACCAATGGTGGAGGACTATGGATAAGATGAAGTATCCCTTCTACCAGCCAAAGGTGGAGGACATTGACCGGAACAAGTTTGGTCCGATCAAGGGCAACATGGCCATGTTTGCACGACACACATGGCGATTCAGTTTGTACGTTTTGGTGGCAGGACAGATGGGCAACATCATCGGTCAACTACTAGCGCAACCTTTGGCTGCGGTGAATACCTCGAATGATCCGAAGCTGGAGCAGTTTGGGCAGGAGTTGAAGGCTTCATCGCATGCTGAGGGACAGAGGACCGCACAACAAGGACGTGAGATCGAGGACAGGCGACGACAATTCCAGGAGCAGGTCAGGAACAAGGCAGGAGGTGGCCCGTCACCACAGGCTAGCTGGGGTAAGCAGCCTCAAGGGAACGCTGATGGAGGCGACGACATGAGCCCGACGGCTGGAAACGAATCGTGGGGTACCAGAACCGCCGGATCAGACACATGGGAGACGTTCTCAAACGACACATCACAACCAGCTCCACAACGCCAGCAAGCACCGCCCTCATCTCTTCCATTCGATGACGACGCTTCCCCCACTGGCGGCCTCTTCCAAGACGAAGTCAACAACCCACAACAACCCCAATCCCAATCTCAAGCAAGACCTGGTGAATCGTCATGGGATCGTCTAAGGCGCACCGGAGGAGGAGCAGCAGCGCCACTTCAAAGGCCACAGCAGCAACAATCGCGCAGAGCGGAGCCAGAGCGCAGGGAGCAAAGGGAAGGGTCCACGCTTGGAGATTCGTATACGTTTGTTGCGGGTGATGAGGAGAGGGCCAGGGAGAGGCAGCGCGCGCAGCAAGAGTTTGACGCTAGGTTAGAACAGGAACGCCAGGGACGTGATTTCAGTGATGAGGGAGGTAAGAAGTGGTAGAGGCCGTCATTCGAAGGTATACCAATGAACGATGATTGATTTGTCGTATGCATGTGCGTTTCCCCGATTCATCTGATTCACGGACTCCTGACTTCTCACAGTGTGGTCACATGCGCGCTTTCACTTCCTCGTCTGCGGAGTGGAAACTCTTTAGGCTTCTCTTGCTCGCTCCCATATATTCGCTCACTCGCCGCGTTCACTTTTTGGAATATCACTTAAATAACCTGCTCTCTCACTTCTCAACCTTTGCACAATCACCCAGCAGCCAGCCGCCGACAATGAACGACGACGACTACGAAGCGAACGACAACTTTTGGAGTGACTTCTGGCCGAGCGATTGCAGCCCCGAGGCCTTACACCTAGCTTTGGCCATGAAGGAGTCTGGCGCCGACATTCGCCCAACTCAAAAGGGCTTCGAGGTCAATCAGAAAGCAGGCCGCCCACATCCCATCATAGGCGACTCCCCGAAATGCTGTCCCGATTCTAAGCACTGGACCATGGACGACGGTGACTGGGTCTGCGTTGGGTGTGGTGCGGTGTACGCGCAGGACTTTTTTCACCAACCCGCGCAACCATCTCTGGCTCCACTCCTTCCTCCTACTGACCTGGCGGTCAATGGAAATCTCGTTCTGCCGCCCATGTCTTGCTGCCTGAAGCCTGACCCTCGTGAGGAAGGAGATGAGTGGACGCTGTGCGACCGCTGTGGCCAGGAATACTTCGATTACAAATATGATGAAGACTTTCAGAAAGCGATCCAAGCAGGCTCGGGATTTGGTACTGGTGGGCCGACGTCTGGTGAGTCAGGGCAATCGATGGGTCAGCAAGCGGAGACTTACTGGAGGAACCAAGGTAAGAGGATCCCATTATTTTTCTGGTGAGGACTCATAGCTAACTTGTGCAGCCGATTCGTACATGCACAATCTTCGTCAACCAGCAAATCTGAACCACGCTCCTCTTTCGACGGGATCAGTTACTGGCTCGAGTGACTTCCAGGCATCCACCGCCTATACACGTCGTCGTCTACGCGCACCGCGTTCTGAAGGCGATATTCGAGCACTGGGAGACGAAGACGACGAGAATCTTGCGGCTTCTCTCCGTGTACCTTCCTTCAACCCAATCCTTCCGCCAGCTCCACCAGTCAATGATCCCACTCCAGGACCATCGAAGCCCAAGGCAAGACGCGCGATAAAACCACCTACTATCACCTCCAACGTTCCGGTGCGACCCCGTCTGCCTAGATATCGCACGCCCACTCACTGCCTCACTTGCATGGCAGAAGAGGGTATCCGCAACATGAACTGCACACTCTGTCACCAGTGTCACTCCGAACGTCATACCACCGGTAGGTGCAAGATGTTGAAGCCCAAGTTCCACAAGTTCATGGAGCTTTCTGTGGAGCTACGTCAGCGCATCTATGCGCTCGCGCTCGATACAGACCGACCCATCAGGCCTCATCTGTGCGACTATACCGACGATCAGATCGTCCAATTCCACGACGATAATGCAGAGCATCACTTCGCGACTAGCGATCTCCTCGGCATCACCCGCGTCAGCAAGCAGGTCCGCGAGGAGTCACTTCCCATGTTCTATTCCGCGAACACCTTCTCCATCGGTTATGATACGTCGACTTATTTCGACCGCCTTGCGTACCTGGGCCGTTTCCACCTGGTTCGCCACGTCCGGTTCCAGATCGATAACCGCAAGGAGTCCATGTCGCCCAGCATTCTGCGGCGTTTGAACCAGTACATCAAAGAAGCAGATGTTTACGAGAAGCAGCTGACCGGTCCCGTTGGCCAGCATATCTCATCGCTGAAGAAGCATCCCCAGTACCTCTACGGCGGCTGCCCCGAACTCAACACCCTCATCACACTCATGAAACTCACCTCGCGCCTCGACAACCAGACCAAGAACCAGTACGAAGGTAAAGGCAAAGGCAAAGCCACCGATATCACCACCAGCAGCCCACCCTTCCACTCCAAGCTCGTCGTCCCCGTCTCCTCCGTACCCAACTTCATCGCCTACACCGCCTACAAATGGTTCCCAACCGTCATGTACGGCCTCGGCATCCAACTGCACTACGTCGACAACATTCCTTTTGCCTTTGTCGATGGCGGCACTGTCGGCATTACGTGGGAACAGCGGCTGCAGAAGAAGGACTTTGGCGATATCCCTGATTACGTTGATCCGGTGGATAGTAGCGGGCAGACGGCGGCGTATAAGATGGCGCTTAAGCTGGATCCTGGGTTAGAGGGGAGGCAGAGGCCCAAGGCGTGGGCGTATTTGAGGGAAACTTGTACGGGTGGGAATTCCCAGTGGTTTGATTTGCCGACTGAGGGGGGTGGGGTTGGGTATTAGATGGGGGATGGAATGAGAGGGTGATTGATTCGGATGATGATGACAGGATAGATAAAATATGAGAGAAATCAATGCCTTAGCATGAAGCCACAGTACTCCATGAAGAGTGTTTCTAGAAAGACAAAGTTGCTTGTGGGGAGCAGTCCCATGTACTAAGACACGTGAGGCTAGAGCACCTGCAGGCTGACTGTAAACAGGCAGGTACGTCCCACCCATCACATCTGACATCTCACATCACATTTCACCATTACCATTTCCCCCTAGTTATTTTATATACACTGATTATGTCACTCTGCATTACTTGTAGCTCCATACCCTTCCGCGCGCTCGCCCGCGGCGACCATCCTCCAGGCTGGAAAAAGAGCTCTTGGATCGACGACAATGGCATACCCTGGGGCCACGACAGCGAAACATGGATATGCGACAGACGCCAAACCACCTTACCACTATTGAGCAGAAGCGCTTTGCAATGTGTAATATGCAGCATGCTCATACGGGATCTGGAAACACGGCCGGTTTACGAACGAGTCGCACAGGAACAGGATATGGAAGTCATCCCAGCATGGCTTCATCTATCCGAATCTGAGACTTACGGCTCTAAACTTGATCTTTATCTAGACAAGGACATGCCTGAAGCTACTGCTGTGGAGTTTCGAAATAGATTTGGTATGTTTGGATAGGATCTTGTTGCTGACCCATTGCGAGAACGCTAATCCAAGACAAGATACCCCATCTCCGAACTTATTCAAGCCAGTAAAATTAGAAGACTCGCTTGACCCAACGCCAGTGAAGCAATTTAGGGCTTGGTTTGATAAATGCAACGCCCGGCATGAGAGATGTTCTGCGATCCAGCAAGATTCGTTGTTGCCTACAAGAGTGCTGGATCTCGATGACATGCCCAGTTCCGACGCTCTAGCCGAAAACATGAAGCAGTGGCCAGAACTGTTTTCTCAATCCAAATGTAAGCTAGTCGAAACGACCGCTGGTCAGAAAGGGAAGTACGCAACGCTGAGCTATTGTTGGGGAAATGGGTTGCCGTTCATGACTACCACAGAGACGCTTTCAATGCGAAAGAGCAGCATCGGCTTTCAAGATCTTCCTAAGACGCTTCAAGATGCTGCTATGGTGGTTCGGTCTCTCGGCCTACGGTACGTATGGATCGACTGCTTGGCAATTGGTATGAACCGACTCCTCTGTATACAGTACATATGCTAATGCTTTTACTCTCGCTCTCAGTACAAGATGACACAGCAGACTGGGAAAAAGAATCGGCTGTCATGGCCGACATCTACTCAGGATCATACATCAACATTGCTGCATCCAACGCTTCACATTGCGGAGCAGGCTTCCTAGGACCACGGAAGATGCCAATGACTGAACGTATTGAAATCCACGATAGCGAAGGTGATCTAGAAGTATATCTCGTCGCTCAACAGACCCGCAACTACGTAAGCTCCATCCCCCGGGACACCCTCGTCTCCTCACTAACAAAACCCAGGCACTACCAAGCGACCCCCTCGAAACACGAGCCTGGGTCCTCCAAGAACAACTCCTACCATCCCGCTCCCTCCATTTTGGCAGCGCCAACATGTTCTGGCGCTGTCCCGACGGCATCTCGCACGAAGAGCAAAGGCGAGGCTGGACGCACCTCTACACCCTCGACGCCGTAGTCTACAGCATCAACCTTCCCATCGGTGCCGCCATTGGCCAAGACGCATGGTTCCAACTCGTCCGCGACTACACCGCCCGCGGGATAACATACCCCAAAGACAAATTCCCGGCCATCTCAGGCGTCATGACGGTCTTACAGCGTATGACTGGCGATGTCTGCGCCGCGGGACTGTGGAAGCGGAATTTCGCCAAGTGGCTCCTGTGGGTACCTAGACATGATGTCGCGCCCTTCAAAAGACCGGAGGTGTGGACGGCACCGTCTTGGTCGTTCATGTCTGGGGAAGGGCCTGTGGATTACGGATTAGGTGATCTTACTATAGGTATGAATACCTCGCTGCGAGGCTTCTGTGCCTTTCTTGAAGAATGCAGAGTCGTGCCTAAAGGACTGAATCCGCTTGGTGAGTTGAAAGATGGGTGGGCAAAGATCAGTGGGCCAGTGACGGATGCCATTGCTATTAGCGAAGATGTAGCGACAGGGAAGAGTCCGTATCGGTCGTGTAGGGTGCAGATGCGCGATCAAAGCTACCAAGATGCACGCGTTCTTTTTGATGTTGAGGCGTATGAGGCTTGTGAGGTTCTGATCGTTGCGCCGGCTTTGGGTGTGGCAATCCTTAGTACGGATAAAGAGCGGGGCGAGTATGTGAGGGTTGGACTGGTGGTGATTAAGAGGGTAAAATCCGAGGTGACGAAGGAAGTAAGTACAAAGACGGTGGAAAAAGGGAGGGTGACGAGATCGCTAACGTCGTGACAGCAATCGAAAGAGTGGTACCCTGAGGCAGAGGATTATTGTGAGCCACGGTCGATTGTTCTGCGGTGAGGCGGCGGACTTGGATGACAAATGTGAGGCGTGTCTGAATTACGTTTATCATTAGTGTAGAAGTCGAGCCACCAGTTGAATGAATGCTGAAATAACACTCATGGCTCTGACCGAGTTGGAGCGGGTCTGATTTGAGTGCTCGCATAGCCTCAGGACTTCGACCATGGTTCGCTACCGCACATATCCAGAGTCCAGACGACCAGAAAAGTAAGCGAACCATTTGAGCACCACAGAAGCAAAGCTGCGCATATATAAAGCGCGTCCTCAAATATTGGAAGTCACACATCAACATTTAACACTTCAACCCCAAAGCAAAAGATCTACAAGTTACCCGTCAACACAGTGCAAAGAAGTTATACCAAACGATGCCTTCAGAGAACAAACAACAATCCGATGAGATGACGGCCCTTCGAGCTCGATTCACGGCCAAGTCATACCATGAGCAGCTTTATGCACACCACAAAAGAGCAGCCACTGCCCCAGCTACAACAGGTCAGCCTACCAGATCTGAGCCAGCTCCGTACTATCAGCAGAGCTACATACGCCATCGGTCTGGATGCGTATGTACCCTTCCTTCATCACCCAAACAACAAGACAAAAGCCTCGAAGACGAACATGAGAGCGCGAAACATTTCGCTCAGAACTGGAATCCAATATGATTTCCCAAAGTGAAAGACTGGACAAACGACGATTTCCGCTCAGCGATACAGCACTGGACTTTTGATCGCAATAAGAAGAACACATCTGAAGCTATTGATGAAGCAGAAGCGGCACTGTATGATCCAAACAGCGGTTCCTGGGCTGGTACGCAAGAGTGGGTTAGAGAACAACACGTTTGCGAGACGGTATATGTATGTCTCTTGAAAGTGTTGAGAGGATATGGGTACTGGAGACATTCCATCACCCTTCGGTCCAAGTCTTGGGACGGCCAAAAGATAACGATATATCGCACGCAGGGGGCGGAGGACCTTCCCCTATGGCTTCAGTGTCATGGATTTGAGATTGAAGATGATGAGATTGTGGCTGATGAGGATGGGGAGGACGTAAAGAAGCTAGACGCTATGGTAGGGGAATGGCTTTCAACCTTAGAAGGAGAGGAAGTACCTAGGTAGATATCTTGGAGAGATGAACAAGATGGAATGAAGGGGGCAGGATGAGATGTTGTTTGTATGGGAGTTAGAAACCGGCGGTATATTGCCGCGCGATGCAAGATGCAGTATGATAGTGATTAAGAGGATCAAACGACGTGAGACCCCCTCATTAGGAGAGGTAACAATACGTTCCATGCTACAAAAACAATTGAGTAGAAGTATACATCATCTTCTATACTACCTACTTGATCAAATATACCACTATGTATGCAGCAACCGCATGATGCGACACAAGCTCCAGAAATGCCCATTGCCCTAACCTTCTTGTTCGTGGACGATGGGCGCGTTCATACACTCTAGACAACATTCCTGTGCGGTAACCGCAGAGCATGTTATCAACAACGGGTCTGGAGAGATCCTCAAGATCATAAAACTGCAGAGTATTGGATTGAATGATCGTAAGACATGTCTGACTGTTCGACTTAGAAAGAGACTGCAGATGATATGGTAGCAAAGCCCTGGGGTTCCCTGTAGCGGATGCCCGGAAATAAGCTACCCGGTAGAATGCGGGGAAGTCGACGGTCCCTGAGTCGCGTCTCTGCGACAACAACAACCTCGGTGCACCTAGCTTTCCCCGACTCCCTGCGAAAGGAAGCTTTTGCGATGAATCACATTACCTGTTCTCGCGCATTGTCTTTGGTACACCCGGTTGATTGGGGTTAAAGAGACGGATCGGTAGTTGTATCTTTTATGAACACCTCTGGAACCGGACGATAAGTGGAAAGTGGTCGTTACTATGGCATGTAAGCATCTACCTCTATCCTCTCGTGGTATTCTCGGATGTTGACTATCTTCAAGTACCCATAATCGCCGGAGCAGCAGGCACAGCAGCCCTAGCAGCCTACCTCAACGCGAAATATCATATTGCCCATGACCTTAGGCTTAAACGCGGTGCTCTCTCGCCGACACAAGATGTCCTCGACTTCATCACCGACCGTGCAACTCGCAAACGTGCTCTCACGTACCACGCTTTCGAAGACCAGGTCCGCAACCAGCCAAACCATACATTCCTCATCTTCGAAGGCAAAACCTGGTCATACAAGGAGTTCTTTGATGCATTCACCAGGGTGGGGAATTGGTTGATAGAGGACCTGGGCATACAAGCTGATGAGGTGGTTGCTGTGGATGGCGGGAACAGCCCGGAGTATCTGATGCTCTGGTTTGCTCTCGATGGGATTGGAGCTGTTCCGAGCTTCGTCAACTGGAACCTCACTGGGACAGGATTGGTGCATTGCGCAAGGGCAAGTATTCCTGGAACTGGGCGGATAGACACTGGCTGACTTCTGTAATAGCTATGCAACTGCAGATTCCTCATCGCAGACGCCGATGTCAAGAGCAATGTCGAGCCATGCCGTACGGATCTCAAGGAGACCGGCATCAAGATCCAGTACTACGATCCCTCGTTCTTCGCGTCGCTACCGAACCCGACTATTATACCAGACTCGCGTCGCGAACACATTACTATAGAGTCCCTCCGCTCGCTACTGTATACTTCCGGAACGACCGGGCTGCCCAAAGGTGTGACTTTGAGCACTGGTCGCGAGCTCTTGACTGGCTACAGCGCCGCCAAATACCTCGAACTGAAACCGGCATCCAGAATGTACACATGTATGCCACTTTATCACGGGGCTGCGCATGGCCTTTGCGTTACACCGATGGTTCATGCTGGCGGTACAGTCGTATTGAGCCGGAGGTTTTCGCACAAGACCTTCTGGCCTGAAGTCGCAGCTTCAGATGCGGATATCATTCAGTATGTCGGCGAGCTCTGCAGGTATCTACTCAACGGCCCGACGAATGCATTCGAGCGGAAACACAAAGTAAAGATGGCATGGGGCAACGGCATGCGCCCTGACGTGTGGGAACCCTTTCGTGAGCGTTTCAACATACCCATCATCAACGAATTATATGCGGCTACCGATGGATTAGGGGCGACATTCAATCGCAACGCTGGTCCCTTCACGGCGAATAGCATTGGTCTCCGAGGGCTGATCTGGAATTGGCGGTTCGGCGACCAGGAAGTGAGGGTGAAGATGGATGTTGATACGGAAGAGATCATGAGAGATGCAAACGGCTTTGCAATTAGATGTGGAGTGAACGAGCCGGGCCAAGTGCTGCATAGATTAACACCGGAGACGGTGGCTACTTCGCCAGGCTACTACAAGAACGAAGGCGCCACAGAGAGTAGGAGAATTAGGGATGTGTTCGAGAAGGGCGATATGTAAGTCACCCTTTCAAGCTCGTTGACTGCAAGCTTATGATAGTAGATGGTTCAAGTCTGGAGACATGATGCGACAAGATGCCGACGGCCGCGTCTTCTTCGTCGACCGTCTAGGTGATACATTCCGTTGGAAGTCAGAGAACGTATCGACAAACGAAGTAGCCGACATGCTCGGAAAGTTCCCACAGATCGCTGAAACGAACGCATACGGCGTCCTTGTGCCTGGCTACGACGGCCGAGCGGGGACTGCATCTATCGTTATGGCAGATGGAGTCACAGAGTCAACATTCGACTTCGCAGCTCTGGCAAAGCACGCGAAAGCAGTCTTACCGAGTTATGCAGTGCCGCTTTTTCTAAGAGTAACGCCTGCATTAGAGTATACGGGCACTTTGAAGATTCAAAAGGGTAGATTGAAGAAGGAAGGTGTTGATCCGGATAAGATCACTGGAGATGATAAGCTGTACTGGCTACCAGAGGG
The DNA here is from genome assembly GCF_023757985.1 of Alternaria ethzedia. Taxonomy (NCBI): domain Eukaryota; kingdom Fungi; phylum Ascomycota; class Dothideomycetes; order Pleosporales; family Pleosporaceae; genus Alternaria; species Alternaria ethzedia. The sequence continues at coordinate 520,807 of NW_026056203.1, read as the reverse complement.
TAGTGATCGGTATCTCCCATTCACGAAGAAGGATTGGGAGGCTGTAGTAGAGAAGAGGGTACGATTGTCATAGTCTCTCTGTTATGACTGACCTCACACTAAATGCATCGTATGTTCTAAGAGCCCTTTCTGCTCCTGATTGAGTGCTACACCATGGCTTCAACGCTTCCTAGGGCCTACATTGACGTTCAGTTATCTACTTTGCAGGTTTTCATCTCGGTGTAGGCTGCAGACCTACTCAACCTCTTCCTTGTGTGAGGGGTACTGGTGACTAATTCAGGCCACCAAGGAAATCCATGTTCTCGAGTACAGCCACCGCCATCCCAGTTGGCCATCATCCACGTCAGTGTGTTGATCACTCACTACATATCCTCGATCCACTTTTGAACGACAAAAGACCCCACCGGGCATCAATCATCGTCGCCCTTTCGACATGCATCGCCTGCATTCTACATTCACTCCATGGCTGTACCATGGGGCTCATTGCGCTGATCTCAAAAACACCTTCAGGGCTGTACGCTACGTCCAAGGCGCAGCTAGCCCCATTGTGGCTGCATAGACGCTGGGGCGTAAGGGTCCACAAACCATGATCTTTCCGCCCACGACATTCGTCATGTTCTACGTTGCGGGTGACACACGTGGAAAGGAACGATGGCTAATGTGTTGGTTAAAAGGGTAGGTGATCGAGCCAATCAGGTGGCATGGGGTTGAACTTGCGTGCATTGTTGCGTGAGTCCCGAGAAGAGGGTCGAGTCCGGAGATTTGGTCTGTGGTCTGAGGTGCGACAGTTTGTCGCTTCATTATGGAATATACAACCAAGAATTGAAGAAGAAATTGGGGTATGCTTGGACTGTCGAGATGGCTTGTTGTGCTGTTGAGATGGAAAGTAAGTTTGGTTGGGGAATGGGGCTACGTAGAGGGGTCCTCCTGGTGCTGATTGTGTTCTACGTGTCTCTGAGACCTAAATGCGCCACCTGTTGTGGTTCCCGGGATGCCTTAACATACACAAGCATTGATGTATAGCCTTTGGCTGTCCAGCTTGATAGCCAACACGAAACAAGCAAGTGGGCAGCCAGGAATTACCTTGGCCTACATGATGGATCTCCTGTCAGAGAAGAGACAGAAGCATTAAACTGTCGGTAGATTTACCGGAGCGGAAATCTAGGTTGTAACCTTCGATAGTTTGCTGTCAAACTGTGAGGCGACGTTGGGCGTTGGGTAGCTCTGGCGTATTGAATCCCACGAGTCGCACTCGACCAACGCATCGTAATTACCCTTCAAACCATACTTTGGAACAAGCAGACCATGCGCTCCATCCACGAACAACGTTAGAATAAGTGAAGCATGATTCAGCAAGACGCGATCGTGATCAGTCGTCCCAGGGTAGACGAAGGGGACAACTGAAGCGAGCCGACAAGCGAAAACGTCAACCCGGATTCGATCAAACCTTCAATCGCCGTTTAAGCGCACCATTCCCCTTTGACCCAAAACAACAATGCGACACTTTACCCCAACTCACCTCCAACAAAACTATAATACACACAGATCTTCACGCGACAACCGCATACAGACGGTGTAGTCAAGCTAGCACCCAACTTCCCTAACCGCCACGCACCTGCCAATTTACCAACAGTAAGGAAAAGTCTCCGAATCCAGCCAAAAACACCACAAATCTCCCCCAGAAACTCTCCAGTTGGTCGGTTCGCTTGCTCCCCACCCCCTTTCGCAGCCCAGCCCCCACACGAAGGGGGGCGCGCAATACTGTATCGATCGCCATGCTCGAGTCCCTCATTTTCAGCCCTACAATCGCCCGCTGTCATCGAAACCAAATCTGAGGTTGAATCGTAATCATCGTTAAATTCAGCCCAACGGTTCTATTCCCATCTTAGATGGGGCAGACCAGAAACTTAGTAAACAGGTGGCATGCACTGGGCGTGTGATCGACCTAGCCGCCCACCAGCGCTCGGTACTCAACCTGTTACGCGTCCGGTGTGGAAAAAAGGGAAAAGGACCAACAATCATCTGCCGGACTTTCTGAACGGTGTGCGCAGGACTACGTTGGCAGTTGGTGCTTGGTGGTGGTTTAATCGGTGCGAGAACTGTGTATTCGGGGCGAATGTCGCGATGCATGGGTGACCGTGGCTAGGATCTGGTTCTGTCCTGGCTCTCCCTCACCTTCAAGTCCCTGACTCGACTCACCAACATGATCGTGGAAGTGATGCGCACGAATACCTGTCGAATGGAAAATGCCGGACGCTGCAGGGCTCAACGGCACATGGATTTTCGCTTTCATCGGGCTGGGCGCATCGCTGGACGGATACACCTCATTTACCAGAAAACGGGAATACTGGTAACACGGATTTCTTTGTTCCGCTTCGCAATACTGTACGGATTAGTACGAAGGCGGGATACGGGTTTTTACATTGGGCCGACTCACGACATATCGTCGTCAGGTTTGTTGTGCTATAGGGGGTTCGCGGAAGCTGGGGCAGGGGGTTTGGCCGCGTGCGCTCTTTGTCAATCTGAAGGTCTGGACAAGGATGGCATCGTGGGCACGGGTTTCCGAAGCTTCCGCCGCCGCACCGGACGGGCGAGGAGAGGGCGCTCATGACGCGATGCGACGCGTCGTCTTTCTGCTTTCGAGATGACGGTGTAGCAGCATGAGGATGAATGCGACGAAGACGGTGTGGAATACATGTCAGACGCCTACTTCTTACACCCCGCGTGGAGGGTAAATTCTCCTTCAGCCCTACAGCGCGCGAACGGTTGTCAGATCAGTAAGCCCTTGCGCGAGCAACCGCCGGTGGAGTTGACCCTGGAGAATTGGGTGCTGACATATACAACGTGGGAAATCCGGGGTATCAGATACAACTGTCCACCAGGGCAGTAACGTGAGCAAGATATGACGTGATTTGATTTGATTGCAAATGCGCTCCATGCATGGCCCCTTCACAGGAAGGATCATACTCCTGGAACCCTATACTTCCGCTGCGAATACAGTGTGACGGAGGAATCGTCTCGTGCTCGGATGTAAAAGACCGTCTCAACCCGTCCTCCGGGCAGCAGCGAAGTGCGAGAGGTGTCACAAATCGCCGAGACCCTTTGCTTCGGGCTCGCACGGGAATTTTGAAACTTTACCCCTTTAGGCAAGCGTTGCGGTCAATCCTTCTTCTCTGCATTATCCTGAAAGCGTTTAGGCGGCTTCGTACTCGCCTCTTTGCCGCTAATGGAACGTTATTCGTTGGTTCGTTTACATGTGAAATCCGCTGGGCAACTAGTTGCGAATTGAACGCAAGGCTGAATCGACAGGTACTAGTTGGGGCTGTCTTGTCGATGGTCCTTGGAATTCTTCGGCATCGGGGTCTGTGTCAACGCTACGGAGCGTTGTACGATATTCGATTCGCAAATCAAACTTAATCGCTCGAATCCAAGATCAACGGCGGTGGAGTTAGAAGGGCGTTATTACCGACAGAACGACCGTTGGGGACCGCCCAAAGGATGGACAAAGTGCTTAGCGGCTTGCGATAGTTACCGGCGCTAAAACATCCTGCCCAGGTGTCAAAGCTCTAGTATTAGACAGTTTCTGCGGAACAGTCACGTCAAGCGAGCCATGCGCTTGCTGACAAAGGTCGAGGGAGGCATACCTTTCGTAACGATCCTCGTGGGCGGTGCACGAACCCGAGTATGGCATGCGAGACAGTGCGACGCCTGCCCTGTACGCGACTAAGTGGCGCGGACGTTTCAACGGCCAACCTGAACGTATGTTTTGCGAGCAACGATACGTGTCGCAGAGCGTGACGGGGCGATACAAACTCTGCGCTTGTAATTATCGTATGCAAAAAAGGCTCAGGCGTAGCTGGTGGCCTTGCCGAATGGCTGCCTGCTGGTATGGGTCCCGGAATAGCATTTGCAGAAGAGAGCAACAGACGAGACACGGTTGAACCCGTGAAGGATGCTTGTGCCACTGTCCGTTTCACACCAGCCTCTCATGGTGCTTTCCACACAGCCGCGCCGGAGTGAGCTCCGTGCCGTGGCATCTCGCGCTCTGCACGTGACGAAAAACCGGTCACCGAGTGCCCGCTTGTTATCGTGGGATTACTAGATCGCATCCGGTATGCCGAGCAGCGAATTGCGCTCCGTCGAAGCTGTCGCGAGGCGTCGTGGCGCGGTTTGCGTACCGAGTGATCCGCATGCTTCTTGAACTACTCCCAGATGTGCAGTTGTGTGCAGTTGTAGTGCATGTGGAGACTCTTGTATCATTTCAAATTCGAGTTATCCATGATGTGTGGAATGCGTCACTGGTAGAGTCGCGCAGCCCCACTAGAGGCTGAATCCCACGAGGCGCAGGCTTCGCAACATGCTTCCGCATCAGGCAAGTTGCTGTCGCACGTAGGATTGCTTGAGACCTACCTGCGTCACATCTCTCGCCCTGCTGCTCCTCACGCTTGCGAAGTAAACTCGCTGCGTACGCGCAGTCTAGTTGGCTGCGCTCTCAAAGTTATTTCAGTTGGCTCATATCGATATGGTTACGCCGCAGACGCGTAGGTAGGGTTGCATCGGCAAGCAGCCTGACCGGTAGCTGAGAAATTGGCTTGATTGAAGGACTGCTAATGGAGGATGGAATATCAATTCATGGAAGGGCGAGTCTGTTTATGGCTCAAGCGGGTGACGAGCACCGGATGATCCAATGGTTCGGGGCTGTATGATCCCGTCTGGGGGACCGCGGGGTAGGTGGTGGGATGATGATTATTCAGAGATCGGCGAGGTTCTAGTGTCCGACGGCGTAGGCGTACTCGCTGACTTGCTAGAAGCAGTAGTTGATGCAAGGAAACAGAATGGAAACTATCCTTGTGTGTGTTTACGCTTTTCGAATACCCGCATTCTTTGCAGTCACCCTGCATGTCGTGAATAACAGGTTGTTGCGCAGAAGATCGACGGTGCAGGGTTGTACGGCTGCGCGCCCTTTGACACCCAAATCAATATCGCGATGCTTCAACGGACGAAGGCGGAGGTCAAAAGACTGACCGATCGCGATGCGGACTTAACGTGGCAGCGGTGACCTAACTTGGCTTTCGCGTGTGTAATGCGTGGGAAAGTGCTGTACAGCGTCCCACACGGTACATGTGCTTGCGCACCGCATGTGCATTGGAAGTTCGCCGTGTGATGGAAGGCGTTGCAAACAGGCAACAACCCCATGATGTTTGTCGCGAAGAGAGAGGGTGTGCTTCATGCCTGATTTGTATGCAGCAGCGACGCTGAGCGACCTTTCTATCACCATTTTCACGGCTGACTGCTTTGTATTCACGCACCAAATACAGCCTCGTTCAGTCAGCTGTCCTCCTCAGCCCTATCACTGTCCCCACCATGCGCGTTCCAGAAGTACTGCAGAAGCAAGCAGCAACCACCTCCGATGCAGCACGGGCTGAGTAATGAAGTCAGGTACTTACGAAATCGCTGTGTTACTTATAGGCTTTGAGTGGCGTCCAATTGCATCCTGTCGCGCCATTTACCTGTTTGAAGCGTGTCCAGCGGCACGGCACATTCGGGTCGGCTTTGCGTTGCAACTCCGAGTCCGCGCATTCTGATGTACGATGATGCCTAGGTCGCTCCTTCGAAAGAGGAGTCATTCAAGACGATCTTGATGCATTTGTGCACATCATACATGAATCAGCATTCTGGACCTGTCTAGTGGAGAATCCATCGTTCGATAGTTTGCGCGTCTGACTCGGTTCCTAGAGAGGCCTCTGGGTTGGGTCTGTTGCAGCATTGCCAAAGTCCGATGATGGTGTACTTGCAGGCCGTTCGAGAAGCGGATGTCCGTGTGGTCATGATAGGACGGCTTATGGGCAAGTTTACACCACGGCATACTCGCTCGAAATGGAAATGTTTCCACCGCAGACGCAAGCCACCTCGCAGCGAGCAGTGTAATTCGTCGACATGTTCGAGCTTGCATCTGCTCAGGAGACGCATGTAGTGAAAAAGTCGCTCTTCCAAGAATTGTGAGCTGGATAATGTAACATGTGCGTTCGAGCCAGAAATATAATGAGTCGTGCGCATTGTGCTAATCTTGCTCTTGATATTTGGTTTGATTTTGCCTGCGGCACAGCAGTTACGCCCGAGCGCTTCGAAGATCGACTCGCAATACGGGCCTGAACAGGGACGTCGAAGGATTCTTTCAGGGATCTTACCGTTCCCGCGAGAACGGCTGAACGGTCAGGAAAGGCAAGTCTCCTTCTTGGCACAGGAACGCCATCAAGCGTCGCTTCGCGGCTTTCTGGCGCTGGAAGCGCTACTGTTGTAAAAATGAGTCGAAGTGTGTCGAGACGACACTAGTCTCCGAATGACTGTTCGTTTCGACCACCAACCTGAGACTGCATGCTGCGGCTGATAGCGACCCTCCACTCTCTGGGCGTGGGAAATCTGTCTGCCTTGAGCTGCATGATGACGGAAGCGAGCGCGGGTTGTGATTGCACACGTTGCTTTACAAAAGTGCAAAGGCCGAGACCTTCTATTGCCAGTCTGCCACGAGGTCTGACGCCCCATGCGGAGGCACCGCGCTGGCGACACCGTCCGTGTGCAAGGCGACCAATCGTCATCGGTGAAGGGGCGCTGGATAATAACGGGCGCTTGGGTATACATGAACCCTCTAAGCGAACACGCTCGATTCTACGCAATACGCGACAAATGCGGTATCCGTGTTCTGGTCCGTGGGGATATATGGAAATGATGTTCAGTGAATTCAGCGACATGTGGAAAGAGCGGCGGCAGGCTTTCCCACCACACTGGTCGTTCCCTGCTATCGGTTACGCCCTGCAACCGGTGAGCTTAATACTGTACGAGGTGGTCCCATACACGGATGTATACAGAAAACCCCTCACTAAGTTTCGGTGTAGTATATGAGCGGCAGTTATCACAGGTCTTCGCTCGGGTGCTACAGCGCACGACCAAATGAATGACAGTGGGGACACGAGGAGGGGTACCTGTGTCGCATTGTTGCTGGACCAATGATGGTGTTTCGGGTGCTGACTTGTGTGCATCGTAGGGCTGTAGGGCTGCGAAGGAGGGTGGTAGAGTTACTGTCATCAGAAAGCTGGCTCGACTTGGCACAGCGGCCGCTAAATATAGGCCGTGCCCCTCTTGCGATGAATTAGCGCGTTAGTCGCTTCTAAAGCTGCATTTGTTTTTGACGATAAATATGGAAGGAACGGCAGTAGCACGGCGGCTGCCTCTCGGACAGCGTTACTAGACGATGCGAAGGTGGAAGAATAGAACGATACGCGTGTACTGCGATTGACTGGTTAGTGTGTTTTGGTATGGGATATTGTGCTCATGTAGGCGATCTCGCGGTCGCCGTAGCACGACTAACTCGATGCCCCTCTTGGGCATACATCCGGCCGATGACGGTAATGTACCAAGGATTCAAAGCATGTTGATAGTGAACCCGGTGATAAGGGTTGGTCGAGATCACATGACCTTTCGCGGCGTCCCTCTCCCCAGCATGTATCGCGTACAGCGGTGAGATTTGCACGGAACGCCCGAAGGAACGGTCGCCCAGTGCCCTGGAGGGGAAGTTGATTCGTGCTGCTACTCGTCCAGCCACTCAGAGGACGCGACGAGAACCGGTGGCAGGGACCCCCAGCTGCCGCTAGCCGCTCTGGGAAACATATGGGTCCTCCCGCCTTACAGACTCACCGTCGGAACAACCTCACCTTCTGTGTCGCTTTTACACGACTTCAGCATCCGCATAGGGTATATACTCTTCAGCCACCACGGACCGATCACGAACTTGGCGATGCACCGCGCAATTTGGGTGTTGGCAGCATCTCTGCGGTGAGCTCTCTGTCACCGCAACATGGCAGTGCTCCAAACGGTGTGAAACATTTGACTCTACGCTACAGCGACAGGCCAACTCGGTAGATGAGTTCGAAAGAAGATGTCGCGTAATGCACACCTGGCTAGCTTCTTTGACGCTCGCTGGACTGCGAAACACTGATTCGTCTTCGTTGATCTCCGCCAACCAGGCGTAACACAGCCATGCTGGGCAAGGAGACATTCCGAAGCAGACGAGCCACTATGCCTGATACCGCAATACAACGCCTCAGCTGCTCATAGCCTTCCTCTTGGCCATGTGTATTTCCTACATGAATCAACGGGTCAAAGAATAAGAGTTGTCGGGACATTGATGGACATCAAGAAGGGCCTATAGGAAAGAAGAGTCTCCTGGTGCCACGGCAGTGGGACTCTGATTCCTGCCGCAGAGGCTTGTCTAGCCCAGGTGTTGCCGTAGGTGGACAACTGCAGCAGCCAACGGCCCCGTTAGCCTGCGTTCTGGGTTTGAATTGCTGACGCGGGGTCGGGGTAAAAGGTACCGTCTGCATATCCCACCAACTTGCGCCGCAAAGTCGACAAGGTATCATCTAGCTCATTGAGACATCTCCAATGAGAGAGCAGGGTGGACAATGCAATTGTCTCCCACGCCACGTTACACAGTTACAGTTCGTGTGGCATTGTCGACAAGCATACCCCTTGCCATTATCTGGACGCTGTTAATTGAGCGTTGTAGTTGAATACAGACAGCGAAGTGGGGAATGTCTCTCAAGCGAGGGGACATGAGCTGCGATGTCTGAGGCGAAGAGATCCACAGACGTCTAGACAGACTTGATGCCCCACTCATATGGAAACCCGACATCGAAGCGAATAGCCCTGGAGAGCAGCTGAGTTGCGATAGTCGATAGCTGAGGTCGAGGTCTCGACACACGTGGCATAGCGATCTGCCCTTTTCCCTCTTTGATGGGTAGCGCGAGCGTGCCAACGCGTATGTGTCTCAGTCCTAGATCACCAACGTACACACGGTTCGCTCCTCCTATCCCCGTTAATCGGCCCCCGCAATCTCGATGCTTCATGCAATGGTAGTACCAGTGATAACACCAACCATATCGCGTGTGCGGACTAATTCCAGGGCAAGCTGAGGATAGTCGCTATCTACCAACTGCAGGCTCTAGGACCAACGGGACGGTGTACCTTTAGATCTGAGCAGCTAGCGCGCCACCAAGCTTTGAAACGACCGGTGGTTTCTTTACAGCCGCCACGCACAGTTGGACGAGATAAACTCTGCAGTAGGCTCGCCCAGGCCATATATAGCAGTGGTTGATGAGAGAGTGGCAGCAGATGTCGAGTAGAAGCAGGAGGTAGTACCAAACATTTGTCAAAATTTCAGGAACGACATCAGGGCGAGAGTCAAGAAGAAGCGCTTTGAAACTGTACCTTACCTGATCGAAGATATTCTGGGACGTGTCACATAGGCGGCTCAGTGAAGGCGCAGCTACAGAAGGCGTGAAGCCGACAAGGCTCGACCGCCAGGCGTAGGGCGTGCCGTTGTAACAACGGCAACAAGACACTAGCAGAGCAATCTGCCAACAGCAAATGGGTTCAGGGCGTGTCTGGCAATGTTTCTAGATGCACATTTCCCATGATGATTGGCTTCTCCAGTGTCGTTGGTGGAAACATGGCATGGCTAAGCTTTGGGCTGACTGCCGCTATGCGCCTTTTGGCTCAGACCTCACCGACACTGCAGTAAGGTGCTGATGCGGCTGCGGAAGAACATGGGACAGTGCGTAGGGCTGGTGGAATGCGACGCTCGTTTGAAGGGGCCTTTGGGGCTCTTTGAGTGGTGGCGCTGTTGCGGCAGCGTACTTTACTTAGGCACGGCGTGACAAAGCAGACTAAATACAGCGACGGTAGCTGGATGCAGGATATGGTCTCCATTCAGCAGGCTTCCTGATTCCCACGCGGAATGGCGGAGGGACGGAGTTGAGGTCGGGAGCAGCAGGACAGCAGTCGGAGGGGTCGGAAGGCTAGTGAACGGCGACGTCGAGGTGTCGCGGTGTGGCATGCCGTCGAGAGGTTGCGCATGCACGACGAGGCCGCGGGCGTTGGCCAATGGCGGCGGGGGCTGGACGAGTGTGATGATCTGGTGTGAGCCGGTCAAGGCGCAATTTACCCACGCAGCAGACAGCAGCGAGCCCACAGCAAGACGTTTGCGTTCATCGCCTTTTGGCCCCCATGTGCGGGCGGCGCTGTGGAGGCTGGACGCCCCATTCACCCTCGCAGCTCGCAGGCTCGGACGAGAGCCGAGGCGTGACTCTGCGACGCTCGCAACACGTCGACACATGCGGGAGGGCATACGCACGCCGCACGCAGGGACGGAGATAATGACAGACCCGGCGCCGCGAGGTTCAGTGACGCCCCGACCGCGACTTCTTGGACAGGCCCCAGGGTCATAGGGCTGTCTGTGATGTGCACTGCGCCAGGAGCCAGGGTAGCAGGGTTGGTGGGGACGCGACAGGGAACCGCCGCGACGACATGGGACGACGACACCGCTCTCCGCTAGGGAGCTTTGGTTTCAATACACTCGCGCCCGACGCTTCCGTGCCCTCAGCTGCCTGTCTGCCCGTCCCTCACTGGCCCGCTGCCATGCTGCGCTAGCGTCCATACTAAATTTACAAGACCGCAGTCGGTCAAAGTACACCGGCCAGGGTTGCTCCAAATCGTACCAAATTGAGAAATGCTCAAGCGGCCATCGCGTAGCCCAGGGTGCATGCGAGAGGCCTGAAGCTGGGGACCAACACTAGCCAGTCTGTGCTCCACAAGAACGACTGCGGACGCAACATGGACGGCGAGATAAATATACTGTCATCCCCGACTGCCAGACTGAGCCTCTCTCATCCCACTGATAACAACCTCCTCATTCCTTCACCTGCAAATGCTCCCCACATCCAACATCACCATGCACCGACACGCTGCCTACCCATATGCCCAGCCGGCGCCCACTACCACCAGATACTCGGGCACCTCCTCAGCCTTCTCTGCGTCGGCAAACCCCAACGAGGACTGGACCAAGATCTCCGATCTTGCTGAGCGCAGGCGGATACAGAACCGCATTGCCCAGCGCAACTACCGCAAGAAGCTCAAGAAGAGGCTCGAAGACCTTGTAAGTTCTTGTGCAACCAACCCTCGTACTGCTCGGAACGCCATACTAATCCGGTTGCAGGAGCGTCGTGCTGCCTCGAGCTCAGCTTCACCTGAGCAGAAGCCTGCCGAGCTGCAGCCACCACAGCGATCCCCGCGCCAGGAGTTTCCCTCTCCGTCGTCTTCGGAATCCTCGTACACCACCCCGCCTGCCGAGGATCGGGGCATGTTCTCGCATCAGTACACGCGCCAGCTTTCCACCAGCCCACCTCCCTTCTCCGTAGCGTCGTATTCGTCGGCCTACCCAGCGCCAGATGCAGTCGCCTACTCAATGCCGTACTCCACCTCGCCCTACCACACAATACCGACCACCCTCACACCGGAGATGCCAAGCTACACCTACCTGCCGCCACCCCACTCGTCCGCCTACTCCACTGGCCTGCCTAGCCTGGTGCCCAGCATGAAGAACGAGTACTACGGCGACGAAGAGATGAGCCCTTTCGGCGTCGGCTACGCGGCCATTTGCGGAAACGAGATTCAACCACCACATTCGTACGCAGACTCAGTAAGGCTCCCCACTCGCCAGCCCTACTACGCATGAACGTCCAACTCTTGCACTCGCCGCCGCTGCCTCGACGAGCCACTGCTGACAGCCGTCGGTAGAAGACACTGTCTTTCGACTACCCGACGACGCCCAACTCCATGCCCCGCACACCTCCGCTGCCGCTTCTCTACTCGATGTGAGCGGGTAGCGGTGGTGCGCGGGCCTTGATTTCTCTTCTCTTGAGACGCAGTCTCTTTCTTCTGTGTTTATAGTTTTCTTGTTTTGCATTTCAGCGATTGGTCGTGTTAGCAAAGGTCCCTCGCTTGACCACGGAGATTTGGAGTTTGGCGTTTCCCATCTCTTCACAGAGACTGTTCTATTATGACTGGGACGAAGCTCGCCATGATACGTAGCCCCAGTGCCAGTGCGAGCCTGTGGTTGGATCATACAGCAATGAATATCCTTATCCACTCTACCATATTTTGACATGCAAATGACTGTGAGATGGTGCGATTAATGCGACATGAGCGTGAAGTGTGCAGTGGTGATGCGTCGCATGTCGTGACTGCGCGAAGAAAGTGACCCGAGCGGTGAGATCATAGCTCTTTCCGCGCGCGCTCCGCCAAGCCTGTCGCGACGCGTCGTGCCTTCCACTCCCGCGTGGCCAACGTCAGCGACAAAAACCCAATTGCGACCACAACCACCCCCTTTCATGGCTCCCATCAAGCGCTCCCGTGTAGACAAGGCGCGACAGTATCTCGCGGGCGGCGCAGTATTCCGCGAAGACTCCGACGACGAGCTTGGCTACGAAGACCACCCCTGGGAATGGATCTACGACAACAATGGCATCGACGATGCGCAGCCTGAGCAGACTGCCTCGCCAAGAAAGAGAAAGGCTGCGCCCACACCGCTAGCAAAGCGCATAGTCGGTGCGCGCATGGGCAGCTTCAAGTGCAAAGTGGGAGATGCCGTGCTGCTCAAGGCAGAGGGCAACCAGGCATGGGTCGGCATCATCTGCGACTTCCACGAGGACCCGGACGAGGACGAGAAGATGGCCAAGTTCCTCTGGTTCTCCTCTGAGAAGGAAATTCGCAACCAGAGCAAAAAGCGTTCCGATTTTCTTCCCGTAAGTCCCTCGGCCTTTTGCGAAATTATACCTCTGACATTGAATAGAACGAACTCTACATATCTGCCGCATTCGACGACAACCCGCTAGCCTCGATCAACGGCACTGCCAAGGTATACTCGTTGGAACGTTTCCAGGAGTTGTATCCGGCAGGCGTCAAGAAGACCTCCAAAGACCATGGCAAGGTCTTCGTGTGCCGGAGAGGCTGCAACACGCGCACGACCACATATACACCAGAATTCAAGTGGGAGGACGTATACAGCGATGCCAAGGACATCCGATCGCTGGTCGATCTTGTGGAGGCTCAGACAAAGGCCACTAGGAGAACTGCCGGTCGTCCTAAGAAACATCAGCAGCCCGACTTGGACCAGTTCGTGATCCCTGACTCGGACGATGATGACTTGCCAAAGACTCCACGGAAGCGCCGGAAAATTAATGAAGCGACCACCCCCACATCGACTAGGAAAAGCCCGGCTGCGCGCAAATTCCTTACTCCAACGCACAAGAGGATAGTCATCAAGAAGCAATTGGAGTTCACACCGCTTGGCACGCGTGTACTTGATCCTTCGGCCCTAAACTCACCATTCCAGATCGCGCGGAATCAACTCCATGTTTCCTCGGTACCTGCCGCACTCCCTTGTCGTGAGGAAGAGTTCTCCACCGTGTATAGTCATTTGGACGCGGCCATTACGGACGGCTCGGGCTCATGCATCTACATCTCGGGCACACCTGGCACAGGCAAAACGGCAACTGTGCGAGAGGTCGTCGCCCAACTGCAAGCCTCAGTCCAAGCCGAAGAGTTGGATGATTTCATATTTGTTGAGATCAATGGCATGAAGGTCACGGATCCCCACCAATCATACTCGCTGCTCTGGCAGGCACTGCGCGGCGACCGAGTGAGTCCGTCACATGCACTGGAGCTACTGGAACGCGAATTCTCCACTCCCAGCCCGCGCAGGGTTCCCTGCGTGGTCCTCATGGACGAGCTCGACCAGCTCGTCACCAAGAACCAGTCTGTCATGTACAACTTTTTCAACTGGCCTGGCCTGCGGCACAGCAGGTTGATTGTCCTCGCCGTAGCGAACACTATGGATCTGCCAGAGAGAACGTTGAGCAATAAGATCAGCAGTCGCCTAGGTATGTCCCAGCTAGCATAGCGATCCTTCAGGAACGCGCCCCACGCGTTTGGCGTTTCGATCCCTCCTCAATATGCTACAATATCAGAGGGAGACGACGAGGTCTCCCAACGATCTGCGTATCAATTTGATGTTATCGGTGCGACTTGTATCGCCGGGTACGCCCGTTATTTTCCTGGCGAGAGGCTAACACACATCTTCTAGGTTTAACGCGCATCACTTTCCCAGGCTATACACATGACCAACTGATGCAAATTATCCAGTCCCGGCTCGAAGGTGTACCTGGCAATATTGTGCACCCTGACGCCGTTCAGTTTGCTGCACGCAAGGTAGCAGCTGTCAGCGGTGATGCGCGACGCGCGTTAGACATCTGCAGACGAGCCGTGGAAATCGCCGAAGCGGAAACGATATCGCAGGACCGGGACGATGAGGCGCAGCCAGGTACTCCGAGTAGGACCGGTCGGGGTAACAAAGCAAAGCAGCTCCAAGACTCTCGGTCAAATAAAGGTACCGGAGATCCGGATCATCGGTCCAAAGATCGGGCGGGGCGGAAAGGTATAGTTACTATGGCGACGATCAAACAGGCAATCAACGAGGCTACGAGTAGCCCCCTGCAACAGGCGCTGCGGGCTCTACCGTTGGCGTCCAAGGTGTTCCTTGCGGCCCTCTTGGCAAGGATCCGCAGGTCGGGCATTGGCGAAGCGATCCTTGGAGACGTTGTCGATGAAGCCAAACGGTTGGGGCTCATGAGTCAGTTACTGCCTGTGCACGATTACATTCTCGCCCCTGAGAAGGACGACAGAAGCGAAATGATGAACGGCGCAGCAATGCAGCCTTCTACGCCGTCGAAGCATAGAGACGTTGCTACTAATCTTGGCTTGAAGGAAACGAACAACAAGGCAGCAAGAGCACTCGGCCTCGCACTCGCAGCCACCGAGCTCGCAGAAGCAGGCATTATAGGCGTAGAGGCCCGACATGGCGAGCGAGTAGGCCGTGTCCGGCTTGGCGTTGGTGAAGACGAAGTGCGGCTTGCACTTGGAGACGATGAGACTGTCCATGGCCTAGGTTTCGGAGCGTGATGCATCCGCAACCCCTCGTTCCACTGCTCTCGTCTTCGCATTTCTAGAAGGTTGGTGCGCGTCCGACGGCATTTGCCGCACATCAACACACATTTCCAATATCCAACAATCTGTATACCCTTTAGCGACCGCATAATATACCCCTCATGGCCTAACGCCCGATTCTGCCCTTCCAATTGTATCCGCGACGTGTGCGACAGGCAGCGAATCAATGATGCAGCCGAGATGCATATGCGTTGATGGGAAGCTGTGCCACAGATCTACTGGTCAACGTTACGACGCCGGGCCGCCGACCGGGATCTTTCAGCGAATAACGTCGCCGTCTGTCACTTTAGCCGTCCTCGCCAACCTGCTTTCGAGCTGCGTGGCGTGGCGTGATGGAACTTCTCCGTTTCGTCTCGTCTCAAGGAAGAAAGGAAGTAAGGTAGCATGAGGACATTTCACCATGCACACGCCCCACGCCTACGTCGTCGTCGTATATTCCAACGAACGCGAGATGCACAGCGTGGGCGTGGACCTGGCCCATGACAAAACTCAACATAGCACAAACGTGATAAGTCGCTAATGGTATCAATCCACCTGACATACACCCCCAGCGCCTCATTCACCCACCACACCTCCCACCAACTCGCGTCCTCGCATCTAGATCCCATCTGCCTTCTTCCCTTCGTGAACCTCAAAACCTGCTGTGCATTCGTGGCGCCTCCCTCACCCGCGATCTCGATCGCGCATCTGCTTCTCAGCCTGCCCACACGATCAAGTCCGTCCGGCGTAAGTTGGGGGCTTGACACTTGCCCGCCTTCTCTGGCCGCATACACGGTCTTCGTTTCGCCCACTGCACCTGCATTTTGGATACGAGAGCGGGAGTTGGCGCGATTGGTCGGAGCTGCGTTGCGGGTAGATGGATGTGTGGATGTGTGTGGACGGCGAGGTTCTCACGTACATACATGTATGTACACATTGCCCTGGCCCCCGGCTCCTGGCTCTTGGGGCTGAAGCGCGTGGACGGCGAGGTTAGGTGATTCGATTCGATTCGACGCGGTTTGTTGCGCCATGAGAACTTGCAGCGTGGGTTTTGCATATGTACGTACATATGCCTGGCTGGCCGGAGTGTTGGGTCCAGGGCGGCGTATGTTTCGTGCAGTAGTCACGTTGAGACGAACTTGCTGGCGTGTTTCTCGAACGCGAAGTGGGAAGTTGGTGGTGATCCATGCAGTGCAGAGCCTGGCGTGGGCGATGTACGCCACATGTTGACAGTAGAGAGAGAAAGATAAGTGTCTCTGTATTGAAAATAAGGCGCGTTGCAATCTAGAAGGAATGGATGCTGGGGCGGTGTTGCATGATATCTCGTTTCGAAGATGGGGTTCGTGTAACGTGTTACTCGGGTCTTGTTCCGTTTGCGGTATATGGGCTTTTGATGTGAGGGGGAGAGGGAGGCATATGTTTGCGTGTCGTATCATCTTTCTCCGCTGGGTACTCTTCGTTGTGACACGGGCTTTGATATGGTAGATGGTATTCATGTTCGTATGATCACCCAGATACAGTAGCTGATATTGCGAGAGCTTGACATGGAAACACCTACGTGGCGTGTTCGTTATATTTGCTTGCTCTGTTTCTGTTTGATACTCAACATGGCTCGTCTCGCCGTCTCGAGAGACGTGGGAACTGTATCTTAACGATTGTCTAAAGGTCATGATGTACAGATGAAATGCTCCAACAAACCTCACGCCATCTAGCTATGATGCCTCTCCAAGATGATATACAGATGCCTCATACTCACACCCAAGTCCATCACCGTCAACCCATCAACCTATATAACATCCATACACATCTCCCACGACCCCCCTTCCTTCCTCCCCCTCCTCCTCTCGCCCACAACCCCCCTCTCAAGCTCCAGTCCCACAACCCTCGCAGGCCACTCAATCAACCCCCACTTCTCCCGTCCCAGTACCATCGCAACCGCCGTCACGATATCCGCGCCCAGCCCCTCAAGCCACCACACATTCCGCACTCTGCCCGGCAACACAGCATAGTGCGCTAGGACAACGAGCGCGTGTGGATTCTTGGCTTCAACCAAGGTCAGGAAGTCACGGGGGATGCGTGTCGCCCAGACGAAGATTGCGCCGCGGTCTTTGAGCGTGGAGATGGTTGTGTCGTCGATGGAGTAGGGGACTGCGGTCATGGGTGGGTAGCGTTCAGGTAGCGTGAGTTGGCTTATGAGATTGAAGCTTTGGCGGAGGTAGAGGAGGGCTTCTGAGAGATATTCGCGGTGTTCTACGTCTAGGTCTGTTTCGCTGTCGTTCGTCCATAAGTTTTCTATGGCGGCGAGACGGGCGTCTTCGTTAAGGGCTCGCGGGGTCGCGGGCGTGGTGGTTCGCGGCCACCATTCTCGGGCTGTGACGGGGTGGAGATCACTTCCTACGACCCAGTTCCAGCCTGAGAGCAGGACGGTGAGGGGGCCGCGGAGGCCCCAGATTGTGCGGAGGGCGCAGGAGAGCATTTTGTCGGCTATGTCTGGTGGTGGAATGGTGGTGTCTGGTGGTATCGAAGCTATGAGGTTCTCGATGTCTATCGCGGAGGTGCGGAAGAGATAGACAGCTGTAAATGTCGAACTCGCAAAGAGTGCTGCTGCGTTCTCTTGCGTTATGTTTTGAAGCTCTGTTCTATATCGCACTAGAGCTTTATTCATACGCGCCGCCGCTAACGCGTTCATTCGTCTCTTATCCTCTTTGCGGTCGTAGAGTCGGCCGAGATGTAACGAGGCGACGGAAAGTACGCAGTTCGTCAGGAAGTCGTGGTTTTGCGCCATCTCAGGAACATAGGTTTGCCAGGCTGCTTTTGCGGGGTCATCGTTCGCGAGTGAGAGAGATGTTGTAAACTCGTAGTGACATAGGACTTCTTGTAGTGATGGCGGAAGTAACTCCCGGATGTTTTTCCAGGCATCGTCCAAGCGGAGATAAGGCGGTATGGTGAGCTCGGGGAAGTAGCCTCCTTGATACTCCCTTTGAGAAGGCGACACGGTTAAGCTTGTGGAAAAGTCTATTGGTATGTCGTCCAAACAGATCTCAGTTTGGCGTGGCATCTGCGTTGCGAGGGCTATCTCATTACTAAATGCGATGAGATTGGTTGGCGAGTATGAAGGCGTGTCATGCGTTTCTGGTGTGCTTGGTATCGGTGATGGTGATATTATGTGCTGTTGCGTCGATGCGGGTGATGTCGAAGTTGTCGAGAGGCGTGAGGAAGGAGCCAGCATGAGAAAGCTGCATGTGTCGCCTTTCTTGTCGCAGTTTGCGCACGACGGGTGCTTGCAGTCGCACTGAAATTCAAATTAGCATCATCTAAGACCAAACATTTGGCAATTGATCTCGTTTGCAGTGATTCCGTGGCATCCTTAGTAGGCGAGGGTATTGGAACCTCTTTGGTCCTGTGTTACCACAACCCGAGAAGACGTTCTGTTGGTCATGGCATCACTTGAAATCGACGCCCATTAAAATAACTCTCAGATAGACGTCCTCGGCTACCCAGTGGCGCTGGATAAGTAACGTGATCGTGATGCACCGAAACGGGCATAACCAACCCGTATGCATGAAGGACCAATAAGAAACTCGTACGAACAACTCACCTTAATACGTCTTCGCTTACACTCCTTGCATCCCAGCCTCGTCTTGTTGTGTGATCGTCTCGTAGCCATGCCTTCCGACAATGGAACCGGATCCCGATACGGTGTATACGGTGGCGTAAAGAGGTAAAATAAGATGCGCCTTCTCAGTAAGTCGCAGAGGCTCGAGATGGGTCCACGACACGTTGAGGTCGCAGATACGGCAGCAAAATTACTGACACGATACACAGAACGCTGTTGAAGCGTGCAGGTGACATCGAAAGCAAGACCGATTGTTTCGTAAGGTGCGGCTGTGACGCTTCCCCACAGGGACCTGACGCTAGCCACGAAGGGCAGTTTTCGTACTGCGGGGCCTGTGATTGGCCGATGGAACATTCGGAAACAGCTACTTTCCGGAAGCTCCTGCGTGTGACGCAATTTCTGGTGTCTTATTGATCGCCGTCTGGTGTCTGTATTTTGAAACCCGCTCATGATGTCTATTCGTATACTGATTCTATTCATTGCTTTTGTTGTAGCGCTTCAGACACCGTGCAAATGCATATGCTGCGCGTCATCTACCTAAGCTGGGACTAGATGTAGTACATAAACTCATGGCCACGTATACTGTCATTCAACACAAAAGCGTTCCGTGCGAACCAAGCGCAAGTCTTAGTTCTTGAATACGGTGGCAGAGCTCCAACGACCTGCGGCCTTCGCCCTGTAGTCGTCCTTGACCTTCTGTTCGCTCTTCCATTGAGTGAGTAGCGCGAGTCCGGCTTGAGCTTCTTCTATCGTAATGCTCGACAGTTCCAAAGTCTTCTGTAGGTCTTGCTCGTTCTGGGATTTCGAGCTGTTGTCGAGTATGTATCGGACGTTGTATCCGGACTGCAGATGGGATGCGCTCTGCGAGTGCTTCTTCAGGAACTCATCGTTGTAGGCTTTGAGGTCGGCGTCGGCAGGCGGTGTGGTGAAGGACTCCTTAATGACCTCCGAGGCCTGAGATGAGAGGGGCTCAGCGGGTTTGGAGACTGCTAAATTAGCGATGAGCGTGACGAGGCATTCTGGATGTAACTTACTAGCTTGACGGAAGCGGACGCTCTGCTCGTGTAGCTTGGGGTTTTCTGGGTCAATCTCCCTTGCAGCCTGCAGACACTTCAGGGCGAGCAGATACTTGTCTGGATGACTGTTAGCATACATATCGCATGGGATGTGCAGTTGAGCGACTTACTTCGTCGGAGGTAGACCTCGAAACCTACGTTCTGAGCTCCAATGTTCTTGGGCGCTAGCTCGAGCATAGGCTGCAAAAATCGCAGTGCGTCCTCAAGAGGCTGCTTTGTCTGAAGCAGCTTCTCGCCATTTGGATCTTGGTCTTCCTTCTTTGTCTCGCCGTCATCGGCCTTGGCAGTCGCCTTTGCGGCAGCAGCAGCTTTGCGCTCGGCCTCGGCCTTCTCGGCCATCTCCCTCTCTTTCTTAGCCTTCTTTTGTGCTTTCTTGCGCTCGGTAGGATCCAGGTTTTCCAGATCAAGTTCGTCCGAGCTCGAGAGCTTTGGGTTGTCCGCTAGCCGTACGTATAGCTCGACTGCCTGAGTGGCTGCCCTAGTGAAGAAAGGATGATCGCGGAGGTGGTCTTCCCATCTGACCATGTCGATGTAAGCACGGATCTGGCCCTTCCGTAATGAGAAGCTGTGGAAGTCGAACTGGTCCTCATGCCACACGTCGAAGATGTCTGCAATGGCGGTGAAGCGCTTGAGAGCGAGACCGAGTTTCTCTTGTCGCAAGTATGCCTCGCCGTCTTCAAGCAGGTACCACATACACTGCATATCGTGGAGATCACCGAGAGGTCCGCCCACAGTCTCGTTGCGAGTGAATTTACTCATAGTGTTAAGCGCGGTCTCGTTCTCGTTGTTCCGTAATTGGTATTTGGCGCACTTGGTGTTGATGTATCGATCGCCCTTTTCCAGCTCTCGTGCTTGGTCGAGGATTTCCGCAGCCTTCTGTACGTCGCCCATGTGCTTGTAGATGCGAGCCTTTGTCTGATTGTAATCGACCGATTTCGGATCCTTCTCGAGCAGCTTGTCTATGTACTCCATGGCCTTCTCCAGGTCGCGACTTTGAACGTAGTTGTAATGCTGGGCCAGGAAGTATAGCACAGCCTCGTCGAAACGGTCGGAGTTGTCGCCGTTGCTCTCGTCGCTCGTCGGTTTGCTGGAAGCATAGCCAAGGACCAGCTCCTCGATGACTGCCTTCTTTTCCTCGTCGCGGTAAAGCGACTTGATGTTGGGGAAGGTCGAGGGCACGCCCTTGTTCAGCTTGCCCCGGAGATAGGCATCCGCCTGTGTCTTGAAAGCCTCGCCCTGAAGGAAGTCCAACGGTATCCGCCTCGCAGCATCGTTGCGCTGATTCTTGTCGGCGAAAGACTGGTACAGCTCGTTCAGCTTCTCGATGTCGGCGTCGTTGGACCGATCCAGACCAAGGGCCTTCTCCAAGCCGTCGAAGTATGCGCGGTACTCGCTGTTCCTGCTCAGAAGAATTCTGTACGCCTTCTCAGCCTCCTCTTTCCGTCCCAACTCGAGGAGGTATTTCGCCTTGAGTTCCAGCGCAGCGGTGCGATCCAGGCTGACGCGCACCACCTCTTCCAAGTGGTTCAGCGCACGTTCCACGTCGCCCGACTCGTATATTATCGTGTTCTTGTAGAGGGTCGCTTCGGAGTGCTCGAGGTCAGACTTGGCGGGGGGTTGCTTGAGCGTCTCTTCGTACGTCTTGAGGATGTTTTCGGCCTCGGCGTAGTTGCCTGACAGATGGTAAGCGACTGCCAATGCCGTCCAGTTCTGGCGCAGTTGTGGGCGCTCCTGCATCATCTTTCGCCGGCTCTCAATGTATCCGTCGTAGTCGCGGACTTGGCATTGGAGAAGGGCGAGGTCGCGGAGGATGTTCAGCGATTGCGGTTCTATGCGCAGGGCCATCTTGTACGACTTGATTGCCTCGGGGTAGTTCTTGACCGATCGCCATAGCAGGCCGTAGACGTGCCAGCAGACGTGCGACTTCATGTCGTTGCGGAGGGCTTCTTTGCAGAGGGCGAAGGCGTCGTCGCCCTGGCCCTGGGAGTTGAGAATCAGGGCCTTCATGGCCTGGGTGTCGCCATGGGTGGGGTATTTCTTCAAGATCTGCTCGGCAGCTTTGAGGCCTGGCGGGGTCAGCGGTCGTGCCCGGCGTCGTCCACGTGCAATTGGCGCCTACCCTTCTTGTACAGCTTGCCCTCGTAGAATTTGATGAGCGAGCGGAAGAGCGTCGCCTCCTTGCTAGGCAGTTGTTGCGGCATCGCGGCGGGTGTGTGTCTGGCAGGCGCGGAGCGTCAACGAGGTTCCGGGACGAACAAGCTGCGATCGGAATTGACAAGTCGACGCACGTGCGACGAGACCGTGGGGGGTTAGGATGGATGGAAGATGATTTAGTCGGTGCAGTAGAACATCGCGACAATGGGTGTGGAACAAGCAGCCGCGGGAATGGTGGGTGGTAGTCTCAATGTGGCACTACTACGTGTGTGTGGGGAGCTTGAATTTCAGATGTTCCAGTGCTATGACCACAGCGCCCGCACCTCGACTTCGTCACGCACGTGCTACACCCCGCCTCATGATATCGTTCTCCAGTCAATTGAGTCGACTATTAGAATACACAATGTTTATATACACCCCAGCAAAAAGCTTTCTAGTAGTACATACTCTCCAACAGCGCTCTACTTGGACAGACGTCCTGATCGCCTTTTTGCAGTCGCATCATCGCCTTTGACCTCTTCTTTCGTAGTAGCAGCCTTCTTCTGCTTTGCGGTACCGGTTACAGTAGTCTTGCGTTTCTTGACCGGCTGTGTCTCTTCAGCTTCGTCAGCTTCGACAGCTTCTTCTTCCTCGGCCTCCTCCACGTCTACTTTCGCCTTCTTGCTGCCACGCTTTGCTCTTACTGGGAGCTTCTCCTCCGTAGCTTCAACGTCCTCCTCTTTAACCTCTGCCTTGACCTCTTTCGCATTCTTACGTCCTCGCTTTGGTTTGACTGACGCCTCCTCTTCAGCTTCATCGACATCTTCCTCTTCTTTGGTAGCCTGAGCCTTTCTCTTGCTACCCTTCTTAGGTTTCGCGTCCTCTACGTTTTCTTCCTCTTCCTCCTTGACAATCTTGGCCTTCTTTTTGCCGCCCTTTTTAGGTTTCGCATCGTCCTCTGCATCGTCCTCGTCTGCGCCCTCCGACACGTCACCAGCAACAGCTGCCGTCTTCTTTTGGACACTCGGTACAATGGCTGAAGTTCGCCCACCCACCTTGAGGAACGTAATCTTCTCGCCGGTGGGGAGTGTCTGGGCTTCCTTCTTGCCCTTGCCCCAACGGTGCTTCATCAACCAATCTTTGGGGAAGGCGTCCGAATCTCCGTTGGCTTCTACAGCGGTGTCGCAGACGTACATGATAGCATCGTGCAGTCGCTTGATCTGCTCATCGCTAAAGGTGTTGCTGTACTGCTCGGGATGTAGACGAGCCTGGTACATGACCTCGTCACCAACCCAGTTTCCTATGCCGGACACGTTGGCTTGATCAAGGAGCAATGCTTTTACGGGTACCTTCTTGCTCCGCAGCTTCTTGCTGAGCCAATCCACCGTCAGGATGTCCTTATCGATTACAGGATCTGGCCCATTCTCTTTCAGTGGTGTAGTCTTCCTCATGTCTTCGGCAGCAGCGTCTACCAATCTCACACGAGCAAGCCGTCTTGCGTCTACCAAGGCGACCTCGTTCTTGGAGTCTTTCAACTGCAGGATAAACTTCCAGTACTTGGGTGGCCATTCTGCCTCTTCAGGTTTCGCCGGACGATAATGTGCTGAATCGTCATTGCTGAATTTCTGAATCAGGTACACAAAGTTAGCATATGTCTTACATGCAGTCTGTACGGAAACCACGAACCATCCAGCCTGCCATTCCAAAGTGCATCAGAGGATGTGGCGGCGAGTCCATGACCAGCCAGAAGTATTTGCCCTGTTGTCGTGCATCTACTATCTTTTTTCCGGTCAAGGCCTCCTGGAAGGCGGATGCAGACGTTCCGACCTTTCCAAAGACAATCTGAGTATTGTGAGTCGACGTTCTATCAGCAAGAAGTGGTGAACGAACATTGTCTTCCTGTGCCATGACATTTTTGATCGTCTTGCCAACGGCATGTTTCTTCAAGAAACCGACAATGCGCGCAACTTCCGCGATCTACGTGATATCAGCAACTTTCGTGCGCGTACGAATTGGACGCGTCCTGACCTCAGGCATGGCGCTGAATCTTGCGCAGAACTTTTGATTGCTTCGTGGATGTAGTGACTAGAAAGGACGAGCTCGAGAATGATGCGCAATCTGTCAATTGAGAAAGCTATAGTCGTGGTTGAGCTCGAGCACCCTGAAGTCGCGCGTCGCGGATCCAGGCTTAGCGCACGACGCGTTCTCACGGGATAAGCCCACTACGTCACCACTCGTGTTCCATCTCATCTCATGTCTGATCATCCTCGTGCCATCCATCGGTATTGTTCCTTCAGCACATACCGAATGCAATGCCGACTTACTCTTGTTCTCCGCGTGTACGCCAGGCTGGACCTGCCTTTCTGGGACGCCCCGCAATGCCGGAGGGCGGGATCGGAATGACATCGACACACGATAAGACGCGATTTACATAATCCTCCGCCCTACACGCCGCCCACATGTACTTCAGCTCAAGGCTTTGTCTTTGCAACCCTTGCAATCTGACAATACGGGCATCATGCGGTGGAATTGGGTAGCTGCTGTCGCAAGTGCGGCTTGCGTCTCTTCACACGCAACTCATCATGTCGAAGACCAACAAGCCTTTTCCCAAGACCGACTAGATGAATTGGAGAGGAAGTGGGGTACAGATGTGAGTGTCATTCCAGCAGCATCCGAGTATTAGCTGACAAGTGCATAGTGGGGTTTCTCTGGCATCTCAACTTTCGCTCACCTACCGCATACGCGCTGCTTGACACACCCAGAGACGACCTACGACATTGCCATTCTCGGTGCGCCTTTCGACACTGCCGTCTCCTACCGACCCGGTGCTCGATTCGGACCCCGTGCAATCCGCGCCGGCTCAAGCCGTCAGACGTCCTTCCGAGGCTTCAACCCCCGAGCCAACCTCAACCCGTACACGTCATGGGCGAAGATCGTAGACTGCGGAGACATACCAATCACGCCCTTCGATAACACGTTGGCGCTGAAACAAATGAGCGAGGCCTTTCTCGAGCTGGGAAAAAGACCTGCGACGGAGAAGAGCACGGAGAGCGGGGTGCAGTATCTCAAGAAGCCAAAGCTGCTGACTCTTGGCGGAGATCACAGCATTGCACTTCCGGCTCTGAGGGCCTTGAAGGATGTATATGGGCAGCCGATTGCCGTGGTACACTTTGACGCACACTTGGATACCTGGCATCCGGCGAAGTACCCTTCCGCTTGGATCGACCAAGAAGACCCTTCTACACAGTCGTTCTTCAATCATGGCAGTATGTTTTGGATTGCAGCCACTGAGGGTCTGATCGCAAACGACTCGAGTGTACACGCGGGGCTGAGGACGAGACTGTCGGGTGATGAACCAGAGGACTATACCGACGACTCGCAGCAAGGCTGGATTCGCATCGCAACAGACGACATCGATGAGATTGGTGTAAAGGGCGTCATCACCTCGATCATGAACCGCGTGGGCACAGAGATGCCCGTCTACCTCAGCATCGACATCGATGTGATCGATCCTGGTCTCGCACCGGGCACGGGCACACCTGAACCAGGCGGCTGGACTACGCGTGAGCTCATCCGCATATTGAGGGGTATTGAGGGCATGAATGTTATCGGTGCAGATATTGTGGAAGTCAGTCCTGCGTATGACGGCGCAGCAGAAACGACAGGAATGGCAGCGGCGCAGGTCGCGTACGAAGTCCTTACGAGCATGGTACGCAAGGGACTTATCGAACAAGCACGAACAAAGGTGACCACGCACGAAGACAAGGATGAGTTATGAACCCCCGGTATGTCTAGATATTCATACGAGCCGTGAAGGACTCTTGGAATGCAACTTAGGTCGTTGACGCACTAGACAACTGTTCAATTCCATGAATCATTTCAAGCGCCCATAACACCTTGAATTGCAACAATGATATCCTTTTTACAGTATTTTCTAGCATCGCGTATGTATCCAGCGGACGCTCCACGAGCATACCCTCAACACAACAAACTCCATCATTCTACTACGCTGCCATCCCGTCTTCGCGAGCCTTCCCTCACTCTCACACGTAACTCAAATATATCCCCCAAACATCCTCCCTCGGCATATGATAAAAACGCCACCTCTACCCTCTTACCCCTCCACACGCACACCCACCCACGATAGCTCACACACTACCCTAACCGGCGTGGCTTCCACATGGCCGCCCACCACCTCCCTCCCACTACCATCCCATACCACCATCTCCCATCGCGCGGGTAGCCGGTCTCGCATCAAACAAACTTCTCCTAGCCGGCTCCGTCGCACGTGGCCGTGGGCAATTTAGAGTTCGATACCATCAACGACGCCAAAACGCTTGACTCGATAGTCGCCCCAGCGGCGCTACTCTCGGCGCTACATTTGTACCCTTTCCTGAACCTTGATTCATGGAAATCTGCGGCTAATCTAATCATTAGACTATAATCTGGCAGAGACGGTGCGGTTGAGGCTCAGTGCTGAGGGCTTTGGCGGCTGGGTCTGGGTCTTGGATGCAAGCCTTGCGGAGGCGCACGGGTGTGGGTGAGTCGCGGAGCGTGCTGAACAGGCGGAGTATGCACCGAATTGCGGTTCTAATGAGGGAAACGAATGCGACGGGAGATTGGCATACATATTATTGCGGGTATTGAGCACGTGGGTTAGTTCTAGTCCCTCGATGGACTTTGGCGTCTACGGTTGGGATTGCGATGATGGCGGGTTTGTTATGGGGGTCTGGATTTGGGGTTTGAGCTTGGGGTCTGTGGGGGCGCTATGAAGACGAAAGCGGAGGTATAGGGAATAGAGTTATCGGTATGCTGTTAGAGTTATAAACTATGTGCACATGTTAGTATGTATGTGGGTGGTGAGATTCAGGTGCTAAGGTGTGCGAGATACTCTTATTAGAGTTGTGACTACGTGCATATGTTGAGTATGGGCGCCTCGATGATGGTGATGGTACGGACGCAAGTGATGAGTTGAGTACTGGCGCAAATTCCGGTCGAGGACATGGACGGCCCCGTGGTGCCTGGCGTTCCGGGGCTCGGTGAAGTACCGTGTCATGCGGCTGTGAGCGATGTTGCTGAGCCTGCATACTCGTATTAGCATTGCCTTTCTTCGAGGACGCCAGGTGGAGCAATGACTATCCGACACGAGTGCCCATGATCCGATTCAGGTATCATTGAGGCAGCAGTCAGCGTGATACGACTTCGGGGCGATGGTACCGATGGCGAAGTATTGTTGTGGCTTGATGAAGCATTGCACATCACGAGAGAAGAGTCGGTCAGTGTCTTGGACTCAGTGCTGCCTAGACGCCTACATTCGTGATTGAAGAGATCAACGCGACCCGTTGGGTCAGGCCTTGTCGTGTCAGTGGGTAGACATGTAAGCATTCGGTCTGAGTGGCTGATGACTGAACTGGGGTCCAGTGCATATCTCGACGAGTCAAGCGCATGGAAGCCTTGCTGCGGAGCTCAGTCAGCACAGTACCTTGTCGCTATCGATTTCGCAGGTCTGTCAGTGCCAAGCTGGTGAATACGTGCCTTCACAGCCATGGTCAAGCGAAGTCAAATGTTGACTATACACATGCCGAAGTTCTTTGCCAGGCGCCCACCAGGGATGCCTTGACAGTCAACTCCACATACCCACAAAAGCTTTGTCGACTCCACAACTCCACTCCCATCGCTATTCGCGTTACACCCCCAGATAGGGTAAAGTTGATAGACGCATCTTGTGAGCCCCAATACTCCACAGAAACCGCAGGACTGAGCTTAGCTGACTCCCCAGTACAAACCGTCTTCACGGTCTCCACGTTCACCGGCTCGGAAACTTTCGGCCATCTTGGCTTCCGTACTTGGCCTCGGGAATATTTCTGACGTTGCGCAGATCTACCACCGAATGAGAATGTTGCTTTAGGTAATAGAGTCCACTGCCGAAGCAAAAATTGTGCTGTTTCTGTTTTTTCGGTACCGACACGATAGCAGTTTGGTTGATGGACCCTTTGCCACGCGAAGTATGCAAAAGCAACTGTCAAGACAAAAAGCTTGGTACAATGAGTAAGCCAGGCAGTTACAAGCATGGAATTCAAAAAGCACATCCAGCTGTTCCAGAACCAGAAAACGAAGGCGAAAATACGATGCGAGGCCACCCGTTGAATGCCCAGCTGTTCGCCTGACTCCATCCAATGGGAGCGCGACGCTGCCAATACCAAGGCGGTAGTTGGCTACCATCCTCGTGTTAAGGTTCCAGTTGTCGTTCCGATCCGCACCGCTAGCAATGTAAGGCTTGCTAAAAATAACGCCATTGAGCTTGAAGTCTCAAAACCCATTGCTCCACCATGATACGATGTGTGATCGCGAGCTTTCAGCAGGAAAGTGGGCATTTTCGTATATGGTGGAAACCTTGGAACTGACTGCGGGGCGCATCAGTACTGACGACTCGCTTGTCATCGGAGGTAAGCCGCTGCGCCTACCTGCGGAAGCTGCATCGGACGATAGCAGGGAAAGTGAACATGCTGTTGAGCCATGCCGGATCCTTGCACGTGCAGGGCCTTGCCTTTTGGTAGCGAACAAAGGAAAGAAAAATAACCCGTCTGTTATGCTGCAGCCCCGAGGAAAAGGTTAAGCTTTTTTGGCCCTTCTTGGGGATAAACACGGAAGGTACTGTGACATCGCTGGCAGATGTGACTCACGACACGAGGTCCAAAAGCTGAAACTGTTCCTGGTCCTCTGGACGCCGCATTTTACTGAGACATACGGTCGCTGGGCTTACGCTTGTCGCTCCGGAGGCCAGAATTATGTCATCGGTGAGGCTTACGCCACATCATCCGCCTTGGTCGGTCGCGGAGAGGTGACTGTGCGACCTGCGATGAGGGCGGGAAGCAGGAACACGGCAATATGCTGATTCCATCGATGAGCAGTCAGACGGCGCGCACTTGCCGTGCCCCTGCCATCGCCATCAATCTGCCACAAACCACCCTTTCTGTGCCGTTCATCTCTTGTTTGGGGCCAGGCTTCAAAATTCTCTTCTCGCTATCTGCTATGACACGCACACTAGTTCCAGGCGTTCGGACGTCGGAGAGGAGATCCATACCCTGGAGCGATCGAATTAGCCCGCGTGTACCCCACCGAGCCGTCAACGAGATAGACCCACATGATTCGATGTTTTGCCACGATACGGCGTGGAACAGTGGAAAGGTGTCCACGCTATGCTGCTGGAGGCTTGCACGACCCTTGTGTTCCCACTTTCGGGGCTATCGATGTGGCTCAATGCCGGGACTTTGGTTCGTGTCACGTCGAGAGAAGAGGCGTGCTTGCAGATGTATGGTATTGTGCTGGCCGCAGGTGAGAAAGCCACATGAACAGGGGTTTGCCTGCGCACGAGTCAGCATCTTAGCGCTGGCTCTAGGGCGTAAAGGCGGTTGCCGTGGCGTAGGAGGTTTACTTGGACTTCTACCTTGCGCGCCGGACTGTATTGTTGCTTGCATGGCAGGGAGCGATTCCGAGTGTACCGAGGTGCATACGGTGCTGTGACGTGTTAACAGCTCGAGAGACGCAGGTGAGATGACGATGCAAGGCGCCTGTGACTAAGCGGAGGCGTGTGTGCTGTGACGATGTCCACACGAACACGGCAATCGCAAGAAGGTGTGAAGCATTGATTGTAGGATAGTAGTCATAAATTCGTCTATCTTGTGCCGTGCACAGTAATTAAATGTAATGCGCGCTTGAAGAACAGCAGAATAGAAATCAAATAGTTAACGGCCCGAATCTAACACCAATATGGTTCACTAGATCCACCAAAAATGCCCACCGTGCTTCTTGCATGCACTTACTGACGAGGTAGGAAGTACCGTCGTTGTCGTAGTCCATACGTGGCCGAATGTAATGACCTCGGTCGTAGTAGTAAAGGCAAACTTGGACTTGGTTTTAGTAGGAGTCGGTAGCGTGGTAGTTGAGGTGAGGAGGCCGGAAAGAACAGTGGGAGGAGGAAGCGTCTCTGTAGCGGACTCTGTGAGAAGAACACTCTCAGTAGTGGTGATAGCTGGTGCAGTCACAGTAGCGAGTACTGCGACAGGAGTCTCGTAAGTGACAGTGGTCGTGGGAGCATCAGGAGCACGGCGCTGAACCTGTCCAGCCTTCTCCGCACGTCTCTGCTTTGCGGCCTCGACGCGGGCACGCGCCCATTCGTAATCGACTTCGCGGTCGCCCTTGCGAACCCAGCGGTGGAATTTCGGGATGGTGGTAGGTGTCTCGATAGCCGCCGCGTGAACTTTAGTGGGCGAGTACTCGCAAGGCTTGTCAGGCTTGCCCACGTGGGCCGGGGTAGTGCACGTGGCTTCGACAGTCTTAGTGGTGACGCCAAAGCTCTTGGTCCAAGAGTGCCTGGTGCGAGTCATGGTCTTCGTAGTTGTCGTAGTGACTGCCTTTGGCCTGATTGTCTTGACCTTCTTAGCGGTGCCACTAGGCATCGTGACAGTCGAGAATGGTCCAGCAGTGACGACATCCGTCGAGGTAGTAGTGACAGTTTGCGTAATAGTAGGCGTCTCGGTCTTGGTGTCTGTGGTTGTTGCAGTGTACGTGCTGGTGACTTTCGTGCCGACAGTTAGGTAGAGATCTATATTTGTTAGTAAATGGGTTGTTCGTTGGCCGAGTACAAGAAGACATACCTCTCTGCCATGCGAAAGGTTGGCCATTCGAGCCGTCCTCGTTGGCTTCATTGTCTCCCAGAATCAGAAGTAGCCAGTGTCCTGAGCTCATCTGGTTCTTCTTGATAGGGCAGTCTGCCACTTGGTTCACATCGTCAGGTGTCGTTGGAATTTTGTCGCACAAGTATTCTTCGCCAGTGGTTTCCTCCACGTCAGGTGCGACGAGCACGACATCTGCCATACCATCCGCGTTGCAACCTCTGAAGTATGTTACAGCAGAGAAGTCCTCAGTAGACTCTGAGTCGATAAAGTAGCTTCCTTCATCGATAAAGTCAACACCATAGGCGTAACAGATACCACCAGAGCTCCCGAAGGGGTCATCGGCTTTGACGAGGGTGATGGAGGCGGCAGCCACCGCGAGGAATATAGAACGAGAGTACATGTTGAAGCAAGTCAAGTCAACGACTGAAAGTACAGGTATGATACGCTGGATGTGGTATGCAGAGTCAGTGGGCCATGACCTCTTTTGTACCTTGTATGATGATCAAGCCCAGCAGGTTCTTCACAAATACGGCTTATCTTTTGCGCACTGAGCTGTGCCCCGACCCCCGAGTAAGCCGACATGGATCGAAGATGCAATGAAAATAGTCATGGCAAGTGCTTGATCTAACAGTGTCAACACGGAAGCGAGCTTGTGACAGACTGGAACAGGTGGGCGGGGCGGGCGGTCAGCAATTCGTAAAGACGTCAAGCGCAGTTCTGCGCCTCATCAGTACTTAGCCCTCGTAAGGCGTTGCATCGCTCTGCAGAAGGAAGAAAAGTGGTGCTTAGTGGAGGAGGCGAAGGCATCCATGTGTGCGGCCGCTATGGAAAGCCACTGGAATTAGTGCCGGTCCGTGCTAGGCTTAGCGCCCATACCCCTGAACCGATCCTAGTGTTCACGTCACTTCACTCGGCCCCAACGTCCGCATATTCTTGCACCAACTTGCAGCAAACCCGCCCGCTCAGTTGGTCGATCTTACTAACGATAGGCTGGCCAGTCGCTGATGAACCCGCGCTCCTGTTTCCAGCGCGTTTCCAGCAGCCGCGCATGCCGATCCGAGCGTTGAAATTCGCACTTTCTTCTCTCCGTTCGTGTCTATTCGCGGGCGCATGCCATTTTCCGAGATAGTCGCATCCAATGCGATAGTCACAAGCTTTCCTAGCGGCCGCCCTGTCGGCCGTTCATCTGGATGGATGACCTAGATTTTGGTTGTTCGAAGCCACCGAGTAAGTTCACGGGTCGGAAGGTCATCCCTGGACCCGCATGCCGAGCTACACAGCATGCATGGAAGGTACATCATGCCAACTTGCAGTCGGCGAATAATGGCAATGCCATACCGAGCATTTAGTCCTCCTACACACCATGTAGCTTATGAAGATCCTGATAAGCCCGTGTATGTTGGAGTCGGTCTACGCCACAGCCCAAGGGGGTCTCAGTGTCCATATTGGACGTTCAACGTCAGCAAGCGACCGGAAGGGATACCGCTGTCTTGGGCACTTCTGTCAGCCTGATTATGACCTCGGCTGAGGGTATCATCTCGAAGAACCAGTGGGTTTGGGATTTGTCTGATCCCTGCTCACTTATCGTTCATGCCCTACGTGGTTATTCTGGTAACAGAGCTCGAAATTTGATTGGAACCACCTAGGTAAGCTTCCTCGGTACCGGATGGGACGGTCGTATTCCCGTCTTCCGATCGCGTGGGTTAGGCCACATGCTTCGCACGAGTAGCTTGCGTTCTCGATGCTTTTGTCACGTCGCAAACAGATTCTGCATCAGGCCTAAGGCATATCCTTCACAACGTCAGTACCCACATCTGACCACTCCATGTGGGCTCTCGTCTCCGGTGAGCACAGAGTATGCTCGAATAGCGGCCGTATCTTGTGGAGTACCCGATCTGTAATTCAATAGATCTTGCATCCGACAAGGGTCCATCACCTTACGCGAGCTCCTAGGATCCTTCACCTAAGAAAACGCTCCAACACGAGTAGGTCGCTCATCACGCACCGTTTCGAGTAAAGTTGGAACTACCACTGACTTAGCGCTGGTGTGGTCCCTCCATACCGGAATCCCGATTAGGAGCTAGATCCGTGCACCGTCTGAGATCTTGGCTTCATCGACTTCGCCTCTCTCCTACCCGCTCGCCGACATGGACGTAAGCGAGCCACTGCCATAGCTGAGCTTCAGCCCATCGGTCGCTGTATCTATCGAGGCCAGACATTTGCCTAATCGGCCCTCATCATCAGTTATCCACGGCCGGGATCGTTCAAGTCCACCCCGTGTCATAGTACGAGATGAGCATTTCTAGGGCGCCCTGGCGTCGATCTCACCACCTGGACCACGCGGGTCCAACTGACATGCAGCACTAAGCGAGAAAAAGTCGGTGTCACGGCAAAGTAGGCGCTGGCTGACTTCGCCATGGGTATGGCCCAGGGCGAAGCTCAGATTACCGCCACCATTTGATGACTTACACTTTGGGGGCGTCTTTCGGATGTGTCTCATATAAATGGCACCTGTGTTCTGGTCAGCCCAGCCCTACATTGATTAACTCCAGGAACCATTCGACATCCATTGGCCTGGTCAGCATCTCTTCATATATACCGACCCGGTACCGTTCTTTCCTCGCATTGATATATTGCATTCACACCATCATGTTGTTTCCTTCATTAGCCGCATGGCTTTCATTTGGATCAGTTGCACTCGCTGGTCCACTACGTGCAGAGCCATTATCCGATGAGTTCCCAACTTTTGACCAGATTGTCAAGAGGCAAGATGGTGCTTGCACCAACACAGCACGAACACGAAACTGCTGGAGTAATGGCTACAGCATTGCCACCGACTTCGATGCCAAGTCTCCCCCGGACGGCACCACCGTGACTGTAAGTGTATCCAAGGGTTCCTGCTCGAATAGGTGCTGACATATGACAGTACAACTTCGAGATCTCGAATGTTACTAGGGCCAACCCCGATGGAAGTGGTACTTCCAAAGAAATGATGCTCATCAACGGCCAATATCCTGGACCACTCGTGCGAGCAAAGTGGGGTGACACAGTCATCATCAACGTCAAGAACAACCTCGAGCACAACGGAACCGGTATTCACTGGCACGGTATTAGACAGCTGAACTCCTGCCAGGACGACGGCGTCCCGGGTATCACCGAATGCCCGATTGCTCCTGGAAGAACCCGCCAGTACAAGTTCAGGGCAACTCAGTTCGGTACAACATGGTACCACTCTCACTTCTCAGCCCAATATGGCGATGGTGTTGTCGGTACCATGATCATCGATGGACCAGCTACTGCCAACTACGACGTCGACCTGGGTACTCTCCCCATCACTGACTGGTACTACGTACCCGCTTTCACACTGAACGAAGTCGCCCAGCACTCTCAGCGTGGACCCCCCTCGCCCGACAATATCCTCGTCAACGGCACACACATCAACGCGGCAAACGACAACGGGAAGTACGCCAGAATCAACGTAGTAAAAGGAAAGAAGTACCGCATCCGTCTCATCAACACAGCCGTCGACAGCACCTTCAGCGTCTCCATGGACGGCCACCCCTTCACAGTCCTCACCTCCGACTTCGTGCCCATCAAGTCGTACGTCACCGACCAATTGACCCTGCAGATCGGTCAACGGTACGACGTAGTCATCACCGCCAACCAAACCGTCGACAACTACTGGTTCCGCGTCGTAACCGGCAGCTGCGGCAGCAACAAGATCGCCTCAGCCGGCAAGCCCGTCGGCGCGATCCTGCACTACGACGGCGCATCCAGCACTTCAAACCCCACCTTCAAGTCCTCCGTCACAATGCGCGCAGGCTGCGACGACGAGTCCTCATCCAACCTCATCCCCTTCGTCCCCAACACCGTCCCTACATCCGTAATGGGCGAGGTCCAAAACCACAAGATGAGCGTAGACTCCTTTGCCGACCCTGCGAAGGACAACCTTTTCCGGTGGTTAATCGACGGCACACCCCACGTTGTCGACTGGAACAATCCTTCGCTTGAAACCGTGCTCGGAGGCTCCCGCTCCATCGGTCCAAACGGTAACGTGTACACCATGGATAAAGAAGGCTGGTACATGTGGTACATCCAGTCAACCTCGAAGATCGCCCTTCCCCACCCCATCCATCTCCACGGCCACGACTACTACATCGTCGGTCGCGGCGCAGGTACCTGGGACGGATCTACCAACGGTCTTAACTTCAACAACCCGACTCGTCGTGACACTGCTTTGTTGCCTGCGGGTGGCTACATGCTCATTGCTTTCCCTGCTGATAACCCTGGCATGTGGATCATGCACTGGTAAGTCAATCCCTGTATGAAGTGCATCTGAGACATATACTGACTTTCTACCTCTAGTCACATTGCTTGGCATGCTAGCCAGGGACTCAGCCTCCAGTTTATGGAACGCATGAGTGAAATCAAGGGCACACTGGGCGACACGAGTGTGTTGAAGCAGGGGTGTGATGAGTGGGATTCTTATTGGGCGGAGGGAAGCGCGCCGGATGGGGATAGGCCATACAATCAGACTGATTCTGGTATTTAGACGAGTTTACGTTCTGGTTCCGTTTAATAGGTTGGGAGCATGGCGTTTTCTGGTTGGGCTAGAGGGTTGAGTTGGAACTTCTCGACGTAGCGATATTCTTTTGTATATATTGTATTCAAAACACTTTTCTCCATCGACATGTTCATACCCGTGTCTTCCTTTGCGCGATCGATGTGGTGTGGACTACACATTGCCTGCACTGCACGTATGCCGCAATGCAGTACCTGAACCCTGCCGGCGAGGACGTGGACCATGAGTACAGGTACAGCAGGGCCATCACATGGCTCCCGTCAACGTCGTGTCCCCTCGCACACAGCACTCACGCACCCTGCATTTCCGACACGGCGCACCAAAGATAGCATCCTTTGTCCCTCTAAGCCAAGAAACCCGCATGCTGCAGGGTCCCAACAAGTCTCGGAAGGGCCATCATGCAGGGAATGCGTGATGGTTGCGAAGGAGGTGGTACATGTACACTAGGAATGGCTGGGCGAGAATGGATATCCCGAATTGATGCAGGCCAAGCGTTTGTACGAGGGTTGAGGCTCTGCTCGCCCGATCGAAGAGTCTGTGGGCGGCGATGCGGGATAGGTGGTTTTGTCCTTGCTCGGGATGGGATGGTTGTGTGAGAGATATGATGGCTTTGGTGGTCCGAAGGCTTTGATCGTGTCGTATGATGTCGAGGACGATGATGAATGGAAGGCGAAGGCGTTGCGTTCATCGCGTGCTCCAGCCCAACTCAACCCTCCATCTCCCAGACCAGCGTCTCTCGGCCTTCAAATTGCATCAACGTCCACGCGTTCTTTCCCCCAAAAGCCTGCGCACTCATCGCGAACCAATCTGCCTCTTCGCCGTGCATCCCATCCCCTCCTTCCATATCCATATCCACATCCATATCTTGAGTCCCATTAACCTTCTTCTCTCTCCTCTTAAATCCCTCCTTCCTCACCAGCAGAAAAAGATCGCGCATAAAAGCCGGTCCCATGAAGCCCCTCCACCGAACCGTAACCATACTCCTCTCCCCAACGCCTCGACCCAGATCAGGAACTTCGTAGCGCGACAAATGCGGGTTTATATCATCGCCCGCCTCGACCCTTGGAGATCCCAGCTGAAGCATGTGAAGATACTCCAGCAGCCCCATCGACTCATCCTCATCATAAACATCCTTAAGGCCCGCGACACTCACCCTAGGCACGCGCACCTCACCCAACCTCCTCTCCTCAGGCAGAACATCGCACACCCACGGCGCATGCTTCTCAATCAACTCCCTGCCCTCCCCCAGCGCCTCCCTCGACGTCGGACTCGCATTATAGAACAACCACGTCAAACTCCTATCCAGCACATTCCTCGCCGCCCACTCCAACCTCCCAAACCCTTTTTTCCCATGTTTCATACTGCTCTCACGTAAATCGTATTCAACAACCCACCGCTGTTTTTGGTGTTTCCTCCCCCCGTCTTCCACGGGTACACCCTGCAGGCCGCAGCGCTCGTACGTCGGCCGCGTAAGCTCCATGCGCAACACACCGTTATACAATTCGAACCGATCGTCCAGCAAGGCTCGTCCTTCGCTCAGCATCATGATGTTGCCTTGTTTGATATACGTGTTTAAAAACTCGGCTTCGAGGATTTCGGAGAGCTTCATGTGGACGCGCGCGTATTGGGTGCGGGCGGGGCTGCCGTCGCGGGTCATCTCGGTCTGTATAAAGTGGTACATTTCTTCGGGCAGGATGAGGGAGAGCGTGTGGCTGTATTTTTGCGACGCGAAGGCGGAGAAGGGTTTCTTTTTCGTGGAGACATTTTGCGGGTCGATGTAGCTGGGGAGGACGCTGTGGGAGAAGAAGATTTTGGTGTCGGGGGCGGAGGAGGGGCGGTGGATGTCGAGCATCGTGAGGTAGTATGAGGGGAACGTGCGCAGGAGTGGGTGTGAAGGAGTGGTGGTGGTCGTGGTGTTGGAGTTGCGCGAAGATTGCGGGCCGAACTTTTGTCGCGTGGGGTTTCGGCAAGACGCGTTGCGCGGGCCTATGACGCATGGGTTGGCGCGTTGACATGTGAGCGGCCGTTTGTGGTCTCAAAAACATCATCATTGAATCTTCAGAGTATATGCAGATTACTCTGCTTCTCTGATTCAATTAGACTACATCTGTGACTAATGTGTGCGAGGAAGTCTTGCACATGAGCATGAACACGCACCTACGCACCTACGCACGAGAGCGCATATGATGCAGGCATTCATATACATTTGCACCACGATAAGGTCCAGCAAGTCATGTTAGGGAACAAAATAATTGCCAATGTATTCGAAGCGGCAAGTGAGGCGTACATTAACAAGATGCTGACACGAAGCGTAAGGAATAGCCATTCCCACAAAGTATGCAATCTTGACACAATAATCTGTTACAAAAGATCCTAGTGTACATGATCCATTGATGTATTGTGTAGGGCCCATAAGAAATCCGCAGATGAGAGATCTACAATGTGCGTGCTGGGGGATGACAGATGTACTGACCCCACCGTATTCTCGGGGTCTGGAAGGCGGAAGGAAATGCGACATGTGTGCGTAAGGAGAAGTATGTTTTCAGTAAACGCGTTTACTATTGTTGCAGTAGGAGAAGGGTATTGATAGAGGTATGCGTCCGAGATGTTATCGTCTATTCATGAAGATCGTGTTGAACGTCTCGTAGACCGCGTCTTCGCAATCAAGCGGACAGCAGCTTTCTGAACCGGTCGCGGCTTGCCGATATGATGCCCGGGTCTGAATCTAGTGATAGCGCAGATTGAGCACGGTTTGCCGAATTGCTCCTTACGGGCATTGTGGAATTCTCGAGTACGGTAGAGTTGTAGGGCTAGCGCTTCCACGTCAACACGCAAGACCCATACTGAGCCGGGATTGCCTCTGATGTGGCGGGAGGCGAGAACGGTGGCAGCGGAGATGTGGTATTGCATCTGCACTTCATCGACTGTCTATGAATCTTTGTCAGCTCATGCGGCGTAAGAGGGGAAAGATTACTGGGACGAACGCACCAAGGTCTGACGGTAGAAGCACCCTTCACAAGCCGTAATGATACGTTTGACAAGTGGAAAAGGATAGGTGTCTAATGCCGCAAAACAATAGATACACCTCCGAGGGGCATGTTGCAGCCATAGTCGTCGATATACGATATGACTCATATCTGGATGGACGGCACCGTACCTGTCCAGCTGAGCGAATGGCAGATTGAATATGTTGCATTGTCGAACGAGATGCGAGCAGTACCCCTCAACGAATTCATTGCATCTTCTGGATGTGCGCGACAGGGCATTGAAAGGATGTGGGAGTACATGAAGAGAGAAGATATCTGCAGCCCAGCGATGACTGTCTGCACCTTGGGTCAAGTCTTCTTCGTCCTTGATGCTCCGCTTCTGCTTCTCCGATACGTCGTATCTACTCTGAGTCTCAGTGAGACCCGGCAGCCGACAGCATGGGTGGATGAGGTAGGACAGTATCTGGTCCACGATCTCGACAGGCAGCGTTTCCAACTTGCTCAACTTGACGTGGGAAGATGAAGGTGTGACATTGCTGTATTGCAGTGGATTGGGCAATGCGACTGCCCCGCGGTGACGAATTTTAGGCGAGGCTGGAATTGGATGTGGTGGTACAGGATTCTCGTGACTGTCAACCAGCAACCGTCCAACAGTAGGAAGCGAAGAAGGGACCAGCCCTGAGGCGACGGCAGTCATTGAGGCCATGAAGAGGAGAGAAAAAGAGCGACAGAATGGAAACGAGCAGACTCTTCACCTTGCTTATAGAACAGGCCGTGAACCTTATACAGGACAAAGGTCAAAAAGTGACGAGTAGAAGCATGCAGGACAGCGGAGCTTCCCACCAACGAGGGGAGAAGTGTGCAGAAAGCTGCATTGCTGCTGCTGTGATTCGTCTAGTTGTCGAGAATCCCGGACAGCTGTGTAGCAGTGTGCAGCCCATGCACATATTTTCGATACTGCATACTGATATATGCTGAGATTGGCGAAGAAGAAGACGACAAGTCGTAGTGCATGTGCACCCAAGTAGTCCGGGTGGATAGCAGACTAGCAAACCGATGCGGCCATCTCCGCCCGGCCCCTTATCGCCTAGCGTCATGTATCATCAACTTACCCGACGGACCACCTTTCGCTCTGTCTGAGACTCGTAACACTGGCCGACAGCGAGAAGCGCGGGAGACAACACCATGGCTGCCCATCCCGACGAGGGACCCGCCGTCGCCCAGCACCCCGCTCCGCCCCCCGCTGGCGCTATCAAGGCCGACCCAGGAGCGGGAGGCGCAACCAAGCCCCGGAACGAGGACGCGCCCGCGCCTGCGCCCGATCAGGACGAAGAGGATGGCGGCGCGTGGGACCAGGCCTCCCTGTACGAGGAGATTCTAGACGAAGTGGAAGCCTTTGAGTACTCGGACGATGGTGAGTCTGGCCAGCATGCGCCTTCCACTTCCACCACCATTGACACCCCATAGGCGTAGACACGTGCACCGCCGACGAGGCCCGCCGCTTGCGCCAGCGGCTCCACGAGATTGGCGCGAGCGCATTCGTCATGGAGAACATCACGAGCGAGAAGATGACGGCGCGCAAGCTGTGCACTGCCTTTGGCGTCAAGATCCCCAAGTTTCTCGAAGAAGCGCCCGACGAGAGCTTCTACCAGCTGCTGGGGCTGGCCATCAACCGCGAACTGAACAAGCGGCCGCGGCTGGCCCAGTACAAGACCATCGACGACGCTGCGAAACTGCTCCGCGAACGCAAGAACATCATGGTCATCACGGGCGCCGGCATATCGACCAGTCTTGGCATACCCGACTTCCGCTCCAAGAACACGGGCTTCTACTCGCGGCTGCGCGAGATGGGCTACGACGAGCCCGAGGAGGTCTTTGACATCCACAACTTCGACGAGAACCCCCGCACCTTCTACGCCCTCGCCGGCGACATCATACCCGATCTCGAAAAGTGGACGCCCACGCACGAGTTCATCCGCCTGCTGCAGGACAAGGAGAAGCTGCTCACCAACTACACACAGAACATTGACAATGTGGAGGCGCACGCGGGCATACGCAAGGAGAAGCTCATCCAGTGCCACGGCTCCTGGGCGACGGCAACATGTCGGAAGTGCAAGTTCAAGGTCCCCGGCGAAGACATCTTCGACTGTGTGCGCGCGCAAAAGCCCGCCGAGTGCAAGCGCTGCAAGGACGAAATCGCCGCCCAGCCCAGCAAGAAGCGCAAGCGGACCTCCAACGGCAACGGCGCCCGCAAGAAGCGATCCAGCGACGAAGACTCGGAATCCGACGGCGCCTTCGACATCCCGCAGCCCGGCATCATGAAACCCGACATCACCTTCTTCGGCGAAGCCCTGCCCAACGATTTCTTCGACCGCCTCAAGGACGTGGACAAAGACAAGGTCGACCTCGTCATCGTCATGGGCACGTCCATGAAAGTCGCCCCCGTATCCGAGATCCCGAACTTCCTCCCCCGCGACATACCGCAGATCTACGTCTCGCGCGATCCCATCCACCACATCAATTTCGACATCAACCTGCTTGGCGACTGCGACGTCGTGGTCGCGGAGTTGGCGCGCAGGGCGGGGTGGACGCTGGAACATAAGATGATACCAGAGGGGCAGACGACGGAGGTGGAGTTGACGGATGCGGTGGATCATATTTCTACGGTCAAGGTTCATGTTCCTGTTATGACTACCACGAATGGTCATATCAATGAGCAGGCATGAACACGAGAAGGCGTTTAAGCATACATATCGATGGCGTTGCAAGGGTGTTTATATGGATATCGGTTTCGACCGCATGGACGGCGACCCCGTAGGATGGGCTCAAGATTCACAATATGGAGTTTCTCACAGGCTTAGGGCGTTTGTGGTATGGATAGGAGAGGAGAGGGATGAAGTGGCGGCATCAGAGATACCATGCAAAGGCTATAAAAGTGGGGGAAGCCTAAGCCGCAGTCTCCTTGTGTTCATTTAGTTTCCTTCTCGTTCTTGCATATAGACTTCCTGAACGAAATTCAAATTTGATTGCAATAACATGTAAACGCACTGTCGCAACATCACTCATCGCAGCACAGCTATTGGCCAAACGACATTTGATCTGTACAATGATAGTTCTGACGTGCTTCCCGGGTCGTGCCTGCCATGCGGCGCGGGCAGCGTACTAGCCCTCCCTCCCGCCTCCCCTTATGTACTGAATGTCCCACCGTCCCCAGGGCCTGCATCGCACCTCACAACCTCACGTCACGTTGAAGTCCTAGCACTCTTACAACAACGTCGCAGCAGCATCGTTTACGAAGTCGACAAAATCATTACGTCAAAGCGCACGCGCTGCTTTCCCTCCTCGTCCTCGGGCGCGCTTCCTCTCATCGAAATCAACAATCGACCGCGAACACCTCCACCA
Organism: Alternaria ethzedia; assembly: GCF_023757985.1. Lineage (NCBI taxonomy): Eukaryota > Fungi > Ascomycota > Dothideomycetes > Pleosporales > Pleosporaceae > Alternaria > Alternaria ethzedia. The sequence continues at coordinate 479,456 of NW_026056203.1, read as the reverse complement.
CACGGTTACGGCGATGAGGCGACATGAAGTGCAGTTGGAACAACTACGTCGGCAATAACGCTGGTGGATTATGTGCAGCAACGTCGTATTGCTTTATGCTGTAGAACAAGGCGATGGCAGCAACAATCAGGCCTAGAAGACGTTAGCCACAGACCACTGGACACACCCATATCGTAGGCATGGCTTCTGGAGACACATACTGAGGAATCCAATCAAGGCGGTCAAGAACAGACCCACGATAGCCACGGTCAGGGCACTTCTTTCCGACGTATGTCTCTCGACCCATGCGACGATGCCGTTTGCTGCTGGCGGATTGTCTACTACCTTCAACAACGTTGCGAGGCGATCGCCCAGATACTTGTATCCAAAGTCTTCGGGCAGCTCACGAATATGTCTCTGGAAGTACTCAGCCTGCGGGTCGAAATCGTACTTGCTGATGAATTTCTCGAGCGACTTGTACGATCGCGGATCATTCGGGAAAAGAAGATACTGGATAGAGTCGAGGACCTCCAGCAGGAGCTGTGGTGGTAATGTCCCCCTGGACGATATGAGCTGGGCGGAACATGACGCGCGCACCGGGATTGAAGTACTTCTCTAAACTTTCCGCAAATCCTGTGTCAATGTCCTCGTTCCGCGAGCGACGAAGGTGCGCTTTTAACCAGCCAACCTGACGGAAGACATGGACGACACTTCCGTCTGGATCAAACACCAAGTGTTCGGCCAGGTTGTCGGTCGGTCGTAGCCTTAGTTTGTGCCACTCTTTCAATTTCCAAGCCTTCAGCCTGCCTCGCTGTGCCAATGGGCTCTCAGATTCTTGGCGAACTTGCTGGCTCTGGGCGGGCGAAGGAAAGCAGCGCTCAACAAAATTGGCAAATGACTGCTTCTGGCCCCATGTCCGCGGCACGAAGTCGCCCACCTTGCGACCTTCTGGTAAGTGTTGCTTCAAGGCGCAGTCGATCATTAATGACGCCTGTAGCAAAGCTCGTATTCCGTGCTCCCGCACATTGATGGCAACATCCGTGGCGTAAAGGCAGCTGAAGTCTGCCTTGGTTTGCGACGTATTTCCGATCAGGTAGTCAAAGAATCGGACCACTTCTGCGTGACTCGAATACGCTGGCCTCGCAACATTTACCACGTAACTGCCGGGTGGTCCTCTGAATAGCGTTTCGTAATATTTGAAGAAAACAGCATGGGTTTCCGGTTTTCTCGCAGCCTCGTTGTCAAGGAACTTGTCCGCAATGTCCCTTTGCTCGACGGGCGTTGGCGGTTCCATACTGAACGGGTATGCCACTGCGAAATCAGACTGCAGTCATCCATCTTATACCGCCGACGCTCGCAGCCTGAGGTTCTTCTGCTAGCCACCTCATTGTGCGTTTGGATGCTCGGCCACCAGTTGCGGCTGTGTTCATATGCGCCCTCTTCAGCTCATGCATGACCCCTCCAGGGCTGTGGTCCCCCAACGTCATCGGTGAGGAGCAGGCCACCCGGCACACTTGATTGCGGCGAGAAGCTGCACTGTCCTACATCCACCCCTCTTCTGCTTGCTTTCGCTGATTTCGCTTTCTTCGAATCCGCTCAAAGTGCGTAGCTTTCTATTCCCCTTCTATCCGTACTTCGTGATACTCCCTGCATTAAACCACATGTGACGTCTTCAAATCATACAAAGCAAGGGAACAGGCCTCGGCTGCCTCCTCGCACTGGGGCTCTTATACGTGCGAGAATGGCTGGATCAACCCCATCCACACCAGGTTCGCCTTCTACAACATCCACGTCGGCTTCTGAGCAGGATGGGAAGCCTCGGTAATTGCTGTCACAGACTAACGAAGGCTTCACTGACGAGACAAGGACCACCTTACCGGACACTACAATCACGTTGGATACGCGAACTACCCTCATACCGGAAACGAGTCGCGCTCCATGCACAGCTGAATTTGGAGCTGATCCCTCACCTGCGGTCACACATTCACCGTCGCTTAATGAACACATCAATACACGTTCCGCAGATCCGCTCAGAGACCCGAAACCTCTCCTGGGATGCAAACTGCACCCAACTGTGTATGAATACGAGCATTTCCCATGCCACGCTTCACATCACACTGCTGCTCAGCATGTTCTCAACAGCTTTGGAGATGCCATGTACAAGACGAAGCAGGCCTGGCGGACCAAGAGATTGAAGAGGATGAGGCTTTCTGATTACGCCCCATTGGTATCCTTCACATTCGCCATGTGCAGTGTTCCAAGCGCAACTCCGATGCCTTCTATCATAGTGAAGGGTCATAATAAATTACTCCCCCGCGTAGAGAAGTTACTAGGTGAACAGTATATGAAGAATCAGTATGCTATCGGCGTTACATCTGGTCCAGCGTTCACGCTCTACTATTGCGCCACGGAAGATGCTGCATTCGATCTCAAATATTGCAGTAGCACTGTCTCCCTGGGCGGCTCGGAGCAGCGTTTCTCTCTATGTGGGACCCCCATGTTAGCTGGCCAACACACCCAAACATCACCTCCCGGTCAAGCAACGGTATCGTGCCTCCTCGAAGTCAACGGCGAGTTTTATGCTCTTGGACCTGCGCACCTTTTCACCCACAAGATCACTGCCAAGATCCAAGAGCAATTGCTCGCCGAGTTGCGACAAATGGACGAAGACGAAGACGAGGGTGACGATATCACTTTCGACGACGATGACGACGGCTATAGCGACAATAATCACTCACCACCCAATGGCCTCATGTCGGAGGAGGAATCGTTGGAAAGCAATGCAACATCATCACCACCGAAGGTTCTCGACGATCCCAGCAGCGACAAAGGAGGCCTAGAAGATCTAGTAGCAAGGTATCCTGGCCCAAAAGACCTGGAAAAGGACACCACGGACTGCGATTGGGCAATCACACAAGTCAAGAAGCCTGACCAACAGCTCCCGAATCTGTACCTAGCTGAAGGACGGCAAGCTCCTGAGTTCCGCGGCCAACACATTGTTAAGGTCGCAGTCGAGTTATCAAAAGACACACAGCCCATAAACGTGAAATCTGTCAACATACTCACCTCTTCGTCGACCAAATATGGCACGCTCCTCCCACAAATTGCCAATATTTCCGGCCTAAGCGGGCGGGGACATTGTAACGTGCATGTTGTGCGCATGAAGAATCGTAACGGTAAACATCTCCCCAGCATAGCATTGTTCATTCGCTAACTTCATTCTACAGATATCGAGTTGGGCGACTCTGGTGCTCTTGTCGTTGATGCGCAAACTTCCGTAGCCTACGGACATGTTGTGGCCACAAGTCCGCAGGGCGAAGCCTATGTTGTACCTCTTCATGCAACACTCTGCCAGGTGAAGACGTTTTTCAATACCGACAACGTTCGTTTGCCAGAATCTTTGGACATGCTCGGCCGGATGGTACTTCACTACGTGACTACTGAGGCATTCGCTGAAGCTGAGAAAGTTATCTTAGCCATGACCTCCATGGTCAAAAGACTTCGAGTATTTCGTCTAGCAGAGGGGCGGAAACGGCTAACATACTGGCTCAAGGATTCTACAGTACGAACTGCCCTGCTTGGGCTTGATTTTCAAAAGGATACAAACGATGCCCGCCGCGAGGAGTGGCTGAAGCTAGGTGAAGATTGGAAGATGTTTGTGGTTATAGAAGATCAGACGCGCTCAAGCTTGGATGCTGCAGAGAATGGAATTGAGGGGCTGTCGAGGAAGATGTGGCCGGGGGCGAGGGCGTCGCGGTCTTAGCTTCATTAATCTAGTGACAGAGAATATACGCATGCGGTGCATGATCCGGAGATAGCCATGGCGATCGATCAGTAGCTGGCGGAGACAACAGAAAGCAATAGAAGTTAAATGTTACTTGGAGTAAGAAATGGGATATCATACGCATGGTCACAAAATTGCGTATCCCTGAACCTGATCCGCTCGCTCATCCCTCAACCACATAAGCAACCTCTCATCAAACTTCGTCACACTCTCGAAAGCCTCCGGTCCATTGCAATCCAGGGATGTCATCAGCCTACCAAACATCTTCATGAGATCCTTATTAAACCCATTATATTGCCCTGATAATACAGTGTCTCAAACTATGTAATCAGTCTGTATACCCCATGACCGTCTAAAGTTTTTACCTCACCTTAAACCTCTATAGTGAGGAATCTTGAACTAGCAAGCGCCTTGTTTAGCGTCTTCGTTGCGGGTTCTGTGTGGTTTGTTTTGTGTCTACATACCGCCATCGGACGTCACTGTCTTCTCCATCCTCTATGCACCCAGTGCTTCACTTCACATCTCTTCCTTTCCTCATCAAGGCAAAAGGTCCATTGTCATGCATGTGTCAGTCTTTCTCATTCCATTGTTCGCATTCGACGTCACTGATTGTACGTCACAAGACTGACAGTCACTACGCGCTCTCAATCCTACTCCCCGTCACTGTCGATCTACAGAAATTCCTTTGCCGTTTTGCCGCTGTTCTCACTTCGTAAGCTAATCAGAACGTCGTCGTCGTAATGCGCGCTTCTGGTCCGTGCTTCTTGTTGTTTTCGCGCTCCCAAAGCCGCCTTCACTTGCGCCTTCACCTCACCAGATCAGGCCATATCACACGCCTAGAACGTTCTCCAGGCAACAATATACCCACAGACTACGTCAGTCACCTGGGATTCAGACGCGCTAGCGCCGACTGCCGGTGATCTGCCGGCTCACCCTCTGTCTATATAAACCCCCCATTCCCCCGCCTCTCTCCCTCTTACTCCCCACTCGCTCACTTCTCCAACAACTCAAGTTTACTATCCCCAACAAACTTCAGTACCATGGCCGCATTCTTCCAAGTAAGTACTCCCTTTCCCTTCCTCACTTCACTTCAGTCTTGGCTAACATTTTCAGACATCGGCCTTTACTCATGGTGTATGACATCATCCATCAAGTTCATCATGAGTAACAACAACATCAATCCTTCCTCACTCGACTGTCGACAGTCAACTTGAATTCACTTCACTTCCAACTTTCAGCCTCGCCTTCAACATCACCGCCTCGCATGCCTCACACCTACCCGCCTCGGTCCAACTTACCTACCTCACTTCGATTCGACCTTCAACTATCTTGACACCCATGTCACCTTCGGTCTACTCTACTACCACATCGAACTCGCATCGTCTTACTACATCGGCTCATTGCTTCTACTCCTCGACATGCACCACCACCGACGGCACCGCGGCACAGGCACCAACCTCTCTGGCACCGGCTCGATTCTCCTTTGACTGTCGACAGTCTCACGCCACTCCCGATCGTATGCGCGTCGCGAAAGTCAAGTTGTGGCACAGGGATGCAGGCCAGGCTGCATGGTTGGCCCTTGAGTTGGTAGCGGTTTGGATCAGAAGGACTGGCAAGAGCGGAGGATCAGTGGTGTTGAGTTCAGTCACTGTCACTGTTGGACACTTTCACATTGGATGTTGATGCCATCTCGAGAGTGCCTCGAGACAACAAGGTTGGAGGACAGACGGTCAATGGCGCTTGCGCTACACTGGGCCTCTTGTTGTTCTCTTGGGTGTCTTCGGACCCCAGGGTGGTTGATCATCTTATCGGAACCAGATGGCGGCTTCTTCGGAAGTTCAGGTCAATTCTGGTGATGATAGTGGAGTGTCGGCATGTTCGACGAGCACTGTTCTTGACATCGCTGCTGGTGAGCCCTGGTTTGGTGGATGGTTGAACTTGATGGACTTGGTGGTGGTGGTTGGATATTTCATGGGTGGTTGGATGGTGCAAGGACTTGGTTGGATGTCTTCTTGGTCGTCTCGATGGAACATGGACTTCTTGTTTGGGTTTCAACTTCAGGGTTTCAACGATGGTGGTGGTTTAGCTTAGCTGGCATTCTTGGGTCCTCAATCAACCAACTTTGTCATTACATCTTTTTCCCTTCTTAACTTCTTGACTTCTTACCTTCTTACCTTCTTGCCTTTACATCCTCTATCTTATGCATTCTACATTGCCTTTGCCTACAACACATTCCAAAAGTTTCTGTAATACTACCTTCTAAGACCCTAGCATTCCTCGCTATTAAACTCTAAAGTAGATATTTTAGTAAATATCCTAGGTAAAGACGTGCGCAACATTTCTCTTAACCTTATTTAAGTCGTATTCTTCTGTAGAAGAAGAGAATATAAGCGCTACACTACAGGTAAAACTTCTACAGCACGCACATATGCAAAGTAGAAGATATATACTAAGCAACTAATGCGCGCATTGCACCTTCTACTATCCCTCCTCTAGCCCGCTAGTCTAGAATCACGATCTCTCTCTCCTTTCTTCTTCCTCGCCGCCCTCTCACACATGCCATATAATCCGTATCCCGCGCTACTAACCCACCCATCCCCATCGCCCTCCACTCACCCTCCAAAGCCTTCTCCGCATACGCTACCCTGCTATCTTCCGAGCGCATACTACCCGGTATCTTCTTCTTTTCCTTCTCCTTCCCCAGCATCTCCCCATCCCCATTGCGCCCCGCATCCGAGCACACATACCACCCCAAAGTGGGCTCATACTGTATACCCAAATGTTTAACAATACGGTCGTGTTTCGCACGGCGATTGCGCATATAGTTTTCGTCGCGCGCTGCGTCGCCGAGTTGGGATCGTATGTGTGCGGCGCGGGTGCTGACGTTGGGCGCGGAGAGCATGATGCATGCGGCGCCCATGATGGGGTATGGTGCTGTTACTAAAGGCGGAAGATCGAGGTGCAATGGCGACGGGGTAAACAGGTCAAGTTTAGAGAGCTGTGTGGATTGCATGGCTTGCGTCATTGTCTTGCCTTTTCGTTAGCACTGTCGCATATGTGTAGAGAAGTTTTTTTTATTCCCAGGGCGTAAGTACCATCTTCTCGTACTCTTTTCTGTCACATGCTAGACAACATGCCACGCTCTTGTAAAGACACGCTTTCCGCTGTGTCTTCTTCTTGCAGAAGTAACACATGTCGCCCAGCCATTTTCGACGGCACGTGTATATGCGCGTGTTCTTAGGTAAGACGATGTCGGCGTGGCGTTTGAGGAGGTTGCGCGCGTATTCTTCGACGATGGCGTTGAGGTGCTTGTTTGTTGCGGCGAGGGTGTTGAGCGGGTAGGTGGAGATCGTGGGGTTGAGGTTGGGCTCTGTGTAGGAGAGGATGGTGAAAAGGATTTCGGGTGGGAGACTGGTGAGGTCTGGCATCTTGGGTGGTATTGCGCGACGACTTGGGAGTTTCTGGTGTTGGCGATGTTGCGATGCGATCATTCGAGGACGGCTTTAAGCGGCGGGGTTAAGCCAGTGGGCGTCTTGGCGCACGATGCGCGTCGTGAGGCGCGTTTCTATCACCTCACGACGACTGCCAATGTTCATGAGTTAATTGGAGAGGGAATCTTCAGCTCAGCACACGTTTCTATTACTTTGCCCTCTAGTAGGCCTCCCATGCCCACGTGCCACGTAGACATACCTCAGACGCACCAGGACATGACCGAAAGCGAACCTCTCAGTACTACAGTCGACCTCTTCTAGATATCGCCCAACTCCTATTCGGCAAGGCCGGGATACTGAGATTTGCTTAGTACAATGGAAGACGAAGGAACTGATGATGTCCGAATGTAGATGGCATTGGAAGTAGATGGCGAGCCCCATTGTCGCCTCTACTTGGTACTGGCCTCTCCTGTAGTGTAATTTGGGATACATCACCAGCGACTACACATGCTAATGGATGCTAGCCACCAGACATTTCTACTCGAAGCGATGCGATATACCACACGGGTACCCTCTCAGGCCACCCAGCGATCCCGCACGAGACCCACGAACACCGCGACAAAGAGCCTTTACAAGTCCCTGACAGTTGCGATATTTATCATCCGAAAGTACCTTTATGGACCGGATACTATTCATCGCAGATTTCGTTAGTGGCTCGCTCTCGCTCTACATCGGTGCAGTAACCAGGCTGCGTGAGATTGAGCGCCGCCTACGAGCTTGGACACAACGTGGAAGTGCTCGGGCAGGACGTGCGTCTTAGCGAGTTTATCGATGCTGATGATTAGCTCTATGTGCTATATCTTCTCTCATGCGACAAGGCGAAACTAGGCTGCGTCATGAAAGCGACGGTACACAATTGGGGCTTTTTGGGAACAGTACTCGAACCGAGACGAGTGAGATTGCAATCAGGAAATGAGGATCCAATCAAGGCTTTGCCCAGATGTGCTGCTGATGCTGTATGCAAGGAGCTCCATCTCAGGCACTCACGTCGGCAAAGATAGGCGGAAGGCATGCCTCCAGCTTACTCTAGTCAAGCGAGCCAGCCCGCAGTATTGGAAACGAGACCCTACGGACTGGTAAGTGCGGCTCAACGGCACGTCGCGTGTACTCAGGTTGCAACTATGCCTTTCGAAGAGCAGCGTGTGTGGAGTCTAGCTGCCACTTGCTGCAGCCAACTTCTTACCGCGCCAACGGGCAATCCAGTTATGACATCCTTGCAGCAGGGCTGAGTAGTGGAGAACAGGAGCCGGCTGGGCACTGGCAACTCATTTCGATGGCAGTGCAGAAGCAACGCCGCTTTATACCCCATATACCCCGTTACAACCTTCTCAGCTCGTATAGTGGAGAGCCACACGGCGCTGCCACCCCACGCGAAAGCCAATCCGGACACGAGTTACATCACGCACGGGATGGAGGCATATGCCCTCTTCACCATGTTGGTTGTCGGGATTGGTACAGTTGCTCTTCCCGGTCTCTGGGTCTTCATTGGTTCATCTCGTCCTCAGCCCTGGTGCCACGAGATATGATCAACCTGCATCCTGCATTAATGATTGGATGTGCTCAGCCTGAGCAACGGTCTCATCGTCGGTCCACCGAACCAGGTGGGCCTTAGGTGGGCCAACCGAGTAGTCAAAGAAGGAGGCTAGCTACCAAACTGTCGGAACTGCACGGAGCCTCCCTTTCGGCTCGGCTCATCATCCTTCAACATACACTGCCGTGTTTCAAGAGGGCTTTGCTAGGCGTAGGAGACAATTTTGAGCTAGTGGTCCGTCGAGGTGTGTGACGAGAAGCGGTAAGTTCCTGAGTGCCCGACCAATCAAATGGACCGCCCAGCCCCAAGTACGCCTACGCCCTTTCGCGCATGCGAATTGCTCATGTGCGCGAAGACCTGTCTCGATTCGATTTGCCACATATCGGTAGCTACGCGACGTGAGAAGGGCCGACTCCCTTCCTCGAGAACCTATGCCTCCACCCTAGCGTTCCCGCGGGACGAGACCCGCTGGCTATCGTGAGTCAGACGCAAGTGGTTTGATTGAACAAGTCCTCGAAAACGAATGCTAGAAATTGCGTGTAACACGCCCCTTCTTAGAGGCGGCCCGCATGCTTCGGGGGCACAGGGCACAGGGGGCAGGGGGGGTGCCTGAGGCAACTAGATTCATGGTGGATTGGAGTGAATACCTAACAGAAGGACTCCCACTGGACGTGTCCTCGTCTTCTTAAACTGTCTTCGTGCCCGCTTTCACTCTCTCACTCCCGCCTTTCACGCTCACACTCCAAGTGACCTTCAGACTCCTCCATCATTCATCTTTATCTGATACCAGACTGACCCGCCACGCATCAGGTGACTGGCCTAAAGCTCATCCACGTCTCACACGCCCCTGTACCTGATCGCATCCTTCAGCCGCAATCTCTCGATCTAGGCTATCCCTTCCCTTCCCTGACTCCGCTTTCAGCAGTCACTCGCTACACACAACGTCTTCACGCATCCAACTAGTCCACTCAAGACAGGATGAGCGGATCACAGCGTCGCTCTGGCGGTAGCACTGACGGTTCAGGCCGTAACGGCGGTGGCGGCCGTAGCAGCAGCTCTCGTGGTTACTCATACACGAACGTAAGATCTTTTCATTGCATGCGTTGAGACTCGCCGCTAACGAGACGCAGTCTACCTCGGGAGGAGGCGCATCTACTCCAACTACACAAAGCAACGGCTACGATCCACGAAACGATTCCGTATACGCACAAGTGCAACGCTCATCATGGTCTTACCACGCGTACGCAAACGGCGCGGCAGACAACCAAGCCCAATCCACCGCACCTCCCTCTCAAAGACGTCAAGTCCAAGAACCTCGCGCCTCCAACGGTCCATATCAGTTCGAGACAGATCACTCTTCCCCTCATTTGCGCGTTCAACGTTACCAAATGTCCGAGAGTGACTTCCACTCATCGCCGCCGCCTCACGCGTCCTCGTCGGCGGAGCGCCGTGCGCAGCCGGATCCGTACCAGCCTCCCATTGGTGGTAATCCTTCCGCTTCGACTGCGCCCCAACGCTCCGGGCCCTACGACGCCGTCGGCTACATCAGACGTGACGGTGCGGTGTACGATAGGGATGAAGTGTATGAGGAGTACAGGCCGTACGACCCATACGCTCATCAACATGGACAACAACGATTTAACGGAAGTAACTGAACATCGGATTGAATGACAACACGACGGTACGATACAGGATGAGAGAAGAATTGGGTTCCTTATATTTATGTCTATGGTTGTTGAGGGCGAGTGGGGGCCGACCGGCTGAGGTTCCAGCCCCAGGCGTCAATTTTTCGGCAGTCATTTTGGGTTCACCTCAGCCTACTATCTCAGCACTTGGTGTATTATTTCTCACGCATGATGATGTTGAAGGATTTCCACTCCAGCCTCGTTGGCTGGTGGGCTTTGTTGCCCTCAGCTCGCGACTACCCTTCCATCTAGACTGTCTGGCACAGTCGTTGTCTCATTGTACCTGTACACGATTTTTTTGTAGCGCGTTAGCAGGCAGGTAGTTTTGGAGTTTGGTATGCAATCTCAAATTTAAAGCTTCTCGAAGTCAACTTCGATTGCTGCTCTTACTGCTGTGGATGTGTCGGTGTTCTTCCACACCCATCTCCATCCCGAACGACTTCCGAGCCTCGGTTGAGCCGCATTCTGCTCACAAAGTCGTCCGCCCGTGAAGCTGACACGTTCACCACTCACCGGTACGCCGATCTCGATTTCTCGCAACATCGCTTACACTCACCGGAATTTAGTCGCCGAGAAGGACTCGGTGACCGGAAACGCATGCATGGAGAAAGTGAGACATGTGCTAATATCGGCTTGGTTCCAATATCCAAGAGATGAGCGCCGTCGTGCGTTGGAGTTCTAACAGCCAGTTGATCGTTGAAGGACTCAGGCGCTTATGCAATGAAGTATTCAGTCCTCCGTGAAGGCGTCGATGTAACGCGCGTCCAGAAATTGAGGACTCATTCAGCTCATCTCGCGTTTGATTTGAGTTTGTCGCGATTGACCAAGGAGGTGTGAGTCAGTAGATATCTGTGTCGTTGTTTTGCATAGCGGCGATCTTACTGCAGGGTTCGCCATTGCTATAGCTACGGAGCATTTGTCTAATCTGTCGGTAGGTGAGTGCTTTACCTTCTGCATGCATCGTTCCTACCGATCAGAAGCAATGAAGCGGTGCCGGTTGCGCCTAAGAGGGAGGCATGCCACGCAGCCAGCAAAGTGGGGGACACGACCGTAAGCGGAATCAAGCTTCGATGCGGCTATGAGGCTACAAGGCAATCGGACCCGAGTACGTAAAGGGCACACTTGTCATGGGCGCTTAATGCCAGTCGGAGAGAGCGTCGTGTGGTGCGAGTCACCAGTCATTGGCACTTTGAGGGGCGCGCACGAAGGGCACGGCGGAGGGCACGGTGGATGTTTCGATGCGGGTGATACGGTTGGAGGACGGTCCGCTTGAACGGGGCGTAAGCTGCAGACCCCGTCCCAATTGATGCGGCTCTAGTTGGAGTTGAACCTGCTCCAGCAGGGTCGTGCCTGTTAGAAATCTGTCAGATGCATACGCTATACGGTAGGCCGGATCCATTTCCGGGTCGAAGGTGCGATTGCATCAATGAATTGATTGGTCCTGACGCGCGATATCGAGGTCGAGAAATCTGTCGGTCAGATCCGAAATTTCTGCATGCTTATCGCGCATTGTGCCTGCACAAAGGCATTGTATGACGAAATTGGTTGCTGCGGCCGTCGGCTCCGGCTGACGCGACCTCGGGATCGAGATGAGATGGAGCGGGAAGTGACGTGATCTTGGCAAGCGATTGGCACGGAACGCATCGCACTAGCGCGCGTCAAAACGTGTCCCATGTTCCCCCGCTTTTGACGTGCCAAGGTTGGAACGTCGTAGCAAAAGAGCTCTCGCGATCTCGTCTTCAATTCGGCATCTTTTGCGAGCTTTGCTTCACCTTTCGGTTTGGAGGACTTTGCGCGCTAAGAGTGTGCAGTTGGGCAGCAATGGATGGCGTCTGGAGGCCGCCCGCGACACGCGTAAGATACCACCCTGGCATTGCCTAGATATCGTTAGGGCTGGAGCTCGATTTGGGCTGGCTCTCCTGCATGCGGATGGGGGAATCGCTACCGTGCAAGTAGATGCATACCGCACTGATCGCTCTAGCACTTGTCATGGGCTGCAACTGGAGGGGGAACGCTCGTGCCGTCTGCCTCTTTCTAGCTGACTCGCGCCCTCGTCTCTTCGCCCAGCCGTCCATGTGTGGTGTTGAGCACTACGTGTCGCTTGAAGGACACACCAAAGTCTTGTGAAGCGCCGCTTCGTTGATTGGCGCCTCGATCTATACCCAAAGTGTGCGAATTGGAAAGATGCTGGTTCGCTGGGGGCCTGATGCGTCGGCGTCATTGGTGACTCAGCTTGTAGTACGTATTCCCGATGTCTGAGATCTGTTGAGACTACAGGCTCGTCTGGCGATCATCAAAGCCGGTAGACTCACCGGTCGGCAGTCGCTGGAGCACCCACAGTGTGGCTCAGATTCGCTCTCGAGGCAGACTCCCAGGCTGATTCTGAAGATTCTGCCCTGTAGTGCACTCTTGAATTGGCAATCCGTCGGCCCCATCGTTGCGGCTGTGCTGTCGAGAGAAAACAGTTTCGAAGGCCGAGCATCAGGTGGATATATCTGAAGCTATGCCTCTAACTTTCTTGACGAAGTTTGCGCTTCCAGAACCTCGATGTTGTTCCCCGTTGTTTTTGCGAACAGAGCCGCATCTTTACCAATTCGGTTTCGACGACCAATTAACCCCCACGCCCGCCACGGAAACTGGCTCACGACACCGCGTGTTCCTGCCGGACTCTCGAACTCGCCAGCGAACAACATATCAAAGTAGCCGGCACACTGCTTCCGGGATGCATACTCTATCGCTCGCCGCCGGTGTCCAGGGATAGCCCCGCTTCACTTTCCGAAGGTTAGCGCCATCCTTGTTGCCCGTCTCTTGTTCTGGATTGCGGTGAGGGTAAAGCCCTTTTCGACTATGACCGACGACCCTATTCCTCCACATCGGAACCAACGCTTGGCGTCGCCTTCTTTCTTGCCATGTGTAGGCTCGCCGACGTAGCCAATGGACTTACGCCAGCTGGATGGCCCGAGACATCCAAGGGCCTGAGGCAACAAGAATAGATGAGCGTTTCATCTGTACCCAATCACTCGACGTCGATAGTGTCGAAGCTGGGATGCGTTCTAGTCTTGGTCGTTGCTTGAGTTGTCCACAAGCTCGTACACATACATTACAGTTCAGGGCTTCTTAGTGCGACGCAGTGTCCTCCAGACCTCTTGCCTTCTTTTGATCTTTCGAGATCGAGGCCACTGCCAGCGACATGGTGTATCGGGCTCCTGGGTTGTCCTTCCAATGGCATCGAGCTTCCGGGTTGGAGGCATTTGTCGCGCCGCCGGTTCATAACGCGCGGTCCTGGTGGGAGTCGGCAGTCCTGAAGGAACTTACACGATTCCTCCTGGCCATGACGTCTGTATGTACTTGGACTCAATAAAGTCCTTCAGTATTGCGGATGCTCTTTGCCACATAATTTCGAGATCACCCCCGCAATCCGAATATGCTCATTCACATCGAAGCAAAACGTCGCTGGAGCATTACGTACGTGAGTCCAAGATCCCATCAGTGGCTGGTGTTTCAGCTGAAGTGTACTGTACTGATTGAGTTCAGCATCTCGACATCTCGGCATAGCTTGACCGACAAAACAACGACGCCAAGCACAGGTTCATGTGCTTGCAGCCGCTCTACCATCGCCGTGCCAGTTGACGACACCAAAGGCTCATCAGTCCCAAGTCATCCAAGGAATCATAGTAGCACCACAGTCTCCAGGTGCCGAACGTTCTTACGAAAGCTTTGCCGGGTCTCAGTACGAACTTACCGGATGGATCCCCAACAGTATGCAGAAGCTGTTCACGACGAGGCTCCTCCACCTTATGGATGTCCGTACGGATGTGAACTTCCTGCAATGCCGCTCCACGAGCTTTCAGATAGGCTTATGCTTGCTCCAGAGCTTGAAGGAGACCATGTCTTCGCTGAGCTGGAAGGTCTTATGGAGCGAACCCAGGACCACTCTCTCAAGTCTGACACGAGTCAAGCGTCGTTCTTAGATCTGAATGAGACTGACGAGTGCGATGCGACTCCCGTGCGACGCTCACCAACAAATGCCGACGCGCCAATGTTACTGTGGGCTTTGAACACCCAGTACCACTCGGTCTCAGCGCCCAGTATGACCAGCGGGCGGCAATCTCACAAGTCATCGCCATCGCCCGTATCGCCTGTCACACCCGACGTCAACGGCGTTTGCTCCGCCCAATTCTATTCGAATGCCAATCGCCCCGTTAGCACCGTATCGCCTCTTGAAAGTTTCCCACCCAACGATTTCGATTTGCCTAGGTCGTTTCGAATGGACACAGACTGGAGTCATCCTTCGTTGGAAGCTAGTCACGCGGAGTCTTTCCGGGGAATCGCACAGCAGCCAGCAAAAGGTCTTGATGGGCGACAAGATGGCCCGCTAGGATCTTCGGTACCGTTTGGTCTTGCAAACCATGAGTCGCACGTTCCCGGTGTCCAATCACCACCTGCACTAGGCCAGTGCTTACCGGAGCTGCGTTCGCAGCGGCATGACGCCACCGGTATCCGCTTCGGTACCTACGAACTCTCCGAGCACCAGCAATGGCATTTTCGTGGCGGGTATGAACAAGATGCTGCTAAAGATGAAGACATCAAACGTCAGGAATCCACATCTCAACAACCCGAATCACTGCAGTACGCCCATCGCTTTGGAGGAAACCAGGGACCGCCTACCAACTTCGTTGAGCTTGAGGATTATCAATATCCTCAATTCTGCGAGGTTCTGGAACAGAACGGGAATGATGCTCCGCTAGAGCATTGCAATAAGTGTGGCAAAACGTTTCGAGGCAGGTAAGCTTCACCCTCTCGATTTCGCTCTTGCATAGGTATTGACTTGACAACAGGTATCGAAAAGGGAACCTGCGACGGCATAACCTTGCCTTTCATAGCCCACTTGCTGTCGTAGTCGGATCCGCGTGCCGTGTCTGCAAAAAGGCTTACAAGCGGACCGATGCGACCCGCAAACACGAATGGAAGAAGCATCGTATCCTGGACGCAATGCCGAAGAAGCGCACGAAGTAGTTGCGCCAGTCACGACGATATTGATCGACTGCAACGATGGATACCTTGCAGTGCAGATCGAGAGCTGGGGTCTCTTCTACCCTGGTGGTATGAACAGCTGCTTGCGGCATCTTCTCTTTTCCCTACTCAGGGCGCACTGGTTGTTCTCTTACTGCGCTGGGGCGCTCTTGATGTAATTCAGCGCATATGCGCGTCTTCAACTTCATAGCTAGAAGTGTAATGATCAAGATGTAACTCTGGATGTACGCGACCAATCATCTGGCCACTGTGACATCCCAATTTGACGTGCCAGTGAGGAGCCTGGAGCCTAGTAGGGGCCCCAAACCTAGTATTCCGAGATCTGGGGTAGGCCAACGCAGACAACGGAGATAACGACTGAAGCGGCATGCGGCTCTGCGGAGATATCAACCAGTGCGGTTAAAGCCAACATGACGGAGAATGGCGTGAGCTCAATTAGGCCTCCCGTCTTGTCATGCTGGGTACCAGATGCGGGTGTTAAAGCAGCATGCTCGTCGTTCAACACGGCAGGATAACAACTCGCAGCAGTCCCACGTGGCGGCGCTTGCAGGCCTTCGCCCTTGGAGCCTCGTGAGCCCAGCAAAACCAGTGAGACCAACAAAGCTTCGCCATTTTGTCATCTTTCGGTGCTAGGGTCGCATCAGATGACTGCCATTTGCCACTTGCGCTGCGGTGCCGTTGTATCCGTGGGCGTGGGCGCCCAAGAGGGCGCAACCGACAGATCACATGTACAGTGTATACCGCGTTGCAGGGTTTCGATCAATATGCAAATCGCTATCATCCAGTGTTTTCGAGTCCTCCAAGCGATTTAAGTTCAGTCGGTCCGGCATCTAGTGCGCAGATGCTCAGCTATGCCGTACCCGGGCGTAATTGCTGCATGCTGTGGTGTAGTGGGCCGCTGATGGGCATCGCCTGAGCCGGCCCTTGAGGCTGATTTATTCCCGATGCTTTGGGACGTGGAATTGTCAGAAGCATGGTTACGAAAATAACCGTCGCGGTTTGTACTGGTCATGCCAACGCATCCACCGCTTCCAAATCACCAGCGATCACCATAGCGGATGATAAGTATATGCCACAGGTGAAGCTTTCACCGCCGTGTAGGCGGAGTCGTACCGTGGGTGCTCTGAGCACGCGTGATGTGTAATGAATCCTTCAAGAGGGAGGCTGACGCCGATCATAGCATATGCGAGATGACTGTTAGAGATACTCGTCACCAAGCTCCGTTGGATGATGGATCTGCGGGCGAGCAGCGGTATGGATAAAGCGTTTCCGTGTCTGAAAGGGCTGCTACTGGGGTTCTCTCCGCATCCTTTTGCCAAGCGACTTTGTGCGCGAGCAAAGAGAAACACCATTCAACATCACCACCCCTTCTAGTGACTGCCGCCTGCTGATTTGAGTCCCGTCTGCGCGGAAGTGGATTCTGGTGATCTGCGGCGGATAAATGACCAGCCCTTGCAGAGCTGAATGTCCCTGGGACGGGGCGTATTCCTCCATCTTGCAGCAGGAGCTACGACAAATATGGCAAGTGATGGTGGACCACATGTGTCGGAAAGTTTCTCTAGAGTAGGAGCAATACTGCCCTGTGTCCGCCTTCCGTCTGGACGGGCGTCGTGCATTAGCAAAAGAGGGCTATGTTGTCCGCGTTTCCGGGGACATTTCAAGGTCTTCGGTATACTGGTTAGCCATCCAGGACGCCATCGTATTAGAGACTAAAGGGCAATAATGGTGATTTCTCCGAGGCTGTGATAGCCGTGTCATGGCAGGATGGGCTGCATGACGGCCCGGATGCGATGCGTCAGCACCTTGACGACGAAAGCAAGGCCTTTTGCCTTAGACGTCAAGAGTGATAGCGCCCGTCTCGTCTCACTTTGTGTGCACTAGCTTGGCTGCAAGTGTGCGGCGTGGAGTGACAGACATCGGATGGTCTGTTTCCCGTCGTGCCGAAACCGTATCGTATCGGCCCGCTAGTCCATAGAATTTCAACGGCATGTGGGTACCGAAACCCTTCGCAAAATCCATGGTGGTGCTGTTTTCTATTCGCGCGCCCTCGCAGAGCCTCACATCACGTGTAGATGGTGGGGCAAAAGTGCGCGCTATCAGATGTTCAATCTTATTTCCCACTTGGCGGCTGCCGCGATGGAATACGCACTGCTTCTGCAGACACGCACCTGTGCGGGGTTGACGCCCACGTTTACTTTTTCGCTTGTCGGACTAACGCGCAGTTCGCACAAGCGACAGTCCGTGTGGAACAGAATCGCGTTGGCGTGGCCCAAGCACTTCAATCGCAGCGGAAGGGCAATGGCGGGAAGAAACGAAGTTTCGTTGCGAGGAAGACGCCACCCTTTTCGTTGTTCACTTCCATTCTCCCATGAAAGTCGCCAAGCGCTGGGTGCTTGCTAATCCCCGCTCGACATCGTGGCACAACAGGTGCATAGGCCCATTGGAAGAAGTCGTTGGTGGCTCAATCGTCCGGCTGAGTAGGCTTACAGCTGGATACAGGGGCTCGCTGATTCAATGGAAAATAGTTCAATCTCGACTCGAGCGCTCATTGTAATGGAGATGTGCCGATGAGCTTGCAAACTGTTCTCAGCTTTTGGAAGAAATCTGCCTTTTTCGATCATGCGCAACGATTAAGCTACACGCGTTGCGCGCAAAGCGTGCTTGGGTGAGAGGTAAGGTGTGATGCGCCGCCGGCTGCACAAACCCGAACCGTGAACCGTGTCAAGCCACTGGCGCTTGGTATCCACAACCCATCTTCATCTTCGTCTGCAAGCTTAATCGATCCAACAGATATGTTCCAGGTAGTATAGAATATATCGGGTGGCCGGCATAATCGAAAGCACGCAGTCGATGTTGTTGATCTATATCGCCTCCCTCGTGGAGTGGCCATTCACGCGCGATCTGCGATTCGAGTTTGCCGGGGCCTAGAAGACATGCCGGCTCATGTGCCCCACGCAGAGGATGCGTATAGACGACGAGCTGCTGCAAGCCATACTGCATATTCACACCCTTTCCATTTCGGCGCCGGATGATGGCTGATGATCGACGTGGATCAAAAGGGCCAGGATCCCAATGTTGTCAATTCGATCTTTACGTACCGTCGGTTCAGCCTCGCTGTCGGCCCCGTTGCGGGCCTCTGCGCATACCAGTAGTCCCGTATTCGCTGCTTTTATCATCATGTAATCGGCTACACATGCCCTGCGCACTTGGCTACCAAACGTGCCCTCTTATGACACTGGGCCCGCTGAGCCCCGAAACGGTGGAGGAGGCTCCGAGGCTCGCAGCCACTCATTGTCGTCTCCATCGGCTTCGATCGACCTGCTGTAATGGATTGAACGTTTCTGCTAATAACCCAAGGGGCAGATACCGACGCTAGCGCAGCGCCGTTCCTGCTCTCCGGGAAGAGGCAGTAGGCAAAAGTTGACAACAAACGTCGGACCCACTTCCTAGTCGTCGGCGAAATGCGTGTTGTTGCGCAGCGAAATCAAGCCCTCGAGGGACTGCTTCCATGGGCTAGAGAGGTTCCGCGCCCTTGACAGTACCGACGTAACCTTCCCTGACTCGACCAGCGTACGTGTCGGGCTAACTGCATAGTTACCCCGGGCGTCACAGTCCTTCATCGAGCACGAGACTTGAGTACATAGTACCCTACGCCCCTTCGTGTTGGCTGCCACGGTCGACCATACATCCTCCTCCTCCTCTTCTTCCATCGCGTACCTCTACTCGATTGCAAATCCGCGCGTTTCGTTTGCCATACCTGCCGATCGTACTCGAGTCGAAGACAAAGGCTGCGGCAAGCAACGGAACACCACAGCAGCAACATCATTGTTCATCTTGAGGTGAAGAGGTGGACTCCCAACACACACAAGACATTCCGAAGAAGTAAAAGCGTTGTCAAAGGCTTCTCCGTTGTCGACCCTCTGGTCGCTTGGCGCTTTTACTAGGCTCGTCGACCTCAACCGCCATACCCTCGAAGCGGCCTGCGCGACAAGAAACAACCTTCGGTCTTCTTCAATACCTTCTCTTTTACTTGTTTGATCCGAATACATCGCGGCCGTGGACACATCTCAGAATCCGAGCAAAAAAGGCGGACAAGGCTGTAGAGTCAAGCATTGCGACATCGACACCAACGGACGTGGTCCATCCGCTACCACTCCCTTGTTGCTTCATATCCGATCTTTCACCAGACCGGCATCGTTCAACACTCGTACCGTCCCCTCCAAGCTCACGCGGCCGGCTTAGAGACTGTACTGGCTTCCGGATCGCATCTCAACGCGTCGTTTCTTGTTTGACGCCATCCAGCAACGCACACGCCTCCGCCCATTCGTGTCTCATATCGACGATAGAGTCTCTGAGAGATCCGAGAACTGGTTTCCGCATTCCTTGCGCAAAGGGTCACTACCTAGAGCAAGGCTGGTTACAAGATGTACCCACCCGACCAGCATCGGCGCCCTTCCCATACTGGGCGGCGCAGCCAAAGGCGTTCGAACGTCGATCACGGTAGCCAACTTATACTGCATCAATATGCCGGTGGCCATGATTTTTCGCTTGACGACAATGTCGTTGGCCCATGCATGCCCCAGCCCCACAACTCACGATCCTTCCAGCAGCTGGCCACGCAATTTACCAGCGGTGGATCATATAAAAATCCTCCTGTGTTCGAAGGCAACAGGTCGCACGCGTGGGCGGAACAACAGGAAAGCATGGAACAGAAACAGTCGTTCGGCAATGGGGACCCTGCTTCGGCGAACTACCCTGGCACGTCGCACTACCATCTGAACATACCCGGTGCCACGGGCGGCTGGCACAGCCGCCAGAGACATTCTCATGGGCAAGGCAGCGCGTCCATATCGATGACGAGTAGCCAGTCCGCGCGACAGAGTGTACCCAGTGTCGCGTTCAATGGCTCCATGAACTCGCCTATACAACCTCCAGGATATTATCACCAAGCGGAGGCGATCGCTGGTAGCCAGATGGTCCAAGACGCAAGCGTGGTCAGCCGTGAAGATTCCTACCACACCCACATTGCCTGTCCCGGGCAAGTCGATGTGGGTGACGGGGTCAATATGGAACTCAATCACGGCGACCCCGAACAGCCACCGTGGTCGCCTTACTATCCGGCCAGCATGAACTATTCGCCATATCTTCTTGAGGAGCCGACCATGCCAGATTGGCAAAACATCTCAGAGCCGACGTTTTCGACAACGGACCATGAAGGGTCGGATTCGGGCTACATGGGCGATTCTTGTACTCCACTATCATCAATGGACTATAGCGGTGGTAGCATGCTCGACAGTACCCTTACTGAGCGTCCAGGCACGGGATACCCACAGAACACGGACCCCGAGCACATTCCGCCTGATTGTACACCCTCTGGGACTGTCCCTCACATCGACATCGACATCGACAACGACTACTATATGCCTCCCATGGAGCCCCCACCGACCATGGAAAGCTCTTTTCAGTATGGAGCCAACCTAGTCGTGCCACTGTCAAGAACTCATTCCACACGGTCTTCTGCATCCGATGCTTCTTCGACAGGTCCTCCAACTTTCACTCCGGAGGTAATGTACTGCGACGTGGGTGACTGCAGGCAGGCTTTCAGTGGCCAGTATCGAAGAGGCAACCTAGGCAAGTCGTGGCCTTAAAAACTGCGTGTGAAATATACACTGACTTTGCATTCTAGGCAGGCACAAGAGGCAAAAGCACAGAGAGGGCCAACCGTACGTGTGCGAAGATGACACGTGTGCCAAGGAGTTCCAGAGAAAAGATGCTCGACTGAAGCATTATAGGAGGAACCATCCTGAGCTTGCTGTCGATAGTCCGCTCGTGCGTCGGTCATCCGCTTCGAGGTCCGCCCGTAGAAACCAAGAAGTCGAGTTCAGCAACATGTCGAGTTGGGCCGGCTGAACCATATCGACAACAGGGTCGACATCCTGCCCTCAACCTTCCCGAAAGCATCAACGACACCAAGACTATCTCTTTCTTCCCGCTCTTAATGTTCCCCACTACTCTCTTTTGGTTATCGGTCCCACGGAGGGGACAGGCTCGCTCGCCATACATGTAGCGCTACGCGCTTCTCATATGTTGTAAGCTGCCACGCCCGCACCATGCTCAGCACGCTTCGTTAGTGCCATTTCCTATGTTGCCCATAACGTTGACGCAATCTGTACACCGAACACACCCGCAGTCTTTACTTGTACAAGCCCATCTCTTTTGTCCCATTGTTTTGTCGTTGTTTGGTATACGTTTGCGATGAAAAGTCTTGGTGTTGTTGTATGTATTGATGGGTTGTCGTTGACGAAGGGTAATGCTGCGGGTGGAATGCTCCTCCAGCCTTCGGTAATCCAGCCACGTCACATCGTCCAGGCACCGACTACCTCGCCACATTCCCGCATGAGAACAAAGAAAAGGTCCTCTGTGACTATGCGCATTCCGGGACGATGAGGACGGCGTTGAGAGATGGTCGAGGATGCTGCGGTCGAGTTGAAAGCCCTGGCATCGTGAGGCGCTGGGCTCACCGGGTGACGACGGCGCCGAATGCAACCCGAGCCGACCCAAACTTTACCTGAATCACGACCCACAGGCCTCTCTCCGACACAGCCAACGGGATGCGACTAGCCAATATCGATAGCTCACAGCGCTGGCTAACATGACAAGGCCACCAACATCTGTTGTGACGTGTTGTCAGTCGCGCACAAGAGCTTTTGGGCAGCCACTTCCAAGGTAGGAGGGCCCAATCCACCGGGAAGTCGCGAACGGCTAGGTGCCTATCGTACCACAAGGCACAAGCTACACGCAAGCCTTCCGCACGTTCGTACTTCGATGTGCGACAAGACGAGGTCTTTCTGTCGATCACTTCAAAGTGAGGCGACTGGCAGGTATGTTATTGAACGTCGCCCAGGGTTCCCCTAACGAGAGCTAGCTAACGTTGTTGCTTTTGGTCACAGGTCTGTAACATGTTTCGACCAAGGATCAGCCGTCTGAGCTTCATAAATGCGATATATGCGATGGCGGGCAGTCGTCTATATACCTAGGTATGGGGGGCTCATGTTTATAAGAGGTGGCTGCCTGGGATGGCGTATGTTGTTGTCCGGTGGGCCTAAAAAGGCTCGTCAGCGATAGGGGCCTTCACGTTGTCCGGACCTTACTGGCTCTTCTACCTAATTGCCTTGGATTCTCATCCTTATATCAACGCGACGTGATCCAATGGAATCGAGATGACCATACGCCTTGGTCCTGTGACCGGGGCTTGCCCTGAGTCATGGCTCTTCAAACTGGACGCTCCAGGGAAGACCAATACTCTGACAGAGGCTTGCCATCGGTTTCGTCACGCGAAGGCTGTGCGCAGGTAGTGATGCGTATAAATGTATGGCTGTGGTCGGCTCGAAGATCCTGGCTGGGCTGTACAGGATTCAGCTGAGCACTTGAGCCCTATGGGGAGGAAGACATACTCTGTATCGCTAGGATTCATGCAACGTAATGGAATCAATCGGTATAATCGGAGTATCTCCAAGTGATGACAGATTTCCACACCATTCCATCGAGCTGACGGATCACGCGATAGCGTGCGCTACGAACGCCTGGTCATATACCTAATTAGGAAAGAAGTCTTCTCGAGAACAAGATCGTTCGCATCTTCCGATTTCTGAAGGCAAATAAGAAGCTTTGAAGCCCCTGATGCGCAGAGATATTGCGACGTGAATGTGAAGAATACGCCACCCGTGTGGCGCAGTGTGAAATCTCGACATCATCAGCTTGAGTGAATATTCGGCCACTCCGAGTCGGTCCACGCCACTGATTTTGATGATGGAAGAAATGTGCAAGCTCTCGTCTCTAAACATTGTCTTCTAGATATTTTGAGTGCGGTTGTGCGTGTGGCTTATACCTAGGCACTAAACACCCGTAGTGGTTGCGTCTCGCATGCATGGCGTCAATGCTGCCCCGCGACCTGTACTTCGTTACTACAGGGCACTTTTTGAGACTCGCGTCTAAATATTAGATTTCGCATGAGAGAACGACTCGTTGTCATTGAACGAAAGTCACAAAGATGGTGACGATGTATTCAGATTTACTTTCTGCCTGGTCCTCTCCTGACCTTCTGTAAATTGTCCATCGCTGTCATGCGAGGCAGCCCTTTGTGTCCAATCCATACCGAGTGGTCTTGATGCCCAACTCACAGTCTCCTCGCCATGGTATCGCCATCCCAATGCACTATAGCGAAGCCAGTCGTTCTTGCAGCTTATGCTCTATGGTATACTCAGATTGAGCTAGCAACCCAAGATTATGAAGAATCGCTGCATGCGAACACGCATGCAGAAAACAAAGCTACGTGTGGCAGCGGCTCGATATCCCGTTCTACCTATGATGGACAACCCCAATACACCCTGTCTTGACGTGCCAAAACACTACTGCGTACTCTTCACCGATACGGGGTTCTGGAAAGCACTCATGTCCCACGTGGCAACCCGATCTACGCCCTCTTCTGACATGCCTACGTAGTGCAACAACGTTGTGTTACTTCAGGAACCCGATAACTGGGACCAAGACGCTGTTTGCGGTCGAGTTCGTATACAGGGCTTGCGACTACCTAGGTAGGCTGAGGACATTGAATCCCACGTTCCCAGTGATCCTCACCATTCCAGTCCTCCACTGCCGTGAGCCTGGAGCGGACTCATACTTTAGACATGGGTTTCACACCATGCGATTACTGTTGCTCATCAAGATCTCGTTATTAAATCACCAGATCAAGTTCTGAAAACCCGAAAACGCTTGTAGGCCGTCGGCATCGCAGATGATTTGCCTTCGTGTTGATGAACTTCGCTTTGAAAACAATCTTCCCTCCAGGTTTTAAGGACGTCCTCAACGTTTATTGGTCTGTACTTTGATGAAGCCATCGTCGCTGGACAGGTGAGGCAAACGGTAGGTGTTGATCTTGGACTTTGCGGCCATCGCAGCCCTGAGCCGAACCATTGGTATCGCTGATCGGAAGCTCGGCGATGTTCCTGCATGAGGGCACACGAACTCAGCAACAAGCGTATGGTCGGAACTGAACATCTGATGATTGGGGTCGGGAATCGATTGGGCGCGTGCCAACCATGGATACGTGGCAATTAATTTCGCTCGCCCGCACTTCATCGCAAAGTTAATGAGGGTCTTCGCTAATGAATCTCGATTCTATCCCGAGTGCGAAACGCGAAGTTTCAGCTTTGTTGGTGTTCTGGGGAGTAGAAGGGTTCGAGAACTCGTCTCTAGTTCTTGTGCCCACCACCTGTCGGATGTCCTCGGTTAGCGGAAGGCGCGACAACGCGTAACGGAGGCTGTGCTACACGCTCGGATTTGAGCGACGACAGGCGATTGTTTATCAAGTCATAGAGAACGTCGGGTTACCACTTGTCTTCCATACGCCTGTCTACTTGGCATTGATCATATTGGTCGGGCGTTGATGTGAGAGGGTGTGCAGGAGTCCATCATCAAGCAAGCATGCCTGACTGCATGACACCGATTTTGTTTCTTCGCCTCCAAGACAGAGCTGCAACATTATGCACTGCTGCAAGCGCACATGGTAACATCTTATGGCTTAAATGACGTTTTGGCTGATGTGGTTTACCTGGAATAGACAATGTTAATGGAAGCTTGCCATGAAGCTGATGTGCATGTGACTCAGCTGACATCGTTATGGACGCCAAAAGCTGCACGTTACTACAACTAATCGCGAAGATATAAAAGCGCAGCTGTGAGATGTTAGGGGTCGTGGCTTGCGTAGCACAGTCGCCACAGGCGCTCGTGGACCCCTATCGTTCTTCCTTTCCAAGCTTCATCACGCCTCCCCTTTCGCCGCGCAACCACCACAGATCTTGGAAAGTTCATTGTATAGAATTCTCAACATCCTCAACCTATCATACTGCGACAACTTGTACAGCCCGGTCGTGTCATGTACGGTGTTCATGGGCCTTCCCGGGGTTCTCAGCGGCCAAGCACTGGCATGTTACTGCAGATCGTCCGCAGGGTGCCATTCGTCTCTGACACCAGAATGAGGCAAAAGACCAAAAGTAGGCGGGTGGCAGGCTTGAGCGCTGCTCAGGTGGCAAGCCCTCCTTTCGATTGAGTCGACAAGTCGATGAGCGCGTCCTTTGAGGTGCCATGGTGCGTGTTGCTGGTCCAGTAAAATTAAGCCGCCGCGGGCAGGCGAGCCTCGCTGACGCTCCGACCTGGCGATGTCTTGACTGCTAACCTCCTCTCGCCGACACCTTCGTCCCTAGCATACCTAGGTAGCCCCAACGACGCCACGATGGACCTCGCCCCTACGCACGCGTATCCTGTTCAACCGCCATCGCTGTTCCATGGTGCGTACGATGAACAAGACGATGACCCATAGGCAACGAGCCATTCACGACCCTCGCGATGTCAACGACACAAAGATGCCAATAACCGCCATTCCGCTAAAGGAAACGGCTTCGCCAACAAGAAGCCTCTTGCCTTTCTTTCTCGACGCTCCGCGTTCCTCCGCCTCGATCGAACGTATGCACCCATTACGCCAGACGCCTAGAATATTTTTGCTGTACTCATGGTCCCGATGGACTGAGAGCACAATGATTTTCTCGAACGACATGAACTTATACGCAACGTGTCATTGCAACACAAAGACAATAAAGAGAAGATTCAAGATTGTGGATTGGGTGCGACCAAGCAAAGTCCCATCGACGGCAATGAGAGATCAAGGAGTGATCTGATATCAGTTTTGATATCTTTGCGACGGTTGCGTAGCGATGAAGAGCTCGGTGTACATGCCACAGCACAATCACACGGATCGGTACTTGGTGCGCGATAATGCCGGGCCAGGAGCGAGGTGGCGATGGACCTTGCGATAATGCTTCAAGCGTGCGTCTTGACGCTTGTAGCTCTTCGAACATCCAGGCTCTTCACAGTCGTATTCCCGCACATCTCGATTTTGATGGCTACCATGCTTCAGTCGCCGATGACGTGCAAGACTGCCCTTCGCGTAGGACCCTTGGAATGTGGCATGGCAGCCACGCTGAGAGCAGTAGAGCGGGGCTTCATCTTGTGCTGAAGTCTCGCGGCTCTTACCCGTGGATGGCGAAGGCATAGTCACGTCGTATCGGGGTTGCTGGACTTCGTGTGGGTCCATGATGCTGTACAACGTTCAGCGTTTTCTCTTGACTTGCGTAAGACACTGACTTACTTGGGAGACGTACTGGGTGACTGCCAGCCACAATACTCCGTAGGTGTTGCCGTGTGATCAGATGGCACCACTGCAAGTCGGCTCGGCGCGGAGGCTATCGAACCCATTGAGCTCCGTCGAGATAAAATAGCCTGATCATTCGTCTCCGGAGAGAGATACGACGCCGACCAATCTTCCACTTGTGCTTCATGTTCTGACATACAGTACGTTGACAATGTTGATGTGGTCGCTGCTGCGTCGCAGTATGACGTGCACCCACCTGCAGCTCTAGAACCAGTCACTCCACTCTCGCCATTTGGCGAGTCGATGCTGATGGTTGGTACCGCATTACGTCTATGATGGGAATGCGTTCGGGAATTCGACAGCACTGACACGTTCCACGGTTCGCTTGGACAATAGTTTGCCTGAGGATATTGATCATTGCATCCCATCGCTGGCTGTGTTGGGGGAATCCGTTCATACTTGTCAGCCAGCATAGGCATCATGGATTTTGCATAGTCGATGTAGTTCCAATCCGGGCTACGTGCGTCGTACGTTGGCATGCCATACTGCCAATGTTGGATTATGTGCTGGCCGCCGACGTTCCGAGATGCCTCACGACTTGGTACACTCGATCTTGACGCAAAGCTTTCGAGGTGACCGATAGTACCAGGATGCCCTGGCGTTGTTCGCTCTTGGTCTTGGTCTTCCGCCATCAGTTGCCTCGCTGCTGACTCTCTCAGATCACCCGTTGCGCCAAACACATTCATCTGTGTATCGAGACTGCTGGAGCGTTTCTGCCAGTCGGGTCCAATATCGCATTCCATGCCACTGTTGTTGTGTATAGGGTGCTCTTCGTCAAGCTCCTCGTGGAGGAAAACCTTCTGGAGGCTTGGGTGTCGTGGTGTAGCGACTCGGAGGTATGAGCAGGAAGGCTGCACTCTCAGTCGAATTCGGAGGTACTCTAGGCGGCGATGGCGACGCTGGCAACTCTGGAAGAAGACAGGTAGCGGAGCAAGATTGATCTCAAGAGAGGGGCGTCTAGTGTGCAATGAGCAGCAACAAAAATGTGTTTCGGAGGTATAGGGTGACGCACCGATGGTCACCACTGCGAGCCCGACAACAACGACCAGCGCCAAGAGAACGCCTCGAGCTTGACAGTAACACCTGACGACATTGGTCTCGCTAGGACGTCGATGTCAAGAACCTGAACCAGTGTTGGCCGACTGCCTCACTTTTCGTCCAGTACCAACGAGTGCACTAGCATTGACGTGGCTGTGCAGGTGCGCGCGGAAAAGAGCATCAACCAGGTCAGCCCAAGGCGGGTTGGGGTGGACGGGCGGTATTTCGAAAGTGAAGACTGCGTAAGGTTCGACACTCTTCGAACGGATGAAGAAGACAATCTGACCGCGTGCATCGACTTGAAGATACTCCTGACTCTATGGTTCCAGTCCTGCCGTGCCCGTGTCAGCGATGGAAAGCCGGCCACAGTACCGCGGCGCTGTGTCGACTGAGCCTGCTAACGGGCCACTGATGACACGCGTCAGCAAGAAGATACCCGCCTAGGATCTCTCGCACCTCCACCAGCAGCAGGCAAACCTACGAACGAATGCAAGTTTGGATCTAGAATGCTCTTACCATGTCTCATCCACGTCACCCCTATCCTGGATCGTCCGCTGTACTGCAACCGATGGTCATGGCTGAGCGCGAGGCAGACCTCCTCGTCACGCATGAGCCAGTTGCTGTATTCGCAGGTATAGCGGGTAAAGCGAGTGCTAGGAACCCCATGGTTGACGCTTGGGTCTCGAGGCGCCTTTGAGTGCATATACAGGCTGACGACTGGATCGTTCCAGTGAATTGCGAGCGGCTCCACACGTGGAAGACGTGGCACTGGCGAGCACAATTCATGACGAAGAAAAGGTCTGAGGTGAATAGACTCCCTTCGGGAGTGCGACAGGATCTGGAAGGGCAGCTGCGCTTATACCAGATTGCCTGAGTACGCGGTCATGTCTATGGTTGGATCACTATGGACGCCTCCGGCTCTCAACATCTGCATGGCGGATGCGGGCTGGCAGGGCGCAACCCTTTCGGTAACTGCAAACACACATAACCGTCAGGGTTCCACACACGGTTGGCGAGATGCGGCATGACAGAGTGGTAGATGAATTCTGTCTTATCCTTGTCAATCTGCTGACAGCCAGCCTTGCCTCTGAAGTTGTGCGTGCTCTGTGGGCTACCACAGAGCCTCACGGCCTGCCACTGCCGGCACCATCGATAGCTACGTGGAAGAAGGCCTTTGAAAATCCTCGCTTGGCCCTCGACGCATACTTTAGATTACTGCTACGTTAAACACCAAATCCTAGGAACGTACTGACAAGCCACCATCTTGACCCTGACGGCTTCCAGTAGGCCTAGGAACCGTATTCAGAAACGCGCATGTGTATATGACCACACTGCCACTGATGGCAACCGATTCTGTCGCTACAGCCGTTGAAAACACGCGACACTATGCCTTCGGAATCGATTCGCCAATTGCCCGTCAATCGCAGAGCCGCTTCCGCTCTGGCCAAGTGTTGGTGCAAGGCAAGGAGTTCGCAGCTCAGCCAGGGATAATCGTAATCGGCAATGGGAAAAGCCGCTATCTCGATCGAAGTGCGGGGCTCCTAACCCTCGCATATTGAGTGCAACATTCGTAGTGGTTGCTGTAGTTCGGGACTAGCGCTCAATATGTAGCGAGTGATTGCCCAGGTGCATACTTACACAGCGGCATGGGGCCAATCAAGTTCGAATCGGCACACTCACCTTAGACAATCTATGGTTTCCCACTTTTTGATCGTGACTTCAGTAGAAGATCTGACAGCTGGGCGCTCATTGACAGTGAGGTTCAGGGAGCTCGCAGCGCTTGCCCTTGCGATTTGAGCTGTCCACTACCTACTCTAGAAAGGCAAGCTTTTCGGTACTGAGAGTCTCAAAGTGACGGCGAAACGAGCCGCACCTGACTACCATGTCTGTCAGGCCAAGACACTACCTGCATTCATTCAGTATTGTGGCGTCAAACCACCAGACATCTGCAGCTCGCGCGGGCTTGGCCTAGCTCCGGGGGTACCTAGGTAGAGCAGCCACACGACAAATCCACTGTTCACAAGCTAATCTGAGAAGCACATGTCTTTTGCTTACCACATGTACACTGAAATCTCCATGTATCTGCCGGTTGTGTATCGCGTTCGCGCATGCGGGTGCATTCAGCCCGCCTGGGGAGGCTGGTTGGATACGAAAACCACGCTAAGCTGTTTATGGACTAGCTTACTTGTCGCATTCACGTGCCACATGGGCAGGATACGGCGGCTCTCCGCGATCGTTGCTGTCCATTCCAATTTCATCAAAAGGCCCACGCCTAACCAATCACGACAAATTGCCCGAATGTATATGGATGATGTGGAGACCAACAAAGGGACGAGTACCTAGGTAGGAGACCAGTGCGAAAGGAATATCATGACGTCGTTATTTAATAGCTGAGCTAGGATCAGGCGCGAAAGACCACCGAAAACATACCTATGCTCTTCACCGACTACCTTTCAACCAATGTGCCTTCTCCCATGAAAGCGCGGATACAACCTTTTCCTCCTCCTCAGCCACGAAATCAAGCTCCTCGGGTTCTTCAATGTGGTCGCATGCTCCCCATGACCTAGGGAGGAGGGGTCTATCCGGGTCGTAGTCATCTCCGAGACAGCGGAGGGACTTCTAGACTCTTCTACCCACTCCTTGCTCTTATCACGAACCTGCGCAGTCTCTTGAAGGAGCCCCTGTTGTTCTACGACGTTCCGCGAAAGACAGCTCACGAGCGTTTCAACATCTTCCAAGGTACTCATGGCCCCCAGGGTCACCCTGACTATCCCAAAAGGCACTCCGTCCACAACATCGGCCTCTGTATTGCATCGAAGACCTGCGTCGAACGCACCCCGTATCCATCCAGCCTCTACACCCAGCGCACATGCCATACCTGCAGGATTGCACACGTTGCCCGTGCGAACGTGGATCCTACTCGCCCTGAGGAACGCTCCAACGTGCCACGGGCCGATGTATGCGCCATTGCTTCTCTGTATGTTGAAAGCTATTGTCGGCCCTTGTCTTTGCGAATTTTGATAGTCAGAGTCTATCGACTTGTATACTTGGCATACTGGTGCACCATTGTAGTGCATCATGCTCGTCAAACGATCGTGAAGGATGCTAGAAAGCCACCTAGCGTGTGTCGAGACTTGTTCAAGCCCGCCGAACAACGCGCGATGAGTCGTTATAGCACACTTCAGAGCAAGAATATTCCGGAAAGCGATCGTCCCGTCCTCTAACCGTGCGTGGAGGCTAGAGTCCTTGCGGGCTACCCATGATTCTCCAAGGCAGGTTGTCATCTCTGTCGTGCCGCCGCCGAAGTACTTCCGGTGATCGAACACATGGCCAGCCGCCTTCCGGACAATCAGAGCACCGAGATCAGGGAACCCAAAGATCTTGTAGAAGGATAACGAGATGAAGTCGGGGGCGAAGAGATGGTTACTCAAGTCGATTGGGGTCGTGGATACCAAGGCTGCTACGTCAAGCAGAGAGTATGAGTTCGGATGGTGTAACGACAAGCGTAGCTTGCCTGTCCAATCCAGCGGAAGCCGCTCGCCGTTCATGTTCCTGTGGATGATAACGTCAGTGTCAACTCCTCTTCCATCAAGTGCAAGGCCACCTACGACTGCGCTGGATAAGCAAACAACAATGGTCTCTCCGCAAGAGGACCTTTGAAGGGACAGTCGTTTGTTCCGGCGAGCCAGTCTTCTGTCTCCTCATTGGATGCGAAACAGTGGCTACGATTGGCCAGCTCTCGGACACCAACCAGACTTGTATGGCTGTTACGATGATAACAGTAATTGAATCCTTCCTCGTATCCAGAGAACCCCTCTGTCACCAACTTGATGGCACCGGTGGCATTAGCGGTGAAGACAACATCAAAGTGAACGGGGTCTGCGCTGAACATCTTTAAGACAGCAAGCCGGGTTTGCTCTACCATGACGGCAGTCACACTCGGGTTGGATGAATCAGAGTGAGGATTGGCGAGGAGAGTGCTTTGCATCTCGTCGCAGAAGGACTTGAGTAAAGACTTGGGTGCGAGCGTCGTGCCGCCATGATCGAGGTACGTCAGATCTAGGTGCCGTCAGTGACATGTGAAAGATGTATCATGTCTGAGCATACCTTCAAGCATTGGGTACTCGATCTTCCGCATACAACTGATCCGATCATTGTAAGCACGTCGCTCACTGTCTTCGTCCCAGTGCTTATTATCGTTGGCAATCATGGGTCGTGGCCCGGCACGTTGGAAGCACTTCATCTTTTCGCAGAGATGTCAAGCGTGTCAGATATGTGGAGAAGCTTTGAGACCGATCAATGCAGGAGAACAAAGGGATTGACTGTCTCAGATCGGGGTAAGCATGGACTATAACTACACACCCTTCTCCAGGCCGCGAAGACGACCGCATGCGTTCTGTCTGATCTTACCCTTTCTCGGCCCCGTTCCCTAATCGCTAGTCTTGCAGATTACACAGGAAGTTACATCAACCTGCAAGAGTGCGGCACGCCTCGACGGGGCATAAGTTCGAAAGAGGTCGATAGTCTGGACACTGGATTTAATGCGCCATGACGAAGGAACATCCCTTGTCACAAGCGACTCCACTCACTACATCCAATGCACAGCAATCAATCAACCACATCTACACATATTGGCTCTAGATAGCAGACGGCTGCATCACAGGAATCGGGCATCGTGGTCAGTCTTGCCTAATTCTGACTCTCCGGTCCAGAGTGAGTAAGATCGTTGCGTCTGGAAGAGGCGGAGCAAATCAGAACTACATAAATATCTAGAGTCGATCCTATCACAGTCACATATGCCATTGCGGCCTTCATGACTGTGCTTACTGCCCGACGGGCGTAGATTCGATGGTGGTCAGCACAGCCGATACTTCGCCGCCCAGTAAACCCATTTCCAGTCACCTTTATGGGAAGATATGACGATGATAGTAGAAGTATCATGTACTGGACTCGGAGTTGTAAATGTTCGCTTGTGGAAGCGCGCTTCAAATCACATCACATCGACACCGTCTATGATTCGCCATAGGTTCGCCCCTCTTCGTCCGCGGAGTGCAGAATTCATCTTCGCACTGTGATTTGATACTTTTCGAGATCTTCTCGTTCAGGCACATGCAGTTCGCTGTCAATCAAGTAAGCCCTTCGTCCCCACGACTCGCACACAGCGCCATCATTACAATCGCGCAGCTAGTGCCGTACTCGGCACTCGTGGCACATGCAGTTCGCTTTGAATCGAGCAAGCCCTTGTACTCACAACTCGAACGCAACGCTATCATCCCAATTGCAGTCAGTCCCGAGTACGGCAGTTGCGAGGTGAACAGATCGAGCGGCCCGCGGCAACTATCACCGCTCCGCGTAGATTCTCTGTGGCTGCGGAGGGTTGCTCCTTGCGCAAGGGCTCCTGACGTTTGCAGCGATCTTTGACAACTCACTCTTTGTTCACAGTTTTTGATCTCTTTAGTCTTAGGAAGTTTACCGAAATTGTTCCAGCTGATGTCATGGAGCCATTCTTGAGAGGATGTAACCGGCGGTGAGAGTTCTCACCCTAATCTTGAGTTTTCGCTGGTGCCTACGCAATTCGGGGTCATGAAACGGCGTTGTTGAGTTTGGCACACCACATAATCACACGCAGGGGTTTGACTACCATCCAAATCACAGCGGCGCAGTCCTCAATATATATATACCCAAGGTTACTCGCGAACACACTTCAGAATCGCGTGCGGAGCCCCCAAAGACAGTGGCGCAGTGAGATTTCCCTTCAAACTTATGGGCCATAAGCAGGCTATCGATCCCTGAAGAACGAACCACCAGCCCGGTCGCATTCGCGTACTGTCCCGTCCAATTACCAAGTGCGATGAGCAATGCCAGCCCACTGGGTCAGCGGTATTGCAAACGCCATTCGCAATAGCTTCCCGTCGCGTTGGGGCCAGCCCTGGCGGCGCGCCTAATGCCGACACACTGACACTGACCTCAGACCTCCGGAGCCGTGCATGTACCAACATCGCAAAAATTTGCAAACAGCATCACCTAGTGACGGATACGTAATTCAGACGACACCCTTCTTATGCATCGGCTCCATCCTTTGGAAGGATGATGGTGTCGAGAGATAGGCGTGCATGAGTGGGGCTAGAACTACGCCTCACCTGGGCATCTAGCCGCTCATCCGCTCCAGGGTTGTCTCTATGCAGCGCAAAGCCGATTCTGGTCTCGAGCCATACCTCTTCTTTCCTCTGTCTACTTATATTGCGGCAGAGTCGCGGCATACACCAAGAATGCGGCCCGCACATTGACTGACTGTTGGTTGTGTTGATTGGTGTTCGCTAGAGCTAGCTGAGAAGAGCGAGACCCCTAAACCAATGTTGGAACAGGTGTTCGTATCGACCGATCAGTTCGGTGGCTTCTGCAGCATAGACAACCCCAGCCGGCGGAAATATCTTACCTAGGCAGCGCTCAGATCTTGTAATATGTCCCTTCTACACATGTCTCGGTAACCGCTGCTGCGCCAGCTAGCTGGATTTGTGGTAACAGGCGATATCAAGCCGTGCTGAGATCCATCGTGTGTCCAGCCCGTCGCGCCGGCCTAGATGGCCTTCTTGATCAGTGGGCGACCGTTCAGCGTGAGGGCTGCGCTGAGATGGCATACATATGCACAGTGGCTTAGCATGTCCACACAGTGGCCGGATATTGGCACTCTACAGAGGTATGAACGGCGCTTAGGCAAAGACGGCGCTATCCACGCGCGCGAGTTGTTACATAACTCCGTTAGCCTACATCCACTTCGTAGAGGCTGCAAAGTTGTTTGGGGGCTGAATGCCATAGCTGTCACAACAGTATCGCACGATTGGCCAGGTATCGAAGTAAGCTGGACTAAGCTGTGTGGCTGTCCAATACCGCTCGGGACGCAAGCATTTGAAGATGAGGACGCGTCGAGTGTTTTTAGTCGCTGTTGCAGAACCGCCGCATGAAGCTATCGCTGAACGCGGACCCGCCCCTCCACTCCAAGGTGGCTGACCTCATATAGGAAGGCTCCAACATGCCAGTGACATGTGGTGGGGGCGTCGAAGGGGTACCCTTCATATTGGGGCCAGTTGGTCAGCGGTTGATTGATAAAGGCAGTCTGTCTCTGCTACAGTTTAGAACTTGATGCTGCTTTCGAGTTACTCACGAACTCCTACTACACGCAGAATGTCAGTGGCGCATCGAGCGCTCTGGATCGTTACTATCCTGCACGTTTATCCTTGGACCCAATACAGCCTTCCTAGGCTGAATTGGCCCCTCACCATGGTAAGTCAACCAAGTGTACCCCTAAAGCAACTTCATAAGACGGCTTCACGCTGTCCATGTTAACGAAGGTGATACTGATGGTGCCTACAGTCTGCCTTGCACTCCGCCACGATTTCCAGTCTATCAGTCCCGTAGCGCGATCCCAATGTCGAGACAAGGATCAATGGAGCGGGCCTGTCGCAGGTCCAATCACGACGGCTCAGCGAAAAGGGCAACGTCTACACGTTATACAGAACAACAATGGGACACATAGGACTATCACGCAGCCTCGTGCTACTGCTGCTGGCTGGATGGTACCTAGGTATGGTCACCCTCACACCCAGACCTCATCATTGACCTCCTCTTTTCTCCTGGATGATGTTGCCACCCCTTAAGCTAGTGGGTGACGGAGCCTATCGTATCGCGCCAAGGGAGGACCTCACTGAAGCCGACCGAAGCGGTTGCTCACCGCTTCGTCGAAAAAACCAACGGAGTTTTGCTGTCTCCGGCGCACGTTCAAGGAGTCCATGGATCGGTTCAGAAACGATGTCACAATCCTGCGACGTGCAATCCAGACCAAGGCTTCATTGCAAACAAAATAGATCTTGTCTTTGGCGGAAACAGTGCTGTCGAGCGTTACGATCGGGTCGCATCGACAAGATCGCTGGGGCGGGGCGGAGCGGAGCGGTTGAAACTTTGTGTAGATGCGTTTCAGATGAATTGCTGGAGGGACCTCCCGCGCACCGCCTCCTTGTGAGTGTCGTTGCTCCTTCGGCGATTCGTCGTCGCATGCCTGGCCGCCGTGGACATCAGCACCACCACCATTACATACTGGCGCATGACACACCCATCGCCTTCGGCTATCACATATCCTCGACTCAGAGATCTGGTATTGTCGTTTTGGCTGACAACCGGATTTCTAGTAAGAAGATTTTCCGCAGCCAGGTCCTCCATCAACAACCCCTGCGCCCGCTAGTGTTTGCCAGACGACAGTTGTACAACACCCTCCTTTTTCCATCCAGACCCATCTCGGTGCATCATCCTCATCGCTGCAAACAGTTTCCTGGATCCGATCTCTTTCCTAACTGCGTGCATCCATCACCAGCCTGCCTACACGACCTTTCAGAAGACAACCTTTCGACCAGAAAATCTAAGGCGCCGCCCTCGATCCAGAGAAAACGAGTCTTTGGCCTGTCATCGCCTCGAACCAGACTTGGCCTAGGCACTATCATGGCGTATCCAGATCTTTCTGATTCGGAAAGAAGACACAGGTACCCGCAACACCTAACATCGGGTGATAGCGCTGATCGTCCCCGAAGCAACAGCATGAGTGACACTACCAACTCTGATCAGGGCCGGACCGGGAGTGGTAGCAGCTACGTGCATGTTGAGCGCAGCGATGTCGAAAGCTACCAGGACAGTCTCTATGCTGGTCAGTTCGACTACTCGGAATCTTTAGCTTCCTGGGACAACCTCCAATCCGGATCCAGCGTCCAGAATGTTGCTGCCCGGGATGCTGCCGGTGGTCAACACACGGATTGCACTCGGGGGTTCGAGCCAGGCTACCGTCGCAGTCCCTACCAGACATCGACCATGTACGCCGGGCCCAGCGACTACAACCCACATACTCAGTATGCTGCGCCAATTGGACTTCGCTCTCAGGGATTGGCGTTTGCACCAAATCATGGGCCGTATGGCACGCAGCCCCTCTACAACTTACAAGATGACATTGGGCAAACCTATCCTGCGCTCACTCAAGGTGACGAGACGATGTCTCCTTACAGGGCAGCATTCGGACAAGTACCAGATGGCCGGTGGTCCACAGTCTACCAACAAGCCGAACGTCGGCAACATCTGGACCAACAAGTGAATCACTTGATGGACGTACTTGATCCAGCTGGGGTTCAAGCTATCGCGAGGAGCAACGGCTACGCATCCGATACAAGCTCAATGTCGTTTGAAGATGTCGAGGATCAAGATTGGGGAGGAGCCAGCGTAGCCACTGTTCGCCCAGAGAACGGCCCGCAAAACGCCCCAGTCGATTATCCGAACGGCTCGCAATACCCACATCCCCTCGCAGATCAAGCCAGGTTCCAGATGGCTCCGAATCGAGCAGTAGCACAGCCCGCGCGACAGACAAGTCTTGCAATACGGACTCGTCCTCGCATGGCGTGAGTTTCGCTAGTCTACTACCCCTAAGTTACGTCAGTACTGATGTTAGTAGATCAACTCGCAACGACGGCCACAGAGTAGTACCTCCAACTGTATCCGCAGTACCCATCCCCTCCAACCCCACACGGCCAGATGTGATCCAGTGTTCTTTTTGCTCCAATGAATACACAGGGCGCTGGCGAAAGACTAATCGTGACCGGCACGAGCGGCACAAGCACCGCGGCCAATCCAGGGAGTCAACCTGCCACGTCTGTGACAAGACGTTCCAGAGGTCCGATGCCAGGCTCAAGCACCAGCGACGCCGACACCCCGAGCTTTTCCAAGGCGGCCTATGATTCCACGATAACTGGCTGGCAAAGGCGGAGCCGACATTGGTGCTGTCCACAGTCCAGATGAAGACAGTTGCCACTGCCACCATGATCGTGCATGGTTGGTGTCGTATCCCCGGTTGGGCTTCCTGCCTACATTGCGCGTCGCTCGCACTTGCGTACACAGCTGGGTCGTCTCTTCTCTTTGTTTTTTTTTATTATATAATGTTTCCCATTTCCTTGTCTTAGGACACATTTGGCGAGTATGCCCCCAGCATCAAGCCTCCGTAGGAGACCACGCTTCCGCTCGCCAACCGCTTCCCCAAAAATAACTTTTAACGCATATAGTATCAATCACGTTTTCTTTTCTGATGCGAATGAACGTTCCGCGTTTCGGACTCGACCGAGAGACATGTCTAGGAAAATTGGGTACGACGGTGTGATGCGGTACGATAGTCGGATCGTGTACGCGACGGTTGAACGAAAGCATCGGATCGGGTGTGTCGGCTATTCCCTTTGTTAGGCGTTTGGAGTCTGACATACGTCTCGATCGGTTTACGAGGTAACGAGTGCATGGGCGTTACGACGGGTGATGGGATAGAAGGCTCGACAAGGCCGGGCAAAAAATGGTCGATTGTTGTCGCAATGTTACAAACATCGGTATAGCGGTTGGAGAGGCATAATGAACACCTTATCTACGATGGCTTCGTGTCAAAACGTCTCGCGGTGATATTGGCGGTGTGTGAGGGCGATGCAGAAAGAGATGTGAAGTGGGAATATCTGCTGTGCTGTGAGAGAAGACGGTCTAGTTCGGGGAAGCCATGGTGCTTCCCCGTCGCGCTAATTCGACTAGGTGTAGTGCAATTGTGAGGCTTCAGGGGAGAGAGGACCGATCGAACGCCTTCGACTTGGATCTCCTACACCATCAGCCGCGTTAGCTGCATGTTATCTAGCCAATGCGTATTTCTTTTCTGCTCCACGGACGACGTCTGACGCCTCAACGATTCCACCTACCCACTCAAGCAGCGGCCAGCGAGTCTACATACCTAGGTATGTAGTCACGCAACGAGAACGGTACTGTGATCGGTCAAGGCGAGAGTCCGGCGGTCATGTGAGCTCTGTTCATGCGTCGTGTCTCAGAGTGTGAAGGGTACGAAACTCAAAGGAGATCGATGCTCGATGTAGGAGCGGCCGCCGCTGGTACCTAGGTAGCTTGGCGAGACCGTTTACAAATCCCAACGACAGCGTTCGGAACAACTGAACTCAATTCGCAAATCCAGTAATACAGACCCTATCTAAGAAAAGAACGTGGCCTGTTATTCGCTGCATGACAGAGTATCCGATGCACGATGTTGCAGCTGTGCAATCAACTCTGCATCAATACGACCTCAGCATCACACATGATGGCCTTAACCTATCGCTTTATGTACTCATTGGCTAGCAGCGTATATATTGGACACGACGGTAGCCACAACGGACCCTCTCTTGCTCAAGATGTGCACGAACTGACCGCTCATACGATCCAGCATGGATGTCAATTCCGTACCTAGGCGGAGTCCAAGTCCGCCAAACATGTGTACCGTGGACTGTAAACCTACCAAATACTCTCCTCAATGTTCATCGAAGCATTCACCCACCTATCAAGTCAACATCCTTCTAAAGTTGCAGGCTGGACGAAGTGGGTTGAGTATGTATGGCCAGGAATCGCCCAATGGGGTTCTACTTGAACAGCGCACACCCTGAATATGCGTGCACGTATTGCGCCTGCTCTCAGAAGCGGACGTGTCAAGCCTGATAGTCCGCCAAATACTTCGTCGAGGCAAACTTCTCAGCTGTCGGCCAAAGCGACACGGATTCTCTTGCTGTGGCGATGACACGCCACACTCCACTCACCATTTCAATCAATGGTTGGTTGATGGAGACAGTAGATGTTGCCCAGCAATTTCGGCCAATTACATTCGACGATCCCGTTGTAGTTGTAGATTCCCCGACGATGATTGAGGTCAGTGGCATGTTCGTGGTGCCAAGAAATGATCAGGAGCCGCGGGCTTGCTCAACCCACTCCTGTCCTATTACCATCCACGCGACGATGCTGGCACTGCAGCAAAGCTCAGCCAACGACACGCTCTTGCCATTGGATCCTCTAATGTATTGTTCAAGAGACACAGGCATTGTGAAGTTGCCGCTCTGTGTATGTAACGCCATTGATCGCGACCCCCGCCGCTGTACTTATCACATGGATACATTAAGAGCCAAAGGTGCGCATACGACAATTATACAAGATACTAATAAGCTACAGTTCTTATCTGCAATGCCGCGATGACGCCACATCACGATACCTCGAAGCCCTCAATGTCGCCGTTCGCATCGTATTCGCGGATCATTTGCTCGTACATGGCCATTCCTCCTCCATGAAGCACCCTCCGCATGGCCTGCCGCCGATGCTCGGGGTCGCCCCCAGCCATACGCATCGTTGCGCCTTCATGATTGAAGTATCCCGGCGTACAGGCTAGCACGACAGAGTACCACAGCGCCCGCCTCTCGACGTCGTCCGTCCACGCATCCTCTGCCTGCTTAGTTGGCTCGATGACCATCTGAGTAGGATCCGAAGCCTTTCGCGCAGCCTCCTTCAATATACTGGCGATATGTGTGGACTCGAGGTCGAAGACCGCGGTGAGGTTGGGCGAGCCTGGCCCACCACCGAGACCGGGATACAGCAAATTGGGGAAGCCGTTTGTAGCGATACCGTGTATCGTCGCAAAGTCGGCAGAGCCATATTTGTCTTTGAGACGGCGGCCGTTACGGCCTACAATGGGTATGCCGAAGAGTTCGGCAGGGGCTGCGTTCGCACCGGTCGCCAGCAGGAATCCTGTGGCAAGAATGAGCACGTCCAGCTCATACTCGACTCCATTGGCGACGAGGCCTCGTGGTGTGCACCGCTCCACGCCTTTACCATCTGTGTCTACAAGCGTGACGTTGGGCTGGTTGAACGCGGCAAAGTACCCATCCTGGAAGGTTGGTCGTTTGCACCACATGGGATACCACGGCTGTAGCCGCTCTGCCGTGGCTTGGTCCTTCGTGACGCTGTTTCGCACATGCTCTCGTGCCTGTTCTGCCAGTGGCACATCCATCTCGTAGAGCGAGCGAGCATGCTCTTCTACATTCTGAGGTGTGACGAAACGTGGCCCTCCAATGAAGCCAGCAAATCCGCGCGCATACTGCGTCCAGCCATCGGCGACAAGATCTGGATGGTTCTCTGAATGCTTCTCCCCATCGAAGAAGGTGTCAAAGTTGAGCCGGCGAGCGCGTTGCCAGCCAGGTCCCGTTGCCACGTTTTGTGCCCATGTGCTCTCATCCGTTGTCTGTTGGCGGCGGGGTACACAGTATGATGGTGTGCGCTGGAAGGCATACGTATGGCCGGCCCATTTCGCTACCTGTGGTATCACCTGCACCGCCGTCGCACCCGTGCCAATAACGCCGACGCGCTTGCCTTGTAGTTTCGAAAGCGTAGGGTTGGTCGGCGAGCCACCGGTGCAGCTAAAGTCCCAGCGCGCGGTGTGGAAGACGGGAATATTGGCGCGCAACTCCTCGAAGCCGTCGAGCTTAGGCATCCTGGGCTCCGTAAATATGGTACTGGCTGGAACGATGAACTGCGTCAAGATGGTCATCTCCTCGCCATTGCCGTGCTCCCTACGCATGCGGACCACCCAGCGCCGCTTGGTTTCGACCCATGTCGCGTTGAGCACCCGTGTTGAGAACTGCCCACGCAGTCCAAAGTGCGATGCCACACGTTCGCAGTGTTGACGGATCTCATCGCCTGACGCGTACTTGTGTTTGGGCTTGTAGCCTGTTTCCTCGAGGAAAGGCATGTAGATGTAGCTCTCTACATCGCATTGTAAACCTGGGTATCGGTTCCAGTACCATGTCCCACCAAAGCCCCCCGCGACGTCTACCAGGTAGATGCTCTTCGCCGAGAAGCCCGCTTCTACCAATCGTCCTGCAGCTAGCAGACCTGCGTGGCCGGCACCGATGATGAGGAACTGGATGTTGTCGCCGTCCTTGAGTGGACCCGCGTCCTGTTGCTGCCCTTTGTCAACCCATGGGTCATCTGCGAGCGGGGCTTCTGCTTCGCTGTGTAGAGTCGTGTACTGCTGGAAACCATCGGCTCGCAGTCGCTTGTCGCGTTCCTGCGCGTATCGGGCTTGGAGGTTGGCAACGTCGGGTACAGCCATTGGAGTTACTGTTCGTTCCCTCTACAAATGAAAGTATGCACAAGAAGCTTGGAGTGGGAACGAGCGCTTTGCATCAAAGTACACAGTTTTATGTCAATCGCCAAGTCAAGTGTTTTATTGCACCGGTGCGCTGCGGTTCTCACGCGCTGCTACTTCTTCTCCCGTAGCCGCTCCTTCACCCGAGCCGGCTCGAGCCGATGAAGTATGAAGGGAAAGTAATCTTGCCATGATATCGTGTTCAAGTGGTGTCGGGCCCCGACTTTACGAAAATTATCCGA
This sequence comes from Alternaria ethzedia, assembly GCF_023757985.1. NCBI lineage: Eukaryota > Fungi > Ascomycota > Dothideomycetes > Pleosporales > Pleosporaceae > Alternaria > Alternaria ethzedia. The sequence goes on along the minus strand of NW_026056203.1, from coordinate 437,398 downwards.
GTTTCGAGTTGGTGTGGGGACGTGGGTTGCATCGACGGTGGATTTTGACGCTATACCCAGGTAGTTCTGTTTGGGGACGAGCCCTCCTCCACGCAATGCCCCACGAAGCTGACCACCCCAATGGTGTCATGGAACCTGATGACGATCTAGATGCCTTTACAGAACCCTGCAGCCTTTGCCTCACGAAGGATCAACATCTTCGGAAGCAAGAAAGTGGCTAGCGTTCGGCCCCAGACAGAGAATCTCCTCAGGAAAGCCTCCTTACATCCGGATCCATATGTCACGGCGTGTAGGGGCGCTCCGAGGACGAGTAAGAGTTTAGATGTCAGCTCAATCAGCGTCCGCTTCACAGGTAGGTGAAGCGAATCGTGCAGCAGAGATACGAAGTGTCTTTGGCTACTCTCTGTGCTCCATACTTCCACGATAAATGTACCGATAGACCCGCAAACTCTCCGATAAGCCTTGCAAAACGAGTTGGGTAGGTGGTGTATGGAAAACGCGGCCAATATGATTGGGCAGCACAAGTCAGAGAGCCTGACAGCGTGCAAAAACTCTACAGCTTAAGAACTGCTTTGCTGTCGAGGTGGTGAAACTTCTAGAGGCCACTCGTTCTGAGTCTCGTCTTCTGCATTACTTTCTTTCGAGACCTGCGCATCGTAGTTGAGCTACAAGCAACATGTCGACCCAGCAAACGCAAACTCAGACCCTCGTGGAGACCGCACCTCCCAGACTGACGGTCATCGGGTCACGATCCAAAGATGTCCCACGAAAGACTTCCTTACGCCCATACCTCGAGCTCACGCGGTTCACCAAGCCCGCTGGACTGTTGGGCGCCGCCTTCCCCTACTTCATCGGCTTCCTCTACTCGGTCAACTTACACAACCCAACAGCCCTCGGCCCAGCCGATTGGGCCAAGCTGAGCGGCATCTTCATGCTCGATGTCCTGATCCTCCGTAGCTTCGGCTGCGCCTGGAACGACACAGTCGACCAAGACCTTGACCGGCAAGTCGAGCGCTGCAAGAAGAGGCCGCTCGCCCGCGGTGCCATCACCACGCCAGAAGCGCTCGCCACAACCCTTTTCCTCGTCGCATCGCGCCATGTCCTGATCAACGCTACCTTACCCGCCCGCGCGAGTGAACACGCCGTTTGGATCACCTTCCTCGCCCTCGTCTACCCCTTCATGAAGCGCTTCAGCAACTTCCCACAACTCTGCCTGGGCGGTGGTGTGGGCTGGGCCGTCTACTTGGTCGATGCCGCTGTCGTTGATGGACCATACCCAGCAAGCTCGGCAAACAAGCTCAATGTGGAGGATCGCAGCAAGGCTCTCCTCGCCATGTGGGCCTGCCAGTCCCTTTTCAACATCACCTACGATACTGTCTACGCTTTCCAGGACATCAGAGATGACCTGAACGCAGGGGTGGGATCGCTGGCTATAGCTGTGCGCCACTACCCCAAGGTGTTCCTGCTGTCCATCGCGAGCGCCATGGCTGCCTTCTTGTGGGCAACCGTGACCTGTGGTGGTCTGATGCGCGGTCCGTTCATGGCTAGCGCCGCTGTGTCTTCTTTCGCTGCCTTTTTCATGTTGGCTCGGCTCGACGTGTGGAACCCAGCCAGATGTAAGGACTTCTTCGTCTACAGCCAGTGGTGGGTCAGTGGGGTTCTGGTGACTGGTCTGATCGGCGAGCTGGTGATGGCGAGGATGTGAGTATGCGACGGATAGCTGCTTGCAGCTCCCGCAATGCGTTCAACACCCGTATGAAGAAGTGCTCTCGAAACAGAGACTTCGCGAACATAACGAACTTACGAATCTGGTATTCGATGACATGCGAGATTTCTGGGCAGAAAGTGGAAAGGATGAAATTTCATAACAGGATATGTGCTTTGAAGTGATCGATAGCTTCTGTATATAGAGAAGAATGTACTTTGATCCAAACGATCGAATTCAAGGGCTCAACAACTTCCATTGAATAGCGTATGATAAGTGATGCGACTTATGGACCAAGCAGCAAAATGCTGTCTATCACCGCCGTCCCTAGATATGCATCGCTCCAAGGTACACAACCGCAGTCAGTCACAGAGAGCGTGACGGATGGTCATTGTTGTTGATCGGGGAGGCCGCTGTGGGCGCTGAGAGCTGTATGGAGACGGAACAGAGTTAGCTAGCGCCTTGGCGTCGGAACGCGCGCCACGGGCCGTCAACGTGGCTGGCGTCTGGCAGGAACGTGGGAAGTACCCATCACTCCTTCCCAGCGCGACGGGCGTGACACGCGCGATCAAGGATGTACTCGAGAATGACGATACCTCCCACTATAGCGCCGTTCGGACCGCAAACATGCATCACCCAACGCATACCCTGGCCAACAAGGCCCTCGATCGGACCGCGTCGGACGCGACGAACCATTCGGCGGAATAGTGGTTACGGTGTGAGGATTGAGACAAATAATCATGACGTACTCGTTGGAACTCATCACACTGGGCATTTGGAGAAGGGACGCGATCAATGATGCTTGAAGAACCTCTTGGTTTGAGCAACTACGTATGGGCGCCACAGTCTCCATCTAAAGCTCTGGAATCGGCACAGGTCCAGCGGGCGGCTTACCGCCAGGCAACCAACCTTGGTGCACCGTCCTGACACCCCAACTTGCCGGGTAATCGATCTTTGTGTGGAAGAGACCGTAGTTCTGGAAGAGAAGCAAGTCTTGCTCTTCCTCAGGTCCGACCCAGATGTGCTCAGGCTTGATCATCCGCCCTTGGAAGCTGTCCAAGAACTTCCTCACCTCGCCCAAGTCGTCGATGACCTTTGGCGTGTCGTTCGGGCCCTTGCGAATGAATAACCGGCGGGCGAGGTTGTGCTGGCATTGGAACGACTTCTTGCCAGTGACAGGGTTGACCCAGACAAGTGGGAGCTACAACAATGTTAGCATCAGATCGCTTGAGTCTGTTGTAAAAGCAGACATACCTTCTTCTGCCACTCCTTGCTTCCCTCCTCATGGGCCTCCACCTCCTCGTCTGGCAACTCCCTGCCCTCGCTCGCTACACCCAGACCATTCGGTGCACCGCGGCAGCCCTTGATCTTCTCGTATGGCCAGTACATGTACTCCACCCAGCTGTGGTCGACCATCTGCTTCTCCTCGTCGCTCAGCGACTCATACAGCTGCTCGACGTCTACAAACGCCGTGCGTCCTGGCTTGACTTCCATGCTCTGACCCGAGCCGTCGGCCCATTCCACCGTCTGTGTCGCCTTGCCTTCTGTAGGGAACTTGATGGGTCGGAGCATGGTGAAGGTCGGGGGATCGTATTTCCAGTAGGTGCCGTCCACGTGCCACCAGTGGAAGCGAGTCTTTCCCGCCTCGAAGTCTTCGTCCGCAAGCGGCTTGCAGTAGTATTGGTTGAAGTTGGTAGCGCCCATGTTTAGGCCTGGCTTGCCGTAGCGCGGGTCATCTTGGGGGCCTTTGCCGATGAAGACAAAGGCGCCCGCGTCAGGGACTTCGACATAGTTGATCGCGGCCTGAGCATTCATCAGCGCTCTGTCGTACTTTGCAGCGTCGGAAGTTCTGTCGCCGGACTTACCACTATACCATCCTTCGGGTAGAACGCGCGAGCGAAGGTGGTGTTATCTATCTTGCAAGAGTCCGGGTCGAGCTTTTGTAGCAGCTCCCAGCCACGCTTCGGTTCGAGGTCATGTTGGCCTTTGATGATGAGAAGCTTGTGCTCCCAGGTGGCTTTCTGCAGCTGTGCTACCGTCTCGTCCGTGAACTTGTTCAGGTCGAGACCAGTGACGACGGCTCCAAACTAAGAGGAATAATGTGAGCGACTGAAACCAAGAAGAGTGCTGATGCATGGATTCAACTCGTACCTTGCAAGTCTTTCCCGAAGGATGGACCAATGGCTCAATCTTGAAGTTGCTTGACATGGTGGTAATGGCGAACGATGGGTGTATGAGATGAGTATTGCGCGCACGATATCGCGACTGCAGTTGTACAATGACCAAAAGTATGGGGCGCTTGTTAGCTTACATACAAGCTGCATGACATTGTGCAAAGGCCCATGTCTAGATCGCGAGAGTGTCGCGATTCGCGGACCAATTTGGCAAGTCGGAATCCGGGGTAAACCAAAATCCACCGAATATCGCAGCTCGCGCGCTGCGGTGGTTTGGGTAACGTCTCTTTGCCCTCACGCCGTCGCCACGGGATGAGATTGAATACGAGCTAACTTGCCGATGATCGAAATCACAAGCAACTATTGTCCATGGTCGTCACTGCCCAGATGGTGTTTGCCGGCGTGCAGTTTCGGAAAGACGTTCCGGCTATCGGAACAGTTTTGGGGAGAGCTTATCGATACGGAAATGTCTTGGCGAAGAAGCACCGAAATTCTCATTAGGCATCCCGGCCTGACTAGCTCCACACCAAGGGGCGACATTGCAAACAACCGTTCTCGTGCCAATGAACATCAACCAAAAATCGCTAAAAGATACATTCACAACTTCTCATGCACCGCTGTTCGAGCCCCGACTACCTGAACGCCATCTCCCTGCATGCTGTACGGCACAAACATCTTCCGTTCCAGCCCAACTTCCTTCAAGATACGATCCCACTTAGCCAATGACCTCTCTTGTGCCCCATAATTGGCCATCATCAGCAAATCAAACGATGCGCCGTACCAGTGCGCGCCCTCATCCTGGATGACAAGCTCGTCCAGCAAGATGACTGAGTCAGGAGCAAGAGCGTCCTTGAGTTGAGAAAGGATGTTGTAGCAGGCCTGATCAGGCCAGTCATGCAGGATGTTGCGTAGGTAGTAGACGCACGCTCCCTTGACTGGCTGTGGCTGTGTGAAGTCATGGTGGACAACCTTTAGTCCCTCAATACTCTTTGCAGAATCGATGGCCGCCGCGTGCGTGTCCTGCAGCACAACACGTCCCTGCAGCTGGGGAAATCTCCTCAACACCTCCCTAGCCTGGTGTCCGTATCCTCCACCGACGTCCACGAAGAGAGTTCGGTGGTTATCTCCCGTAGTGGAGCCGTGCACGTACTTCTCGAGCGGAAACACGTCGAGCCAGCTCTTCTGCCCCACTCGCTGAAACGACATGTACTCGTTGAAGGCTTGTTGATGACGGGGTCGCTGCGATAGCCACTCAAAGAAGTGCAGGTCCGTGTTCTTGCCCAAGTTGAACGGAAGATGCTTGTTGTCCAGCGGTTGCTTGTAGCCATTGTCCGCCATCCACTTTGGTATCGCATTGTACGTTGCGATATTCCTCTCCGTTCTGCAAAGTAAATTAGTTACAAGCCTCAGAATCAAGGTCCAGTGGTACTCACACGTGGAAGATCACGGATTCAAGCCCTGACATGGCTAGGTATCGCGTGATGTTTGTGGCCCGGTACGTCTCCACTCCGACTTGCTCCACCATCCACTGCGTTGCTGCATATCGTAGCACTCGCACTAGCAGTGCCTCCTCAGCGCCCAACTCGGCAGCCAGTTGACTCACGCTCATCGCCGTACCCTGCCGCGCAGCAAGGAGTCTCCACAGCCCCAGATCGATGCCCACTTGCACCATGTTGGGTGGCAGTGCGCAAAAGATCAGGCGCTGCATAGTGTCCCATGGTTGCTCGAGCTTGAGAGAGGCCATCCTGGCAGCTTCGAGAAATCGAAGTCGCTTTTCCTCGTCTTTGTAAAGAGAGGCGGGGATGTGGCCGGCGGCCAGAGTCTCGAGAGCATCAAGGATGTTGTCGGCTTCGACATTTTCGTCATAACCTGCATCTGAAGGTTCAGACAGAAACGGAATGGCAGACATGGTCGTAAACTCTTCACTGATGAATTGGTGTAGAGGTCGTTGATGATGAGATACAAGACTCTGCGACCAGGAACTATGAAGTTATACGTACTTTGACAGCACAGACACATCTCGACATTGCCTGTGCTTCTTCGGTACATTGTGAATCATTGAGAGTCGTTCGTATCATCGGTGGCCGAGATCGTCGTACCGGGGGAGTGGTAACGTGGTTTAGTAGTGACGACTGTTTGAAGATCTGGACTCGAAAACACCGCGCTATCTGTTGTCGTTTGGCTGATAGTAACCCCCGAAAGAGAAAACAAACCGAGCCATCGACCTATCGAGGACTATCTTGTGTCTCATCCACGAAAACCGTGAAGCAATCAGGGCTTATCGTCATGGCTATGCATACGTGTTTAGGCAACCTGAACTTCACAATGAGCAAGAGTAGTGTACGCGCACGGGAGATGGCGTCACGTTGGGCAGAACAGGGTGCAATAGTAGTGTTGACTTCATGGAAGATGGCACGAACGCCACGAAACGCAATCGCTTGATGAACTATCGACAACTAAAAGAGATTCCGTCATTGTAGCCTGCCCAGTCATAGGCCAATGACTCCTATACTCCCTGCGCCAGTCTTTACCCATTACATCTGTAGCTTTACAGTCTCCACCCTTTCCGCCACCTTCGTCGCAAACTCCCCCGCAACATCCGCACACAGTGCCAGAAGAGGATTCTTCACCGCCGCCGCCTCCCCATCGACTAGTAAACCCGACAATAAGGCATCCCTTAGGCGTTCCAGGACCCGCTGGGCCTCCAACACTCGCTTCACTAGTAGCACCCGCACTACGGCCCGCCGGTCGGCGCCCCTGATCGGCAGTGTTCCGCAGCGTAGCGGCTCGTGCTCCTCGTCTATCACTGAAGTCCCACCTGTTGTACTTGATGACGATAACGATGAAGACGGTGGTGAAGATGCGCCACTGTCGCAACTTGGTGATGATGCCAGTGTCGGTGTCCAGAGGGAAGTGCCGCCCAGTTTGAGCGAAACAAGTGCTCGGTCGATAGCCTCACAGATGACGAGCGCAGTCGAAGGGCGCGTCGAACATGCGTTGGGGCACGCCATCGTGTTGCAACAGCAGGTTATGAGCATTCTCGAGGTGGAGAGCGCGGCTGAGGTGGAGGCGATGGGTGATGAGGAGGGCGAATACGAGGATGTAGATAGATGGTCGAGGAGGGTGGGCACGCAATTGCATGACTTAGGCGAAAGAGAGATGTCGTCTGAGGGTTGCGGGAATTGTGGATGTGTTTGCTGCTGTGGAGGGACCACGTAGCCGCAGTTATCGAAGCCTTTGCTACTTGTGGTCGGCATTGGCGTGTTCGCATATTGCTGATCCGGATGATAGCATGGCTGATGACCGTCTGGTGTCAGCAAACCAAAGTACGGTAGCCCTTCGGCAAGAAGCATGGTCGAAGGATCGGACTGGTGTTGTTCATGCTCTCGTTGCTGCTGCTCCCATGGCGCTCCACAGAACCCCATGTCGAGAAGCTCGGGAGCAATGTGGAAATCGGGAGACATTGGGTAATAGCAATTGGCTGTTTGCTTGGGTGTGCCACATTGCGAACCGATGAAATCTGGCAGACCTTGCAGGAAATCGTCGTCTGAATGTCGATATGGCGAGAATTCCATCCGATCGGGGCTCGATAAGTCCGTAGATTGCGCCATGCCGGGAATGGTGGATGCGCTGGAGTCGGAGCTGGAACTGGAGCTGGAGCAGTTCTCTGAGGTGGATGCCAGGCTGAATGGAGCAAATGGCGACACCTCACCTGAGGTCGGAATGGTAATGCCGGTCTCCGTCATGGGCGTCAGATACCCTTTCTGGCTCGCAGTTGCGCTGGTAGTGATGCCGGTGGAGCTCTTGCTGTTGTTGCGAGTGCGCGGTCGCCCAGCTCGTCGCGCCGGGCTATAGACGCACTCTATGCCTTTCTTCGCACATCTGCGACATTTCGGCCGCTCTTGATCACATCGGATCTTGGAGTGTTGACAGCTATCACAGGCAAGGCGGTACTTGGTGGGTTTTGGCGCTGGCGCGCTGCTCTTGGCGCTGGAATCGTTGTCTTGCATACTTTATTCAACGTTGACGCTTGTTTCGGTAGCCAGAAGGCGATAGCGATGTTGCGATACATATACCGGCCATACTATCAGACCAGAGTATCCTGGGTGGGGCCGCTAAGAGCTGTTGATCTGGAGGGACTTCGGATCGGTTTCAGCTGATAACACGTACGCGCTGAGACTACCTCGAACTGCCTTGGTACTGTGATGGTATGCAAAAGCTTTGTGTGTGTGGATACACCTTTCAGGTAAGATCTCGCGATCTGGGGTGACTTCGGATAGACCCTAAGCGTTACTACCTTACGTGAACTAAGCATCCCAATCGGCTTAGCTGCAACAGACCCTTGCCAGTGGCCCACATCCGACATACACTCCAGGGCTCGCCTGCTTCTTTACATAGTAAGTAAGACGGGCTCTCACTTCCGGCTTATACATAGGCCTTTTGGGTCGTACCATAGTACTGGTATTGTAAGAACATGGCGAGAGCTGATCGTGGTTACACTAAAGCACGGCTCGGAACGATGCATGTCATACATGTCAGCGCGAAAAACGGTGTAGCCTCCAACGTCCTCGGGATATGTGTCATTTGCGTCCAAATCAATGCATATCATATGCCTGGGATATGGTATGGCTCGAGGCGATGCATGCAACAGTGTCGCTCGGCTCATCACCGGAGGTGCAGCATGCATCCAGATCGGGTACCGATTCTCCACTACCCTGGCGCCTTTGTTGACGACCAAAAGACTGCTGCGGAGTTCAACAGAGCAACGTCGTCGTATGAAAAGTCATCATACATCCCACGTTACCTAACACTATCGAAATTGACGCACTCTCAAGGCCCGTACCGCTAGATTGCGCTCGTGCTTCGTTCCTTCAACTTGGCAGCACCGCGTGGAGACTTGCGAACGGGGAAGGTGTTCTGAGAAGGGCCTTGTTCGGTTGCATCAAGAGCTTCTCAGAGATAAGATATACAATAGCCAAAGCCTCATAGAGTTCGGGCCGAAGTTTCGGTACGTTGAGCCAATTGGGTGCACGAGCAGGCTCTCGTGGAGACTGGCGGGCGAAGGGGACATATACAAAGGGCCGTTTTCGGCTGCACCCACAGCCTCGTCGTTCATACCAGCGCATACACACAGGGGCCCGATGTTTGACTCGCATGTTCAGGGTACGTGAACCTGCTTTGGATGCTGATGATTTTCCGAGGACCCGCTCGTTGCGTGGGTAGTGGAGACTTGTTGTTTTAAGAGGCGAAGGCGCCCTGATCAACCCATTCGAAACGGACCGGTTCAACTCTTCTCGCACCTTCGATCGCAGGGCTTCAAACTGTTGGTCTTGTTGACTTAATCACGTGAAGTATTCGTCAAGGAAAGGATATTCGGGATGTGGATGGAGACATCGGCTATCACTACGATAGTAAGATTTGGCGTCTTACTCAGTGAACGAGAACAGCCGACTCGAATTGACTACGGTTTGTGCATTTGCTATGTTGCTTCACTTTCCGGATAACCTTGAAGGTAATGCACATAGAAGACGTTTATGCTGACCCTTGATCTGGCTGGCCCTCACTTCATACTTACTCACACCTTCTGCAATTCCATTCACCACGCAAGTAGATGCTTGCCAAATATAGACTGGGTGAACACAAGAGTAGTTAAAGGCTTGAAACACAAGTACTGTTCAGCCCAAGAATGGTTTTACCGCCTCAAGAGCTTGCTTGAAGTTGGAAACCTCATCGGGCGATATACCCAACTGCTCCTTAGTAATGAAAAGACCCTGTTCCTTAACATGCCCAAACCAGTCCGTCACTGCTTCACCAAACACAACACCTGTGACAGCCTCTTGTCCGGCCAGGCCAAACAAACTACCGATAACTTCTGGCTTGCACTCCACGTATACGCCTTTCTTGCCTGAGACCTCTTCCCACTGCGAGAGCGCCTCTCCAAGGGACAGAACCTCGGTGCAGACACCGGCGTATTTACCATGCGTCAACTTGGGGTTCGCCAAGATTTGGCGCGCCCAAACACCTGGGTCTTTGGCCATGTCACCGGCCATGGGGTAAACGGTGGATGGAGTTGACGGGACCATCCAAACGTATTTCCCCGGCGCACTGGCCTAACGGAAATTTGTTAGTCATGTTAACAAGCCGTATGTTAAAGATGGTCACTTACCACTGGCTGTGGCTTCAACATGGGGAAGAAAGCAAAATTGGACGGATAGAAGCCAAACATGAGAAAGGTGGTCTTAGCCGCCAGCTCTGGCATGTTCTTCCGGATGTGATCGTCGACCTTGGCTTTGTAGTCGAAGTGAGGGACAGGGAATTTGCCTTTGGTGATTTCGTCTGCCGCAGGAAGTGTGCTCCAAATGTAATGCTCCAATGTCTTTACTTCAGCGGCCAATCTCGCGAGCATGATGCCATCGCGCTTCTCGATCTCACCGGCCTCAGACTGACTGGCGCCTTTGAAGAAAGGTTCCCACCACTGAGTCACGGCGAAGATGGCTTGCGCGCCCTTCCTCCATGTCAGTTCTTGGTCAAGACATCAGCGAAGACAATGAAGACTCACTGTGAAGGCTTTCCTAATGGACTCTTCATCGTCATAACTTCCTTGAACGACCTCCATGCCCTCCGCAGCAAGCTTCTGGGCCTTCTCTCCGCTCGGATTCCTGGTCACTGCGCGGATCTGCCAGTCACCAGACTTGAGCAACCCGCGAGCGATGGAACCACCTTGGTTGCCAGTCGCACCGGTGATAACAGCTAGTTTCTTTGCCATAGCTGCTAAGTGATGTTGTATTCTCTGGAATGTGGCTGGAAAGGAGAATGAAAGAGGTTATGGAGCTTAATCCCGTGCAAAGTCTGTACGTTCCAGGATAAAACCTTCAAGTTGCACGGAGAGTATATGCCTATGGACAGAAACGACACCTCTTGAACGCACGCGAACTGCCGAAAACACAAGATCCGGCTTCAGCATACTATGCCATTCTCGGTGTTTGAGAAGGCCGGCCGAAGTAGTGTAGTGCCATCTTTGATCGATTCGATCCAGCGATTGAGCCTTCGGTGAGTAACGAAAACATTAGCATGGTACGCGATCGCAACTGCCGGTGGTGGACTATCGGATGTGTACTCGCTGTTCAGGTACTCAAAATATCCCGCAGTGGGCTCGGCCCGAAGTTCCACAAATGCTCCGAGCGACGACACGCAACCGGCCACTGTGGGTCTTCGTGCATCACCGATGAGGGTCGCTCTCCCATGCTGTCCGCACGTGGATTGTAGACTAGAGATACTGTACTCGCGGTATTTCCCAGATTGCGAGTACAAAGTTAAGCCTACCTAGGTAAAGCAGCACCCTGGGTGAAGTATGCATGGATATAAGGCAGAAACGATGACGTCTCCAAGATAGCTGTGTGAGCTGATATGTTGGTGATCGTGGTTCATAGCTCGTACCACATCGAACATATGCCCCGGCTACCACAGTAGAGTAAGCAAAATGCGCCGACTTTTCGGTCTCTTCGGTTATCCGAGTCCAGATGGGGTCCCATGGCATCTATTATTACAGTAGCTAGACTGCTTTCATAGAATCAATCGTCGTTTGCTTCTCATTATCCTCTGCTTTCAGTCAGTAGATACCTCATCAGTCACAATGTCGAGAACCGCCAGTACCTTGCTTTGCCGCGCTGCGCCAGCGCTCCGTCTCGCCGCACTGCAACCAGCTCGTTCACCATGCCTGCGCCGAGGATATGCTCAAGAGACACCGTTCCCGAAGCCACAGAAACTGAAGGGCGTCCTCAAGCCTTTGAAGCAATTCTTAGTTACGCCTACAGTGGGCACCGAGTTTCCAGAGGCGAATCTCGTTCAGATGCTGAACGCACCCAACTCGGATGAGCTTCTCAGAGACCTCGCCATCACGAGTAAGCGCGCAAACCGCTACCTTCGAGAAGACAGAGCTGACGAATGTGTTCTCTCTAGTCGCGCGACGTGGAGTCGTCTTCTTCCGCAATCAGAACGACATGACCAACGATCTCCAGAAGCAGCTCATCCAACGTATGGGTGAGCTAGTGGGAAAGCCGAAGGAGTCGACCCTGCACATACACCCCGTACTCAACCCCAACACCCCGATGGGTGGCAACGACTTGCACATCAGCACCATCAACTCCCGTCAGCGAATCATGGCCCACGGCAAGGCCGTACCTCGTGACCTAGGAAATGTAAGACAGGCGCTTGAGTCGTGGCACAGCGACATCCAGTCCGAGCAGGTGCCTTCCGACTACACATGCTTGAGACTTGTGGAGCTACCCACCTGTGGAGGAGACACATTGTGGGCATCTGGATATGAGGTCTATGACCGCATTAGCGAGCCCATGCGGAAGATGCTTGAAGGGAAGACGGCAAACTACACCGCACCATGTAAGTCTGCCAGCTGCTAGCGAACTTCGTGCCCTCTAACAAGTCTCTCCGCAGTCTTCGAACGGATCATCAAGAACTCGAAGCTCCAGGTCTACACAGAGGCGCGTGGCCACCCCGAGAACACCGGTAACCCTCTGAAGGCCGTACACCCGGTCATCCGCACAAACCCCGTCACCGGGTGGAAGAGTGTCTTCTCCATTGGTGCATACGTATGTCTAGCTCCAGCATCCAAGCCATACATCCACTAACTAGACGACAGCCCGAGTCTATCAACGGCCTGACTCAGCCAGAGAGCGACATGATCCTGAACTGGCTGATGGACATGGTACTCCGCAACCACGATCTGCAGTGCCGCTTCAGGTGGCAAGGTCCAAACGACATGGCCATCTGGGACAACCGCAGCATGGTGCACAACGCGACCATGGACTACGACGATCACGGCAACCGCTTCGGATACCGCGTGTGCGGTATTGGAGAGAAGCCCTACTTCGACCCCAACAGCAAGTCGATGCGCGAGGCGTTGGCGGAAGAGGCGAAGGAGGAGTCTTCATGAGCGAATGATGTTTTCAGATAGTAATTCTGGTGGGAACGGCGTTTTGTCTTGTTAGTGTACGAAGGAAAAGCGGTGGGGTTCCATCCTTGTATGAAGTAATCTGATCTCTTTTGTTTCTGGTACGAATCTGGTGTCTACTTCGTGCAAATTTGGGTGTTTCTGTTGCCATCAAATCTGCCCTGTCCTACTGGCTATTGCGAGGACTCCATTTGATGGATCGGATGTAGACGTTGATGGGATGTTTGCCGCTCAATCTGCGACACCGCTGAAGTGACAGGAGAAAAGGCAGGTCCTGCCACCTGTGGGGGCCGCCGCTGGAAGCTCGGAGTTCACGGCACGTGCGCGGTGGTAGCCAATAAGAGCGTGGTGCCCCGCTTGGAGATTTCGGCCCGAGTGGGTCAGGGGACGACTCCAAGTGCGAGAGCCTCATCGATCGCTCGTCATCGCACAGTACAGTATCGTGAGTACCTAGGTACCTGGGTGTCTACAACACCTTCTCTCTGCCCGGAACAACCCCGGATCTAACGTCATTACCTTATCATCGCATAGCACACGTGCAAGTACTCATGAGGATACGAAGGCACTCGGTAAGATCCGTTGCTTCGCCTTCTTCATCTGGCATTCAAGTGCGAACTGCAGTACACTATTCCATTATCGTCCGCTAAAGCTACGAAGAAGCACTGATACGTGTCTTCACACTATCAGTAATTGTCTCCTCCAGCCCCATGAATCCCGGCCGGCCAAGTTCCTTCAACAGTGCTTCCGCCCTAGCTCGCGGTCCGATCTCCGCCAACGGGAAATCTAGACCCTCGAGCTTGTCTCGCGGCTTGTAACCTGGGACAGCTTTTGCGAAAATGTCAAAGAACTCGTTGATTGAGTAAGACGAAGCGTAAGCAAAGATGCGTTCATCGTTGACGGCTGGGTTGATCAAGCCGGCAACATGGAGACGAGCGACGTCCTGGACGTGGACATAGTAGACTGCGCTAGTGTTAGCTGTTGTTTGCGCTGCACATTTGGAAAGAGCAGGGGTTACATACAACGCTGTACATGCTTGATGGAGTCAGTATCGCCGTCCAAGATCTGGAGCGGAATACGCGCTGTAGACGGAAAGCCCTGGTGGGCCACGTCTAGCGGACTGCCGTAGATAGTGCAAGGCAGCACTGCGTTGGCAGAGAAGTGCGGCTTGTTGTTCTTGATCCACTCCCAGAATGCCTGTTCGGCCGCGACCTTGGAAGCAAAGTACGCGATCATGAACTTTTGCATCGGTGGAAGCGAATCTGGAATGTTCTTAGACAAGGCCAGCGTCTGCTCGTCATACTCATCTGCAGACACTGTGTCAGTCCCTCGGTATGCTTGCAGCGAGCGGACCGCAGCTGAAGACGACGTCAGCACGAAGCGCTTCACACTGGGCTCTTTGGCCGCGGCTTCCAAACAGCCCAGAGTTCCGGCCACGGTGGTTCGGAGCAATTCGTCTGGTGTGACACCCATGTCCCGTACTGAGGCAACGTGCACAATTCCGGAGACACCTGGACGGTAAGACTTGTCAGTGATGAAACGGTGTTGTGTTTAGGCGGTGGGAATACCTGACACCGCGTCGTCGAACGCGCCAGGCTCTCTCATGTCCTTGACAGTCACGAGTTCAAACTTGTTGTCGCCATACTGTTGCGAGAAACGATCTGCGAGCCATTGGTGCTTGCTGGCGTCGCGGACTGTGCCTCGCACCTTGTAGCCTTGCTGGAGAAGCTGGTCTGTGACATGAGCGCCAACAAAACCGTTGGCCCCTGTTACAAGGACGGTGGAGCCTGCGGCAATTGCGGGACTGTCGTAAGGAGCCATGTTGGGTGAATGCAGTACGAGGGTGTTGTAAGATTCTCAGCTCTGAGATCAAGTCTGCGAAAGGTTTGGATGATGGGGTGATGGGGTGATGGGGTGACGGGGTGGTGAAAATAATCAACTCTTCTACGTTGTTTGTACTTCCGAACACAGTCAGCCCGGTACCATCCAAGATCTTCGGCGCATTATTGGTGTTGAGCGTTTGAATGATGCTATACCTTATCGAGTTGTCGATATAGTACCGCTACCTGAGGATAAGCACTGTATCTTACTGGGCTGACGGGTACCCACCCCCTCGGGATCTTGACTCAGAACACACCGAGCTCGCTAGGTGACATCCGACACCCGATAGTGACAGGGCTCCCATGCGAAGGTGACGCCATAAGATGTAACTCTCACGAAGATACTCCCACGAATGAGAGAAATCGCAAGTATAATATACTGTAACTCTCACGACTATACCGTCAGGACTGTTTCCACGATACCCGGACGACCAGACAAAGATGCATCGCGTTGACTGTGGATGTGCTTTTCTCGCTTTGCGAACGCTCGCGCGCGTTGAAGAATACACCACTTCGTCGCAAGTACCACTCGAAACCGCATTCCAAGTCACCTCTGAAGCAGAACGACCATGTCTCGCCGTACTGAGCTGCGAACGATGTCGCCAACAACGACTCCCACTCACTGCCGTCACCATCCTGTGCGCTCATCTGGTCGACTGGCTGTGTCGATTATGGCATCTTCATGAAGAGGCCGTCGCAGAAGCATCCACGGATTCCAGCAACGGCAATACCACGACTACAAGTACACCCCCGCCCAACACCAGCAACACTGTCGAGAGCCCGCATGCCAATCAGCCTTGGAAGTTTTCCCTCGGCAACTACGATCTCGCTGCCGACGAAGCCGATGCGCTCAGCAACGAACTGATGACGTTGCGCCTGACAGGCTTCTCAGCCGTCTTAGGCTCTCTCGAAGCCGCCCTCGTCACATCTGAATCGTCACCATCTAACGCCTCTTCTCCCGACAAGGGAACGAACGGAACGCCCAACGGAAAAGCGGCTTTCGCGCCAGCTTGTCTTGACCTCGTCCGCGCAAATCTCAGTCTAGTGCGCGCATGTATTGGCCGTCTCAAAGCGCGCTCACTGCTGAGCAACGGTGCAGCAGGCAATCTGTGTTAGCAATATCCTCGGAAGTAGTGGTTGAACCATTAGAAGAGAGCACTTCACATGCACTCGGCACGATATACGTCTTCGGACAAGAAGTTGAGGTACGTATGTATTATCTCTTATTGCCCTATAGCACCGTGGCTTCTCACTGAGCCAGATAGCCCCTATCACTAGTCAGCGTTTCATAGTTTCTCACGTAAAGATTGAACAATACATACCCATCCAGTACCAATGACTGACCAAACATGTAGCTGCTCATGGGCCCAGCCAAGAACACAACAGCATCAGCAACCTCTTCAGCATCTCCCAGCCGGCCTGCAGGCACACGCTCTCGCACGAGGTTATCGATGAAAGCCTTGGTCTGTTCCGAGGACGCGATGAGCGGCGACATGATGTACCCAGGGCAGAGCGCATTGATACGAATCTGCTGGGGTGCATACAGCACGCCCTCAGAACGTGTCAGACCGAGGATAGCATGTCGACCCGCTACATATGCACCAGCAGCGACTTGAGGGGGTGAAGCGGCAAAGGCATGCACTGAGCAGACATGCACGATACTGCCACGGCCATATCGCGAGTCGCGCGGCTCCTGTCGCAGCATTTGCCGTATCCCGGCCCGATGCCAGAGCCAGACACCAGTCACGTGTTCCTTGAGGTGGGTATCGAACGCGGCGGGTGCCGTGTCGGGACTGCCGCCCATGGGCCCACCGAAGCCGGCATTCAGAATGACGAAATCGATACGAGCGAAGCGTGACGCGGCTTGTTGAACGACAGCCTCGACGGACTCTTCCGTACTGCATGGAGTGGAGACACTCAGCACGTCTGTCACCTTGTACTGCGATGCTAGCGTCTGCGTTGTCTCTTGCAGTCCAGCCTCGTTGGTGTCGACAAGGGCAAATTGTTGAACACCATTGCGGGCCAGCGAGTATGCGGCGCTCTGGCCGAAGCCTGCAACGCAGTATTAGCCTTCTATCTCCTTTGCTACAGACTTTTTGCAAGCCATAATAATGCAAAGATAGCAACAAGAAAACGTACCAGATCCGGCTTCTGTGATTAGTGCAACTCCCGAAAGCATTCTTGATATGGTGATCTTCGTGGCTAATTTTCATCCCATGGTTCTTGACGTTGTTTTATCGTGATCATGCAATGCCGTCGGTGATTTCTGACTCGGCGCGTTCAGAAACGCACCGAGTTGCTTGTCTCCGCCCCCAAATCTGGATCCTAGCGCGATGTTGTGTGGAGAGAGCTGAGGCGGAAATGGAAAAAACCCGGCATGGGTATCTAAATTTGAAGCGACCAATAGGAAGCCGCCAGCACTATGGTGAGTCCGAAAGCGAAGAACGTGCGTAATCCTCTGCTTCGGCGCTCACCGATTCCTTGTACAGGTTACTGTGTTTCTTACCTCCAGATGGTAGTGCCCATACGAATCATCCGCTTCGAAACTCCATACCGTGTACTTTTTCCGAGAAGCAACACTGCAACAGCAATGCGACCGTCGCACCACTCATGCTGCAGCCCGCAGTCGTTCAATGTCGCTGCAATGCACCTAGGCGGGCGCCGGCGAAGGCTCAAGTTTCGGGCTTGAAGCCTCAGACTGTATCGTCCTCAATGGCGCTTTCACATGAGTATCGATAGGCCTGGGCCAAGACTGCCATGAAGAAGTTATCCTCATTTCAAAAGCAGACTGTATAGCACACGAGTAACTCAGGGTTGCTCGCAAGCTTGGCGATAATCGTAGGTAGGTGGAGACGTCAGAATCGAATAGGGGCTTTTGTAGCTGGTAAGGCAGGCGTTGCACACCAACGTCGGAGGACGCAGTATTCGTAAGAGCACGCAGCTGCAAAAATTTCCGAGAGTATGGTCAAATAACGGTTTCTTTTCTTTTCAACAACGTTTCATCTTATGTCCTCAAGGGCGACACAGATGCTTCGCCATCGGCTGTAAGCTCGGCGCGCCTTTCCTTCGATCTCAATCAGCTTATACACGTCGTCTGGATCAACGGGAAACATTGAAATTAGATGTTCAGAGCAATCTGCGCTCATCCGAGAATGGTTTCGTTGTTTGTCGTCAATACAAAAACCCTTGAGATGCCCACGAGAGCTCCATGGCAGAACTCTGGTCGGGATGGGACGCGTTCTGTGCGAATATATGTGACCAAGATGCTCCTCTACACGTATATGCTCTAAGTCTCTCATTTTCGTCGTCGTCATGGCCCTGTTCACATTATGATGCCCAAGGAGATCGCGAACAGCATCCCGAGGTCGTGTCGCGGGTGCGTGGTCCGGGTGGCCCGGGTGGCTCATAGCATTGATGGCGATAATCATCATCTGCGGATCGTCCGGAGCTGACATAGATGGAGATGCGACAACGCTGTCATGGCTGGAATGACGATGAGATGCCGTTCAGGAGTGTGACGTGCGTCAACCGGTGACGAAAAGCTAGCGGCGTAATTCCTTGGCGCCAGTAGAAGCTAGCGCGTAAACAGCTCATCCAGGCACACCGTTCGTTCTCTTCGCTGATACACGAACTCAACGCTACCCTCATTTTCCATCATTTAGCTTTAATTTTTGGATAGACCCCTTTCTATCGCTTAGCGGGTGTTGACCGCTTCGTCGACTTAGTAAGAATACCCCACTCCAGATTTCCCTCTAAGCAGCCGAAACATCCACACCTACGCTGCATAGCCAAGCTCGGTGAGATGGCAGGTGTTGGACACTTTGCCTCCTCCCTGCGAATCAGTCGGGATCGAAGTGCGCGACATATCCATTCAGGGCACGTAGGAAGAGACATTGTTCCTCGACTGATGCAGCCACGCAACGCACTGGTGCAAAACAACAAGGCAGCCCCATGATTGGATCATCTTGGATGACTGCTACCTAACTCCACCACTTTCGCTTCTGCCACGTTTGAGCGCAAGTTGGATCGAATTTGCAACCACCTCGGCCCAACCCTTCCAGGATACTAACGCCCGCCAGAATGGACCCTTTTAGATATCGGAAGGCATATGAGGCTATGGTGCATACAACGCAACTCATCGAAGAACGTCTGAATCAAGATGTTCAGCTCAATGAGGAAGGCACAGTCGATGACGATGGCCATGTACCAGAAGCCGCCTTCCAGGAGCAAGATCCGGACAGCATGGACTGGACGCCTACGGAATCGAATACTCCACCTCCAGAATGCGGGCCACCCCCAACTCTATCAAGAAAGATGCGTCATCTTCTACCTGGTGGTGGAGATAGTGATCTGCAGGCCGAAGATCGTGGCGAGAACGCAGTGCTGCTGCACAAACTCAAAGAGGGGAAGATCATGGATGAATGCATTGACAAGCTGGTTCATGATCTGCCGGACGTCTTGAATTATCAAAAATCACTTTCATTCACTCCTTCGACGATCGAAGTGCCCAAGGACTTTGGGCTGCAGCTCAGCATCTCGATAAACCACCATCTCGCTCAGATAGAGGATCGCAAGGCGCTGGAAAAGTACCGCAGGTTACTCGGACATCGCAAGGACGCGACCAAGAAGAAGCCCGTCAGGCTTGGTTTTGATCCAGTCGAATTGATCAAGAAACAAGCTGTGGCCTTTGGAAAGGACGTCCCTGCACCTGTCTGCACGCTAGACAACGAGATACATCCTATCTTCCGTCTGGATAACTGGCACGGGTGTCCGGATGGAATCTACGAGGTCTTGAAACCGGCTTTGCAACTAGCCACCTTGCTCTTGACATCTCAGGCCACCGCTCACTTCTGGCATACTCTGGTATTTGGCAAAAGGGAGGCCTGTGAGGAGACATCTGCAGCATATGGTCAGCCTTGTTTTCGCATCAAAGATGACGTACCATGGTCTGAAGAGCATCACGTAACATTCAAGAACTTTCTGGATAACCAGATCGACACCGTCCACTTCTACTTCCACCACGATCCTCTACCACCAGAGACTGCATATGCATCGATGGGTCTCGTCAAAGATTACAAGAACGGTTTGATGCGGAAGATTAATCACAAATGTCATACGAGTCGCATCTGCCTCCATTCGGATTTCTATACCACTGCAAAGAAGCTCAGTTTGCTACGATACCGGGAGCCAGCGATGGTACTGCGATACAATATGTTCCTTGCTACATGTCTGGCCCATGAAGTTGCACACTTCTGTGAAGTATCTGGGCCGCATCATGACCATCCCCTGCTCTCCGAACCCGAGGTCTTCTTCGGCGACAACATGTGGACGGAGAGTGGAATCGCTTTCGAGCTTAAGATCTTCGGTGGGCGCATACATCCGCTGTCTAGCCGGATCGACTGCAAATTTGGACTAGCTTGTCTGGACTACCCGCTCAAGGAACTTTACGACAAGGACGACAACGTTCTATACGCCTTGCCGATGGACTATATCCTCAAGCTACAACAGAAAGAAACATGGGAACAAGACTTCAGCAAGGCTGGGCCGGACGTCTTCTTCGTTCCACGTACTGGAGGCCGCTCGATCGAGATCAACGGGACCAATCTGATGATTTGGGAAGATGAGAACGATGCAGAGATTTCGGATCATATTGATAACGAGGATACGGAGTGGATGCGCATGGACGATGGATCGATCGCGAAGAACCCAAAAGCAAATAATCGCAAGCCTCAGCGACAACCCGTGGTACCCCGATGGAACCCATACAACAACCAAAAGAGGAAACCAGCTGTTGAGACAGGAGCCCCGTGTGTCTCTACGGAAGTCGTGGAGATCAAAGATGAGGAAGTGAAAGGGGAACAGAAATTGGAGCCTCCTGAAAATACCCAAGTAGGCAAGGGTGCTTCGGATCAGGATATGGCTTAATAAGAGATGGCGTTTTGGATGGAGGAAAAGGAGGCGGGATTGTTGCATTCACATTTAGCACGTTCTCTTGGATACCACTGCATTTGCGTAGGGCGTTGTTGTTTGTACTGCATTGGCATAAGCATCAACAGTTATCAGTACTACTTGTTTGTGTACAGCTCATGCTTCATCGAGAGCCTTGTTCGCTAATGCATCTGCTTCTCGGTTCATTTCCCTTGGTACATGCCACAATTGTATTTCGCCCTGGTCTGTATCTTCCCAGCGGTTCAACCAGTCGTACATCCATTTCATGATCTTGAAGTGCGCGACTTGTCTGCCATTGGAGCCCACCCCACCACGCTCAATCCAGCGTTCCATCCACTGGCTCAGAGCTTTGACTAAGAAGCTTGAATCGGTCGCAATAATGATGCGATAGAGTCTCCAATCAAGGCGCGTGATTACAACGATCATGGAAAGCGCTTGCACCAAAGCTTCAATTTCCGCACGCGTGCTTGTTTGAGGCAGAGACTCGTCAAGTAGACCGCATGTGTTGTAAGGAGAGTGAGGACCGAAGTAGACACCGTATGAAGCCCGCGCTGTTGGTCGACCGTTGTTTCGACACGCACCGTCAATGTAGACAACTAGGGTCGTGTCGTCCGGTATAGGGTTTGGCTTGGACACAATCTTCATGCGCAGTTGAGAGATATTCTTGTCGGGATTGTAGAAAACGAGTTCAGACCGGGGAACGGGAGAGTAGCAAGGGTCTTCAGACGGGTCGAAACGACGTCGAATCTTTTCTCCGTACTTGTTGTAGGGCATGTTGTTGGCTTCGATGTTGGCTTTGAGATGGACTGGAATTGTAAGCTGACTCTTGTGCAGCGGATGAGTCGGAACCTATATAGTAGTGGTGGTGCATAGGGTTTCGGCCTTATTATCAATATCAGGGAGTCGCGTCCACGGCTACCTTCATTCCAAGCAGAGGTACCTGACCGGGCCTACTGCTGGGCTAGCCCAATGTGGCTAGCGTGCTGTAAGCGAGGTGAATCTTGGCAGAGTCACTGGAGCCCGAAATCTGCTTCCTGACAACGACGCACGCCTACTGTCTACTACCCCCGCCGAACGTTCAACCCGACCTTTTCGACGACTTCACGATGGCGGACACCCAGAAAGATGCGCTGTTCAAGACGGTGCAGATCGACGCCCTGGTACGTAGGAAAAGTGCAACGCCAGTACCCCACTGTGCGCCCCGCCATTGTGCTGGAGACAAGCCGTTATAGAAGCCTGGTGTAGCTATGAGAGACTGACTGTGGTCCTCAGGTCGCGATTAAGATTGCTACCGCAAGCGGCAAGTCCTTCCCGTCGCTCGCGACTGGAAGCATCGTCGGCATGGAGAAGAACGGCGTCCTAGAAATCACAAACTCGTTCCCCTTCCCCGAAGTCTCTGCCGCGCAGACCGATGGCCAGAACGAGACCGTCGCAAACCTCGCCGCTGGTGCTCCTCGCGCCAAGCAGAACATCGCATACGGAAACGAGATGATCAAGTTCCTCCGGGAGGTCAACGTGGACGCGAACAACGTGGGCTGGTACACAAGCACAAGCATGGGCAACTTCGTCAACCTGAACACGATCGAGAACCAGTACTTCTACCAGAGCCAGCCAAACGAGAGGACCGTCGCTTTGATCTACGACGTGAGCAGGAGTTCTCAGGGTACTCTGAACCTGCGCGCATACAGGCTCTCTCCTTCTTTCGTGACGGCCTACAAGGAGGGCAAGTTCACGACTGAGAGGTGTGTATAAACGAATCTACCCAAAGGTAAAAACTGACAATCCCAGCCTCCAGAAGAGTGGTCTCCGATACCACGATATCCTAGTCGAGCTTCCAGTCACCATCCGCAACTCCCACCTCCTCACCTCGCTTCTCCACCAGCTACCCTCCGACGCGCCCAAGCAGGAGCTCAAGTTTCCACCCAACCTAGCCGCTCTGCAGCAGGACCCAAACACCCCCCAGGCACCGCTCTTCCCCAATTACGACTCGCTCGACCTCTCCATCGACCCCTTCCTCGAGAAGACCTGCGACCTGCTCCTTGAGAGCATCGAGAACCACCACACAGAGATCAACAACTACCAGTACTACCAGCGTTCGCTCGCTCGTGAGCAGACCAAGATTACTGCATGGCAGCAAAAGCGCAAGGCCGAGAACGCGGCGCGCACAGCCTCAAAGCAACCTCTCCTTCCCGAAGACGAGTGGCAGAGGCTGTTTAAGCTGCCCCAGGAGCCCAGCCGATTGGAGACGCTCCTCAACTCAAGACAGGTGGAGCAATACTCGAGGCAGGTGGATGGTTTCACGGCAGGCGTCACTTCCAAGATGTTTGCCGTCAAGAGCAACCTCCTTCCTGGAGAGTAGGTTCTGGTAGATGTGGCTGTATTTCATGATTATGCTTCTCTTCGTCACGGCATGGGCATGGCGTTGCGGGTTAGCGGTCCCTTTGACGGGACTGGATTTGATCTTTTAGATGGAAGGACCACGATGATTATGTGAAGGGGCATTTCTAGCGTTTGCCCATGTGTTCCGATGCCAAAAGTTGGAAATGCCGCAAAAGCGTTGATGTTCAAACAGACGCTGCTCAGCTAGGCGGCTGAAAGCTCTCCTAAGCGTGTGCGGAGCGACCATTGCCACATAGAGTGCTGAATCAGACAAAGAAGTAATCAACACGCGTTCGCGACATCAATACGGGTGCTCTCCATGCTGAATGTGTCTACACCTGTAATACTCGCCAACCCTAACTACTCGGATACCGGATCGACGGTGGACCTGCATCTTTCACGAAAACGGCTTGGGCTAAAGCAGCGTCCAACACCGGCGCCATCATGCAACAGGCCTCCTCGCCTGTCCTCCAGCAGCTCCGGTCACTGCACCCTGGCGCTCTCCAGACGCTACACCAGTCGCCCGACGGAACGCTATATCCCCACAATCAGGTCCTGCCCGAGCTGCAGAACCTCCACACGAGCGATGTATACCAACAGCAATACGCCCTGAGCGGGCCATCGCACCAACAACCACCGTCGCATGCGCTGCCAGTACACTTTGAGCAACACGCGCTCCCGCCTTCAGGGCCGTACCCGCCATTCCAGCCGGCGGGCTATCAGCATGGCACGAGTCCGCGATTCATGAACGCGCCCCCTCCCCCGCTTCAAGAACACGCGCAACAGTATCACGCATCCCCTCAGACGGTACAACGACCGGTCCAGCAACTTCCTCTCCCACCGCCTGCACCACCGATACTCGCGGCGCCGCAGCCACTGCCACGGCATGTAGAGCCAGCACCTTTGCTGCATAAGCAGGAAAGTCAGGATGCGTACGTTGGCTTGAGCGTAGCGATAAAGCGCCCCCTACTGATCCTTCGATAGCGACGACACTCCGTTGTCCAACCATGGCCAGTTCCAAGGCCTGAAGCTCATACCCAACCCACCAGACTTGGAAGAATGGAGAGAGAGACTGTTTCATGTCGACGATATGATCACTCTGACTGAGGAGCAGTATGATAACTTGCTCGCATACTCAGGATTATGCGCTGACCACCTTCCTAGGTTCCAGACTTACTTCCCTCATATCGACAACGTCTACTCACATCGCTCGACCCAACGGCATAAACGCAAACGCTTCGTATCGCACTACTGGGATTGCCGACTCAAAGGGCGACCACCGGGCACCAAGAAATCCACAGACCCAGACAAGAAGAAGAGGAAGAGAGTTGCAAGAGAGCGGGACCTGTGCGATGTCAAGATCAAGATTACTGAGTTCTTCGATCGACGGGAGTATGAGGAACAACTTGGTCGGCGACCACCAGGCACAGAGAACGACCCGCCGAGCCCGGTAGCATCGACCATGCCGCTGAACCCCAGCCGGACTGGGCAGAATCAGAATACGCAGTTCTTCGGGCAGCCACCGTTACTTCCGCAGCAACCGGCTGGAAGTTGGGATATGCCTCCAAACATGGGCGCTCAGTCTGGCATGAACATGCCAGAATACGCCCCCTCATCCGGCGGTCCATCAAAGAAGTTCTACACATTCCAGAGGGTGAATGGAAATGGCGGGAATGGCAAAGGCGATGGCGTTGCCGGACCACATAAGCATTCGCTTGAAGAGAGTGACCGTGTGAAGAAGAATAGTGTCATTAGGTGGCAGGCAAAGATCGATAAAGACGACAGGAAGAGATCGCAGGTAAGCTTCATTTCTCTCATTCATCTCAGACTCCGCTTTCCTGTTCCACCGACCCATCTAGCCATGGTGATATGCAATGGCGATCCACACTGCCTGCAGATTAAGCGCATACGTCATTTTGATGCATGCTTGGAACACCGACTATGCCCATCGCTCAACTTGCAGTCATTTAAGACTGGCTGCTCGGGTCCTACACTGATCCTGAGTTTCCGACATTGCTCATGAGTTCTTTCTGTAAACTTCGCACATTGCCCTGCTTTCTGCCATATCCCTGCACTCGTCCTTCCACCATCCCCAAGACTACATTTTGTTCAACCCTTTCTTCATTCCAAACACCATCTTCGCGTATCACTAGTGTAACCATTCGATCCAAAATGACCGACACCAACCAGGGCGGAGATCCATCCAAGAAGACGTACCACAAAAAAGCCACCGGCAATGCCTTGACAACAGTCAAGAACCACTCCAAAGAAGACGACCTAAAACTATACGGCAGCGCATTCTGGTAAGCCACACCTCCCCAACTCCAAGCCCATTACCCTCACGCCCAACCAACTAACACCCACCCAGCCCCTTCGTCCAACGCGTCTGGATCTCCCTCGAACACAAGCAAATCCCCTACCAATACATCGAAGTCGACCCCTACAAGAAACCGCAATCCCTCCTCGACGTCAACCCGCGCGGTCTCGTCCCCGCCCTGCGCCACGGCCCTACATGGTCGACCCATGAATCAACGGTTATAATGGAGTATCTCGAAGACTTGCAGGCTGGACCGCATCTGCTACCGCCTGATGCGCAAACACGTGCTACTTCGCGACTCTGGTCAGACCATGTTAATCGGAATGTTATTCCGTGGTTTTACAAATTGTTGCAGTGTCAAGACGCTGGCGAACAAGTGTCTCACGCGAAGGAACTTCGGGATCAGATCGGGAAACTCGTTGATGCCGCAGATGCCGCCGGTCCTTTCTTCCTCGGTCCCCACATCTCGTTTGTAGATGTGCAAATCGCGCCGTGGGTGTTGCGGTTGCGGCGCGTGTTGGGCCCGTACAGGGGGTGGCCTGAAGCCGAAGAAGGGAGTAGGTGGAAGAGATGGATTGACGCGATTGAGGCGGAGAGGAGTGTCAAGATGACGACGAGTACGGATGAGCTTTATCTGGATAGTTATGAAAGGTATGCGGAGAATAGGCCCGGGACGAGTATGTTGGCGGATGCGGTTAATAGTGGGAGGGGACTGCCTTGAGAAGGCGGAGGATGTATGGATAAGATTATGATGGTATTGAAGTTCATAATTGTATATGATCAGAGCTGACCGGGGGGACATGCGTGATAATTGGGCCAGTGTTGGAAACTTCGTAGCATGCGAAGTAGATGATCTAGCGTCAACGTAGGCGGCTCCAGTTTGCCTAGTCCTTTCTTCTTAGATGACCTGTGACTCTGCGCGAATTGATTTCATAGCGATTACAGGAGATGATCAAAAGATCGTCACAACCGTTTCTCCAAAACGATCCAGTGCTTTATCAGCCTCCAGACTATCTAGTTGCAACATCCCCATGCCGATCCTCACAAAGGCTCGCTCAACTCCCGAATCCTCCATCGTTTTTTGCTGATTCTCATCGAGATCAGGAAGTAATTTAAGCAGCAAGCAGTGTAACGTCGAGGTGAAAGTGCCTGGCGGATAATGTGGGAATAGACTTGTATAGATGACGAACAGGAAGACGGGGGCATCAAAGACGCCACTTGGTTGTGAGAACGGCTCGTTTCCCATGTCGTCGAGTATATAGCAACAGACCTCCTCTGGAGAAGACGGATTGTCTCGTTCCCAGCCAGGTTCGCAAATGACATGAGGCTCACGATCCTTGTAACCGAAATTGTAAGTTCCCCCATCCGGCGGCGCGCAGTGCCTTTTCCACGTCTTCTGTAGTGATAACAACGGCCCTCGTAGAATGATGTGGCCCCCAGAAACCATGCCCATAGGATCGCTGGTGCTGGGATAGACTTGAGCGTCGAGTAGTGTGGCTGTTGTCCCTGATTCCTGGAAGCTTAGAAGCCTTTCATACACCTTGCCTTCAACAGAGGCCCAAGACCACGAGGGTGGATTCGATTGAGAGGGATCCAAAGGCTTTGGACGAAGACCACCATCGATCCGCCACAGTAGACCTTCTGGCATACGAGATAGCCAAAGCCCGGCAAGGTATCGATCTGAGTCTGTCTTTAAGAACCGCGCGAGACTCGATATTGCGGCTAGCTTGTCCGCGAAAAAAGTGATTTTGCGATCAGTGTAGTGCTCGAGGAAGTTGTTCCACGACGTATAAGAGGAGAATGTTGGTAGCCGGAATCTCTCGTGCCATTTGGGTGTGCATTCACACAATGTAGCTTCGCGACAGACAAAGACGACTTCATCGCATGTGAAGTGAACTACACACGGAGAAAGGAATTCTTCCTGAAGACACCAAGCACGCTGTCGTAGTTTCAAGTTAGGAGAGGCCATGAGAGCAGCTCGGTCATCCCCTCCAACGTAATGCAGGGAGTGTATGATTGGCTCACGAACGCAGACTGTATAAGTTTGATCACCGTGCGCTATGTCGAGCTTTTGTGGTTTGCGACGGTTCAACAGACCCTGCTGTCCGTTATCGGCTGCAGATGCTGCAATCGTGAGGTATGCATTCGAGTAGATGTCGGCCATTTCAGCAGCTTGCTGAGCCCAGTCCTCTATAGAGTCCTGGATAATACCTGCGAACGCAAAATGATCAGCATGAACTGGAATAATCACCAAAACTAACATTGCTTACATAAAGAGTCGATCCAGAGAAAGTCGATCTCAAGCTCGCGCACTAACAACACAGCTTCTTGGAACGTCTTTGGCAAATCCGTCCATCTAATACCTTCCAGCATGAAATCAGACAACGTAGCCTCCATGGTCCTGATCATCTCGATACGGCCCCAACAATGACTGAGGGCTGCATATCGAATGCCTGACTCATTCAAAGTTGGAATAATTGCTGAGGTTTCGTGCAGTCTTACTTGGTGCACTGAACCATGATCTCTGACGGCCAACAAGCGCTTGGGGACGAACTTCGATATGCCCGTGCTCGTTGAGCTTCTCAATGACGCAGAAGCTACACAAGACGTATGCTCATTACTACACTTCTGCAGTGTGGTCTTGATGAACTGCGCACAGTCTGTGATATTTGGATCGTCCTCGAGTTTCCCAAACGAGTTCAGAAACGGCCACGAACACTTATGTCCTGTACTTTGTCAACACAGTACGCGCATTTTCAGGGCTTTTGACTTTGAAACAAACATGAACGACTTACCTGGCATAAGGTGAAAATTCCAACGAGCATGAACTGCATTATTGGTAGCGATAGTCGAGAAGGTTTGGCATTACAGCAAGGCGTTGACGTACGATCAACTAATATGACTGGAAGGCCTTCTCCATCAGAGTTGCCCCCATCGCTTACGCATATCCTCTCAGCGTCATCTGGAGATGTTTTCATGCTTTTGCAAACTGTCTCGCTAACTTGTCGAAGGAGATCGCACGGCTCGCACCCATCGTTTGCTGCGTGTTGCAGCTCCGCGTAAGATGTCCAGAGAGGCTCGGGATTGGGAAACCGTAAGCTCTGACAGACTTGACATCCTGAGTCATGCATTTTGTGAACGAGATCTCTTTCAGGCGACTCGGTCTATGGGAGTGCACCTGCGTCGTTGGGGTATGTAGTACTGGACACTGGGCTGACCCTCAGTTTGATGACGTCGAGTGTTGACCTGCACACTGGACACGATGTCTATGTATGATGGAAGAAAGCTAACGCATACGGAAGCCACCTGTATACAGATCGCGACAACTTTAGTTCTTGATTAAATGTATAATCCAGTGCAGATGTTTCCTCATGCGTAGACTGGGGTGATTGACCGAGGAGGAAGGCGCGAGCTCATGATAAGCTAGAACAGCATGTGAAGAAATCGTATGCCACAATCTGAGCCTTCAGCGGCAGCTCATGAGCGATACATTTGTGCGTTCCGGGGTTTTCGGGCGGAAAGTATGTAATGAGTGAAAGAACCCCTAAGAGAAAGCGCAGTCGCACGCGCTCCCTCCGCCTCACTAGCGCGTCTATGAGGGGCAATCGCGGGGCACCAATCTACGCAGCAGCAGTCTCAACACCAAACACCGTCGCATAACAACTCAACTCCCCCCACACAACCGCAACCATGTTCAAGAAAGAGTGAGCTGCTTTACGCGTCGCCCTCAAAGATACGTTACTGACGAGAGTTCAGCATAACCTCGGGCGCAAAATCAAAGGTCAAATCCAGCGCCCAACGCGCCATCCGCTCAAAAGTGCTCGAGGAATACCCGAGATTAGAACCGTATATCGAGGATATATTGCCGAAGAAGGAGCAATTAGATTTGGTGAAACTGTACGCCCATCCCTCACCCCCAAACTCCACCCTGTCCATTTTCCTTGACAAGAGAGATGCTAATTGCTGATGCGTGATAACAGACCCGACCGCGTATCCCTCTACACCCTGCACTCGACCCCCCTCTTCTTCCAACACATGGACGACGCCCTCCTACCCCACCTAACCCTCGTGCACAAATACCCCTTCGCCTTCCACCGGCTGCGCATCGACCGGGGCGCCATCCGCTTCGTGCTCTCCGGCGCGACCCTAATGGCACCCGGTCTAACATCGCCCGGCGGCCGCTTACCAGGACCTGAACTGAGCGACGAGGACAAAGAGGTGTATGGGGCGCAGGATCTGAAGGAAGGTGAAGTGGTGGTGATTGAGGCGGAGGGAAAGGAGACGGCGTGTATGGTGGGCGTGCTTAAGATGGGGACGGAGGAGATGAAGAGGGTTAAGAAGGGGCAGGCGTGTGAGGCGGGGCATTATTTGGGGGATGGGCTTTGGGGGTTGAAGTTGGATTGAGCGGGTGAGGTTTTCGATGGCAGGGGCGAGATGAAGTACATGAGCAGGGCACAGCTGTAGAGTCGCGGACAGCAGAATGGTTGGAGGCGGAATGGCTTCTGATTAGATGCCACTCGAGGCTCTGATCAGACACGATATGATAGCTTATCTTGCTATATGCAAGATGGTTACCGATCTCAAAACGGGATCTCCATGAATACAAACGAAGTTGAACATGGTATCATATTTCTAATCGTGAAGACTGCTCTCTAGTATGACCAATGCATATGCCAGTGATTCACTCTGTGCAGTCGGGTTGTAGCATCTTATTGCGGTGCACCTCGACCGGCACCACCACCACCGCCTCCCATGAAGTTCCTGGCCCTGGTATCTCGTTAGTCATAATCGTATGAATGAGCAAATCCTCAACTTACATCTCAGCCAGGTTAGGGTCGTTCATGAGATCCTGCATGTTAGGCATTCCACCTCCGCTTCCACCACCGCCGCCGCCTCGACCTCCACCGCCACCACCACCACCACCGAACTGTTGAGCCATCTCCGCTATCCTGGGGTTGTTCATGAGGTTGCTCATCATATCTGGGTTGCTCATGAGGTTCTGAGCCATCTGCCTCATCATCGGGTTCTGCATAAGGCCCGCGAGATCGGGCATACCGCCGCCTCCGCCGCCGCCACCTCCAAGCATACCAGCCAGGGCCGAGAGATCAGGCATGCCACCGCCGCCGCCCATACCGCCAGCTCCTCGGGAAGCATCGGGAGCACCGACATCACCACCGTCCTCTTCGACCTTCTTCTTAGCTGTCTCGTAGCCCTTGCGCATGACTTCTGAACCACCGCCCTCTGCGTCCATGCCCGACTTGTATGCCTCCATAGCGCCCTTTGCGTCGCCGAGAACGTACTTAGCGAGACCGAGACGCGACCAGGCCTTGGAGTAGTTGGGATCGGCAGCGACTGCCATCTCAGCGTCCTCCTTTGCGAGCTCGTGCTTGCCCTGGCCTGAGTATGCGGCGGCGCGGTTGGAGAGGTAGATGGGGTTGAGGGGGATGACTTCGAGAGCGGCGGTATAATGCTTGACAGCACCATCGTAGTCCTTCTTCTTCATCGCCTCGTTACCCAGTCCCTTCAGTCTCTCGGCCTCATCCTTGTTTGGCCCACCTGGTCCTGACCCGGCGGCAGGTGTCTGTGGCGTCGCTGGTCGGGCCTCCTTTGCCGACGAGGATCCCTCAGTTGTGGCGGTCGTCTTTCCCTTGAGCTTCTCGTAGACGTTGTAGATTGCGAGCAGGTTCTGGTCGCCAATGGCGTCCTTCTTTGCGGCCTCATCCGCAGCGTCGACCTTGAAGGCTTCGGCGATGCAGTTGGCGGCGACTTCGAGCTGTTCGGCGTCGTCGGGCGCTACGGAGCCGTCTGTCTGCGAGGTCTGGAGGAAGTCGAGGATGGCGAGCGCGAGGCGCTTCTTGGATTGGAAAGCCTGGGACTGTGAGCCATTGTTTACGTGCGCAAGTGGGGCAGACTTACCATGACGGCGTGATGTGTGTGTTGGAAGGGTCTCGCAGGCTGGGTACTAGGAACAATGTAGTACGTTCCCTGGTAGTAAGCTTATGAACAGGTGTTCAGGTAGGTACAGGATTATGGTTGGTTGCAAGTCTGAGATCAACGCATTGAAACTCGAAGCTTCCGTCGGTCAATTGGCGGGGCAGTCCGCCGCCTGGCCAGTGCCAAGCTGCTACCACCAGCCCTGTAGTGTTCACTATCAAACGCCACGAGCAAAGGATGTGAATTGCATGAATTTGAGTTTAACTGGCGTCATTCAAGCCGTCAAATGCTTTCGTATACACGTCTACTCTTACACCCCACTACTATAACACATACTAGAAGGTGAGATGGGTATCTACAAGTCTCTAATCGTCGCTCAATCCTTCCCAAGCACCCTTGGGCTTCTCTTTCGGCCACAGTGAGCTGAACCATGATTCTTCTTTTGAGACAGAGATGCTCTTAGCGCGCTCTTCAACTTCGCAATCTAACGCAAATCTCCGCATACGCTCAGCAATTCTAGGGTCGAGCACCATCTCGTCTAGCCATACCCTCTCCCTAGTGTCGCCTTCTTCGCGCTTTCGTGCTGTCTTGGACCAGTCTGGTTCTTCGTGTGCAAGTAATCGTTGTTGCTCCCACTGTGCTTGATTGTGTCCGTCTTCCTCGTTCGTGACAGACGCTTCGCCTGCAGTCTCGAATGGTCGGTATGCACCGAGAACAGCGGCAGCGGTTTCCCTGCCAATCTCATCCGCCGCTTTTCGCTTGTTCAGGAAACGGAACATGCGAATGGGGAAGTTGAAGAATCCAAGAAGGTGGGGAAGAGGCACTACGGCGGCGGGACCAAGTGCTTGCGGGCAGTTTTGGGAGAGTACGGCGTTATGGTATTCGGCGGTTGAGATGAATGGCGGTGGTTGCTTCTTCTTCTTGGGTTTGTTCTCCTCTTCCTTCGGCTTCTCAGCCTCTTCTGCCTTTGGAGTTTCGGGTGTAGCGGTAGGTGATGCATCGTCGGTCGTGGCAGGTGTTGTGCTGTCAGAGGGTGCTTCGGTCGACGCAGGTGTGGGTTCGATCGCAGCAACCGGTACCTCTACCGTCGGTTCTGATGATGGCGGAGGGTCTAGAGGTCCCAGCCAACCCTCGTGTAGTCCTCGAACATATTCTTTCCATGTGTGTCTGCCGATAATGATGTCTCCTCCCGGTCCACTCCACTGGCTTACACCTGCTCTTTGCCTGAGTCCTTCCAAATCCTCCTCAAGCCCTGGCTCCAATGGCTCAGCAGTCGCCTCGCCCCTCTTCTTCCTCAACTTCCGTATCCGCTCTGCCAATCCAGCTCTGACATCTCCTTCCCTTCGGCCCTCGACCGCATCCCAATCTAACGCCGCTGCGACCAGAATGGGCTTGACGTATTCGTGGAAGTGATCGCGTGCGGGTACTATTCCGTCCGCCGGCGGTGCAGACAAGAATATAGTAAGCCTCCTCGGCAGCTGGTGTACGTCCAACGGCTCGTGTGCGATGTGCTCAACAACCTTCGCCCACTTCTTCTGTATGCGCTTCTTCTGCCTCCGATCATACATGACCGCCGCAGTCCAAGAACCAGTAATCGAAAGAAAAATCATCCAATTGCGCGACGGCAGTTTGAAGCGAAAGTTCGGCAGGCCTGTAATTGTTAGTAGTGCTCTGCATGAGACAGTAGAACCACGCACCCATCATTCTCCAGACGGGATTCGGAGGCTTCTGCGGTTTGCTGGGCCCGGCAGAAGCCTCGCCCGCAGCTGAGGCTTTTGCATCCGGTTCGGCCATGCTGGTGTGGACGGCGTTGGTGGTTGCG
Source organism: Alternaria ethzedia (assembly GCF_023757985.1). Taxonomy (NCBI): domain Eukaryota; kingdom Fungi; phylum Ascomycota; class Dothideomycetes; order Pleosporales; family Pleosporaceae; genus Alternaria; species Alternaria ethzedia. The sequence continues at coordinate 404,273 of NW_026056203.1, read as the reverse complement.
GTGTTGGTCGCGCGCCCCAAAAATTTCCTTGACTGCCTATCGGCGAGCGCGGGAATGGATCGGAGCAGGCTAGTCATCACTCCCAACGACCTGACTTAGCGAGTAATGGTCCCCACCTCTGCCCCTCACCCCTCAGCGACATTATTGGAACCTTGAACCGCATTCCGCGGCTCTATTTCTCATGCTTTTGCCAGCGTATTATACGATAAAATTCGAGATTTTGCCATCAAATCACCTTCGGGTAATGCGATAACACCTCACGGTGGTAAGTTCTGCCTGCACGCAGTACCTATGAGACATCTTCTAACTGTACCTTCAGGTATGGTCTAGTGGTATGACGTCGCGTTGTGGCTGGCGGACACCAAGTGTCCCGATCCAGATCCGCGCCAGCCTGGGTTCGAGTACGTTCTTTCCCAATACATTGGTGGTCCTGAGACATCGTCTAACATGTCTACAGTTCCCAGTACCGCCAATCTTGCGACATTCTTTTTTTGCCTTTTTGACGGCCTCCTTCAAGAGACTAGTCGGCATTCTTTTTGCCTCCCAGACTTCTATCTCGAAGGACTGCAGCACTTTACATATCTGTATGCATGTCTAACTTTCCTTAGTCGAATTGCCTGCTTTTTAGTTTACTAGATAGAGAGCAACCTACAGACTAAAAAGCAGGTCACTACTCTCTGCCTTCACAAAGGTTGCTTGTATACTTCTTCGAACACTTTTAGTACTTACAAAATAATATGTTTGTTCTAAAATCTTATAACCAACTTTGACCTTACCTCTAGGGCGCACACATGTGTAGACTTGTTCACATTGCTCTCTGTAGTGCATCGAAAGTCTCTTCTGCCCTTCAGACTTTGTCCGTTTCGGCTACAGAGACAACAGATCATGCACTAGGAAGATTAAGTTTAAAGATGTATTGTATCTAAATGCTCGTTGATGTCGGACTCGGCTATTCTAGCATTGCAAATCGGACAGTCCACAAGCAACTTCTTCCGCACAGCAGGATCATGCTCCTCATCTCGCGGCCGTTTCTGGCCAGCGCTCGAGGCTGTAGGTGTGGATGAACGGACGACATCTTCCACAACTGCGGACGCCACACCTGGCCCATCATTCGAAGACTTGGTCGAGGTTTCATCCTCATCACCAATGACAATAGGTACATCAGAAGTCTTGCCTTCCACCTTGACATCCTTCTTGATCCAGCTGTCTAGCTTATTCTTCTGTCTTCCCGCACGCTCCTTGGTACTCATAGCCTCCAGCTGTTTCTTAGTCGGCGCCGGTTCCTGGATCTTGTGATAAGTGCCCCCACATTCGGCCTGATGTCTTGAGTACCACGTGTCACCCTTGCCAGGAGCTCGGTTCATACTTCGCTTGACGAGGCCAAAGTACGGCGGCTGGCTTCTGCAAGGTCCGTCGCACTGCCAGACGTGAGTGCGGTAGCTGTCGACTTCATCGTGGAAGGTGTGGTAGATGGTGACTTCGTAGTTGCCGTGGTTGTTCACGGCGTCGGCAAGCAGCTGGAAGCCGACTCCATGCCCAGTACCGTCATCCCCGCGCGAGTGCTTCCACGATGTGGTGATGAAGAAGTAGGCATGGATTGCTTCATGCAGCAGTGTGTTGATGGTATCCGATCGCGGACGATACTGCAGCAGTGGCGTGGACAACTTCAACCGGATGCGCGTGAACTTGTTGGTCTTGGGATCCCGGGAGAGCTCACAGATGCCAGCGCACTGGATCTATTGTTAGCCGGTGTTTGACACGGCAGTGTAGAAGCGGGTGGGGCAACGGTCCGGAGACACGAGGGCGGCTTCAGAAGTGGTGGATGAGACGCGTGGAAAGCAAATTGTGACGCGCAAAGAAAACCTACCAGAGTCAAACGCGGCGACCAGATGACTTCGACACGTGGGAGCAGCAGTTTGCGGAAGTAGAGGATGTTGTACAGGGCGAACAGCTCGTGGATGTCGACAAAGGGCTCGCCGTTGTTCAAGATGGCGTTGATGCTCTTCAGGGCGTCGTCTTGCTCAGGGGACAGCGGCTGCAGGGTCGCAACGGCCGCCAATGCAGCGTCCTCGTCGGTAACGGGCATGGCACATGCGAAACATAGTCGACTGTTAGTCGGGCGTGTTTAGCAGGGTGGCAGTCCAGGCACGCCAGGGTCTGGATTGAGGGAGATCGCCATGGAAGGCTGTTTCGGGTGCCGTGTGGCTCGTAGGGCTGCAATGCATGTGCACAAAACAGCCCTAGCGCGTGGAGATGATTGTTCGACACCACCAAGTGTCGTGACTTGGCTGTGCGGTGCCCCTTGCGCTTTCGTAATTAAGAGAGCCCGCCGAGTGCTTTGTCTGCCCCTGACGCCGTGGAAAATCTGGCCGTCTTTGCTTTCTCACACATACAAAGAAGCGTGGGGCGACATATCTAGGCCTCGCCATATCGTATGACGCACTGCCTCTCCACTTATTGCATAGTAGCAACCGATGCACGCGAACAGGACATCCACCTCGCATAACGTATACGCACACGCATTCCGATTCCGACGTCCCCTTTCCCGTGCAGTCACCCACACGACTATACGCTGTACGGATGGGCGTGCTCATAGTCTCGCTCGACAAACATGGCGGCAATCGATCCCCCCAGAGCGGTTGACTTGGTCCGCACGGCGTCGCAGAGCTCGACCATATCCAACCCACGGAACCGCAGCATACAGCGCATGCGGCCCTCGAAGCGCAGCTCCAACACGTCGCTCAGCCGCAGCCGCAGCAGAGCGCCCTCGCCCGAAGTCGACACCAAGAGCCTCACGTCCTTCCCCTCACTGTCGCCTAGCCCGGAGACGTCACCGGCACAGTCGCGCGTCAACGGCTGGTTCCGCTCCACGCCAGCGCCCGAGGACAGCCTTAAGAATGCTGAGAGCAGGACGGTTGCATCGCCCGACACGGTCAAGGCGATTCCCCCGCCGGACCTCAAGAACACGACGCCTGCGTCTACCGTCAGGAAGGTCACCAAGTCGACACAGCAGATAGTGGGCAGTCTGGTAGCCGCCTCGTCTGCCAAAGACCGGACGGCTCTCTTCGACGATACCCCCACCGAGTCCGCCAAGGTACCCGGAAACCTCCACTTTGCGAGCGACGACAGCATACAGGATGCGCTGCGACAGACGGGCGCCGTGGCGCTGGTCAAGCAACTCGCTGGCGACCTGGCACAACGTGATGCGCAGATCACGGCCCTGCGGAGACGAGCCGAAGAGCGCGAGCGCATGCTGAGGAAGATGCTGCAGGAGTGCGAGGTCTCCAACATGGACATTGAGAACCGGCTGCGCGAGCTGGAGAAGAGCAAGGAGCCAGGCAACGGCCTCACCAAGACGAGGACGAGAGGCGACAGCGCAGCCACTGGATTGCACCCCGACGACCCCATGGAGGACAGACTCGCCAGGGCTATGGAAGACGAATTGGCTGAGCACCCCGATGCTCTGGGTATGGACACGGGCACCTCAGCGCCTCAGGCAGAAGTCATGTCCATCAACTCAGTCGCGTCGGACGCGCCACGCGACACATCCAAACCAAACTGGAAGACCTACATCTGGGCTGGGACGAGCAAGAAGAGCAGCCGAGCACCGTCCGTAGCGAGCATGGTGGACAGAGAAGCCGAGACTCTGGGGCATACCCGGTCGCGCGCATCTAGTGGAGCAAAGCCACCCCGCAAGGCACTCGCGAGCGATCTCTTCGTCCCTCCAGCCGGTGCTGTACCTGCATTGCGCCGACTCAACAGCTCAGACCATGCTACAGATTCGGCGCGTAGATCTTCGTCGACATCGCTAGCAAGCTGGGCGTTGAAAATGGTGGCGGGAAACAACGCTGCAAACCCCAAGGCTAATACAGTACGAGGCCGCAAATCCACAGCCTCGAGTGTTGTCGACCGTGCGCCTTCCATGGATTCGACCAAGACGGCGCAATCCGCAAAGTCATCGCTCGCCAGCACCCAAAGACGAGGTCGCGCCTTGGGCCCCAATGGAACAATCAAAAGCACCGCGCTAGAACAGCCCAAGAACGTGTCGAATGGTCTCGGTCCGACTCCGCCTGTCCGTGGAATGAGCAATCTTGGGCCTGTGGAGATGGACCGAATCCTGCCTGAGGACTCACGACCACCGACGCTAGTACAGCAACACAATAGGTTCATCGGCAGCAGCGAGTACTTGACTGATAGATTTGGTTTCATCTACGACCAGCGTCGCAAGAAGAGACAGAGCGAGGCAGCGGCTGAGTTGATCAAGCAGAAGCGAAGCAGCAACGTGGAGTCACTCGGCGACGCCAGGACTGCACTCAGCAACTTGGCTCTCGACGAGGACCATGAACATGCAGGCTCTGTTCCCGCGGATCAGAATGATGGCACCACACGCCCATCCAGCTCCGACTCCGATAACCACCAGAACCAGCCAGCCAGCAAGACGTGGGTTGATTACCTGAAGCTAGCCACGCATCCAACTGAACTCCTCTCACACACTCCATCCGCGGCGCCCATCACCACCGTAGAGTCAGCAGAGGGCGAGGTCTCAAATTTCAAAATCGGCAACAACCAAATTACATTGATGAAGCGAGGGTCTGCACCAACGGCGAGTGTCAACCCAGAGCCATCACCATCGCGTATCGTCTCAGGTAATGCAGAACTTTCCGCTACAACCACTTCACCGGGCCCATCTACTCCGATCAGCCAGTATCCCCCGCAGATCGACCCAGTGCAATCCCTACTAGAGCAGATGAGTGAGCTGCACGACAATCTCCAAAGAGAGAGGACGGTCAAATGGAACGACTTTCTGCGTAAAGTGCGTGCACAGAACAAGCGTGAAGGGGACGTTGCCAGCACTGGCGAGAACGGCAAAAGCAACGCAATGCCCGAGCAGTTCCTCGCCGATGGTGAACTGGTAGGCATCGCGGGCTTAGGTAACAAAGGCAAAATCGGACGTGCCAAATGGCAGGAGTTCCGTCGTCTTGTTCTCGGTGGTATCCCAGTCAACATGAGAGCCGCGATCTGGGCTGAAGGAAGCGGCGCGCTGCATCTGCGCATGCCAGGCTACTACGAAGACCTGGTAAACAACGGTGAAGACGATCCCACCATTGCAACCCAGATCCAAATGGACATCACCCGCACACTTACCGACAACATCTTCTTCCGTACAGGACCTGGCGTACAGAAACTACAGGAGGTACTCCTCGCCTACTCCCGCCGCAACCCCGAAGTCGGTTACTGTCAAGGCATGAACCTAATCACCGCCTGCCTCCTACTCATCATGCCCACCCCCGAAGACGCATTCTGGGTCCTAACCGCCATGATTGAAGAAATCCTCCCGCAACACTACTACGACCAACACCTCCTCACCTCGCGCGCCGACCAATCCGTCCTGCGCTCCTACGTCAGCGAAATCCTCCCCCGCCTCTCCTTGCACCTCGACGAACTAGAAATCGAGCTGGAGGCGTTAACCTTCCAATGGTTCCTTTCCGTCTTCACCGACTGTCTCTCCGCCGAAGCCCTTTTCCGTGTCTGGGACGTCGTCCTATGTATGCACGACGGCTCTACGTTCCTCTTTCAAATCGCACTTGCGCTGTTGAAATTGAACGAGAAAGCGCTGTTGCAGTGTGATACCCCAGCGGGCGTGTACCACTACATCAACCACCAAATGACCAACCACGCCATCAGCATCGACGGCCTCATCCAAGCCTCCGACGCGTTGGGTAAAGTCATCAAGCGCAAAGACGTCGAGGACCGCCGCGCAAAAGCCGTAGCGCACGAAGAAGAACTCATGCGTCAGCGTGAGGAAGCGAGACAAGAGCGCGCGAGGAAGCGGGCTAGTAAGCTTTCGGACGTATCTGCGCCGCTGCCTACGCAACCGGAAGAGGATGCGAAGAGTCTGTCGGCTAGTCTCGACGCGGAGTTGTCGTCACGGACGAGTCCTATGGCTACGCCGTTGAGTAGCGCGACAGCACGGAGTGAGGAGGAGGAGGATGCCGAGTATGTGAATCAGAGTTTGGAATTGACGAATCGCACGCCGATGCCTATGGATGAGGAGTTTATGTGGCGGGGCTGATGAATTGGGGAGGATGGAGTTGGATGGGAAGAGGTGATACGACGTTTTTTTCCCTTTGTTACAGACGTACGTATATATTTGCATCGCTGGAGTTTGGGGTTACGGGACTGGGACTGGGTATGGGATCATCGTTCCTTTTCATCTATATACCCCATCGCCGCTGCTTGCTGGATGCCCGCTCTAAAATCGGATTGGATTGGATTGGATAGTTTAAACACAATGGATACCCCCTTCTTACTTTCCGTGTCTCCGTCTTCGTCCTCCCATGTGTGTTTATCTCTTTCTTCGTCCTCGAGATCCGTGATAAGACAGATGAAAGACGACACTTGTCTTGTTGTCGGGTGAGTTCACCCATGTCCCGCCGAACGTAGCACACCCTCCTCGCCATTTTATCCAAAGATCATCAAACTACTTAACTATCCATTCAAAACTCTCAAATTTATAGCGTACGTATGTATATAGCTATCGCGATAGTTGACCTCTAACTAGGATTTCACTACCGGAATCGTCGCATTTGAGTCTACAAGGTGTTCAGTGAGCTTCATTCTAGTTAGTATGCATAGCATGCCCTACACAGCTCTGCCTGTAATGTCCCTTTGATGGTTTCCATCAACCAGCGCACTTGTAAAAATATCTAGTAATTCTAGTTCATGCTGCTTTTTGCTGACAAACTAGTAAGTAGCAACGACATACGCCCAGTCTTCCCACGCAGGATCGCGCGATGAGTATCGTCACGGAAACTTATCACATCACTGTGAGATTGAAACGTTATGCAATCGGTCTGGGATACCACGAGTATGTTGGGGAAACAAGTGTGGGATATATTGTTGTCGTGTATCCCCCACCACATTCGAGTAGCTACTAACTAATTACTTTTCTGCTTGTGACTTTTTGGCTTCCAGTCGTCAGCCACACACATGCTGCACTATCCCCTCGAGATGTTCGGCGGCCACCTAACTTGACCCGGACTGGCTAGTCTTGACGACGTTGCATACTCCATTGATACAAATAGCCGGCGCAGGAGGTCGACCGCCGATGAGGGGACAGCCATCTTCCTCATCCGCACCTTCATCGTCATCCAGCAGGCTCACAGTGCGTCCTCTCAGGCCGCGCTTCTTATTGCCCTTCTTAGTCACCCCGGTCTTGACGTGCCCTTGTGGGCGGCGCTGGGAGGGAGGCGTGTTCTGTTTGTGGAAAACCTCTTCAACTATCATCCTCAAGGAAGAAGTAGTTTCCGCTCAACTTCTGTTCCTGGTCAAGCTGGGACTTGTCCTTGTTGATACGGGGACGGAAGGAGTTGGGGTCACGGCGGAAGGTGACGTCCAGGTTCTTCAGGAAAGAGTTGCAACCAGTGAGGAGAGACTCGGGCTTGTTGGCGCGAGCGTTGACAGCAGGTTGGCCGTCGAAGACAATGACACGGTCAGCAAGGTAGGTGGCCATGATGAAATCGTGCTCGACGACGAAAGCAGTCTTCTTGGAGTGCATAATGAAGCGCTTGATGACACGAGATGCGACGATACGCTGCTCGGAATCGAGGTAGGCACTAGGCTCATCGATGAGGTAAATGTCAGCTGGCATACCAAGGGCCAGGACGATAGCGACACGCTGCAATTCACCACCGGAGAGGTTCTGCACTTCCTGGTCGATGAAGTCGTCCATCTTGAGGGGCTTGTAAACATCAGTCTGGAATTGAGGGCTGAGGAAAGCGGTCTTGATCTTCTTGAAGAAGAGCTGGCGAACGGTACCCTGGAACCTGGGGGTGATGGTCTGGGGCTTCATGCTGATGCTCATCTTGGGGATCTTGGTGTCGCCGTCGGGCTGCAGAGCGCCGGCAAGCATCTTACAGAAAGTGGTCTTTCCGGTACCGTTCTCACCCATCATGACGATGATCTCAGAGTCAGTGAAGTTACCAGTCTCGATGTTGAGTTCAAAGCTTCCGAGGGTCTTCTTCATGTTAGGGTAGCTGTAGCCGCGGTTGTGGTCAACCATGTATTCGTCACCAGCCTCTGCGATGCGGAACTGCAGCGATTCCTCACGGAAACGCAAGTTCTCGGTGGGAATGTTACCATCCAGGAAGATGTTGATACCTTCACGGACGGATGCGGGCAGCGTGACGACACCGTAGACGGCGGGCTTTCCATAGAGAACACAGATGAAGTCGGAGAGGTAGTCGAGGACGGACAAATCGTGCTCGACGACAATGACATAGTCGTCGGGGCGGAGCAGACTGCGGATCTTGCGGGCTGCGGCGAGACGCTGCTTGACATCCAAGAAGGATGACGGCTCGTCAAACATGTACACATCGGCCTGTTGGACACAGACAAGCGCAATAGCGAAACGCTGCAGTTCTCCACCAGAGAGTTGTCCAATGTCACGCTCGAAGATGTGGCGCAGCTCCAACTCGTCAATCATCTCGTCGAGGTTCTCCATCTGGCTGCGGGCCCCGATGAGCTTGCCGACGCTGCGCTCGGTCGACTTGATGGCCTTGGGAAGTTGGTCGACATATTGGGGCTTGACGACGGCCTTGAGGTTGTCTTCCAGGACCTTTGTGAAGTAGTCTGTGTGTTGTTAGCCAGTGATTTCTTTGTCTAGAAACCAGTGCCTTACTCTGGAGTTCAGATCCGCGGAAGTACTTCAGGATCTCCTCCCAGTCTGGCGGGTTGTCGTAGCGACCGAGGTTGGGCTTGAGCTTGCCACTGAGAATCTTCAGCGCTGTGCTCTTGCCAATACCGTTTGTTCCCACGAGACCCAAGACCTGGCCCGGACGGGGCATAGGCAGCCTGTGCAGCTTGAAGCTGTTCGCCGAGTATCGGTGGGTGACCTGGGTCTCGAGATTGGTGGGCAAGTTGATGATGTTGATGGCGTCGAAGGGGCATTTCTTGGGGCAGATACCGCATCCAATGCAGAGGCGCTCAGAGATGAAGGCAATTTTGGACGAGTTGTCGACCTCGATGCACAGCTTGCCCGTGCGGACGACGGGACACGACTTCTTGCATTCTTGGCGGCATTTCTGGGACGTGTTAGCACAGGGAAGGCGTGACCGAGGGGTGGCACTTGCCTTGGGCTTGCACTGTCAAGCGAACATCTTCATGTTAGTCGGAGATCAATTTTTGAGTGTGGAGGGGTAGTGGGGTACCTTGTCGGAGTTGACAATAGCGATACTGGACGGTGTTAGCAAATACACGTGGGTGAGGTCTTTCACGACATGTGACGTACCGGGTGAGCTTGTCAGACATGTTGGCGGCGGCTTTGTTGTTGCGGCGGTTGCGGTTGTGGGCGGCCCTGGAGTCGCAAACTGAGATGAGGGTGACGGCTAAGCAGTGCGTGGGTGGACTCGGCGACAGTCACTGCGAGAGAGGCGCGTGGGATGTTGGAGGCGGAGAGTGAAGGGAAGGTCACCAACGACTGCACGGGTAGCAGAGAACAATGAAAGAGTTGACTGACGTTGTTGGCGAGCACGCTGGGTCAGCGATTTTGGCGGCTTGTGATTGGGGCATACAAAGGCGCAAGGTTGAAGGCCCGAGCGCGCGCCTCTCTCCAGGGCTAGCAATGAACCTCCGCTTCCACAATCTACCCACACCTCACCCTACCCCCAACCCCCACCCGACTCTCACACCGAGGGTATCTTGACCATGGACTGTATGTATATTCCCTTTTGAGTCTCCCGTCGCGTCTGCTTCACCCGCGGTTCTGCCTATATCGCCGGTCGGTGGCCTTGTCCGCGTCCATCAATCCCATCGCCAGTTCACGCCTACGCATCCAGCAACTCGCCTTTCACGTAGAACACGCTCTTCCGCGGCCCAAAGAGCGCCTATATCAGCCCTCCACCACCGTGCACACTCTCCCCGCCCACCCACCGGCTCGCGCGACTCCACCGCCTTTCTCCCATCAGGCGCTCGACCCCCAAGACCGCATTCCATCAGACTTCCATTGTGCAAGTCACTGCCCTGGTTCCTGGTCGCGTTCTGGCTATTCTGGATCGCGTAGTTGCGCTCTATCCAACGCACCCGCTCCGAGCCGCCGGAGCCCACAGAAGGTCGAAATATCGTACTGACCATCCACACAGCCGCGTCCATCATGATGCCCTCTTCACCAGGCCATGTCGCCTCGTTACCATACACAAACGGTCATTTGTCGCCTCTCGCAGCCCATATGACGGCCGCCGATAGCTCCTCCCAACACAGCGACAACGACCAGTCCGACACGCAGGAGGCCGCCGCAGTCGACCCAGCCTCCGATGTCGACGCGCCGGGCGAAGAGTACGACGAAGACGACGAGGTAGCTGCTGCTTCAGACTCGTCTGAGGATGTCGACGCAGAGGGCGAGCCGGACGGCGACTACGACTCTGAGTCACCGCCGTCTGAACAGGCAGAGAGCGACCGCGCCCGCAGTTCATCAGAAGAGTCAAGGCGGCCGCCGAAGCGGAAGGCTAGCGATGAGAAGGAGGACTACATTGAACAGAACCCGGAGCTATATGGTCTGCGTCGCAGCGTACGTGGCATCTCCAGTCTGCATGTACATGAGCTAACTCCAGTCCAGGGTCGTGCCCGCCCTAGTCGTCGCGTCGTAAGTGGCCCCCAGTTGATGGAAGAAGCATCTCTAACAGTCTGCAGGTCGATAGCGATGATGAAGATGATGAAGACTACAGCTCTGATCAGCCCCGCAAGCGACAGAGGACAGCCTCGCGGAAGAGTTTGTCAACTCTCACCTGCCCATCTGAAGTCGTACTAACCCGTCTGCCCAGCCTCAAACCAAGCCACACCAGTCTATCGCTCAGCTGGCTCCGACTCCGAGTCGGATGGCTACGTTGGTGCCCGTCGCAATATCCCTACCAAGAAGCAACGCCAACGTCAGCACGCCGTTGCCGCAGGCCGCGAGCCCCCATCACAAGCCGAGGTCCGATTCTCTGCACGTCGCACTGTCCAGGTCGCCAACTACAATGAGGAAGAAGACGAGGACGAGTTCGTGGAAGAGGACGATGAGATGACCCCCAACTACTGGGCGACCGCGCCTGAAGACGCTGGCCCCGTCATCGACAAGATCCTTGACCACCGGCCGAAGGATGGACTAGGTAAGAAGAGCCCATGAGGTCATATGCTAGCACGTACTGACAAACAATAGAAATGGATCCTTCGTTCGACAAGCGGGATTTCGAGTACTTGGTAAGCACTGCTCACAGCCCTGGTTGCAAATACGCAGTACTAACTCGTTGCCCTAGGTCAAATGGCAAGACAAGGCTCACTACCACTCCACATGGGAAGACTACAAGACGGCAGCTTCCTATAAGGGCTACCGCAAGCTGGACAACTACTACAAGGGCCCTGTCCAGAACGACATGTATGTCTACAGCCGCAAGAACGCCGATCCGGAAGAGTACGAGCAGCACATGGTTGCACGCGAAGCTGAGCGCGAGAGCCAGCTCGACTTCCACGTCGTGGAGCGTGTGATCGACTCACGAGACGGTGAAGACGAGACAGAGTACTTCGTCAAGTGTAAGTTGACTCACCCCACCCCTATCTGGATTACCTAACGCTCTACAGGGAAGGGACTGACTTACGAGTTCTGCACCTGGGAGCCCGCGTCCCTCGTCAGTCGATTGTCGCAATCCGAGATTGATCGATTCCTCGACCGCTCATCTAACCGACCCTCCTCCGATGCCCGCGAGGCGAACCCGAACACTCGCAGGAAGTTCATCAAGTTGGACACACAGCCTGACTACATCAAGTTTGGTCAGCTGAGGTCCTTCCAACTTCAGGGTGTCAACTTCCTTGCGCACAACTGGTGTCGCGGCACAAATGTCATCCTCGCCGATGAGATGGGTCTGGGTAAGACAGTGCAGACGGTGTCCTTCATCAACTGGCTCAGACACGATCGGAGGCAAGACGGCCCCATGATCTGTGTCGTGCCTCTGTCGACCATGCCTGCATGGGCAGACACCTTCAACAACTGGACACCGGATGTCAACTATGTCATCTACACCGGCAGGGAAGAAGCCCGTAGCATCATCCGAGAGAAGGAGCTGTTGGTCGACGGCAACACCAAGAAGATCAAGTTCAACGTGCTCCTCACCACATACGAGTACGTCCTTGCCGACTGGCAGTTCCTCCAGAGCATCAACTGGCAGTTCCTTGCTGTCGACGAGGCGCACCGACTGAAGAACCGCGAGTCGCAGTTGTACGACCGACTCCGACAGTTCAAGGCACCATGTCGACTTCTCATCACTGGTACCCCCATTCAAAACACCCTTGGAGAGCTGGCTGCCCTAATGGACTTCCTCATGCCAGGAAAGATCCAGGTTGATGAGAACGTCGACCTTGCTTCGGAAGACGCCAGCCACAAGCTTGCCGAACTCAGCTCAGCGATTCAGCCATACATGATTCGCCGCACCAAGGAGAAGGTAGAGAACGACCTACCTCCCAAGTCTGAGAAGATTCTCCGTGTTGAGTTGTCAGACATTCAGCTTGAGTACTACAAGAACATCCTCACGCGCAACTACGAGGCGCTCAATGAGGGTGGAGTCGGCCACAAGCAGTCTCTACTAAACATCGTCATGGAGCTCAAGAAGGCTAGCAACCATGCTTTGCTCTTCCCGAACGCGGAGAACAAGCTCGTCAAGCCCGGTGCGACCAAGGACGAGACCCTGAAGGCCCTCATCACCTCCAGTGGCAAGATGATGTTGCTTGACCGACTCCTCGGAAAGCTCAAGGCCGACGGTCACCGCGTGCTCATCTTCAGTCAGATGGTCCACATGCTGGACATCTTGACCGACTACCTGAAGCTACGCAACTACCCGTTCCAGCGTCTAGATGGAACAGTCCCAGCAGCAGAGAGGAAGATCGCTATTGATCACTTCAACTCTCCCGGCAGCGAGGACTACTGCTTCCTTCTATCGACTAGGGCTGGTGGTCTCGGTATCAACTTAATGACTGCTGATACTGTCGTTATCTTCGACTCCGATTGGAACCCTCAGGCGGATTTGCAGGCCATGGCTCGAGCCCATCGTATTGGTCAACAGAAGCCAGTGAGCGTCTACCGTCTTGTCTCCAAAGACACCATCGAAGAGGAGATTCTCGAGCGCGCTCGTAACAAGCGCATGCTTGAGTTCATCACAATCCAGCGTGGTGTAACCGATCGTCAGCAGAAGGAGCTCAACGACAAGATGAGTCGTGCAGCAGCAGAGCCCAACTCCGCCGACGACATTAACAATATCCTCAAGCGCCGCGGACAGAAGATGTTCGAGCAGTCTGGCAACCAGAAGAAGCTGGAAGAGCTCGACATTGACTCAGTCCTAGAGAACGCTGAGGAGCACAAGACCGAGCAGGCTGCTGGTCTTACATCTGATGGTGGCGAAGAGTTCCTCAAGAACTTTGAGTACACCGATGTCAAGATCGATCTCGAGTGGGACGACATCATTCCGAAAGAAGAGCTGGAGGCAGTCAAGGCTGATATCCAGCAGCGGAAGGTCGAAGAAGAGACTCAAAAGCTTCTTGAGGAGAGCGCACCACGGAAGCGCAAGGCAGCCTCAGCAAGCGCACGCGAGCAGCGAGCAGCAAAGAAGCGAGCCCTTGAGGCTACCAACGTCGAAGCCGACGACGATGAGCAATCCGAGCCAGACGACAACGTCAAGCGCGATCCCAAGCGGCCTCTCAACACAAAGGAGGCTCGTAACCTCATTGGCGCGTACTGCCGATATGGTTCACTCGAGGAGCGTGGCGAAGAGATGCTCCGCGCAGCTAGGCTTGTTGGTCGCGACATGGAGGTGGTCAAGGCCACTCTTGATGAGATCATCTCTATGAGCACGCAACTCGTCAAGGATGAGCAGACTAGGCTCAAGAACCTGGAGGCTGAGACTAAGCGTCCCATCACGAAGAAGGACAAGAAGGCCGTTCTTTTCGACTTTGGCAAGGTCAAGAAGGTCAATGCAGAGACTATCCTTGAGCGGCCCATCGAGATGCGTGTCCTGAAGGAAGCGGTTGAGGCAACTCCCGAGTGGCGCAACTTCCGTGTACCGGACGCCATCAAGCCTGCGAGCTACTCTTGTCCCTGGGGCGCACGCGAAGACGGCATGCTTTGCATCGGTATTCAGCGCCACGGCTACGGTGCATGGATTCCCATCCGTGACGACCCAGAGCTTGGTCTTACCGACAAGTTCTATCTCGAAGAGCATCGTGTTGACAAGAAGGAAGAGCGCACGAAGGGTGAAGAGAAGAACGCCAAGTCTCCTGGCGCCGTGCATCTGGTTCGTCGCGCGAACTATCTCCTCACCGTACTCAAAGACAAGAGCACAACGGATCCCAATGTCAAGCGCATGATGGAGAATCACCACCGCAACAACAAGAAGCATCAGCTCAACATTGCGCGCCGGACAGACAAGGGCGTCTCAGCTAGCCCCGCTCCAGCTGGCTTAGCACGCAAGATGCAAGGACGGGATTCAGAGCGTCCTGCGCACCGGGCGAACAGCAGCAGCGAAATTCGACGTCCTGATAGCCGGACTGAAGGCCGCCATCACGATAGGAAACGTGATGACCGCCCTAGAAACAGCGACCAGTACAGGCCCTCGGACTCCCGCAAGGACCATCGCAATGATCGCGACAGCGTTGATCGTCGTGCCCACACGTCTGATCGGAACGGCACGCCAGAGAACCGCCGAAAGATCAGTGGCGACGTTGATAGGCCGCGTATTAAGGATGATCGGCCTCGCCTTTCTGAAGACCGCCCGCGCTCTCATAGCCAGAGCCAAGTGCCTGACCGCAGCGTGGAAACACCCAAGCCCAAGGAGAAGAAGGCTGACGAGTTCCTTGAGCGTAAGCTCCGACCTGTTCGCGACAATCTCAGCCGCCTTAAAAAGGCGACGCCGAAGAACTACCCGCAGAAGGAAGGGATGCTCAAGATCCTTAAACAAGAGCTGATGGCTGTCGGCAACTTCATCCGCCAAAACACCAAACAGAATGAGGAGCTCGAGGATCGTCTATGGTAAGCATGTTCATCAGCTTCTCATACACTTATACTAATCGATGATAGGACTTTCACGATCAACCACCACTGGCCTCGGCCCGGTGTGACTGTCGCATCGGTCAAGGGCATGTACACTAAGATGGTCACCTCTGAAAAGCCAGCTGCGGCCGCAGCTCCGACGAACGGCCAGAACAACGGCGCCTGAGCACTTCTCTACGTACACACACACATATGATGCTGACGCATCATTTCACATTATCTACCACGGGCCTATGGCGTTTTCGATTTTTTACGGTGGCACGCCGTCGAGTATATTTGCAGCATAGCGTAGGTGTTCGGCTCGGTTGGCTACTCAAGTTATGACTAGTTACGGGCACTGTTTGATTCTTCGTCTTTCTATTGTATCTGCATGGACAGCCCAGTATCAGGGTGCGCCCCGGTGTTCATGATTTTCGCAGGGCGGCGCAAATAAAAACTAGCGTACAGGTTGTTGAAGAGCATGGCGGCACTTGGGATAGTGCGCTTTTACATTACAAGAATGGAAGGTGTCTGTCTCTGTGAAGAGAGTATCATTAGTAGCATGTAGATTCAGCACTTGCGGTTGTGCAAGATGACAATGAACTACACACATCACGCTTTCGCTTCGCTGCATGATGATGGTGAGGTATTATTGTTGACTGCAGCCTTGGCTTCTTGAAGGATGGAGAATGATCACGCGAGTCATCTGCTGCCCAATCTTCACGGTCTACAACCCTACAAGCTGGTTGCTGGGCTGTCTAGAGTATTCCAACGGCCCACACGTGGCTTGGAAGCCAAGCGGTGAGGGATATTCGGGGAGCTTCCAGCGGCAGATTGAGAATTCCCAGAGGCAATTTGATGAAGCGCGAGGATTGTCGGTATTCCGAGGTCACGCGATCAGCAGCGTACGTTTGCTAGTGAGACACCTGTGGCTGTGGGGAAGGGCATGTGTGTCGCTGGCTGGGGTTTGTGTGGGAGAGTGTCTAGTGCTCGGGCGATGACGCTCCAATGACAAGGGTCGCTGAAGGATCGTGCTCGCAGCGGTGGCTCCCTGTTGCGCCTTGCTTCCCCGGCGGGCGCCATCAGGGTGTCTTCGGCGCTTTTGCATGGTAGAGTCCTGTGCGAATATACAGTCGCGCGCCATCCACGAAGCCTGAGCAGATGCCTCGCTCCAACACTCCATCATGATACACATGCTGCGCGTACGGGACGCAGCTCTATGCGGGCTGCTCTTTTGGGCACACGCGACCGCGGCCCCGCCTAACGCGGCTGGCGATGCAGCAAACAGCCGCGCTGCGGGTTCCCGATCCATAGACGCGGATGGGCGACGAAAGCTTACAGGCAGGTTCCTACATATTACGGGTACGTCGGCCATTTGATCCCTGGGGCTGCTATCGCGACTAACGTCATGCCGCAGACTTTCACCCAGACCCTTTCTACAAGACATATTCGAGCACAGAAGCCGACGCTGCGTGCCATCGCAAACGCGGACCCGCTGGCCTCTACGGCGCAGAAACCACAGGATGCGACTCCCCTTTTGCGCTCGTCAACCAAACGTTCAAATGGATCGAAGACAACATCAAAGACGATGTAGACTTTGTTGTATGGACCGGCGACTCGGCGCGACACGACAACGATGACGAGATCCCGCGGACGCAGAAGCAGGTCGTGCAGCAGAACGAGTACATGGTCTCCAAGTTTGCGGACGTCTTTGGACAGAGCGGCCACGGCCACGGGCCCAACAGCTTCGCGATACCCATAGTACCGACTTTCGGGAACAACGACATCTTGCCACACAACATCTTCACGAGCGGACCAAATAGGTGGACGACGGAGTTTCTGGACATCTGGCGCGGTTTTATACCCGAGGCGCAACGACATCAGTTTGCGCAAGGAGGCTGGTTCTCGGTCGAGGTGATTCCTGGGAAGCTGTCCGTCATCAGCTTAAACACCATGTAAGTGGGGAAAGAAACGTGATCTCTAGGGCAAGAACTAAGACGCGCAGGTACTTCTTCACTTCCAACTCCGCCGTCGATGGCTGCGCAAAGAAACGCGAACCCGGCTACGAACACATGGAATGGTTGCGCATTCAGCTTGATATTCTGCGCGATCGCGGCATGAAAGCCATTCTCATCGGACACGTACCGCCTGCTCGCGTCGACAGCAAGGAGAGTTGGGACGAGACCTGTTGGCAGAAGTACACGCTCTTTGGACGACAGTTCCGAGACGTCATTGTGGGAAGTCTCTTTGGGCACATGAACATCGATCACTTCATGCTGCAGGATTTCGAGCACATCGAGAAGGACACGGAGAATGGCAAGATGGGAACTTTGGATGGCAGATCTGCTCTGGCTGATGGAGTCCAGCTTCTGGAAGATGGTGAGGTGACGGTTGCATCTGCGTCGGATTATCTGCTTAATTTGCGGGAGGCTTGGGCTCAGCTACCTGCGCCCCCGCCGAAATCGAACAAGAAGTCGCGCTCGAAGAATGTCGATGACGAGGAAGAAGAGGAGGAGTCGATGTGGGAGTGGCTCATGACCATGGTCGGGAAGTCGCCAAAAGACCGGAAGGAAGAGAGGAAGAAGTACCTCGAGAAGATTGGGGGGAGATACGCCGAACGTTACGCGGTAACACATGTCTCACCCAGCGTAGTACCGAACTACTTCCCCACCCTCCGCATCATCGAGTACAACATCACTGGCTTGGAACATCTCAGTGTAGCGTCTAGCCCAATCAGCCCGCCCACGATTGAGATGCCAGCCGAGCAACTCCCGATTACCCCCACGGATTACGACGAGTATGACAACTACGACGATGCCAACGACGAAGACGTAGAAACTACGCGAAAGAAGCACAAGGGCAAAAAGGGCAAAAAGAAGCCCCGAAAATACAAGTTCAAAGTCCCAGACGGCCCTTCGAAATCCTCTCCACCAGGCCCAGCCTATTCCCCGCAGACCCTGACATGGACACGTCACATCCAGTATTTCGCCAACCTCACACACATCAATAACGATTTCCTCGAGCCCTCGCCCGATGCAGCCATCGACGACCGTCTCTCCATCAACAACGATGCTGTTCAGACGATATTCGGATTCGGTGTTAGTACCGACGGTAGGATTGAGAATAAGAAGTGGAATGAGGGAAAGCACAAGAAACACCAGGGTAAGCAGCCGAGACCCGAACCGCATCCGAATGAGTTTATGTTTGAGGTGGAATACGATACGAAGAAAGACCACGGGTTCCAGGATCTTACTGTGAGGAGGTGGGTCGAGTATGCAAGGAAGATTGGCGCTTCCACGGGCAAGACCAAGACTATTGATGTACGCGAGGAGGATGTTGAGGAAGAGTCGGAAGTAGAAGACGATGTTGAAGGAGAAGTAGAGGACATGGTGGAGGAGAAAGAAGAAACTGATGAAGTGGATGAAAACGACTTCGTCATCACAAAACACAAGAAACACAAGCACAAAAAGGGGAAAAAGGGAAAACACCACAAGAAACACAAGGCGTCCAAGGAATGGTATACTTTTGTTAAGCGCGCGTTTGTCGGCACTATGGATCCGAAGGAGCTTAAATTGGTGTTTGGGGCTGCGGACGTCGATGATGCAATGGGAGAGGCAGAGGAGAATATGGAGTTGTAGATGGGTGCGGTACATTGTATGGGGAGTGGAGTATATGCGCTGAGGCATGTTTGTTGATACCCTTTGGCGTTTTTTTGGTCGCCAGAACATTTTCTTTACGGATGTTGGGGATGTGGACATGGTGAGTGAGTTGTATGTATATGGATGGGCATGGGAGTGGCGTCGCATTGCATAGGGCTGGTGTAGTATATAGTTTAAGAAGCATATAGCTATCGAGAAGAAAGAAATATAGGAATCGTATACAAACCCCCAATCTGAGTCTCATCTCCTGTCCACTGAGCGTGAAGTCGATGAACAGTGGCTCATGCGCCGTAGACGTAGTGGCTGCGCGTTGTATCTCCACGCAGAAAACAAGTGGTTGATTTGAATCCCGCAGTGGATTACTATTCCCCATCATGACGATTCCACGGAAATTACACGAAGTTGATAGTTGGGTATGCGCTGCTTTAGCATGGGATTTGGGTTCGGTGGTGCGAGTTCCAATATACCGCATCAGGCAACTTTGCTACCCCATTGATTACAGCGGACTGTCACTCTTTCCACCGGAAACCTTAGCCCGACTCTCCTACACTACAACTTCAAGTCCACAACGCGTGTACTGCCACCATTTTCTACTAGTTTTAGCGGCAAATCTTCTCTCCTTAAATTACAGCCTGTTATATTCTACGCGAGGTTATTGCACGCAGTTACATCTCCAGTGCCGTGGTGTTGATGTTTGTTGCTGGCAGACATCTGCGCTAGTGGAGTTCCGGCACCGAATTACCACAATGGGAAGGTTTGGGGGTGTGGAAAGCGGCGGACTGTTGCTCTATTGCTTTCACGCGGACTTGCTGGCTGGCGCGTCGTTATATACGACTGCGCAGGGCCGCTTCACGCGGTGTTGGCTGGTTCATGGAATATCTTGTACTTGCCTGTGTGTGTGAATTGAAAATCCTAATAAATGTATGTTTATACTCTTTTGCCCGTCTCTTGCCTAATCGCTTATTCATGGGCTGTAAGCTAGGCTGTGCGCCCTTCGATTCTATTATTGAGGCGAGAAGAGCGACTAAGGGAGAATGCTCGTCGTCTTTTTTTAATAGCCCTATTGAAATACTGCTACAAAGCGTGACAGCTTGTATCAAGTGGGTGTTGTGTTATAGTTTGGTACTTTGAATTGGGAATTTCGCGTTGACATGAATGTGAGAAACGGACCGCTCCTTCCTCGCTGACGTTGAATTGTACGGAGAACATTTTCAAAAGATGGTACGTTTACAAATCCTGAATGACAGCGTATCCCAGTTTTGTGGAAGACATGGGGTGAATTTGCTGCCCAATCTTGGGTCGGACATTGCACGAGATTCAGGACATGGTGCTTCGGGATTGTGGCGAGGTAGAAGCTGGAGTATAGGCGGACAGAAGTCTTAGACGGTAGCTATGCTTACTCATCATCTATAGGGAAGCGTAGAGGTGATAGTCGAAGCAGTTCGCTTTGTTGGTTCACTACCCCGCAAGAAACGCCACATGCGCCGCCACAACCCCCACAGCCACAGCTGACGTAAGGAGCCTTGGGATGTTCGAACCATCCGTTCAGTATGACACTCCACTCTTCACACGCCCAACGCACGCGATCAGGCAGCAAAGTCTGCGCACCCTCTCTTACACAACAACAGAAAAGCGTGAAAATACCAGATTGAAGTGCGACACATACCATCATCATGCCGCCGCCGCCTCCTCGTACGTCAATGCTCCTCTCCGTACTACATGCGACATGTACTGACACCGAATCCAGCACCACCGCCTCCCATGCCTGGGAAGGGAAGGGGCATGCCACCGGCTCCGCCGCCAATGGGAGGGATGAAAGCACCAGCGCCGGGTGCAGGCAGAGTTCGTCACATTCACAGGGACACCTGCACTACGTGGAACCCGGGCTAACGCGTCACAGGGAGCACTCTTGGGCGACATTACAAAGGGCGCACGACTGAAGAAAGTGACACAAATCAACGACCGATCCTCCCCTATAGTCGGCAAAGTCAGCGACGGACCTGCAGCAGCACCCATGGGCGCGCCAAAGATTCCTGGAGCTCCGGCCGTTCCTGGAGGGGCAAACCGAGCAAGAGCCAACAGCGACAATGGAGATGGAGGGAGTGTACCGGCTTCGGCACCGCAATTAGCGGGCATATTCGCTGGAGGTATGCCGAAGCTTAGAAAAGCAGGCGGTGTCAAGACAGGCGCAGAGGACCAGGCGCCTTATCTGTCAGACCCCGAATCGAACAGAGCTTCAGCTCCTCGAGGAGCAGCACCCAAACCGCCTGGACTTCCTCCTTCAGCACCTCCTGGGCCTCCAATTCCAGGTATGCGACCAGGCATGAATGCGCTCCGGGGTCAGGACTCAAGGCCCAACTCGGTAGCCTCAAGTATAAGCGGGAAGCCTAAGCCGCCTCCGCCGATTGGAAAGAAGCCTCCTATGCCACCACCCTCCTCTCGAAAGCCATCAGGTCTCGCTGCACCACCTGCTCGGGCACCACCTCTCCCAGGATCCGCGCCGCCTGCTCCTCCGCCCTTACCCCCGAGCTCGACGTCTCCTCGACCAACTGGAGCACCACCTGCTCCTCCACCACTACCACCTTCGCCAGCCCCACGAGCGACCCCGCCACCACCGCCGCCGCCTTCAGTTCCACCACCAACGAGCGCACCAGACGATGACGACGAATACGATCCGTATAAATACAATTCAGCGCCTCCCATGCCTCCACCACCGCCTCCACCCTCGAACGGGCACGCGCCGTCGCTCGCAGAAACAGCCGCGCGCAACGCATTCAGCCGCACATCGCCTGCTGCTCCCCCTCCAGCACCACCGAGCGCACCCGCGCCTTCTCCACCACCCAGCCAACCGCTCAGCCGACCCGCCTCTCAAACACCACTGCGATCGATGATGGATTCAAGCTCATACACCTTGTCCAACGGCGGATCGAGTATCAAGAGCCCGACCAGCTCGCACGCTGGAGGGAGGGAAAAGGGCAGAATCAGGCCCATTCACGATTTGAGATGGAGATTCCAGGACGAAGGGCAATTCCCACGACCAAGAGAATTCACCGGTGGACCGAAGAGATACCGCGCTGGACGAGGCAGCAGTGTGCCATTGGATTTGAGTGCGTTTGAATGAGCAGGGTCGTGACACAATGTTTTTTGGGGGCGATTTGTTGCATTGCTGCTGGTCAGAGCGGGTTTAGGGATAGATATTGAAGTTTAGCCTTGGCGTTAACGGGGTTTGGTGCCTTTCGCGGTGTGTTGTGGACGGTTAGGGAAGATTGTTGGCGAGATGGTGTATGCGTCGCGAGACGGTACACCATGGTTATATCGCATGCAATAGCAGGTACCTCAGTACGTTCAAAAATATCAACAATATATCGTAAGAGAGCGAGCAGTTGCGATGTTGTGGTATGTTACCGATTACTAAAATCTAAGGTTTGAATAAGAAGGAATCCATGTTTCAGTGACATCGCGAGCCTTGTGGCTAGGTATCGAACAATGAAAAAGTACCCTGCCCAGAAAGAGATTGAAGACAAAGAAGGAACCATTGACTGCACGTCAATCCCGATGAAGTACCAAGATCAGCTGCGACGACGACCTAACGTGCCAGATCGCCTAAGCGCTCTTCTTCCCCTTCTTCGTCCTGGGTACACGGCAGAGCCAGTAAAGCAAAATCGCCGCCGCCACATTAAACCCCACGTAGATCCAAAGCAGCCCGAAATCCCTCCAGCGCGTATCCCAATCCGCATGAATACGCTGCAGAAACTGGTTCGTCGAGTCCATCTGACAAAAGTTGCACTGCTCCGTCGCCTGCGCATCGCTCAGATAGCCACCCGCCACCCCAATATACTCAGACATGTAATCTCCACACGTCTGACCCTGCGGCGGGAAGAAAGTTTGAAACTCAGAGTCTGCGCAGTAGGCAGGCGCTTGACCCAGCGTCGTCGACATGAAGCTCGATACCAGGTAGGTGAACGGATTAACGCGGTACATGAAGATCCAGAAACCGGGTAAATCGTTGGGACCAGCGAGAATACCGCAGAAAGCGTACAGCATAATCGTAACCAATGTAGCGAGCGCACCAGCGATTTCCTCATTGGGGGAGCCAGCGATAAGGAGATGAGCGAGTGTGCTTGCGAATATGAAAACGGCGACGACGATGAGCAGGGCGTGGAAACCGCGGATGTTGACTGTGTTTGTGGCTTCTGCATTGTGGTATAGACCGGCGGGATAGTACCATACGAGGAAGCAGAAGATGGCCATGAAGGCGTTCCAGGCGAGTTCGATGACGATGTTGGAGAGGACGAAGGCTTGCCAGGCGTAAGTTTTTGATTGGCGCTCGCGGGCTTCGTAGAGGGTTCGCTGGGAGATCCACATGGGCATGATTTGGTAGATTAGTTGGATTACCTGGGATGGGTGTTAGTGGGGATACGATGTTGGCTGTAAAAGGTTTTACGTACGACGAAGAGGAAGATGAAGACACCAAACATCTGGTTCTGGAGTCCCATCATCGTGTTTTCGCTTCCGAAGAAAGAGAACCCAATTAAGAGTGAGCAGCCAATCGTCAAAATGGCCTTCGAGTAAATGTATGAAGGGGTTCTCCAATACTGCTGGGCGCACCGCATGGCTACAGCGCGGAGCTGGTCCATGGACGAGGCAGCGAAAACCTGGTGGCTGGCGTCGCCTGAGTCCATGACAGCAGAGGGCCGGTTGGCAAGTTCCCTTAGATCGGCAAGCTCGGTCTGAAGATGCATGTACTCTTTGCTGTTCTTCCAAATCGTCGGCCAGTCGATCTCGGTCTTTGCACCTGGCGCCGCGCCAATCGCCGCGAGCATGTACTCGGCGGGGTTGGTACCAGGAGGGCATGCTGATGCGCCGTTGCGGGTGAAGTAATCGAGAAGAGTCTCGGAGCCGCGACCGATCTCGCCGAAGTAGACGGTTCTTCCGCCTTTGGCTAGGAGGAGAAGTCGGTTGAAGCGCTGGAAGAGAAGAGATGAGGGTTGATGGACGGTGCACAGGATTGCTTGACCGTCTCGAGTGAGCTTCTCCATCAAATCGCAGATGGACCATGAAGTCTGACTGTCGAGACCGGATGTAGGCTCATCGAGAAAGAGCAGTAGCTTTGGACGAGCGGCGAGCTCAACGCCGATTGTGAGGCGCTTACGTTCTGTAGGAAATTAGCGAAGCTCGTAGAAGCAAAGTTGCGGTATTGGAGCTTACGTTCAACATTGAGTCCGGATCCTGGGATTCCGACTACGGCATCGGCGTACTGTTCCATGTCCAAAAGGCGAATCACGTGGTCGACGTAGGCTAGGCGCTCTTCGCGTCCGTACTCAGGCGGCTGACGCAGCAATGCTGAAAACTCCAGCGCCTCTCGCACAGTGGATGTGTCCAAGTGGATGTCTTGTTGCATGCAGTAGCCAGTCTGTCGCTGGAAGCTGTCGTCTCGCTGACGGCCATCGACAAGCATGTTGCCGCCAATGACACCCATGGTTGTTCGGCTTGCGAGCACGTCGAGCAGTGTGGTTTTTCCTGCGCCTGACACGCCCTAAGACTTGTTAGCTGGGATTCTAATTGAGTGTGTTGAACATCTTACCATAAGAGCTGTCAGTGTACCGGGCCTGATATAGCCGTCCACACCGTCTAGGATCTTGCGGGTTTCTCCCTTGATCTGGACTTCGTAGGTGACCTTCTCCCAATGGAAGATAGACACCTGCTTCTGCATTCCAGGTTCGGGCTCACTGTTACGACTGATCTTCTCGCCCTCGTGAACGGTCGCTCCGCCATTCTCCTCATCCACGCTCTGCTTCTTGGCCGTGCTCTTCATTTTGGATCGACGGAAGACTAGAACTTCGCCCTTGGACCGCTCGGAAGCAACCAACTCGCTCATAACGAGATGTGCGAGGAAGAGGATGATAGTGATAGCAATGATGATGCCATAGTTGGACCACCGCTCACTGTACTGATACTGAAAGGCAGTTTCGACGTATGCAGTGCCGTTGACGTAATCGAGGCCCGGTTGAGAACCTTGCACAGCACACGCTCGCTGTTCGGGGGCGACGTTCTCGTATGATGGGCCAGAAGGTACGAAAGATGAACAAGCGAATGTGCGACCATGGAACTCGTTGACCATGACGTTTTCGAAGCCATATGCAACCGGATTGATCCATCGGAACCAACCCGCCCATCCCTTCATATACTGGATTGGAATAGCAAATCCTGTATAGAGCACAAGCATTATCAGGATGAGAGAGCTCGGGGCAAGTGCTTGTGAAAGAGTCTTTGTCATTGAGGCGAACAGGCGGAAGAACATGCTCATCGAAAGGCCGGTGGTGAATCCAACGAGCAAGAAGTAGAAGTACGGACCGGGTTCTCGGCGTAGATTAGACATGAAGTAGAGCGTTGTATTGACCACGAGACTGTTCGTGATCTTGTATGGTAGATCTACGATCATGGAAGACAGGGCTTCTGCCGACGGATGATAAAGGGCATATCGGTTGTGCTTCTCGACGATAGTGCGTTTGGAGTAGAGGTTCATGATTTCGAGCATCGATCCGAAGGCATTGAGTAGCACCACCATGAACAAGACTCCACCGCGCTTGAAGAACGACGCTGTGGACTGGGGTAGGTTGTAGAAGATGCTCGCTATGATGAGCGCCTCAAAAAAGTTGACAACAAGCATCGTTAGAGGTACACTCGGATCGTTCTTCAGCCTCTGCACGTCTCTCCACATGCAAAGACGAATCTGTCGCCAGTACGAAAGGGTATAGGGTGACTTCTGCCGTTGCTTCTTCGATTTCTCCAGGGTTCTCGAAAGCGCAAAGCGTTCGTGTTGCTCGCCTTTGAGGGGATACGTGTTGTCGTATTCCTCTATCGCTTGCAATAGCCGTTGACGGTCGGGGCTTTCTTTCCAGCATCGAGCAAAGTCGTCGGAGGTACGCGGTGTTTTGCCTTCGAAGCCTGACCTGATACGGCGCTCAGAGGCTGACGTCATTGATGTAAGGAAGTCGGGCGTAGTCTGGGAGGCAGGGCATTCGAAGCCAAGGCGTTCGAAATATGCGCGTGCTTCGTTCGCTGGTCCGAAGTAGATCTGTCGGCCTTCGTAAAGTACGGTCACTTTGTCGAAAACCTGTGGGGAATCAGCATTGCTATTTTTCCATGTAATCATGCTATAGCTTACCTCATACGCGGCTTGTGGAGCTTGGTAAATGGCGATGACACATGCTGCCCCAAAGACATCGCACTGGGTTCGAAGTGTCTTACAGAACTCCACAGCATTAGCAGAATCAAGTCCACGAGTCGAGTTGTCCCATAGTTGAAGCGGGGCAAAACTGAGAGATGCTTCCGCGATCGTCACTCTCTTGCGCTCGCCGCCGCTGACTCCTCGTACGAAGTCGTTGCCAACGCGTGTGTTGACCGTGTGCGAGATGCCGTACATGGCCATGATAACCTGTCAAGAGTCAGTAATCGTACCGGTTGAGTCCAAATTGGAGTACGTACATCTCGAAGATGCTCGGCATAGCGCCGACGACTGATGCCACCAGGAATGGTACGAGGTGCTCGAGCCAGAGCCGCGAAGTAGAGCGTGTCGCCAACACTCAGCTGGGGAAAATGCGCGTCAACCTCAGCGGTATAGATAGCTTCCCCGCGGAAGACGGTGTTCATGTCCTTTGCTGGTACTCCTTGGTAGTTGAGATACGAGTCAGGGCTGACTTGGAAGCCGTGAGTCTCGCCTGCGATAGTCTTCAAGAGTGTGGAACATCCTGATCTATTGATCGTTAGTTGGTGTCACCGAACACGACAACAGTCAAACATACCCAGGTGGTCCCAAGACACATAGTTGCTCTCCAGGAAGGAGCAACCCATCAAGATCTCGCAAGATCTCGATCTTCTGCGTGCCTCTGCCAAACAGCGAAGGAAGCTTCAATATTGTATTCCCTACTGTCGACTGGAAGTCGGTTGGTGAACCTTTGCCCCACACGTTCAGGCCTCTGAAAGCAACGCCCGCTACGCGAGGAATGGTTTCCTCGCTACTATAACGCAGGTTATAGAAGGAGCGCGCCCAATCCTTGGCACGGAACTGGTCGCTCCTGGGATCAAGCCTAAAGATGAGTGTACGAAGTCAGTATTTGTCTCACATACAGTTCGTACATGGATATTACTAACCCCCCATGTGCATCCTCGGCGAAGGGTGAGCCAAAGTGTTGCTGTTCAGACTGTGTTGTAAACTTGCGCACGAGCTCGTGAATGTCTCGATCACGCTGTGCTTCTTGTCGAACTTTGGTCTCGTCGTCAACTCCTGTGAGACTAGAGCTAGCGTCCGACTTCAGATCTACGCGGTCAACACGTGCTTCTTCGGTTGTCGCTTGCGCTTCTGTGAAGCCTAATGCGGCTGACATGCTGGTCAGAAAGGCAGGTCCAACTTCGGGGAAACTGTGACCAGGTGAATGCGTCAATCCAGGTATGCCTGGTTCCTAGCGGTCACGAACAACATTAGTCAATGTTCTCAACTGGGGTGTATGCACGAGGATACGTACGGTTGGGAGCCCGTGAACAGATCGATTAGCGCTCGCTAAGTGTGAGCAGGGGGAGATCTGAGATGGCGATGTTTGACAGAGCCCGTAGCCCTGGTAGATTTACCTTATATCATACGATGCTTTTTTGCAAACCATGCCTTTACGACTGTGGATGATGTAAGTTCCTGCCTCGAAAGTCCCGGAAGTCCATGCCCAGGTGCCATGATTGCAGACAGTTGTCTTCGGCAATCTTGGCGCGAATGAATCGAAGTGAGCGTTCGCGTCCAGGGCTGCTGTTGGTTCCTGAAACGTGCAGGGTGCGGACATTCGGCAAAGCCCGAAAGTCCGTGGAAACCCTCGGGCTCCGTGCTGCACCAAGCATCCATCTCCACCCTCTACGAAGGATCGATCACATTATCTATTTCCTATGCGCGAAACCCCGGCAAGCCGCCCGCCGAAAATTCCGCTGTTGCGCGCGACTTTCTTCCCGGGACTTCGGCGTGCTTTTACCGAACGCTCTTAAGATGACGATGAAGCTTGCCGTAGGTACCTGCCCTAAACCTACGTCCGCAGAACCAGTCCATCTGCTAAGCTGCCATTGAAGTGTCTTCGTTGTAAACGAAAGAAGATTAAATGCGACAAAGCAGAGCCGATATGCCATCAATGTATTGCCGCCAAGGAAGAATGCCATTATGTAGAGCGAAGACAACGGCCGCGCCATGCCCACCAAAAGGCTGTCGTACAGCATCTCAGTCAGCGACTAGAACAACTGGAGAAACAAATTAGCGACGCTGGTGATGATCGGTCGTCATCCGTATCCGAAGTCGTGCCCAGACGCGATAGTATCCGAAAGAGCACTCCGGTGCCTTCACCCGAGGCCTCATTAACTGTGGCTGATGGCCAGGATTCATGGGTAATAACAGCCACAACCGGAGGCGCTCGTGTTTGCTGCGTTTTGTCTTGATATCTCGACCTCCTCGAAGGTATCCATAGCATTTCACATGGTCAACGTCCTGTCAGAATATCCCATGCGGACTTACGATGTCTTATCTTCTACTGTGTTACGAAGCACATGAGGTACATATAGCGGCAAAGGGTTGGGGTCGGCGATACAGCTTCAAAAACGCATCCCTTCATATGAGGAGCCATCAGCACACGACTCAGCACACACGAGCGCCTTCGAAAATCTTCTCAACTATCATCACAGCTAATCATGATAGATCTACCGACTTGCAACGGACACAAGACGCAGCTTCCAACACAAGGCTACCCCAGTCTCGACACCAACACCAAGCATCGACAACGCAATGCTGTCTCTCAACGAAGCGCTCGAAGACCTTGGAAAGTTGAGGGTGCGCACTGATACGCACAGCGCGGATCTGAACCTATCCTCCGCAGAAGCGCGGACGTGTATTGACGGCTTTATCTCCGTCATGAGCTCAATGCTTGCGCCAGATGCATTTTCTCGTTCCGTGATCGATACTGACCTCCTCTACGCGCTTCCCGATATTATCAAGTCTCCTTACGTCAACATCGATCCCGTGGTCCGCGTTATGTAGTAAGTAACCGATAATTAGTGCGGCTTTGTGCCACATGCTGACTTTAGGTGACTTCAAGCTACAACGCTCTGTTCTATGGACTGCAGCTGACTGACGGCCCGGGAGGAGATCTTACGACGAAGGCATACATGAAGATGCTGGAGAGCGTACCCGCTTGGCTTGAGTCTCCAGGTGACACGAATATGGACGTACATATTGCAGCCCTCTCAGCATGGACGGCAATGACTGCTCACGACTACCAGTTGGCATGGAAATTCCACTGCAAATCGTGCCAGCACATCAAGTCGATCGGCATAGATCGCCTAGATATGGTCCCGGCAAAGTCATTCGAAGAAGAAACCGAGAGAGATGTTGGTCGCTACACCTACTGGTATGTCGTATCGATCGACACATTCTTCCGTTTGTTCTATGGGAAGCCCACTGTTCTGCGATGGTCGCCAAACAAGGTCCGCCCGCCCCTACTCTTTCGTCCCGACAACATGCATCCTTCGGCGCTCCATGTTACCATCAGTGTCGTGTGGGTGCGATATACCCTGTTGACCGTAGAGGCGATCGGTTACATTGACGAAAACCCGCCACACGATCGCAACAGCTGTGTCCAAAAGGCTGACGAAGCTTGTTCGCAAATGGAAGACCTCATCAGCGAATGGAGATTGGAGGAGGTGATGAACGGCAAAGAGACTACAGATGATGTTCGCTGTCTTCTTGCAGATCACATCAGTAGGTAAAGTGCGGCAATGAGCTAAGATTGAGCTGACCTCAAATTCAGTGAACATATATGCGACTATCATCGGTATTCAGAGGCTGGTACAACAGCACCGAACGAGACCCGGACCTAAGGACATCACCCTCAGAGCCGCACGAAGAGTTTTGAGCATTATCCTTGACTTTTATGCGGATATTAACCTCAACGCTAAGTTTAAGAGTATCACGAATCAGTAAGCCGCCACTCTCTTTACTTCGCGCCAAGCATCCGCTGACTTGGCCCAGTTTCATAACGCTCTACCCTTTTTGCGTCGTGTTCACACTCTACGAACACATTGTGGCGTGTACCAATCCAGATGATTGCGAAAGCGATATACAATCTCTCGAGACGATCGGCGTCGCCATGGCGCAAAGCTGCGCAGAGCGTCAGGACTTGATACCGTTTGCCAAGACGATCAATGCACTGAACAGGGTCTCGCGGAGTCTACAAGATGAGAGACGCAGAGGCCCAGCCACCGTGGATTCCAGCGACAGCGTTGCTCAAGGGATGAACATGCCGCCGACAAGTTTCGATACGATCCAGAACTTGATGGCCAGCGAACTCCCAGACATTGACATGTCGGCCTTTTCATCGATGCCGGACTACACCGCGAATATGGATGGCGACTTCCAATCTCTCGGCTTCTTGAGGGGGCTTGAGAATGACTTTGTCACGCGGAATTGGCAGACTGATTGGTGGGATCTTGGTGGTGGGGGTGATGGCGACATTAGCCAGATGCCAGCGACGGATCCCACAGGCTTTCCCTACACTCCACACACATAAGGAGGGCAAACTGTCAACGAAGCTCGACCTTAAAGGGGCGATGGATCGCTTCGGTGACCTTTGGGTGTATATATTAATATTCGCATGTCTGTATCATAGCTGTTTTAGGGTAGAGATGTGTGGTTTACTTACTGAATGGAGAATCTCGAATTGCGTCCACCAGTTAACCCTCACCAAGGATTTCCGGGTATATAAAGGCGCAGGGCAGAATACTGGACATATCAGCTCAGGCCTACCCCACCTCATGTCAGTACTTTGGCTATCCTGTACTAGCTCTCGTTGCCCGCTCCACTGACGCTATGCACCAGACAACATGCGGTACATCCACCAGTCAGCTTATCCGAGAACACATTGACCTTATACGAATTCATTCCTTGAACAATTGAGCATATTTTCAGAATATCACAATTATGCCCCCAAACTACACGCTCTACGGACTTCCCCACACAAAGCCTCCCAAAAGTTCCGACACCAGCCTCCTTCCTCAATACATCGCGTGCGGTCCACTTCCCAGTAACAATGCAACCTCCATTTCCTCTCCCACAGCAACCTGGCACAACGAGTCCTACGCCGCCATCGACCCATCGAATCCCAATCTCAGCCAAATAGGAAAAACAGTCATCATAACCGGAGCCGGTAGCGGCATCGGTCGCGCAACCGCTCTTGCCTTTGCGGAAGCCAGCGCCGCCCAGCTGGTCCTAACCGAACGTACTGAGTCGACCCTTCGAGAAACCGAGAAGCTACTTGGTGACAGCAAGTCAGACTGCATGGTCTTCCCCGTCTCAGCAACCGACGAGACTGCGATGCAGAATGTTGCTGAACAGGTCGACGCATGGGATGTCCTTGTTCTTGCCGTAGCGCAGATTTCTTCGCCGTCCTCGAGCGGCGAAGACTGGTGGGTAGACTATGAGATGACCGTGAAGGCGATAGTCATCGCTTCACGGGCTTTCGTTCCGAATGCGAAGTCTGATGCAGCGCTGTACACGCTTGCAGCAGGTGCAGCGGCTTTGCAGTCAGCGTATACACCTGGACGATCGGCCTACTTTACTTCGAAGGTCGCGCAGACAAAGATCGTCGAGTTTCTTGCTGCGGAGAACCCAGATCTGTTGGCGTGTGAATCCTGGAATGGCGGATACAGGTATCTTCCGAGGCAGTGGTACTGATCCGCCGCGATTGCCCATGGACTCTGATAAGTGTGTATCAGAGAGGGCGAGGACAAATGCTAACTACTCCGCAGCGGAGCACAGCGCAAACCTCCTAGTTTGACTGTCGCAACCAAAGCTGAGTGTGCAGCGATAATTACGTGATATTTGATATCCTCCCCGACTTCATCATTTCAACACAAGAGTGTGGGTTGATAGATGGTACCTGTGGACTGGGGGGCCCCAAGAGAGTAGAAGCATGTCGATGAGACATGCGGGTTCAAGAAAACGGAATCGAGCCACAAGGACTAACGAAGCCGTGCACCCGGCTAAGAGGGAATCTACCGCACAAGGCAAGTAGACGCGCCCAAAGTGGATGTGATCCCAGGAGCTACAGCGAAGAGCTCAGCACTGGGGCTCCAAAAGGAGTATGAAGAAAACGGAGTCGAGCCACAAGGGACTAACGAAACCGCGCAACCGTCTAGAGAGGGAATCTACCCGCATGGCAAGTAGACGCACCCAAAGGGATTGTGAGCCCAGACGTGCTACAGCGTAGAGCACAGTACCGGGGCGCTACAGTTAAGAGCGACGAGGTGTTTACAAGTAAACGTGACCAACAAACAAAGCGCCGACTGTCACATCATCAGGATATGTGACAGAGACGAAATTTTCGCGGCGAGGAGCAAAGGAGCGACGGGCAAAAAGTTGTATATATCGAGCCTGCGCTAACAAACGCACAGACCAGGCAGCAAACAACCAGCGATGAGAAGTCCAAAAGAGGCCTCACCAATGGTCATTCACCTCATGCAAGGAAAAGAATCGACACTCTAGAGCCTACATTAACATAGAAAGAAACAAAGTATGTAATCGAATGTCAACGTAGGCTCCGGGGTGTCCGGTCTTTTCCTTGAGTAAGGTACATCCGTATTTCTTACCGCTAACGCTATCAGCGCAGGCAACGTCTTCTCATTGTCAAAGACCTGTAGTTCTGAGATATAATGTAAAGGACTCAACGCAGGTCGATGACGGCAGTTGGTATCGTCACGTGCCTGCTGGTACCTGAATCCTTCTCTATCTTCTTTACGTCCAACCAAATTTAAACACCAGCCTGTGGGATCAACCATGAGATACTCCCCACCTCACCTCCCGCGTAAACCAACCACCACACCCATCCAACCATCTCCCTATCCCCTAGGCCTCCAAATCACCTGACCCTCACAAGCGAGCCGCCCCGCCAAGTCCCTCCAGTGCCACACCAAGCCCCCAACTTCCAACGGCGCAACCGCCATAACCAACAAGTGCCAACTTCCGATCTCGATCTGAACACGCGTTTCGCGCCAACAACCCCAACAAAACAACGACTTTTCAGTGTTGACTCAGCCCCAACGGCCGTCGACGCTCAAGCCACAGCTGTTGCGAGTCAAACCATGAGTCCAGTTATATGACATCATCGACCGCATCGACCGGAAGGAGCGATCCACGGGAGCTGCTTCCTCCGATTCCGAAGCATGGAAGGTCACACACGTGGACCAACTAACGACTAGCCTTAGCAGGGAAGGAGCGAACATCACACAGGGCACGCAACCAAGTTTGCGAAAGTCTAACGAGTCCTAAGTTTGAAGACACGAGGCAGGGAGATTTGACGAGTTGATCTTGAGCGTCATGAGCGATAGCATTCGTGATTAGTTATCTGCGTGTTCGTATACGAGATCTACGGATTCGCGTCGTTCTGTGTGTGACTACAATCTCCGTCTCGTAATAGAGAACATCCTCATTTCAATGTGGATAGTTATGCATAGTAGAAAACACCCAAGTCCTTAACGCCGTTTATGCGGTATCCAACAGTTTCTCCCGGAGCATTGATACAACTCTTCGGTGTTGGATCCCCCGCAATTCATAATTCATCCTCTACATGTATCACCGTGCCTCCGCGGGAACCTCTGCCGCTGGCTTTGGCATAGGCTTGAGCTCCGAGCCTGCCCCGCTCTCAGCGCGCTTCCGGCCTGTGAGGGAGAAGTGATGGCTCGAGCTGGGTCGCTCTTCCGTCTTGTCGGTGTTGTTGTTATCGCCGAAGCGCGAGAAGATGCTGCGCTTCTTTGGCTGCGGCTTCGGCTCGTCGTTCAGGCCCACCTCCTCGAACCCCTCCTCAGGCACTTGCTCGTGGCTTTCGCTGTGGCGGGGTTGTTGCATCGAGGAGCGCGGTGTGGCGCGCGAACGGCGGACGTCGAGCGAACGTCTGGTATCTACGGAGCGGCGCGCATCGAGCGACTGGCGGGGGTACGTCTCATGGACATTGTCTTGAATGGGAGAGCGCGCGGAGATATCCTGTGTGCATTAGCGGGGTCTTGCCACTGGTCGCATAACATACAAATGACCGCCTGTAGGAGTCGAAGCTCTCGCGCGAGATGCTAAACGGCTCATTCTCGGCGAGCAGACTGCGGTGATTTGAAGATGTGGTCGAGATGTTAGACTTGGAGTGCCAGAAGGTGGGCTTCTCTTGCTGAGGGCTCGGCTGTCGCAACGTCAATCAATGTCTCACGCGATGACATACGCGCGCGTCGCTCTCCCTCCTGCATCCACAATCACATGGGCTTAACATTGCTTACCGGTAGATACACGCCGCTGTCGTTTATTTCTATCACATGGTAAGCGCCCACTCAGCCGATGCAGTGATGCCGCCCCAGGAACATGCTCATGTTTGAGCCCCAGGCGCATTCGCAGGAAATCTCACCACTCAATTTGTACTCGACAGGGTCCTTGACCTGCACGGGTGCGGCGCCCGAAACAGCTGTGCTCTTGAAACCGTTCTCCGGCGCGCTCCGCTGGGCCTCATCGACGGCCTCAGGCACACCCGCACGACGAAAGGGATTGCGGATAGGCATGGTGGTAGGGCGCTAGGGATCAAACAAGGCGGTACGAGAACAGAGTGGGGAGTTTCAGTAGGCTGGTGTAGATTGAAAAGGCGAAGAGGAATGGTAGGTCGCGGCTGAGATCATGACTTCTGCGCGGCGCCAATCGGGCAGGAACCAATTGCCCTAATGTGGCATCGCCTCGGCACCTACCAAGTCCCGATTCAATCTTGGAATGTCCTCGTGTGAGAGGTTGGCGCAAAACCAAAGACGTCATGTCGCAGACGTGCAGACTTGATTGACTGTTGTCTGTAGAGATTTCATCAGCTGTCGAACCAGGCACGCTCTGGGGTGCAGATCAGACTGATCCCTGACGACGGAAGTCAGGTACCAGAGAGCCCCTCAGCTCACCACAGCCGCGCCTCAAAACAGCTTGTTTGCACCTCACACAGGCTGACCTGCGTTATCGCGACTAGAGAACTGCTCACCGGCGGTATCCTTACCTTTGCGCTGGCACGAACATTCGCTACGGCACCTTGCGCTAGGTGGATGTAATGCGGTGATGAGGCAACTCATCTAAATCAGGCTGCGACGGGAGGTTGCGCCTCATATCCGAAACATTGGAAGATCTTCGCGGTTAAAGACGATGGTTTCTGTGCCTCAGCCATCGGCCTCTGCACGATGCGAAGTTCGCACGGCCGACTCCACTGCTGTCGGCCCCTCTTTACTCGATCTGTGACCGGGGTAATATGTGCGGAACATGAGGCTGTGCCCATGTAAGCAAGGTCGGCAACGTTCGAGATCCCGGCGAAGTTACATGAGATATTTCGAGTGTAGACACTGCAGGTGATCCATGTGATGGAATGGTAGCTGCGAACTCTCGAGACGGACCTACCGCGGTAAGTAGGGTCTGGTGCTTGAGTCTCCCCGACAACACTTTGGAATGTTTTGAGATGCCGTTTGCCCTGGCTACGGATACTACGGATACTTGCTAACGGTAGCCGCATGGGAAGAAGGAATTCGCCGTACATGAACCACTTGGAGATGCCGTATCCGCGACGCTGGGTCGGAAGATCAGCGTACGGTAGTCAGGTCAACTCAGCCTTGGTGAAGTGTAGGAATGTAGTCGCATTAATGCCTTTTGTTCAGCAATATCGCGCTAGATACAGAGAGTGTTAGTAGCTACCTGTTGGTCAGTGGACAGCTCAACGCAAGGCTGCGTCCAGGCTGGACTGCTGCAAAGCAAACACGCATGCGGCAAACATCCCCACCGACGCTTGTCGAAGTGCATGGAGCAGATGCCAATCATGCCTTGCAGCTTCCCCTCACCTTGATCACCACTGCGGCCTAGTTGCAGCAAAAAGCTCGTTCACTTGTGCGGTTGTGGTGAGGAGCTCCTAATCTTATACGAGCGCGATTAGAATGCCCAGAAACTGGAAAGCGCCGGCGCATTATTTGAAGTTTTCGGATCATGAGATGGCATGGGTACGAAGGATTCGTGGATACGAGCACTAGGGTTGAGTCAATAATTTCGCGGCTTACTTTGCAGCACTAAATCGCCTTGTGCATCGTTTGCCTTGGCTGAGGCACCAAGACGGAATCACCATCATCGTCTCGTCATGATCCAATTTTCTAGAACGAGAAGTGGCTTCCGATGACTTGTGGCTGAACGCCGGGAGAAAAAAATGGAACCGACCGAGGGGCCAACATTGAGTACGGCCAACACGTTCACCATGGCAAGGGCTTTCGTTGGGTAATTGTGTAGAGATGATGCTTTTTGAAGGTACTGAAAAGAACAGTTAGTATGACTAACGATCGTGTGTGATCAGTGCGCACTGGCGAGTGGTAGTAGATTCCGCGCTCGCCTAGACAATCGATACACTCCCGGCATGGTGGCGAGCGAGGAGATGACCCCAAAGCGTGCGCTGGTGAAAAGAATTTGGAACAGGCCGGGAGCGGTGTGCTGGGAGTGACCGTTACACCAGAGTAGATGCGGTGCGCCGTGCCCCTCAAAGAAAGCAAGGACGTGCCCCGCTCCCATCCAGGTCTGTGAGATACCATCATGGTGGAGAAGCGAAAACCCATCTATCTGGTGGATCGATGCGTGAGATGAACCTTGAAGAGTGCCAAGCAGCGACGAATAGCGGAAGGCCTTGGGCAAGAAAGTGGGAAGACCGTCTCATCCAACGACCGCGGCATGCCAAAGCCGCCATCCGCCCGCCCCAAAATTGGAAGCCCACTTAGCAATGTGTGTAGTGGCTGAAGACGCTTCTGTTGTGTGTGAAGGCGATCGTGCGGTGCAGTTGTGACGACAGCCTCGTGTTTCAGAGGCAAGGGAATGGCAAGACGGTCGCATCCGACTCAGAACGGAAGATCACTCAACCTGAGGAATAATACGAGTTGATATTGAGCTGGTGTTCCCGAAACACTCGGAGCAGTCCATAGAGGGAAATTCGTCATCCTCGCTAGCCGTCCACAAGCGCGCACACCCCTGGGGCCTTCCCTTTTAGCTTACCAGCCAGCATCGCTCGGATTCATCGTGGTTCCCAGCGGCTGACTTCCGCCATCAACGTCGACGATATTCTTACATCGATATAGACCCCCCTCCTCATGTTACACACACCCGCGCCTCAAACACGTGCAGCGTCGCGGCTCGCGATGGTCCTGGCGCCCGAGAGTGAGAGCCTAGGGCTGGCTGTGACTCTGCTTCGTGTAGCTCCACATACCGTGGCCGATCATCACTCAAACATTCAACGTGCCACATGGTCGCTTGCTAGTCTTTGCTATTTCAGTCTACAACCCGCACCGTGTCGCGAGACCCCTGCAAGCGCCCCTGCCTAACTTAGCGCTCGAGCAGGGTAGCGCCTGCCCTAGACAACCCAGCCAACTTTTCACCACCGTGCCGTCCACGGGTTGTTTCTCAGCGGGTCCGAGAGTTGAGCTGATCTCGCTGCATGCAATATAATAAATCCTTTCCCAACCTGTCTCTCGCTCCCTGTGCCTTCCGCCCCCGACTCGCTCCCCGTACCCATCTGCGTGAATGACAGGTCTGATTCACTAGTGCAATCCACCTCGTCTTGCTCGACGTTACACACTCGCTTTTACCACGCCATCAGTCCAAGGGTCTGGTCTTAAAACCCCCGCGTCGTACCCCAATTTCGCGCCTGAGACTCCTGTCGCTCCTCTCGCTCACCTCTTTGTCCGGATCCATCTATCGATACCAATCTAATCAGGAACCTCCCATTCGCTACTGCCTTCCCGTCTGCACATTCCTCCCCGACAGGTGTCACTCACAGTGTGCCTGCCTGCATCTCATCTCCGCCCCACCTGCTATTCTTACCTTGATCTCGACATCACTCCTACTCCACCGCAAACATGGGCTTCGGATCCTCCGACGGCAATGAGTTCTTCCAAAGCTGGGCCCTATGGCAGAAGATGACTTTCGTAAGGACTTCAACCGACTGCTGACTCCGCCTGCTAACGATGCACAGGTACTGGCCTGCGGAATTGTACTCACCATCTTCCTGGGCCTGCTCAAGCTATGGTACGACAAGAACAAGGTCCGCAAGTACAGCAAAGTGGACAAAGGCAAACGCGCAGCCACTCCGGAAATGCTCGAGGCGCAGCCAGTAACCCAGGTGACCGAGGAGACCAAGGACGAGATTCCATTCGGCATCCGCGCAATCCAGAGCGGTATTGAGGTCGACGGTGTCTGGATCTCGCGTACCAACACCCCCGTTGGCAGTAGCCGTGCTTCCATCGTCAGCGAAGCCCCTCCATACGCCTCACAGTCACAGCTCTCACTGCCCCGGCCAGTCGCCCAAGGTTCCAGCCGCAACAGCTCGCGCGGTCCCAGTTCTTTCGACCGCGCCGTTTCCGCTGAGCCCGTCTCAACCCAGGACTCCCGATCATCTTCTCCTGCTCGTCCCCACAATCATGAGGGCCCCCGCTGCAGCAACTGCAATCACCACGTCTCCCGCACCAGCGCCCTCAACGCCCTGGAAAACCCCTACGCTACCCGCAACTCTGGCGCTACTTCTCGTGAGTATCAGCATGCGCAATAGATTGAACTATGCTAACAGCCTTAGCTCCCCTGGGTCAACATGGACAGTCCGCAAGCAATTCCAGCCGCCGCACCAGTGACGAGTCCGACTACATGGCAGCTGGCCAGGACGTCCGCACCTACGAGTCCGCATACTTCAGGCCCAACCAACCCATTGACCCCAAGACCGACCTCGAACTCCTCCGCAGCCATCGTCTTTCCCACGTCGCCGAGACTGGACAGCTCACTCCTCGAGTGCGCAAGCCAGGTAATAGCGGAGAGTGGGCCAGCGTGGCGGACAACCAAGTGTCCTCGGTCAATGGTGTTAACTATTTCATGCCTCAGAAGTCACCTTCTCCTCCGCTAGCTACTGTCGCCGACCAAGCTGAAGACGTATCTGCCGGACCGAGTCACGATGGCAACGCAGCGAACCAGGCAAGGCAAGCGGTTCCCCTGACCGAGTCTTACGCGCCCAACGCTCCCTACTACCCCGACACCTACGAACCCCGTGGCCCTCACCACCAATACAGCTACGACCAGGTGCCGTACGAAGTCAACACCGAGCAGAACCAGGATCGCGATGACCACGTCCTGCGCTCCGTCAACTCTGGCTTTCAGGTCCTGAAGCCGGGCACCTTCCAGCCACCCACCCCTGAGGAGGTTGAGCTCGCCGAGCGGAGAACATCAAAGAAGCTCCAGAAGAAGAGGAGGACATCCGGTGATTCGCGGAAATCAGCCTTTACCGAACAAGTCTAATTTTTCATTACGATAATGATAATTTCGCTACGGCTTCCACCTCGCCTCCACAACAACGTGCCGGCACCAAATGCATTGATGTTTTTACAGCGTTTAATTTTGTATCATCTGGCAACATCTGGGGCTTCTTCTGGGCAGCATTCTGGCACTGGGTACTTTGCATGTACTGTTTTGGGGCATGGACAGGCCCACCTACTGTTGTTTTTCTTAATTCACTCTCTCCGCCGCAACAGGTTGCTTGGCATACCAGGAACGCGAGCGGCGTTGTAGTAAACCATCATCATAATCGGGGCGTTATAGACACAAAATGGGCACACCTAACGATCGACACGTAGCATGAGTACCAGGGGTTAAGGGCTCATTGCATAGCATATAGTAGAATCACGAACTTCTTCTCTAATCCATTCCTTCTCAAATTTGACACGGTCTGCGCAGATCTGAGTAAGTCGCTTCACCACTCTACTTACAACAGACTACGGCTATAATGGCCCAAGGCGACGAAGGATTAGAGTTCTCACCCCCTGAACGCCCGTGGCTTGAATTGGCGAGGCACAGTAAGAAGCCAAGTCCTCAGTTGCCGTCCGTCGTCAGCAAAGCGCCACTCAGCTGAACAATGTGCGCTGACATCAAAAAACTAGGCAAGTAAGCCACGCCCGACGTCACATGCTGGTGATTGGACTGAATCAAACGGGGCAAAACAGACTCTGCAGCAGGCAGAGAAGAAGAAAACCAAGTCTTACTTACACGAATGAATGTATGGATGTACGTGTATGCATAGAGCTGGAAGCATGTCTCGGTAGTGGCAACTTGCGCAGCATGTACATGAAGCTACTGGATACGCGGGTTGTGAAGCCGCGGGAACTTAGGCAGCTGATTAGCCCTGGGTGGTTGTTGAATACCTGCTCTACGGTGCGGTGAACATAGGCCAGTTTGTGTGAACGCATGTTTACTTGTTTTCGCTTAATGTGATTTGATGGGTTTGACTGGAGAGGGTGAACGGGGATAGGAGAGCGTTACGTCTCACGTTACGAGAAAGACGCGTGGTTCGGGAGGAATATGGAGAATGGGTTTCACAGGTTTCGATCTCCAGCTGTCCATGTTGAATCAGGACATTGAGATACGATCTCGCAATTTGTCGACAGAAGAACGCAACCAGGTTCCTGGACCGGCAAAATCGGCTCCTACCTACCGTCTGCCGTGCCCCGACCCGTGTCCCTGTTTTCCTCCTTCCTTCTTTTCTCGCGTAACTGCCTTGTTGAGTGGCGTCTTTGCTCTAGTAGGTCTTGGTACATTTCCCATTTTTCTACTCCGTCTTCTTTTTTTGCGAACGTGCGTTCTTCGCTTTCGGCCCGGTTCTCATCTCATCTCTTTGATGGGGGAGATGGGAAAATGAGAGAGGGGGTCGAGCGGGATGCGGAGATTGGGGAAGTAATTACCTGGATACGAGTATCGTGATAGAGCGACTGAATGGATTCGAAAAGTGGTCTCTACCCGGCCGATTTCACATGTCTAGCCAAGTCACATATTCCCATTGATTACAGACTAGCGCGATGTAGATATTTCCAATACCTCGGCTTCCACATTCTAGAACGCGTTGTCCTTGCTGAACATACATGCTGTATGCAAGGCGTAAAGTCTTCGACCGGTGAGTGGGTGAGTTACCAACTGTCGCCATTTTCCAACAACACACCCATCGCCGCGCGCTACGCCGTTACTGCCTAGGTAAGGAACCCAGACACCTAAATTAGAAACGTCGAGCCGTGTGGCGTGCATACATGCTACGGGAGGCTTTCTCATGGTCTGTCTGGCGCAATCGATAGGGCGTTGAGTTAGCGAGAAGGCGGCAGCGGGGTTGAGTCGCACCTTCCTATCCGCTGGTCGCGCCTACCCAATAACCTGCTTTGTGGTGCAGCGTTCAGAGAAGCCTCATCGTCATTCACGACAACGGACTTTCGAGTTGTTTTCCCCCTTACGCTGCGAATTCGCCTAATCCCCTGATATCGCGAGCATGGGTACACGTGGATTACGACATGTAAGAGGCGGGGCGTTGTGATGCGCTGGCCCTTTAAACAGGCGAGGCATTCAGGGGACAAGAGCGTAAGTACTGGTCCTGAGAGGTGTGATTGACGGTGACAAGTCACCGTCACTGTTGCACGGAATCGGTTTCAGATGCATTGGTGCAGGATCTGTGTGCCAATCGATGTCTTGTCTCTGTAGATGAGTTTTGGGATTTGGTCGGTACGGGCTCCCGCACACCGGGTCGTTGTTCCTCGAAGACTGCGGAGGATGTTCAGAACGACCCAAACGCAGCGCCTTTGACCACTCGGCCACAGCAAAATGTCGCACATCGAGCAGCGAATACTCTTCGACATCTTTCCGACAGCGTAACTGCCGCCTCGATTCTTCTCAGTACCCTAGACGCTCCGGCGATCGCGCCACCATCCAT
This sequence comes from Alternaria ethzedia, assembly GCF_023757985.1. Taxonomy (NCBI): domain Eukaryota; kingdom Fungi; phylum Ascomycota; class Dothideomycetes; order Pleosporales; family Pleosporaceae; genus Alternaria; species Alternaria ethzedia. The sequence continues at coordinate 362,742 of NW_026056203.1, read as the reverse complement.
GCTTGTATCAAGATGCTTCCTCAAAAGCACAAAGGTTGGTCATATTGATACAAGGCCGAGTTCATTAAACACCTCGGGCTCGACCATGAGCAAGCTTTCGACGTGTGGTGCTTTCGATTTCGCGCAAGCACCTCACATAAAGAAGAAATTGAACAGGTCTGCAGCCTACATTAGGATAAAAGCACGCAAGTTAGTTGACCCAACGTCATTGTAGGCTCCGGGGTGTTCAGTTTTCTCTCTAATTGGGGTGCAAGCAATCACCAACGACATTGAAGCTACCTAGGTACCTACCGACAAGTCCAGGACTTGGCTGACTCTACTTTCCGTCAGTACTGATGGATAGTTCTGCGATGCGAGAGGCATCGTTCCGTGGCTGAAAGCTACTACCCTGGAGTTCGATCTGCTTGTATACCTGAAGTACCTGCCCAATGGGATAAGCACCAACTTCGCTGATGATCACCACGGAGTTTGGTGGATTCGGTATGATCCTAAGCTCATTCTCAAGCTTGAGCCGGGCTTCGGCCAAGATGAGAAAGCTGATAAGCCGATTGCGGCGTGGAAGATACTGCAGGACAGTAAGGATAGCTCCTTCGGCAAGAGCTACGGCCGCAACTATATCAGCCCCAACACTTCATTCCCCATACTCGAATGAGCCTGCTACGCCAGCACTTACGTTCGTCGCCATGTAGCGACGGAGCTCGCGTATTCCTGTACTCTATTTCAGTAGTGTAAGACTGCTACATACCCTATACGACCTGTTTTCTGCGTTGCAGCGAATCATTCAGAGGTCTACATCGCTGTAAGTCTTTCCTAGACATCGCGTCATGTACCGATGTAGGCCGCAAGAAGCAACAAGAATAGTATGGATTCAGACCATCCGGAAGACTACATTGCTGTTAGTTCCTACCTATTCTCTTTCTTTGTACTGTCGTAGGCCGCAAGAAGCAATAAGTTTTTCGTAGAAACAGATCACCCAGAAGTCTACATCGCGTTTGAAGCTTTCTGGTATCGTGCTATACACTGCTGTATGCGGCACGAAGCAATGACAATGTAATAGAAGCCAGTCTCCTAAAAGCCTACGTTGCTGTTATTTCTTTCTAGCCGCGTCGTTTGAAGACAACTGCATCTCGAAATTTGACGTGACGTGACGTACATGTCGATAGCAGACACAGGATATCTCTACGGTATGTCTCATTGACCGCCGATTTGTCACGCTCCATTGTGCGAACGCTCCGTTTGCACCTTTACCCTAGGCAGCCACCTACGTCCTTCTCGCTTCCGATTGACATCATCGCAACTGCCGCTCCAATTGTTTCCAATACCCACGATATCATACGCAAGCGCGTAAATATGGCCTCCACGGACACCAAGAAACGCAAGCGCAAACCGTACGAAAACAAGGCATTGATGATGGAACACCTGGGTTTTGGGTGCGAGAAATCGTTCGACGACTGGCGCGCGAGTGATCTGGTGAAGCCCCACTGGGAAAGATTCAGTAAACACTTCTTGGACTCGCCTTTCTTCAAATTCGACAAAAAGGTTGGAGAGTTCAAGCGTGTGTACATTCAAATCATCAATGGCGAGAAGGGCGGCGCGATGACATTCTCCACTCGCACCAACCGTCAATACTATACCGACTTGGATTGGCACGCGTGGCTCTTGTATTGGCTTGTCAAAGACAACACGTACAGTAGGGATGGTATCTTTCATTACACGGGGCTTGACAGATTGGAAACATACCGATGCATGTGGGACTTCATCGCCTTCGAGAAGCGACAGCACGCACAGGGCAAAGTCAAAGGCGCTGCCGAATCATCGAAGACCGCATCATCCTCGTCCAAAAAGCCAAACCCTAACGAAGCCACCTCCTCTGAGTCTGAGGGTGAGGAACACCATCGCCTGTATCCCGACGAGGGTGTTGCCAGCATCTTCTGGGTCGAAGGCAGGCCGGAAGCTTTGGAAGAAGATGAAGGAGCATCCGTCCAAGCAACCATCCGGGGCTTTTGTGGTTACACTGAAGCTGAATTCCAAAACCGAGTTATAGCGGCCTTTGATCTGCGTAGCCACCGGCAAGTTGTAGTGGAGTTGGATGCCTGGAGGGGTTTGACGTACATCGGCGCTCAATGGGGCGCGCACAAAACTGGGAAAAAGATCGTTTTCGAGTTGACCACCATGGAAGCGATTAACGAACCCTTGCTTCTACAACGGGCGCGAATAAGTCTGACATAGCTTCCGCCAACAGGTGCTTGCTCGATCTAAGCGCACAGGACAGCCAAGTGCATGGGTACGCCACATATCGCTGCTCACTACCAAGTCGTTCAAGACCTATCAAGAAGCTGTCCCAATGCTGGAGAGTCTTCCTTTCTTATTAGCCCAATTAAACTTGGACATCTGGGGAAAGGACGACAAGCCTTCAGACGAAGAAGACGGGAACGAAGATCTTTTCGTGGCCACATGTGTATATTTAGCTTACGATAGTATCCGATGATAAATGCAGTACAGTGCAAATCAATGAAGTTAATCCGTCTTTTGACTCATACTAGTAGCTGAATTTGGCAGCTTGTTCATTCTTGATGAGAGACTGGAGTCGATGCCGAAGCAGACTACACAATGCGGTAGTAGTAACGCAGTAATTTACACAGTAAGGGCTATACCCAGCGCATGTGACGCAGTGAATAATCAGTAGATTGGCAGCTTGTTCATATGCCTGCAAGCAAGTTTACCAGCTAATCTCACGTTCGGATAAGATGCTCTAGATATCGGTCTGACTATTTGATGATCTATTCGTGGTAGATAGGTAGACTCAATACATGAGTAGATCTAACACACCAGTAAAGTAACACGGTATAATACAAAGCAAGAAATGTAGTCCTAACCTCTTCCATATGATAATTAAGCATGCCCACATCGCATTCAACCTCAAAAATCCAAAAGACTTCTCCCAGGAACAACGACCGCAGCATTCGAAGCCTCCAGATCCTTAACCGGCTCTGCCTTCGGTACAGCAAACCCATACTCCGCCTCCCAATCGTCTTCGTAGTCACTCTCATCCTCAGAATCCCAGTCACTCTCCTCGCTGTTATCCTCATAATCGCGCTCACTCCAGCCATCGCTATCGTCCTCCGCATCTTCCTCCTCATCTTCATCCACCCAATCCGCGTCGTTCTGGTCATCGCCGTCGTTCTCAAAGTCGCGTGTGGAAACCTTGACCTTACTGATGACTGGTATATCCAGAAACCTATGACAGCTCAAGTCCTCTAGCTCTCCAGTGAGCAGCTCTGTGCCAGACAGGTAGCCTAATCCGCCTTTCTTATCTTCTTCTTTGCGCTCGAAATCGAGTTGCACAATGGCCGGTTCGCCCCAGCTGTTGGTGTGGTTGAAGCGCAGTACCTGCAATGTATCCCATAGTGGTAGCGGTTTTGATGTGATAAGCTGTTGGATGGCGTTGGCGTGGCTTCGTTTGCTGTGATGCACGTATAGGGCCTCCAATCCGCTCAGCGCTGTGAGCATGGCTTCCATACGTTTGCCGTAGTTGTCGTCGATTGTGCCTTCCCTCATCTTCAGGTATTTGACGGTCGACGCGTAGGTGGGATTCGAGGTAACGGTGCGTAGGAACAAATCCCAACGCGTGTTGGCGATTGTTAAGCTGATGTTTTTCGCGATATGGACGGAGGAAATGCGATTGAGCGAGTGCGCCGTCAGGGAGAGGTTGATGATATGGCGGTAGAGTGTTGGCTGTTGGCCTTCTTCAATGTCATTGACACTGGGCCGATCGGGCGCAAGGTATACGGATATTAGATGGAGGACTGGGTCGGGGAGGGACGATAAAGTAACAAGGGACATATTTTCGGTGGGAGACGAGGTTCCGAAGTATTTGCGACAAATTTGCAGACTGAGGTGTTGGATTTGGAGGGAGAAGAGGCGAGGTGGTGAGTATATATTGGAGAGAGACGCGTCTCGATGATGTAGACGCGCCGAGATGGCGCTAAGTTTGAGATGGTGTGGCGCGTGCACCCCCTAGACAGAAGAACGCGAAATGGCGCGGTAGCGTTCCCGGGACATGTGCGAAGTGCCGGTGATGGCAGCAGCAGCAAAGGTCGATGTGTTGTGAATGCCCTCTCGGCACATGGAATCCTATTGCATTGCCATGATATGTTGACCCAAACGCCGCGCTATGCATGTCAAAAATCAATCACGTCCTACCCTCGCTCATAACTTGACTTTCTTCACGGGCTTTTGTTCCGCTGTCGCGTCGTCCTTCTTCCGCTTGAAGATGCTCTGGCTCTTCATCTGACCAAGTCCGGCCTTGTTCGCTGGTGCAGCCTTTGCTTTCAACCCGAAACTGAGCTTGACAGGCGCTGCTTCCGCCTTCACCTCCGTGGCATCTTTCTTCTCCTCTCCTTGTTCTCCTTGTGTTTGTTCGTTGACCGGTGTTTCGACCTTCTTCTCCTCCGTTGGAGACGATCCTTCTGCCGGCGGTGTGACCTGTTGTTGCACTGCTGCTTGTGCCGCAGCTCGTTTCGCCTCGATAGCCTTCTTGGCCTCGGCTTCTTCTTGTGCACGCTTCGCCATCTTTTTCAACATCTTGTCTTCGCCCGCACCGCTCCGTGCCTCAGCAGCCTCCATCTCCGCGATCTCGTTGCGCCTGTTTAAGGCTGCAACGGAAGTATCTCTCCAAGCGATCATCAAGCCGTCCTTTTCGTCTTCCTTGACATGACAGATACCCTCGCGTCCTAGGTGTTTGGCGAACTCGGTGAGCGAACTCCACTTAGTAGCGTTCATGTGGACATGTTCCTTGTCTCGAATGTACTCGTTGTAGAACTTGTTGACGCCGATCCACTTCTCGTTGTGTGCTGTCCGCAGAAGATTGACGAAATCCCTTTGGAATTCGTTGCTGAAGCCTTGAATGTACTTCTTGGGATCTTCGCCGACAACTTGCAAGTTTCGGACGTGGCCCTCGCTCTGGACGTGGCATTTGAAGCCGTTGGCGTCGCGACATTGCTTCTGGCACGGCTCACACCACCAGCGCAAGCGCTGCAAGCCCTTTGACTTCATCTTGTTGGCCACCCATTTTGTACTGCCCGCTTCAGCCTTGCCCATGGTTGTGGTTGTGGTTGTGGTTGTGGGTGTGGGTGTGGCGGTGTCAACGGTGATTTGGCGTAGAGGGTAATGCGGTTACGAGGACGGTCGTCGCGTTTACGGTGTGAAAATACAGCGGATGCCGAAGATAGTCCCGTATGGTCGTGTGGGTTTCGTATAACCGCGATGCGTGGGGCACGGGGGGATCGTAAGGTGATTGAAGATTGGCGCGGATTCACGAAACTCGTAGGGCTGCTCAGGTGGCTGACTAAAGAGATCGCCACCCGCGGCTGCGCTAGCGCTAGGCTGAACTGGGTCCACTGCGCACGTAGGTAACTGCGTCGCATGTACGCACACGATACTTCGCATTTGACAACTTGATGGTAGGCTGTTTGAAACACAACGTCTCTAAAGGTTGGAATGGTAGAGTACCGTTGAAGTTACCAATATCGGGGGTCTATCTAATATCACCACGAGCACCATCTGAACGTACAATGTAGAACCCCTTGGGAAGTCTATTACCTAGGTAGTATGCTGAACGGATCACCTATTGTAGAATGTTCACTTCACACTTTTCTAGCCCTTCAATGCACCTTATACAAGAACAGAACTAAACAGGTTTGCAGACTACATTGATGTGAAAACGTGCAAAGTAAGTAACCTAACGTCAATGTAGCCTCTAGAGTGTCTAGTGTTTTCCTAGGTTGACGTGGATGGATGAAGGTGAGTGCGCGGGTATTTCTTCACTTCGGTAGAGATCCAGGTTGTTTCATACTCACACGTTACAACACGCCGGGCCCAACTCAGACAGTGGCCAGACTCTTTCCTCCCGATATACTCGTAGCTACGACTAGCTACAATGGCGCGAGGCCCCTCCACCCGTGCCTTGAAACAGCGAAAGCGCTCCGCGCCCAAGCCGTATGAAGACAGAGGCAAGATCGTCGCCTCTCTCGGTTACTCCTACACTGACGCCGCTTTTGACAAGTGGCGAGACTCATCGCTCGTCAAACCGTGGTGGGAGGTCTTCGTCAGCAAGTTTCTGAAGACCGATCTCTACAAGCCTGGTAATAGCGTTCCCACCTTTGACGATCTCTATGCACGCATCCGGGACGATGAGTGGCGCGGCCGCATAGGATCCTTTGGGCAGACGCATTTTCCGAGGTACCACAACGAGACGGACTGGTATTCGTGGTTGTTACACAGAATTGTCGTGGAGAACACTGGAGACCGCGAGGGGTGTTTCTACTATTGGGGAAGAGAAGACGTGGAAACCGTATTCCGGACAGCTTACCACTACATCCTGTTTGCGAAATGGGAGCGCGCAACAGCACTCACGAGATCGAAATCCACGAGATCACCAAAGACGAAGCCAAAGGCGACTACTGCACGTAACCCGGCGCCTTCATCAGACGACTCGGATGCTGAAGAGCGCGAACCAACACTAGGGCTTGCGTACGTGCGGTGGACTGAAGGTCGACCTTTGGGCGCGCTTACAGCGATTGAGATCGAATCGTTTCGTAGCTATAGCTTGGAGGGCTTCCTGGAAGAGATCAACCAGCGTTTTGGGCTCAGTCACCGCAAACAGCGTTGTAAGGCGCTGGTAGCTGAGGACGACCAGGCATGCCCGGCAAAGTATGAGGTGGTAGCCTTCACGTTGGAGACTGAGGATATCGAGGTTCCGGAGGAGAAATCCAGCGATGATGACAGAGTGTTCCGATAAGATGATTCCATATTGGGCGAGGTATTGCTTCCGTGGAGGTGAGGGGTTACTCGACCAGGAGAAAAGCGCAGTTTATACTGAGCAACAGAACGAACAGGTGCTCTGAAGTCTACATTGCCCTGAGAACCTGAGTTTGTCAAATACGGAGGTGACATAGACGTCTAGGTTAGAAGATAAATGTTTGCTTCTCCCCCGAATAGGGTGCCCTCTTGCTGAGATAACACAAACCTTCTTCTCGTGCTTTAGCACACTAAGTTTTTGTACCAACGACCCCCTAATGCAGAACCATCCCCTTGCATACCCGTCACGGCCCGCAGTCTTGGCTACAATCAACACTCTTCTTCTCTTTCCCAACCCGGTAGCAAAAAAAGATCTAGAACATAGGAGGAGCGGAATGTTCCAATACAACGACCAAATATCGTATGAGGCTTGCTTCCGCGGAGGCAGGGGTAGTGCTAGATTAGGGAGAAAGTGCGAAACTCGGAAGAAGTACGAAGGAGTGCGAAGGAGTGCGGCAAAAAGTGCGAAGAAGTGCGACTGTGTTCTACGGTGGGGTAATCAGAAGTTACCTCTTTGGGGGCACTCGGAATGGGAATCTGAGAATCCGGTACTGATGATGATGGATGATATGGCGAACCGAGTTTGGCATGGAGGAAACGGGGCTCTGACACGGAGATGTACGCGAGACACGCCGAACAGGGTAATGCATAGTGCAAATCGGAGAGGGCCCGCTATGAGAGCCGTTTGAACCGGGAGTCGCAGGTCGTAGGTGCAGAGACACGGTACAGGAAGGCAGTTCTGGACGGGAAGAGAAGGGTCAAGCCGCATACGCATATGCAGACATTACCGATGAACCAACATCCCAATCCCACCCAAAGAAAGAAGAAAATAAAGCAGATACTTTACCGTTCCCTCTCCCATCCTCGACAAATCTCTTCACACAAACCCACACGTCTCACGCCCATTCGCCCCCCAAACCCCTCTCTCCATCCACCCATCACCTTAACTCACCGAAGGATTCACTTAATGCCCCCGAGAAGCACCGCAATTGACCGACTAGAATCAACACTTTTTGGCCTTTCCTTCCCCATGCAGGCAGCCTTATAGCAGATTTGACCGAAAAGGGTGGCAGGTGGAGACCGTGGAGGTGAAGTGGCAACAAAGGGAACGATTGTGGCGAAGACGCCAAGCCAACGTTGAAACCAAGGGAGCGATCCGAGAGGAGGATAGGGTAGGGTGTTCGGGTAAGAGTAGACGCCCCACTTTGCGCAAAAAATTATGGGAATGCCGATGCCTTGCCGAGCATGGCCGTATTCCCCGGTCCAAACAAAAGGCGGCACAGACGCGGGTTTTTGTGGGAATAAAGCGGAAATGGCAAATGGTCAAGGGGCATCAGTGCGTCTTGGTGAGAATAATAAGTCCGAAGAAGAGCGACTGGAATCCATGGTTTTTGCGTTTTGTTGCCTCTTGGAGTAACAGATGGGGCCGTTATGACGTTGTGCTCGGTGCGCTTGGTGTTGCGGATGGGTTATGCTTGTACCCGATGGTGTGGTTTTGCGTGTGGATAAGACTATTACCGTCGTGAACGGCCCTTTCACGCTCGCACGTCGGATTACGCGAGTATGTGTAAGCAGTGCCTTCCTCCGATCTCTCACAGATGCTTCAGATCGCACCCATTGTCCATAATCCAGAGATCGCCGATGTCGCCGGCTGGAATCCACGCATAAGAGCGAGGTTGCCTAACGCAGACGGACCGGATGGGTGTACCAAGGTCGGTGCATTTGACCGAACCGCTGTATGAAAAGAGACATACTCCGAGTAGGCTTACAAAATCCTGATTCTGCCGCAATCAACGGTGGAATGGAAGTTGCTGCATTGGGTAAGTGGATATTCTTGCAATCGAGATTTGGGGATCGAGATTTTGAATAGTGATCAAGTGACGGAGGGAAAGAAGAGAAGATGCAGATTGGGACGCTGGTATTGTGGGGACCATGAGATGTACATTCGTAGATCATCTATGGGAGGCAGTCTGGGTATTCAATTGCCCTCTGCATATGCTGAAAGTATACCACCGTTGGGGTATGCCAGGCCCTGAAAAAGCAAGGCAACTTCAAGCATACCGTTCTGCGAGCACGTACACACAACGTGGGTGCTGAATTGTTTCCAGGGCAAGTCTGGCGAGAACCGGCGCGGGGTGTCCTATTCTCGTGTTCGACGATGTTTTGTGTGGTGTTGCGCGGGTGACGAGTCAACCACATGTGCATCCACTGCACGTTATCTCATGTCTCTTCAATCCACCCTCCGCCTAACACTCCTGTCACCATCAGCACCCATGCCGCCAACAACATCCTGGACCAGCTCCCTCAACTGCGCCTGCACCTCCTCGGAATCGTAGTCTTCCCTTGCCGCAAGCTCTTCAATGCGCCTCCGTATCTCAGGATCCGGCGCATCGACAGCATCTTCTTCCATGGTGCCTACATTGACCTTGACACCATCGGGTAGTGGGGGCGGCGGGTGAACGCCTTCAGTTTCAATGACACCCGGTGCAGCTGGCTCGTCGCCGGTGCGTAGACTCCTGAGGTACTGGTACACTTCGTGTGTCTCGCCCTCCTCTTCGCCAATCTTGTCCTCTGCTGTCTGGCCATCTTGGTTTTGTATCTTTGTGTCTGCGCCTAGTTCCTCAACAAGGCACTTCGCTACTTCGGTCTTTTCGGTCGCGAAGAGGGGTGTCTCGCCGTCTTCGTCGGTGATGTTGACGTCGGCATTGTATTTTTGGACCAGGTCGCGCAGCACGGCGAGTTGGTTGTACGAGGCTGCGGCGTGGACTAGCGAGTAGCCGTGTGCATCGCGGGCAGAGGCCAGGTGTGGGTGCTGCTCGAGCGAGGAGAGGATGGACTGCGGGCGCGTGTCGATGAGGTTGAGGAGGAGATCGATGGTTGGTGCTGGAAGCGCCATGGTGGACTGCGCGTGAGGCTGGTCGGAAGTGCCGGGCGTCTGTATCGGTACGGTATCCTCGGTATTCTGGGCGTGTTGGGCGATCGCGAGGGCTGCGCATTCGAGTACGCGCAATTCTGGCTGCAAATCTAAAAATGACGTGGTGGGCGGAGATGCGGAGACTTCCCTGTGGCGCTCCCCATCGCGCGCCTAGCTGCCATCCCGGCCCCAGATCGATTAACATCTTGACTTTCATCATCGTGCATCTGCGTAATACATGCCAAACTCTATCTTATTATCATCTTCAATGTTTATGTGATCATGTCTGCGGCCGCGCGGATGAACAGCTGGTGCAAGCCTCGGACACCGAAGTCAGGCCGGCGCAATAAGGAAATGTCACTGTATGGGGCGCTCTGGGCGCCAGCTGAGACATCCGGACGATCAAGACCAACGCCCAGCGCCCATCACACACAGCCTCAAACCGTCAGCCTGGGCCTTGGCCATGCTCGCGTGCCCCTTCACCCTTTTGCCCTCCGCTGCCGTGCCTGCCTCGTAATCTTTACACGTCCTAGCTGTTCTTTCTTCTTCTATTTGGTAGGCGCCATACACGTCAACACCGACCGCAGCATACCGTATATCGTATCTTTGTAATACTGTCGCACAGCGTCACCCAGCGCTAGACTCTCGCCTTTGTCTTGGCCTTCTCTAGCCGCCTTAATGCGCTTGTCCCTTTGATCTATTGTCTGGACTTGACTTGCATTCTTCTCTTCTCTGTCTGTCGTCATTAGACACCCACTCTCGCAAACATGAGGACCATCAAGGGCGTCGGCGTGCCGTCGGTTCGCCTCGTCCTCTCCTACGTCTTCGACTGGATCGTCATCATCGCCATTGCAGCCATCGCCGGCGGCTGGGAATATGTCGAGCCCTTCCGACGACCCTTCTCGCCAGTCGACCTCTCGATATCGTACCCGTACCAGACCAGCGAAATGATACCGACATGGCTCCTCGTCGTAGTCTCACTCATTGCGCCCGCCGCCATCGTCATGATTGTGTGTCTTGTCTGGGTCCCTGGACCAACCGCTGAACGCGGCACGCCCAAGTCGCTCATTTGGAGGAGGAAGCTTTGGGAGTGGAATACCGGTTGGATGGGTCTTGCGCTCTCGCTCGCGACGGCATTCCTCATCACACAGGGCATGAAGAACCTCTTCGGAAAGCCGCGACCTGATCTTCTGTCAAGATGTGACCCAGACCTGAGACGCATCCGGGACTTCGCTGTCAACCCTGTTGTTGATGAGGAATTCAATCCAGCTTGGGTACTCGTCACCTCAGGAATCTGCCGGAACACCGACAACGACATTCTCAAAGACGGCTTCAAGTCCTTCCCCAGCGGCCATTCCAGCTGTAAGCCCTCTCTCCCCCATCCTCTTCAAACAACCCACTAACCCACCACCAGTCTCCTGGGCCGGCCTCCTCTACCTAACCCTCTTCCTCGCCTCCAAATTCTCCGTCGCAATCCCCTTCCTCCCCCACCGCCCCTTCTCCACAAACCCCGCCCACACCTCCGCCATCTCCCCCTCCAACCTCAAGAAACAAGCCACCCTCCCCATCCACAAACAAGACTCGTCTCTGTCGTCCCCAATCTCTTACAACGACGACGCCGTAGTACCCATCCGCTACCAAAACGCCGCTCCACCCGTTTACACCTTAGTCCTCATCTTGGTCCCCATCTGCGCCGCCATCTACATAACAAGCACCCGCTTTACCGATTTCCGCCATTTCGGGTTCGATATGTTGTTTGGTACGCTGATTGGTGTGACGTGTGCTTGGTTTTCGTTCCGATGGTATCATCTCCCTATTACACGGGGTGCGGGATGGGCTTGGGGACCTAGGAGCTACGATCGCGCGTGGGGCATCGGTGTCGGTAGGGGCAGCTACGTCGGTACAGAGGGCTGGAGTAGGAATGGAGGCAGTGAGACTGCGCTCAGGAGGCGCGCAGATGCACAGGGTACTGCGAACGGGCATAATGTGGATGAAAGTGAGTTGGGTGTGCTGAATCGTAATGGCGCGCCGCATGCGGGGAATCCACCGAGTTCTATGCACTCGAGAGTTGGTACTGCGCAGGAGGTTTGATCTTTCTTTTTTTAATACCACGTAATGGATTGGGAAGCATGGCGTTTGGTGGATTGCGTTTCTTGGACAGATAAGGAAAGAGGTGGTTATCAGAGGTGTTGTATACCAGGTTGGCTACTTTGCACATATTAGAGTGCACATTCGAAGAATTGAGAAGTTTAATTCATTGCTCTAGAGATTGTTATGGTCATGAACTCGCTGTTCACTATGTGTTGTATTACCCGAACTGCAAGGGAGAGCCGTGCCGCCACGTGCTTGAGGCGACAGCCTGTGTGGATCGAATTGCAAATGAGATGGAATCGAATGAATAGACAACCAATCAAACCGGAAATAAGAATCGAGACGCGAGCTGATTGCACGAGATACTGTACCTACCAGTAGGAGACGAAAGTAAAGGTCGCGTGGGGTGTTGTCGCTTTGGGCTATCATGTCATGTCAAATCAACTGTACTTTTGTATGCTGCTACGTATACCTCTCCACCCATTGGCAGTTGAATACCCTCTGCTCCACTGTCTTGTTGAAAAGACGAGCTGTCTCACCTTCTTCTCCTCTGCTGTTCACGCGTGTACGGATGGAGACAGAATGCGCTCTTATGTGCTTCGGCGAAGCCAAGCGCAGAGCACATTCGTCGCACACCATCCTGTTGTATCGGGTCGGCCACTGTAGAACCTCATCATCTACAAGCCCTTCTTTCCCTTCGCCCGCTCTTCCTCGCGCTTCTGGTAGATCATGCCCGTGAAAGGGTCCTCCCACCTGCAAGCGATCGAGTATGCAGTGTGCACGATTGCGGTAAGGAAGATACCGGCTGGCTTTCCGTACCAGATCGCCGTGGCCAAGAAAGACATGGCTGAGCCGTGGTACATGGGCGAGCTGGAAACGTTGAAGGGGAAGGTTGTCACGGGCTCGTCCATGAGGATGCCAAAGTAGTCTCCGAGGTAGGTTCCGGTGACACCGAGGGCCCACATGGAGGTCAGGACGAGGGTATTTCCCATGGCGAAGAGGGGGATCGCGGAGTACTTGATGGCGGGGGCTAGGAGGGTTGGGTGCGTGGGTTGCTCGGCGAGAGCCTCATTGTAACTGTGAACAAGCAGTCAGTATATCGACCAGCTTAGGCAAAGGTCCATGTCTGGAGACGGTGGTAGCCTTGTACGTACAGGTAGTCTCGGAAGATACCCAGGGAGAAGATGGTTACGGCGAGCGCATAGCATCCAAGGCGAGGGTTACCACCGAAAAGCTTCGTGATGACTTTGTTGTGATATTCTAAACTGTGTTAGCTTTTTTTATTTCCGTCTTCTGCTCTGCGACACCCAGCAGCCTCCCGAGGCTCGGCTATAGCCGTAAAAAGCAACGATGGGGTTGTGTACCTTGCTGCGCAGCGATGCTGAAACTTTGTTAGTGTCTGTGAAGGAGGATGCTCGATTGCACTTACTTCCAGAACGTAGGGTTGAACACGATGCTTGCGGCAGACACTGCCACATGTTAGCTGTCGCATCCGCGGCTGCGGGGATCTGGATGTTGGCACTTACCCCACAAACTGGGCTTGCTGAAGTCAATGTACGAAGTCATGGTGGTGAGAAAGTTTCGGTAAGCTGAAAAGCATCAAATTGCGACAGCAGTCAGAGTAAGAAGAGTGTGAGTACCAACATGCGAAAGCCGTGGGGGATGTCTAGGTGTTGACAGCTTGCCCGGCAGATGAACATGTGGAGCTATGACGTCTCGCTAATCCGCATGTTCAGCAATCGCGGAAACAGCGCCTCACGCATTCTCGGCTAACGGCAATGTGTTCGTGTACGATTGTATTGTTTTAGTTTTATTGCTGAAACTACGCAGTTTTGACCTCTGTCACAACGCGTTCAGCTTATGCAGCCTTTACTGCGGGGTATACCATGTCTCTTAATGATGAGAAATTCAAAGAACGCCCTAATTAACCGTGTATTTCCAACCAGGTTCAACAGGCCCAGCAAACTCGCTGTTATACATCACAGCTACAATCCTTCTAAATCCTACGCGGTGGCGTAGTGACCAACAACCTCCGATGGCCTCAACATCTACAAACCGTTGTCGGCGCACGTGAAAGGTCCACCAAAACCATCGGCCTTGTAGCCGTCAATAATAGACTGGACAGTTGCGTATGTGCCCGCAGTCAGGAACAACAGGCCGATGAGGCAAAGTGCGACATTGAAGAAGAACCCGGCATATCCCTTCCAACCGCGGACCTTCCAGAAGTTTGGTCCATGCGCCTCTCTGCGTAGACGGAAGTACGCTACGCCCCAGAAGATGAATCCGAAGAACGAGTCGAACAGCGAGCTCATAAGAGAGAGCAGGTCGGAGAAGAACGGAATGACCTCGGCGATGATGAAGGCGAAGACCCAGAGCACAGCGAGGATTGCGATCCATGTAAGCCATCCAGCCATAGTGTGACCAGTCCTGTGTCGGGACTGAGAACCGTAGATGCGGAACAGGACAAAGCGAGCTGTTACGGAAGCATACAAGACACCGAGGAAGATGATTGTGGGTACCATAAAGGTGAAGGATACCTTCTTGTAGACCTCGTTGGAAATGGAACCGAACGCCGGGGAAGTCATGTAATTGGTACCGGTGTAACCGTACACAACACCTCCGACGAGACTGAAGACGAGAACCTCGCAGATGGTGACGGCCCAGAGCGCCTTGGGGAAATCCTTGGGTTCCTTCATCTCGGCGATGAAACTAGGGAGCGTAATTTGGCCAATGAAGGTATAGCTAATGTTCATGAAAGCACTCATGCCCATAACGAAAGTGGTTCCAGATGGGGGTATCGCGTAGACCTTGAGAGGATCAGCGGGGTCGTAGCCTGCGGGCTTTCCGTCAACACCGGAGAATGCTGCCGCGAGTATGACGGAGATGAAAGTGAATCCTGCGGAGGCAGTCGCCAGCGTAGCGAGGGTGCTGAAAGTTCGTGGAAGCGAAGCCGCAAACGAGATAATGGCAGTGATCGCAGCGAAGGCGATAGTGCAGGTACCGTGTCCAGTGATAGTGTTCCACCATTTGGCTCCGACAAGGCAGTGCAGACCCATGATGAAAACATCTGGGGAAGAGTTAGTACTAGATTGCTGCACGTTGACAGGGATGGTCGCTTACTGTTCAGGACAAACATGACTGCTGTGGCGTAAAAGGCCCATTTCTTGTTCCAGAAGAGCATCTGACCAATGTCACAGACGTCGCGAATCTGGGGATGGCGCATGCAGAATTCCCTAGATCGTGTAAGTATGGCGTTTGCGGATGGGAGGTTGAGTGCGCGTACCAGGTGGTCAGAGACGTGTACAGGACGAGACCGGCAATGACGAAAGTCAAGATCAGGCCAGGAACGAGACCGAGGATCGAGTAGGACCAGGGGAAAGACATGATAGCCAGGCAAATGTACTCGGAGAACAACAGAGCCGCGGTCTTTGGCCAGCTGCAAGTACGGTACTTGATGGCATTGTTGGCTTCCAGTTCGATCTGCCTGCCGATGGTGATGCTAGCGTCAGAGTCGGCGTCGGTGGATGTAGGTAGAATTCCTCCTTGGGCTTCGGCGTCGTAACCCTTCTCTTTCTCGAAGGCGACCTTTTCATTACTGCTTTGGCTGTTGTTGTCGGCGGGCGAGGCCTTGCCGCCGAAGAGAGACTTCAACGCCATTTTACGCAACGGATACACCTCTTGTAAGGAGTGTAGTAGGAAGAACGACGGTTAGCCGCTTCTTGGAGCATTAATTGCGTGTTCAAAATCCGGGCGGGGGAGTGTCGGAGTGGGTTGGGTAAACGATGGAGAGGCGGCAGAAGATCGTTAAATATGCGCGGGGGCAAGGTGATAGCGGGTGCAGGGAGTTGAGCAGTGGAGGAGCGTAAGCTAGGGTGCTGGGATAGCTAGTCCAAAACTTGCGGGGGCAGAGGAGAGTTCGGTGAAGGCGAACAGGGAAGGCGCAAGAGTGGGGACTGCTTTTGCCTGGTGGCGCCTACCGAGTTTGAGCGCGCCTATGAAGTCTCGCACAAACACCAGCCGTTCGCCGCGCTATGACCGCTGCACTGTCGTCTTTTCCCGCCCTCACGCTATGAAATCTCAGTGAAATCCTCTGCCCTGGCGCCGCGAGTGCCGCTTCGTGTGCTTTAATCGCATTAGTCGATTAGTACCGGGCGAGCGTGACGTCCGACGCATCGCTACCGCTTCAACGGCACTGATCTGCCATTTCACTGTCGCGCACGTGGAGAGTCTGGCCATGCACCAGGTCGTTTGTCGAAGACTCATTACGTCAATCGTCAAACCCTCGAGATAGCCAGACCGGTGGCGCTGTTGCGATGCCGCATTCCTGCGTATCTGTCACACCCTCTTCATATCGGCACACCGTTGTACTGGCTTAAAAGTCAGGTTCCCAGGCTTGACATCACTGTGGCGCCCGCTAAGCTCCATTGCTAAGCTCAATCCCACCACCGGTAAGCCTGGCTTGGCTTGCTTAGCTTACGCCATAACGCGGGCGAAATACCACCTCCAAGCCTCGCCAATGCACAGCACCCAGCATCTGATCCTTCCGACTTTGCTTATCTCGACTGGCCACACAAACGCCGTGTCGCATGCAAAATATGGGACTCTTTCGGAAGTTCTACCCGTCTAATCGGATTTGACTCAATGTCGCCAGGGAAATGGCAAGAAGTACATTGTCGGCCACGTTGTAGGGGTAGTTGACCTGCAGGGAACGGATCCGCTATCTAGACAGCCGTGGACGCTCCCAACAATCGTACTCCGAAACAATGCCCTGCAGCATCGTACATCTTAACGCAGGAAAGCCTTCAAAAGCTGGAATATATTCGTGTAGTAAAAAAAAATCATCTTAACGCAGGATATGCCAGACGGTTGGCCTTACGACAACGTAGCGAGAGCGAAAGCGCACGCAAGATTGCGTGATCGTCTACATTATTGTCCCGGGCGCTGCATGGCTTATGCGCATTGCTGATCTCGACTTGGCGGTTGTAGAGAGAGCCCTGCCTCGTGCGCGTGGACAGTCGCGTACACTACGGATGTAGACCGGAAGGCTGCGCTCGGGTGAGATAAGGGAGCGACGTGATAGAGACCCCAGATTCTGTGAAGCTATGAAATTTGATCCGTGTATCACTTCCTCAAGAGGTGCTCGAGTCCACATAGCAAACGACTACCCAATCGACAAGCCAACAATGCTTGCTCCACGGAGTGCGAGAAATCAATTCTGTCTATTCACAACACAGTCCCCTCCGCAGTCGCTCGTTCTTTCGGAAGCTCCTACGACAGGACACGGCCCAACGACAAACCCGAGAACGCTTGCGTCCTATCGTCAATGAACGAAAAGATAGCTCACAGATTCTTGCAACACAACTCCTCCGCATCGCATCGCCCCGTCAAAAACTAACATCTGCCCCGAAGTAACCCAAGCGCTTAAATCAAAGAACCGTTGACGGCTCATTCCGTGGTACCCTATTAGCCAGGCGATGATGACGCGTGGCGCCGTTGAAACGCCACTGGCACGTGGTTCTTGAGATAGTCGTTGGAGCCGTCGAGAGCATAGTCGTGGGTAGGGCATGGGCTAGATACGTAGAGAAAAGGGCTGTCGTGTCTAGAGTATGAGTAGCCACCACGCGGTCTTCAGACTAAGAAATAGGGTGTCACGCAAGAATGAACATGTTTTTTCCGAGTGCTTCCCGTACACGGCAGTTGGAGGTGTACAGCGGCTTGATATCCGTCTGTCCAATACGGTGCTAGCGAATACTTTGTATCACTTGTACCATCTCGTGCATAATCTACCACGCCTCCAGAAAACCAGACGCCCGCTAATACGCCACAGAAGACCACTCTTTCCATTCCCGCATCCACATGCACATCTACAACTCTTTCAAATCAGACTATCCCCTCCACTACCCCAGTTCATCTGTTGCTGATTCTGCTGCTGCTGCTGCTGCTGCTGCTGCTGTTGCTGTTGCTGACTCTGCGTCTGCGCCCTCAAGCTCGCCATACTATTCATCCCCATCCCCATCCCAATCCCACCCCCCGAACTACTTGCCGTCCGACTCCCCATAGGCGGCGGCGCAATACCAAAAGACCCCGTACCCGCTGGCTTAGCCGGCGGAGGCGCGATGCTAAACGACGAGTAAGGAGATTGCGTGCGTGACTGTGAGGGCGGTGGAGCTATAGAAGGGAAACTCGATAGAGAATTCGTTGTGTTTGTGTTGTTGCCCCAGGTATTTGCGGATGACATTGTGGTGCTACCGCTTGCTTTGCTCCAGTCGATACCTCCGCTCTGTGTGGGGTTTGTGTAAGAGGGTGTTGTAGTTGTGGGGGATACCATGTTGTTCATGCTCATGGCCGGTCGGATTGCCTGTTGTTGTGTGAAAGATGAGCTACCGATGCCTGGGTTCGCGGCGCTGAGGGCGGGGAACGAGGAGTTAAGCGTGTTTAGGGTGTTGTCTGGAGTGATGGCCCTGCCCTGTGGTTTCGGGGCGCCGAGATTGGTGTTTGGGGGTGGTGACACGGGAGGTGTGGACCACGAGAAGGTCGGGGCGGGGGATGCGTTGTTGGATCTTGTTCGGTTGGTGGATGGGCGCGAGGGGAGGATGGTGGAGGATGCAGCTGATGCGGAGGCGTTCGCCCATGGGTCTCCACCTAGCATGTCTGTACCACCCGATGAACCTTGCTGTCCTCCACGTACAAGCGCTTCGAAATCTGTGTCTCCATTGCCGTTGCTAGTAT
Source organism: Alternaria ethzedia (assembly GCF_023757985.1). Taxonomy (NCBI): domain Eukaryota; kingdom Fungi; phylum Ascomycota; class Dothideomycetes; order Pleosporales; family Pleosporaceae; genus Alternaria; species Alternaria ethzedia. The sequence goes on along the minus strand of NW_026056203.1, from coordinate 344,150 downwards.
CGAAGCCGTTGGTCGCCGATGGGCCGCCAAAGGACATGAACTCGTTGCGTGTAGTTGCTGTGGACCCGTTTGCGCCGAGCTCTTGCAGCTTGCGCGTCTGTTCGTTTTCGACACGTGCGGACGTCGTCTTGATGAGGTTCATATACGCTTGGAATTGCTGCAAATTGAGCAGTGGTCCTAAACTGAACGACCACAAGATGGGGAGTACATCCATAGCGAGGAAGTCACTGTCAACTTGGTGGCTGATAGCCTTGAAGACGTCGAGTGCTGCCATCTGTTAATGTGTTAGCATGTTGTTTATGGCTTGTTCCTTTGTAACGACATACCATAACGGCAGGCTCCTTCGTCTTGATGGCACGCAGTAGCGGTACAATCTTCTCTTGAATAGTGTACTTGTCGAGAATTGAGACATTCGAGCTCTTCGCCTTGGGTGCTGCTACCACTCCAGTAAGGCCGTCACCTTGAAAGTCGTCCTGCTGATCGTTTCCTCCACCACAAAGTGTCTTAAAAGCCTCTAGGCCGCGAATCTTGATACCCATACTACTCGTCTTTGCAAAGATGCTGGCAATCACAGGGAACAGCTCATTCTTGACAGTTGAAAAGTCTAGTATCGGCAAAACAATAGGCAGCGTGCGCAGAGCTGCATCGACTAGCGAATGAGTAGGCGATTCGAGCGCATGGTTAATGATGGGAAGAATATCGTCTTTAAACTCTTTGCCGCTCGAATTATCAGCAGCGATCTGCATGTTCTCAAGAAGCACCATGAGGCCAGCTTCTTTCAGGCTGTCCCTTTCCTGAGCTGGGGCTTTCGGGTTCGCAGCCGGGGCACTCAAGAATGTCTCTCGCAGCTTGGGTATCACCTTTTCGGTAAATGCTCGCTTGCCAGATGGAAGCATGGTAATGATCTTGAAGACGTTTTGAAGTATCAGAGTGAGAAGCTCCCGATCCTTCATCTCTTCGAGTAGAGCAGGCAATATCTTTTTGTCAAGTACCGACTTGGGAAACTGATTCAAGATACGCGGCAGACCACGCATGAACTGTGACTTCTCATTGGGTGTCTTCCCAGGGAGTCCGTCAAGGAAGCGTATTGTGGATACTAGGATGTTGTCGAAGTACTGTGCTTGTTGAAACTCTCGTGCATCCATGCGCGACGCCGGCCGCCGTGTTATCAAGCGATCTAGAACGCCGTTGACGACATCTCGCGGTAACGGTTGCGAAGACATGAAGTTGTTCGTCTTACTTGGAACCGAGGAAGACGAAGAAAACGCCCGCTTGTAGGAGGAGGAACTACCATTGAAGTCCAACGGGCTCTTGTGCGGCGAGTTGTACAGTGCAATGATGAGCATGCCCAGACTGAACATGTCCGCCGCAGGAGTTATGTTGTTGTCCATGACGAAGTCGGGCGAAGAATAGTCCATGTTCAGCTGAACGTGTCGCGGCAGGCGAGCGTCGTAGTTGAGGACTTCTGAGAGCGAGATGGGCGTAACGGAGGTGGGCTTCGTCGAGTTCTCTGGAGGTGTTGAGAAACCAAGACCTGAGATTTTCCAATCAGACTGTCACGGTGATCAGCAAAGTGTTGGTAAAGATTGAGTAGCATTGTGGCTACCTACTTTAGCGTTGATGAAGATGGCGTCTGGGGTCAAATTCGCATGCACCAGTCCAGCGCTCTCGTGCAGAAACTCCAAGCCCTTTGCGATTTGTAATAGCCCTTTCTGTATCTCGAGCTCGTCGATTTCGAGCTCGCGTCTTCGCTTCTGGCCATCGGCTTCTTCGATAACGTATCGGCTGCGGCGCCCACCAACACCGCCTGCCTTCTCCTGCTCGTCTTTTTCTTGCAGCAGGCCAGCGAGCGATGCGGTGACGGGCTCTGTCGCGAACATGAGGCCGCCGCCACGGGTTTCCTCGACTGGCTCAGCCAACTCCAATACGCTTGGGTGTCGTAACCGAGCTAAGGAACTGGCCTCTTTCTTGAGTCTCTCCACGACCTCCTCATGCGCCCGCTTGAGTCCTGAAGCCGCTGAGCGCCCGCCGAAGCCTGCGCCAGCTGGTGGTTCCAACGACTTCTTCTCGAACACGAAGACGGATGCCGCCTTCCCCGTCGACTTCTTCTTCGCGTCGTAGATCTTCCATGGCCCTGAATACGACGTGGGCTGGGGGCTGAGGGTGTAGTTGCTCGAGATGTTGGAAGTGAAGGACTTCAGGGCGTTGGAAAACATGGTGCGGGTGGTCTATTCGCGCGCGCGGCGATACTGTGGGAGTCGAGCGAGGGCGTCATGGACTGTGATGTTTGGCGTGGGCGGTGTTGGTATGCGCGTGAGATCTGAGACAGACAGCTGGAACTGCCGAGAGGATCAAGACATTCGGGACGCTCTTTCCGCAAAATATCTTGGGAGACTCACCAGGGAGTCGCGCAATGTCTAGACTCGTCGGTACGATGCCGGAGACCCAAAAGTCAATTGATAGACAAAGCCAAGTGTTAGTTCCCCCACGCGAGCTGTGGAGAAGGATCCATGGATGCCAGGGCCGCCTCTAGTCTCCCGCCTTGCATGACGTGAGCGCACGCAGCACACATGGGCAGTGTGAATGCAGCAACGGCCAAGATACCAAGCACGCGAATAACCTCAGATATCCGCGCTGACGATGATTCAGATGTCGTTCGCGCCCTACGATTGCCTGTTCAGTGGCTGGTGCAGTGCGCGATCGGAGGTGACTGTCGCGACTGTGTCGCGAGGTCCGATATCTCCAGGCTGCGGTCAGCTTCGGTCTTGTCGCCCAAAATAATTATTACTCTGGAATCCACCACCTGCACCAACTCTCCTGCCGCCCCACCCTCTCCGCCTGCACTGCATCCCTCACAATGCTTCCGCAGCGGTCTTCACGATTGCTCTCTTGCCTGTCCCGTGGCGCCTTCCGTTCGCCTGTAGCACCGCTCAGCGCGTCGCTGCGATGTCGGACCCAGCGACCGTACAGCATTCACGCTGACAAGTCTGTCGGCGAGAAGATACAGGATATCGACCCGACCAAGCTCTCCATAACCAAGACGACGACGCCAAAAGACCTGCTGCCGCATGAAGAACTTGTCTTTGGCCGCAACTTCTCTGGTAACAGCTCCAATGGCACCAAACTTCACATCTAACACGTACTCAAGATCACATGCTGTCGCTCGAATGGACAGCAACAGAAGGATGGCTGCCAGCACGCATTACCCCCTACCAGAACCTCAGTCTCGACCCCGCGACGTGCGTCTTCCACTATGCGTTCGAGTGCTTCGAGGGCATGAAGGCCTACAAGGACAAGAACGGAAACATCAGGCTGTTCAGGCCGGACAAGAACATGGCCAGGTTGAACAAGTCATCGGCGCGAATTGCGTTGCCCACTTTCGACCCCGATGCTTTGATCGAGCTCATTGGCAAGTTTGTGAAGGAGGATGAGCGTTTCGTTCCCGAGTACGTTCAGTCTGAATCCTCTGTTGGCTACAACACACTCTGACCACACCAGTGCGCGAGGCTACTCTCTCTACCTTCGCCCAACGATGATCGGCACTCAGCGCACCCTCGGCGTCGGCCCTCCCGCGTCTGCACTACTCTACGTGATCGCTTCCCCCGTCGGACCATACTACCCAACTGGATTCAAGGCTATCTCGCTCGAGGCTACAGACTACGCTGTGCGCGCGTGGCCTGGAGGTGTTGGAGACAAGAAGCTTGGTGCCAACTACGCACCTTGCATCGTCCCGCAGATGCAGGCTGCAAGCCGCGGATTCCACCAGAACCTGTGGCTGTTTGGCGAAGAAGAGTTCATCACCGAGGTCGGCACCATGAACCTGTTTGCCGCTATCAAGAACAAGGAGACTGGAAAGCCAGAATTGCTCACTGCGCCTCTCGACGGAACTATTCTTGAGGGAGTAACGCGAGACTCAATCCTCGAGCTTGCGCGGGAACGTCTGGTGCCCAAGGGCTGGACCGTATCGGAGCGCAAGTTCACCATGAAGGAGGTGGCCGACGCTGCCAACGAGGGACGCATGATGGAGATCTTCGGTGCAGGCACTGCTGCCATTGTCGCTCCGGTGCGCAAGATCAGCTGGAAGGGACAGCTTGTTGACTGCGGGCTCGAAGACCACGTCGAAGCCGGCCCAATTGCACAGCAGATGAAGGACTGGATGGAGGCCATTCAGTACGGCGACGAGGACCACCCGTGGAGGTATGAGCTTCCCCGTCACCATGCAGATGATTCGCTAACATGACAACAGTTACAAGGTGATATAAGCAAGTAGTTGATATAAATGCGATGTGGTGAGCGTGCATGTTTGCGCAATAGACTGTATATACATGAGACCCGGTCGTAGCTTGAAAAAAGATATGTGGCCCCTGGCGCATTGACATTGGCAACGGTGATGGCACAGTGACTTCGCGATGGTGGGGTAGAGGATGCAGACGCAGAGCGTGCCTGACTACGCCCTCCTTAGATGACGTTCCTGCTAGTCTCTCTAGCTCCCAACCTCTCGTTACACCGCCGACGCTCCAACGCCTAAACACCCCGTCAATTGCCCGCCCAGAGCTGCGCCGCCGCTCGTCAATCCCTCCACCACGCGCCCCGACGACACGCCCCCGAATTCTCACGATGCTGGCCGGCGCACTCTGCCGCTTGGCAGCCGACGCTCCCAGGGCCTCCCCACACGACATGCCGCAGCTCGCCCGCACCCTCGGCCGCGCCCTCCTCGCCCGCAATGCCGCCCAGCACCCGCATGCGCGCGCCCTCTCACGCGCCTTTGCCTCTGCCCTCCAGAACCGTCGGTCGTATGCTACAACTACGCGCGCCACCAAGCCCACGGCGACGGTGAAGAAGGCGGTCAAGACAGCCGCCGCTAAGAAGCCTGCGCCCAAGAAGACGGCCACAACAGCAAAGAAGGCGGCTCCCAAGAAGAAGCCCGCAGCAAAGAAGGCGGCGCCCAAGAAGAAGGCAAAGAAGCCTACCGCGAAGAAGCCCGCGCCCAAGAAGCGCGTCAAGAAGGTCTTGACGCCCGAAGAACAACAAAAGGTCAAGCTCCGAGAGCTACGCGCCAAGGCACTCAAGGAACCCGTGAGCCGCAGGTCATTGTCTGCTCTCCATGTATTCTTAGCTGAAAAGCTGGCTGGTGTTCCGGGCCAAAAGACTGGGCAACTTCCGGCTGCTACGGCCGAGTTCCAGAAGTTGACCCCCGCTGAGCTTGAGGTAAGCCCTGTCCGCCTCACAGTGCATCACACTATACTAACTGTCTGAAGCACTACAACCACCTCGCAAGCGAGAGGACTGTCGCTAGAAGAGCCGAGTACGACGCATGGCTCAAGGCCTACACTCCCGACCAGATCCGCATTGCGAACAACGCACGTGCCCAGTTACGGAGGATCTATACGAGTGAAAAGAAGAAGGCTCCTGCTCACACTGCCAAGCTTGTCGATGAGCGTCATGTGAACAAAGTGATACCCGCCTATGCCGCCTTTGTCAAAGAAAGGTTTGCCTCCGGAGACTTCAAGAACATTTCCCCTCTCGAGGCTATGAAACTCATCTCCCAGGAGTGGAAGTCTTTGGGCGCTGCTGAGAAGAAGGTATGCATAACAAATGCGACGTTGATACAGGCTCTAACATATCCATAGAAATACACAGACGCCTACGCTGCTCAGAAGAACGCTGCGGCATCCGCATAATACGTCTAGCGGCAATCGCTTGTAGCGCCTGCTTCTCTATCACCTCTCTACTCAGAGCCGCATCGATTTCCTTTGTCAGTCATGATTTGGGCCTCCATGATACCGTGTATGTTCAGTCTGGATATTGGACCTCACCTGGTGTTCTGGTTCAAGGCGGTGGGTTCAAGGTTGGAAATGGTAAGATTCCTGTAACAGAGACATGTCCATGTAGTTTCTCAGAGTACTGCAATGCTTCTCCTGCGATTGTGGTTTATTCTAATGCAATCGCAAGTATTAAGAGTTGGCGTAGTTGCACAGGAAGTGACTTTGCACACCAATCATCTAGCGTGCTTTCCTTATCTCTACCACCCCCGGCCAAGCCCAGCAATCATCCCATCCCACAACATTTACCCCAGGCTTTGCGAGTAGATCTATTTCCGCGGCAGATAAGCGTGCGTACGGGATGTGCCTGCCTGCGTCATTGGGCAAGCCACCTTGGAGCTTCGATATGTATCTCAGTTATCCGCATCATGCTGTCCTCTGTTTACTCTCCTTAATACCTCGCTCAAATCTACAGCCATGGCTTCTGACGAAGAAAACGGACACGAATGTACTCCTCTCCTCCACCAAGCCCGACTATCCCATCTTCAACACGAGCAAGACGAAGAAGCTTCCTCAATCATCGCGTCCACGGTAACCAAAGAAGAACAGCAGTTAGCAGAAAGTACAGTCGGAGAACGATTACCGTATAATGACTACACCACCATCGACTGGCTACACGATTTGGTACTAACATCCCTCGTCAATTTCAACTACTCTCTGTGAGTGTGCTAACACGCACCCAGGTCAAAGACTCCTACCGCTACCGCGCCCTCCACTCCCACCCTGGTCTGCGCTATAAACTGCTCACCCTCCTCGATGCTTCGTCGGGTTGGCTTGCTGTCGTCGTAATCGGTGCATTGACAGCATGTATCGCTTTCCTCGTCGACATCGCCGTTGTAACAGTTTCGGACTGGAAAACCGGGTATTGCTCTGGCCATTTCTTGCGGAACAGAGAAAGTTGCTGTGTTGCTGCTGAGAAGAGCCCGTCGCCGTTTTTGATGAAAGAGAAAGGGGAAGAATGTGCAGATTGGAAAGTATGGAGTGAAGATTACAAGAGCAGTTTTGCAATCTACGTGGCCATGGCGATGGCATTCGGCATCATAAGTTCGAGTTTAACCATGTTAACTCGGTCTACCCTCCCATCTACCTCATCCTCTCAGCCAACGAAGAACGGAAGCAACGGCCATCCTACGTCTTCCACCTCTCCCTCCTCCAACCCACCCACCACACCAACCGTACAAGGCAAAACAATGTACCTAGCCTCCGGCTCCGGCATCCCCGAAATAAAAACCATCCTCTCCGGCTTCTCCATCCCCTCCTTCCTCTCCCTCCCCGTGCTCCTCGTAAAATCCCTCGGCGCAATCTTCGCCGTATCCTCCTCCCTCTGTCTAGGAAAAGAAGGCCCCTTTGTCCACATCTCCACCTGCATCGGCCACCTAACCGGGCGCTTGATACCAAAATACGCGTCCAATGGCCGCAAGATGCGGGAGCTGCTCAGCGCGGCATGCTCAGCGGGACTGTCAGTAGCGTTCGGCGCGCCGATCGGAGGCGTGCTGTTCAGCTACGAGGAGATTAGTACGTATTTTCCAAGAAAAGTGCTGTGGAGGGCTTTTCTGTGTAGTCTTACTGCGGCGATGGTGCTCAAGGAACTCAATCCAACCGGTACGGGTAAATTGGTGCTTTTTGAATCGCGGTTTGGGGATGAGTACAGCGCTGTTCACTACTTCGTTTTCGTCCTCTTGGGTGTAGCGGGAGGTATCTTCGGGGGCCTGTTTTGCAAGTTCAATTTCCTGTGGTCGAAGTGGTTTAGGGCTTTTGGCGTTATTAAGAGGTATCCTGTGTTGGAGGTTGCGTTGGTGGTGCTTGCGACGGCGTTGATTCAGTATCCTGATCCGTTGACAAGGGAGCCGGGGGATGTTATTATTAAGAATTTGTTGGTGGATTGTGGGGAGGATAAGTCGAGCGCGTCTTGGGTTTGTCGGAATGAGAGGGTTGCTAGGGAAAGGGGGGCGACGAATTGGGAGTATGTGGGTTGGTTGACGTATGGGACGTTGGCTAAACTTGTTCTTACGACTATTACGTTTGGGATCAAGGTTCCGTCTGGGGTTATCATTCCCGCACTGGATGCGGGTGCTTTCTTTGGGAGGCTGGTGGGTCAGGCTATCGGTTCAATCAGTCCGGGTATCTTCGCCATGGTGGGTGCTGCTGCGTTTCTGGCGGGTGTGTCTCGGATGACTATATCCCTTGCTGTCATCGTAAGTCCCTCCATCTCCACTTTCTTTCAGTGGTCATCGTCGACTAACATCCATATAGATGTTCGAACTCACAGGCCAACTCTCTTACACCGTCCCGTCTATGCTCGCCATCCTAACCGCAAAATGGGTCGCCGACGCAATCTCTTCAGAAGGCGTCTACGACCTCGCTCAATCCCTACTCTCCCACCCTTTCCTCGACCCAGATACCGCTCTCTCCATCGTCCGCCGCCACAAAGCCTGCGTCGAGGTCCTCATTCCCCCTCAGCGCACCATGGATGACATTACCGTTCACGTGCCTACAAGCAATAAAGTAGCTTTGACTCTGTTGAAAGAGAAGCTCGATTCCTTGAGAGAAAGAGGTCTCATGGACGCGGGTCTGGTTCTAGTACAGAAGAATGATGGCGGCATTGAAGTATTACAAGGGTACATTTCGCAGTCGGAGCTTGAATTTGGATTGACGAAACTCGTTCCTGGTGTGCTTGTATCGGCGCAGGAAGAGGATGTCCAGGTTAGGTTGCTAGGCCAGGATATTGATGAGCCGACGAGTCCCATGAGCTTGGAGATGGATTTGACGCCTTTTGTGGATCGGACGCCGTTGAGCATCTGTGCGAAAGCACCTCTGGAATATGCTGTCGAGATGTTCTCCAAGTTGGGTCTGAGGTATCTCATGGTGACAAAGGAGGGCACAGGACAACTGGTGGGTGTGATTATCAAGAAGAGGCTCGTAGGTTATCTAGAACACCTGAGAGAACATGGCGAAGGAGATTAGTAGGACGTAATTAGTACACACGATACACTGTTTAGTGGACAATATCTGATTATAGCATCTTTTCGCTAACAAGAAGCTGAGGCGCCTGCCATGTCTGTCTAGTCACTTTCGCAACATGTCTGATCACAGCCAGGTCGCTCAAAGTACGAATCGAATTACAACGCTCGTGTCCACACGTGAAATATTCCAACAACCAAGCCCAGCGGGACGTCAGCCAAGACCAGCTTACTCCTCGGCCTCGAGAGGAGCCTCCTCGTCGTACTCGTCCTCACCCTCGGAGACGGACGCCTCCTGGTATTGCTGGTACTCGGAGACCAAGTCGTTCATGTTGGACTCAGCCTCAGTGAACTCCATCTCGTCCATACCCTCACCAGTGTACCAATGCAAGAAAGCCTTGCGCCTGAACATGGCAGTGAACTGGTCACCGACACGCTTGAAGAGCTCCTGGATGGAGGTCGAGTTACCGACGAAGGTGGAGGACATCTTGAGGCCGCGGGGAGGAATGGAGCAGAGGGCGGTCTGGACGTTGTTGGGGATCCACTCGACGAAGTAGGAGGAGTTCTTGTTCTGGACGTTGCGCATCTGGTCCTCGACCTCCTTCATAGAGACCTTACCGCGGAAGTAGGCGGAGCAGGTCAGGTAGCGACCGTTGCGGAAGTCGGACGCAGCCATCATGTTCTTGGGGTCGAACATCTGCTGGGTGAGCTCGGGAACGGTGACGGCGCGGAAGGAGTGGGCGCCGCGGCTGGTGAGGGGAGCGAATCCGACCATGAAGAAGTGGAGACGGGGGAAGGGAACCATGTTGACGGCCAACTTCCTCAGGTCAGAGTTGAGCTGACCAGGGAAACGCAGGCAGGTGGTGACACCCGACATGACGGCGGAAACGAGGTGGTTCAGGTCGCCGTATGAGGGGTTGTTCAGCTTGAGGGTGCGCATGCAGATGTCGTAGAGAGCCTCATTGTCAATGCAGAAGGTCTCGTCGGAGTTCTCAACCAGCTGGTGGATGGAGAGTGTGGCGTTGTAGGGCTCGACAACGGTGTCGGAGACCTTGGGGGAGGGCACGACGGAGTAGGTGGCCATCATGCGGTCGGGGAACTCCTCACGGATCTTGGAGATGAGGAGCGTACCCATACCGGCACCAGTACCACCTCCGAGGGAGTGGGTGATCTGGAAACCCTGGAGGCAGTCGCATCCCTCGGCCTCGCGGCGCACGACGTCGAGGACCTGGTCGACGAGCTCGGCACCCTCGGTGTAGTGACCCTTTGCCCAGTTGTTACCAGCACCAGACTGGCCGAAGACGAAGTTGTCGGGGCGGAACAGCTGACCGAAGGGGCCGGCGCGGACGGCGTCCATGGTACCGGGCTCGAGGTCAACGAGGACGGCACGGGGCACGAACTTGTTGTTGGACGCCTGCTGTAGATCAGTATTGGTCTTTTATCTGCCAAAAGCGTAATCGGGGGACGCACTTCGTTGAAGTAGACATTCATGCGCTCGAGCTGCAGGTCCGAGGTGCCGTTGTAGACACCGGAGCCGTCGAGGCCATGCTCGCCGGAGATGGTCTGCCAGAAGGCGGCACCGATTTGGTTACCCTGGGATTGTTAGTTGTCGTCTGTACACAGAGGAGCGATATAAGAACTTACGCATTGACCGGTCTGAAGGTGCACCTGTTGCAGAGAAACGTCGTTAGCTGTTGTTCTTTGTGTTGTCCCTGAGTCTCGGCGCGGGGCAGCGACGCGCCACGCCTAGGCGGCAGTGCGGGCGATACGTACAATCTCACGCATGTTGGCGGTTGGGGGCGAGGAATATGGAAGTTGGAGAGGTGAAGATGCGAGGAGCTGGGTTATGGCTGGTCGCTGGTGGTGGTGCTGGTGTGGAGAGCAGGAGGAGCAGAAGCGGTGAGTGCGTTAAAGATCTCTGTGGGTCGTCTGCACGGGCCGTCGGCGCTAGAGCTATTTACTAACAACGCGCCAAAGCTGGTGCCTGCCGGCTGAAGGGGCTAGTCATGAACATGTACAGCTGCACTAGCAAGGCACAAGTCGCTGCTGTCGAATGGCTTCGTCGCTCTGCAGTATCTTGTATTACTGGCTGGTTTCATGTCGTGATAGACGTGCTACTGGAGGCGGTTGCAGACTTGTTGTTCCCATCCCATCCCCTATCAAATCCGCCTAACCGTATCGTCGTTCGCAGCGCGGAAACCGCACAACGCTGATCTTGCAAAGCACATGCATAAATCCTCCCTGACACGCGAACCTAATCCTGCCCAAGACTCCACGTCGTCACCGCCTATAGCTCCTTCTTCGTTGAGCCATTTGCATGGCCACCAGCCTGTCGCTTGACAACCTGCGGCATCGTCCAGAAGTTGGGCCAGTAGAGCTCATACTCGTCCTGTCTGTAGTTGAGGCAGTGTCGGAGCCATACGCCCCATACAATGTAGTAGTAAGCTCCAGTTCCCGTCATAAGATGCCTAGTATTGTGAGCTTTCGTCTTTCTAAGATAAATGCAATACTCACCACCAGCCGTGACCCTCGAGCACGAAACCCCAAGGCATGCCAATCTCTCTCCTCCATTGGATCAACTGCGAGCAATGCACGTTGTCGAGGTGCCAGACAGCAAAGCCTCCCAGGAAGATACTCAGACCGAATGCAATCATCTGCCACATCTTACTGAGAATTTCTTGGTCGCGCACGTCTTCTCTCTCTTGAACCGCCTTCACACCTCCGTGCGGCCGCGGGTTCGCTGCTTCCCTCTCTTTGGACTTGAAGCGCGGACGGATGTTCACCTCCATCACATACATGGCGCGGAACAGGACAATCGCTGTGAGAATCGCATAGGCGTTCTGATGGAAGGTGGGGTCCTGGAGGAAGTGGTAGTAGAGCGTAATGAAGGCGGCAAGAGACACTAGTCCAATTGCGAGGACAGTAGAGTACAGCCTTGACTTGCCATAAGAGAACGTCGCAAAGTTCATCAAGCAAGTCGTGTAGATCATCGAAAGCTCGTCTACCAACTGCATAGGATCTAACACGAATCAGATACTGCCTTCGAACGATTGATTCAACAGCAGACATACATTTCAATGTCGCGTGAAAGAGAAAGCTCCCAGTTCCAACGAGTAGATAGCCAATAAACGCCACGAGAAAGACGGTGTCATGTCCATTCTTCAAGCAATTGCGTATGCCTTTTGCAGCGAGGTACATGAACAGCAGATTCGTGAGCGTGTTGATAATCTCCGCAGAGTACTGCGTGACTACATAATTCTTCAAACGGTTAGCACGCGCTTCTCCAACGCAATGACCCTCTCAACTAACCTCTTCACACCAATCGAGCGTAGAGGTGACCGGGGAGAAGAACCCGTCCTGTTCAGGCGGGTACGGTATCGACGGTAGACGGGAAAAGAACGCGGCCATCTTCACTCTACAGAAATCCCGAAAAGAGAAAAAGAAAGAAGTGAGAGGTTGAGGAAAGAGAAACTGCAGGTGTTTGACTTCGCTATCAAGCTTGTATCTAGCACCGGCTTTTGCGGAAGGAAAGACTGGAGAGCGACAATCCGCGACACGAGAGGCCCATGCTCCAGCGATAGGCTGCCAGACTACCACGCCACACGTGGGCAAACAGTAAGGATTACTGCGCAAAAGGAATCGCCCCCAGTACACATTCCTGCCGCCGACGTATACCTCTCACACACGTCGGAAAGCTTGGCTCCCGAGCTGACGAGGCTGCAAGCTCAAGGTGCAGTTTTCGGTGTGAATCCAAACAGCCAATCACATCCGCCCAGGGTCTCTCGCAACTGCCGAACCGAGAAAGCTTGAGAAGCAGCAGCCAGGCCAGCGCTCTCACGAGACCTACGAGCCAATCGTCAACATTACCAAATCTCCGCCCACCATGTCCATGTCAAACGAGGCCTTGCAGAAGGTGCGTCAATCAATGCGATGTGATGGATAAAGAAAAGAGCGGGGATCTAACGCGGGAAACACCCAGGTCCTACAAGAAATCAGCCAAAAGAAGGCCTTCGCCGAACAACAACTCGTCATTGTCAAACAGCAAAAAGCCGCCCGGACGCGAGAGGGGCGTATGCTGCAACTCACTTCCTCCGAAGTCTCGTCGCTGCCTGCAGAGACAAAGGTGTATGAGGGTGTCGGCAAGATGTAAGTTGCATGCCTCGATATTTGCCCCTCGCGGCTGCGGGGGGACTTGGGATGAGATGAAATACAGAGACTGATTGCTATGAACAGGTTCGTCTGCACGCCTATTCCAGATGTGCAAAAGAGGCTCCAGGAGGAGAGTGAGGCTTTGAACAAGGAGATGACCAATCTGGATAAGAAGGAGGATTACCTTGAGAAGACGTATACGAACAGCAAGAACAGCCTTGAGCAGGTACTGAAGGGCGCTGCTTGAGCGTGCTGTCGGTATTCCGTCATGGTCATGAGATTGATTCAGAAAATCGGAATGAGGGGTTAGGAAGACAAGAAAGAGTCTACCAAAATATTTGCTCTTGCCACTGAGTTCTGCAGACACAATGGCAAACACTAGCTTCTGCTCTACGTATGATAGCAGGAAGTTGGTAGTAATACAGCCACAAATTCAATACGATATTGATAACACACAGACCACCAGAACCGTTGGCGACCAGATACTCCACGAGATGATCATTGATAGTCGCGCGAGTATGAAGTAAAGTGTTTATTTCGCTTTTACCATGCCTTTATCTCTCACCCTACCGCATCCTAACAAGCATCGCCTCAACACCCTCCAAGCACTTCCTCACCTCCTCTGCCGCCCTCGCTACATACGCGCCATCCACTACCCTATGGTCAGCACTCCAGCTGAACACACACTCCTCCCTCTTGATCAGCTCATCGTTCTCCCCAAATGCCGGGACTACCCTCGCTTTCCCAATACCCAAAATACCAACTTGAGGTCCAACGATAACAGGTGCCACAGCACCGCCGCCTATGCTACCAATGTTGCTGACTGTGAAGGTTGCACCAGTGAGATCGGCAGACGAGAGCTTGCCAGCGCGTGCCAGCGAGCTGAGGCGTTGGATCTCTTGAGCTAGCGAGGCGATGCTGTGGTTTTGGACGTTCTTAATGACGGGGACGAGGAGTCCCGCGGGCGAATCTACTGCTACGCCGATGTTGTGGCTTCCCTTTAGTATAATTTGTGGCTTGTTCGGGTTCGTGGTAGTGTCGAGATGTGAGTTGAGTAGCGGGAATTGCTGGAGCGTGAGCGATACGGCCTTGATGATGATTGGCAGTGGCGTTATCCGCTCTGGCTTTTCGCGGCCTGTGTTGTACTTTTTGCGGAGCGAAGTGAGGGAGCTGAAGTCTACGGCGTCGGTGTATAGGAAGTGGGGGATGGACAAAGATTTGGTCATCTGCTTGAACATGCCAGACTGGACTGGCGTCAATTGCTTGACTTGGTCCTCCATCTGTTGTGTGATCATAGGAGCCGGGGTCGAGGTTGCCGATGGTGTTGTGGTGGTTTGCTTCATCGATTCGACGTGCCGTTGTACATCGTCTTTGAGTACGCGACCCTCCCGTCCTGTGCCTTCTATATCCTCGATCTTGAGCTTGTGCTCCTTGACCATATGTCGTACAGCTGGGGTGGCGAGCGATGCATGCTTTCCTGGCTGTCTTTGTGTTGTGGATGGTTCGGATGGTAGACTTGTGCTTTGATCTGAGCCAGGCACGTCTTCAGCCGCAGCCTTTGTGTCATTCCTCCCAAGTTCGATCTCCTGTTCTTTTGACTCTGTGGAACTTTGTGCTTTTTGTTCTTGGGTGCCGCCGCCTCCGGTGAGTAGAACCTCGTCGTCTTGTTTGCCTGATCCTCCGTTGAGCAGGGCTTCGTCGGCAGGAGAGATGTCGCTTTGAATGTCGATGTCTACTAGAGGCTTCTGAAATCAGCTCATATTCAGTAGTACGTTCCGAATTTCAAGCTTACCTTTCCAACCTTCGCCATATCATCCGCCTCGTAGTACAACTTCTTGATGATGCCATCGAATCGCGAGGTGATCTGGCCGGAGATTAGTCCTCGCCCTGCTTGTATCTTAGGCGGCATGTACCTCGACAGATGCTTTATCCGACTGTACTTCGCAGATAGGGTCGAATTGCTCGACGCGCGCGCCGGGCTTCACGAACCATTGGATAACCTGGCATTCGGTAATACCTGGGCACAGCATGATTAGCCGCAGCCACCAGCATCTCTGACTCGCCTACTTACCCTCTCCAATATCCGCCAAAAGGTAAGGCTTGACGATCAATAGCCGTTTTGTCCCCCGGAACCCTCTTCTCTGTTCGTGTATGCGGATGTTTGCATTTCTGGGTGTGGTAATTGACGCGCGGTGGGCGAGGTTTGGGCGCGAAAACACGCGGGATGCTTCTCTGCTGGCGAATGATTTCATGGTGGGCGTGATTTGTGTGCAGATTCTTTCTGTGAAAGAAACATCTTCATGTACTGCCGCCGAGGTTTGGTATTGTGAACGACCAAAGCCGACAGTTACCGCAGCCGATGACACAAGTGGAAGCTGGGGTAAGCGGCTAGACAGCTTTGGGTATAGCGTTTCGCGGGTTAAGGAAACAGGGGTCCGTGTGCACAAATCTCGTGGGTACAACGGCACATAGTCTCACTGTTCGGAATGACTGGTGTTTTACAGGTGCATGAGATCAGAACCTCGTCGTTATGAAGTGTTATCTCTAGTCTCATGCCCCTTTGACGAGGCACTACACCCACCCTATGACGAAAAGATTGCTCCAATGCCCAGTATTATTTGCACTTCACGATGTGTACTCATGCAGAAATACTTCTACCCAATCTAACTTCTATGTAATACCCAAGTGCTTCGGCATATGGCTACGGTCACAACTGTAATGACCTCGAAATGACCATCCATATACAGGTTCATATGCTACACCGCTGGCCCCCTCCCGATCCACAGTCTGAAGCTACGGAAAGGGCCTCTCCTCTTATCTGTGTTGTTGTACTGGAACCCAGGGCCTAGTGTCAACTGATTGGTGTTGAAGTACAGCCATCCATCCAAAATAGCCATAGAATCAGCGTGTTGAATCATCGCGTTCCTCACCAACGTCTTTACTACATAGTCATTCGGTGGAACGAGACCAGATCCTCCAGGCGCATTGCCGTTGACTGTCATGTTGGTCTCAGACTCCAGCGTATCGACGTAGTATATCGCGTTCTGTTCACTCGCTGCGATGTATACTCGGCCGCGATCGTCAGCGGTAAAGCCAGCTTGCTCGGAACCGCATTGGCCTGGATTCTGTACGGCGGCAAGGACTTCGGTGTCTGTCAAACTTTGGTCGATTAGAATCTCCTGAGAGATGTAATAAAAGCGACGGGAGGCTAGAACGCCCCAGTAGAAGTTGCCGGATGCTATGATTCCGTCAGTAACATGAGCAAACATCAGCTCAATTTCACATACCCAAGGCGATGCCATCTGCGGCAGTCGTGAGATGACCTTTTTGCGTGCCATTCCAGGTGTAGATGAGCTCGCCGCCATATGACCCGACGTACTTCTCGTCTGCTCGAACAACACTGGTATTGAACAGTCTGCGTACCGCATTGCCGTTCTCGAGATCCACCGCTAGTAACGAGCTATTCTTGCTAGCATCAGTGATGAAAGCATATCCTTCTCGTCCACCCAAAGTCGTATTGACACGCATGTCGTTCATGTTCATCCGATGCGACAATAGATCCTGGGGTATCACATAGGTCTGAAGATGCTCTGCCGTCGTCTCGTTGAAGCTCATGAGCTTTGCGCCTCCAAATAGCGCATTGGTGTCTGGGCTGGCGTTGGCTGGAATCCCGCTGTCAACCACCCACAGCCTTCCTCGGTCGTCGAGAACAATGTTCTGAACGTTGATGAAGCAGGTCGCCGGATCCTGACCCGCAGTGCAATTCTGGATAGCTGCGTTTGGCCATGGCTTTTCGTCGTTGTATGATGTGCAAACCACCACGTTGCTCGGTGTCTGGCCCGAGTTGCGAGGATATGTTAGGTAGAGGTTGTGCGCGGAATCGACGGCCAGACCGGTGGAGGGCTTTTGGGAGTCGTGGATAGGTTGTAGAGGAGGTCCAACGAGTGTGAAGTCTTGGGGATAGGCACCAGTGGTATATCCGGGAGCGAAGGGATGATAGTCTCCTGATGATACCTCGAAATAGTCTGATGCCAATGAGATGGGAGCAAATCCCAACGCCAGTGCTATGAATCTCATCTGGACGGTACAACAACGACCTCGGGACGTCTCGGAGGCTGCAGGGTTTCTGTGGCTATGTTGAGAAATTGTAGCGGGCTGTTGTTCTCACGAATATGTCAGTCAAACGTGAAGTCTTATGCCTAGAGATGAAAGAAGTCGAAGAGCTTCATTGAAATAACGTTTATAGGTCCCATGGTTCCTTCCCGCGTCCGTCTGTTGAGGGCCCGAGGGAAACTATGACCTCCGCGTGAGCTACGTATCTATTGGTTACCAGCCGCATGGAGACATGGTAAAGTCCAGGTAATCCATGAGGATAAAGAGGGGTACCTGGTTCCCCGGGGATAATGTAGGCTGCATGTCGCAATACATTGATTAATGCTGATAGGCATGTACACGTGTAAGCATTGCACGCGGCTGTGAACGCGTGCCATCAGGTTCCCATCTTTTTCGATGCAGGTAATTAGTCCTCAAGCCCAGCAGCAGAACATCGGAAAGTTAAAACAACACTTGGTGATGAAATGACAACCGGATCGTCCTAAAACTAGTCGCGGGCTGATCGATCGAGATGATGGTGCGGGAATGACGTTTTGGCGCGGAAAGAGAGAGCGCACGACCCTTCGTGATTCGCGACTGCCGAAACGCGTCTGCTAAGGAAGGCACCGCCAGCACTCACAACAAACGACACCGAAAGCCATGCGTAGTTCCGATGTCCACCTACGCATTGCAAACGAAGACAATGCTACATTCAGCCTCTGAGACGCCCACGCAGTTGTTACGACTAGCCGCCAAACGCGACGAATCCAAGGCCCCATTGCCCTCAAAGCAGACGAGAGACTCTCTCTGCGGTCTCGGAGCCTTCACCAAGCCGTTCACGATCAGAGAGCACTCTGGCTCACCGTACAAAAATAAGCCCACCACCTTCAGACCCGTACGAGTAATTGGGCGTTCCCAGCTGCCTCTGACCTTTCTCGACATTTCCGCCGACGACAACTTCGCCCCAAACAGCCTATTCGCGGCGCACATCGATATACTGGAGGATGGAGAATGTGATAGCCAAGACCATGCAGGCCCAAAGATACTCGTCGCACGCTTCGAGGCAAAGAATCTACTATACGCCATAGAGCGAGTGAAGCCACGCGTCTATAGTATCTGCAAGCTTGCGGGCTGGCTCAAAGAGAAAGATGTCACAGACTTGTGGGACCCTAGAAATCTTCAGAAGCTGCAAACACGCCCAGCACCAGAGACGAATGCGGCCGTACAAGGAGAATGGTGGCAACAGGCCGCTGTGGAGACACACACTGTGGACCTGCCACCGAGACGAGCGCGAATGACGATGATGCGACCCAAGTTACAACCAGAGATAAAGAAAGAGCATGAACACCAACCGGACCTGGCTTTAGAAGCCCCGAGGAGCGAATACCTGGACACGACTTCTACGGAATTTCCTCTAGAACCTATGCCGGACGCGCCATCGCCACAAGAGCAACTTGCCTTGCTCGTCCAACAATACTTGGATGCAATTTACATGTCCAAAACCTCACTGGCGTACCTAGCGAAGGGCCCAATCACTCGGATCCGGAACACATTTACTTCAGCCGAAGAAGGCGCCCCGCCTACGCATGAACTTGTCACATTCTTAAGAACTATGCTGCTGAGTCCAAAGGCCAGTGAGAAGAAGTACCACGAAAAACTACCATCCTTGATTAAAGAGATGCCACCCGGAAGCTACTCGGACGATGAGCACGGCCCGAGTGTCAGCAAGCCGAAGAAGTCGAAGAAAAAGATGAAACTCAGTCGGGAGGGTGTATACCCACAGGAGGAGGCTTTCGTCAGGAAGTGGTGGCAGTCGGAATTGCCAAGTGGCGACAGTACGGCTCCAGAGACTCTAGACCAGCGTATCAAGAGGCGCATTGGAGATTTGCGGGTTCGCGAGACGCTTGCGCAACTGATTCTCATGCTCGAAATCGTTGCACTAGAGACGCTCTCCACACAGAAACCACCAGAGCAACAAGCTACCGCAGACGGAAGTCATGCCCAGACCGAGCAGCCGATCCCGAAGAAGCGCAAGAACAAACTTGACGACATCAATCTACAACTCGATTTGCTGCTGGACAAGCTTTGCATCTGGCACGCTACGGAAGAACTAGGTATACTAGACTTTGATGAAAAGCCGTCACGACAACATGACGGACCCGATGGATCTGGACGAAACAGTTCGAACGATCGCCTGCACAGCTTCTGCGTTGAAGTCATCATTCCCTTCTACATCAACCGATTACCAGAGCAGGCGCTCATGGTGAATAAGAAGCTGGGTGGGCCCACACATAGCTTACCAACAAAACGCAAAGCTGTCAGGCCACCACTCACTTCACGCAAATCCGGCAGTTCGAAGGAACCCGAGGCGAAGAAGTCACGGCGATCGCTGGCCCGGGTCGCTACCGACAACACGGGACGGACGACTGAGCGAATAACACCGTCCCTGAGCCGATCTGCCACTGATTCCGCGCTGTTAGATGGCATCAAACGAGAAGGCAGCGAGGTACCTCTCTCAGCCATACCTTTCCGACGCAGTCCATCTAAGAGCGCTCGGCAATCGATGTCCCAGATCCGACATCTGCAGGGTCGTCAAATTGATCTCGCGGAGCCTTCGGCTGCTGCATCAGCTAAGATAAAGCACAAGCAACGTGTGGAGGAAGATCTTCAAGAGGCTATTTTAGCTTTGAAGAAGCCCAACCGTGGACTAGCTGCTGGTGGCTACATTGCCGACATCGAGCAACGTGGTCTCGGTTTGCCCAAACAGTCGAGAAAGCCAACAGTCACTGTGAGGAAGACCATCAGAGACGTTCAGGTGTCAGCGACACCCCGGGCTGGGCGGAGGACGAAGAATTTGGTTGAGCAGACGCCAACCCACCACCACTACGATCCGTTCGTTAGACCTCCCGGAGCGGCAGCGCCCCCCTCCAGCGAGTTCTGCGTGCCGTCCTCTGGAGTCCGCCCACCAGCTACAATGGTGCCGGCAACGGGCCACCGCCACTCGACGGCTCGAAGTCTAGCGCAGTCCGGTATTGCCGAGACACCGTCCAAGGCGCCAAACAGCCTACCATTCTCTACAGACTCGGTTAGGAGGAAGATCTTTGCAACCCCAATGAAGGCGGCGGCGTCTTCTTCTGACGGCAGGGGTCCTGCTCAATCACACGTGTTCGAAACTCCTGTCAAACCTACAGGTAGTCCGCCTCCTAATGACGCCCAATTCGCACCTGCTGCGATTGCTGCCACACCTACCAAGCCCGCGTCTGCAACAGCGAATAAGGTTGCACCGATCGCGCTCGCATTCGTAAACAAGCATGATGCTGAGCCATCGATATACGATGCCTTGGGATGGAACGACGATGATGATGGATTTTGATATACTTACGTGAGATTGTTACATATTGATGGCACAGAATTAGCGAGCATACGATTGATTGGCATGTATTGGAGCATTGGGCGGCGTGTACAGCATTCTGGAATTTGCGTTGGCGTACGAGACGATGGTATAGTTACACGGTTCATGATTCCCCTGGGTAATTACTAAGAGGCCAGCACAGCGCAGTAAGCTCAAATATATGCTCTCGCACACGTTCCAAGCTCAGGCCGCCGTGTCCCCATACAGTGCAGACTATGCTTACTTGAAGAGGACAAGCCCGTGGTCAGCGCACGCCTGCGGTGACGATGGCTGGCCTGGGCGACCATGGAACGAAAGAGGAATTCTTTCGCGTGTCTGTGTATCGTGTCCGTGAAGCGTTCCACAGTGTTTCTTTCGGGGAATTGCATGTGCCCGCGACGCGATGCCATAGTGTGATCGTGTGAGGCGACAGGTACCCGCGCCGTGAGGAACCAGGGATCGTCGCTATAGCGTATATTAGAGCCGGCGTCCCTTGCAGTAGACGACTTGGGCCCACGCCGGATAGGAGAGACGGCCACTCACAGCGCAGCGCACCCGTGGCCGCGATGGTAATTTGCCGGGGATCACCAACAGTCGGCCCTTAGCCTATGCCCCTAAAGACGCCTCCAGTTGCCGGCTGGCCCATGCAGCCGTGTGTCCAAAGGCCTAATCACGCTGAAATTATGAAAATCAGAGAGACGCGCCTGGTGTCTCTCACTTCTCGAGTCCTGATTTCCCTGCCCTTACACTGCCCGACTTGGATCTCTCAGGAAGCTCGCGTCGCCAAACCTCGGACCCCGAACATGCCCATTACTGCAGCCAAGCTAAGGTAGCCGACCCATTTGGACAACTGCAGTAGCCATGGCTGTCGCTGCGGCTTCCCGTCCTGCGCCCCATGGACAGCGCTCGCCAACCCTCAGCGATGCGGGCATGATCCTCCCCTCGTTCGAGGCCGATTTCGAGCTCGCTGCCTCTCCGCCCGTTGCTGAGCGCCCGCCCTCGCCGTCCGACCTCTATAGGCACGCAAACTCCAGCCGAGTCAGATTAAGTTCCGCACCGCAGGGCCGGCGCCGCGCCTCGCAACAGACGAAATCCCCGTCCCTATCAGCACAGTCCTCGCGCTCCACGCTGCGCAACATGCCCGACTCAGACGCGCCTACTAAGAGTGTGCCTGCCCGTGACGATGCCCTCGCTTCGTCGCCCACCATCCAGAATGCCCTGAGCCGCCATTCACCCAGCACGTGGCACGGGCAAGATCAGCACAAGATCAGCCCTACTTCCAGCTCCGTGTTCAGCGAGGACTTTGAGCACTGGCCGGGGTTTGACAGCCACGACAACTTTGAGGACAGCGGCGTGGATCTCGAAGAGCAAGAAAAGCGCAACCACCACACCCGGGACAGCGACGCCGGCAACGGCATGGGCAGCGAGCGGTGGCACGAGGACCGCACCAGCGGCAGTGACGACGAAGACGACCCGTACTCGTCGGCTGCGCTGAGTAGGAGGGCAGAGATTATCTTGGCCAATGCGAAGAAGCGGCTGAACGTATGCGCTTCTTGATGCTGCCACACATCGGACGATTGCTAACGGGAACAGGTCATGGAAGGAAACCTTCGTGGTGCGCGAGAGTCACTGGTCGTCTCACCCACGTTCCACTCAAGAAACACATCTTCCGACTTGACCTCGCATATAGCGGCCAGTCGCGACCGAGATCGACGACTGTATGGCGGCATGGGCCCAATTCCTCCGCGCATCAACTCTTATCGCCAGTCACTCCTCACCCCGAACGGTAGCCCCAGCCATGCACGCGGTTTGAGCGAGACATCGGTGCCACTCCCTTTCACGCCTTCCTACTCGTACCTGACCCGGACTACATCCAACAAGCGCGCATCGAGTGCATTCGGTCATACCAGCGGTCCATGGTCGCCTGAAAGCTACGGCCAGGGGCGATTTCCCATCAAAGAGTCCCGAAGTGTGGAACACCTCCGCAACCCGCGCTCAACCTGGAACAGCAGCGAACGCGAGTATGCTGCAAGATCCGCCTCGAGGAGCTCACGATCCCCAACTGCACTGGAGACTCTGCCAGAGGACGAGGACGGACAGAGGGTGCATCGCTCCACATCTGCAGCCAGTGGTCTTCGCGACCAGATGAACGATCTCAAGGGTAGAATCTCTAGTCTGAAGCTCAAGGCGCAAGAAGACCACCTCCGACGGAGAAGTATACAGAGTCTACGCGCACCGAGCCCCTTTACGTCTTCTGACACATGGCATCCAAGAAGCACACCGACAAACGCTGGCTTGGGCATTACGACAGACCCGTACGAAGAACAGGAGCGACCCTTGACCGCCACTACCACCAACTCCCAGAAGCACGGCGAGAAGCTAGTGACGCACTTCAGCAAACTAAATGGGACCAACGGACACGCGTATTCTGTCCAACCATACGACCAGGCCGAGGCTGAATCAAACGATCCAGAAGCGTACGAAGACGAAGTTGCGGACGAGACAGAGGAGTCAGACTTCGTCTCGGTCAACGGAGATGACGTTCCCGACCCGGAGAGTGTATACGAGGACGCCGTCTACGAGATGCCAGCCACTGAGCGACACGAGGACCGTGTAGATGCGTTCGACTACGAGACCTTCTTCTTGCACAGTGCAATGGGCACCTACAGCGTGGAAGATCGCCGATCGAGTACTAGTTCGGGCTCCTCTGCCGCAACTACGCGGCCCGTGACAGCTGTCCAGACAACGGATGAACTCGGCATTGGCGAGAAGAGAGCGTCATTCCATCAGCGCAATCCCAGCGTTGACTCGGTCTCCACCGTAGCCACGTTTGCTACTGCAGCTGAAGAACAAAACGACGATGAAGAGGAGGAGAATGAGCAGATGGATCAGTTCTCTCAGCAGATACTGTCCAACCAGAACCGATCTGTCTCGCGCCCAGGGACACAGAACGGCCTCCTCTCTCTGCGGTCTGATTCAGCAATCAACATGCGACGCGCCAATGGCTCGTCTCCATCGCAGAGGTCACTATCACGTGGCTCGTCTTCGCCTGGAGAGCTCGCCAGCGGACTCCAAACCTCGAGGATATACTCCATCCTCACAGAAGGCTCCCGAGACGAGCCACGCGTGGCACTCAGCGAGGAAGAGACGCAGCTCATCTACGGCCTTGCTGCGAGTATCCAGAACGTGTGCTCCAACCTACAGCACACTTACGGCGATGCCTACGAACGCAAGGCATGGCGACGAAGACTTGACGAAGCCCGCAAAATACTTAATGGCGAGGGCGAGGATGGTGCCGATGACCAATCCTTCTAATGCTCCGCAGTTAGCCCTCGAACTTTCCTTTCTCAGACTTACGGTAATGTCTAACTCGACTGTAGCGGTTTAGCGTCACTCGTTTCCACCTTTTACGAGCTTACTCCCTATCATGTGTAATTTGGGACATACCCGACTTTCTTTTCGATTTCACCATTCCCTTTGCTTTGGCAGATTTGCAGTGTCTTTTTGCAGGAGGTCACGACTTTGGAACTATAGATAATTTCTCTTATGTGTATTGATACCCGGGAGGCAGCGGCGGGGTCACAGGACTCCGGTGTATGTGGACACGTTTTTTGTTCACGCGTTTGCAAGTACTTCTTAGCTCTAGAATCTAACATGCCCATCATCCATGTACGTAGGGCTGCGAGAACCAATCTACCGATCTACCAACCCAGCACGTTGGGCCTGACCGAGTGTCAAAGTCATGCCAGCGCCCGTGTCTAGAAAGCCGTCAGAAGACGGTGGAACGACGGGGTGGAGTCGGCGCGAGATTTACCCCTCCCGAGGCTGTCACGAACCTAGATCCATGGGAGGATTGCCTCCAAGTTTGGGGAGAGCGCCCCACCAAACACCGTCACGAAGCCATTGCGTGCATGCAAAATACAGTCTGCTGTGCGTTGTTCATGTACCATCGTGGACAACGAGGAGCGACGGCAGGCCTAATGCACGTCTGCGACGCGTGCAGGTTTGCCGCGCTCAGCGATGGAGCGCGATGTGTGCCGGCAGCGCGCTACGATTGGATCGCGCACGGCAACGCTGGACTGGCGGTGTAGGAGTCGGCCGTGGTAACCACTGCAACTGAAGGCTGCCAACAGCACGGATACCCACTAGAGCCTCCGCAATTGGCCCACCGCGGCGTGGCTGGGGGCGTGCTAGACAGAGAGGGATGGTTCCGGACGGCCATGCGCTGAACTGAAGCACAACATTGAATTATCCACAAGACAGGCTCATGCAATGCGCCCGGCTCTAACCCTAAAATTTTGCCCAGCGGAATAACTCCAACCTGCCGCCCGCATCGCGCATCGACGTTTCCCTGCGTCTGATCGCATCGACACATCTCACGATAGCTGGGCCAACCCTCTGCTCAGCACCCGCCGCCGCCCACAGCTCCGGCCGCATACCCCTCGACTCACACCCCTCATTTTTCGACATCTCGCCTGCGGCTGGTCCGGGCGCGTGTGTGACGAAGGTGGATGAAACGAACCGCAAGCTCCAACCGGCTTGGTGCGCGCAACGACTAAAGCCTATTCGACCCCGATAACGATTGGCGTTGCGGAAACACATCCATACACACCACACAGTCCTTGTGACCACTCGCGACGCCTGCTCCCCTGCTTTCGCCTCTGACGCTCACTGAATCTGAATCTGCGCGGCGCCCGTCTCCTGCATACTCCGTGCACTCTGTACCTGCTGCGACCGCGACTGTCTTATTCGACCTGTGCCGATCGCCGCGTCTTGGAGTTCTAATATTTGGCCCGTGTAATCTGCGACGGATTGCATCACCATCGTCACCTGTTGAGGGCCGCGCTCCTGCCCTCGTGTACTACTAGAGCTCGCCGCATCGAGACCCTGCAGCAGCAGACCAGGACCGCGAAGGAAGTCACGCTGCACCAGCCCGCCCCCGTACCGTATACGAAAGCACCTGCCGCCCGCGCAATTGCAACCTCGCCGCTCCACGCTCGCGGTTTCGCACGAGCGCTCATGTGCCTACCTCCGCCCTGCTCCTTCTATTTGCGCGTCTCACACTCGCACAATGTCTCCTGTCAGCTCTCGTCGCGCCGTCGCCGCCGCGCCATCTGCGAGACCAAGGACCCTGCCGCTTTCGAGGACTGGATCGGCTGAACGGGGTTGGGACAGAAAGAGTCGGAATATGCAATCCGAGGATGTTTGCAGCTACACCGCCGGAAACACATCAGCATGGGAGTCTGAGAATGACTGGCCCATTGCTGAGTTGATAGCGGACATGTACCAGGCGCTGGATCGGCTGGAATGCCCCAGTGCTGGTCACAAGAGTTCGAGTAGAGGTTTTATCTCGGTACGACGACACTGCTTTGTTTGGTCTCTTGTCCATGTTTGGTGCACGATTACCCACACTCCTTGCCAACTGCTTTCCGCATTGTTTAATTCCTGGTTCAACTTCTAACAACTACTCAGCGGCCTAATCCCATGACCCAGTGGTCGCGGTTTCCTCCATCAACCCTCGAATCCTCCCCGGAGTCATGGAGTCCAGCCCCACGAAGCTATGGATCCCCACCACCCTCATACGATGAATCTATTGCAGACATGCCCCCAGACTATACATCCACCGATGCGCTAGCCTATGCAAAAACGCCTGATTACTTACCATTTCCTTCTTTCCGCGCATCATCACGTTCTAGTGTTCGAAATGGTTTGCGCAAACGCAATGCTTCGTCTCCAACAACTTCATTCTTCCTTGATGTGAAATCTCCATATGTGGACATCGATTTTGGCTACAGTGAGACAGGCATCAAATCGCACGCGAAGAAGAAGGCCAAGGCAGCGGCCAAGGCTAAACCTGCAGCTGCAGCTACACCAGCAGACGACGGCAAGAAGGATGAGGAAGCCGCTGGTGGTGGCGATGGTGGGGGTGACCCGCCTGCAGATAGCGGGGCTGGAGGCGATGGTGGCGACGGGGATAAGGGGAAGAAGAAGACCAAGAAGGAGAAGGAGGAAGAGGAGCGCTTGAAGAAAGAGGAGGAGGAGCGTTTGCAAAAGGAGGAGGAAGAGCGCCTGCAGAAGGAGGAAGAGGAGCGGTTGGCGAAAGAGGAGGAAGAGCGTCTGGCAAAGGAGGCTGAAGAAGAGGCCGAGCGCAAGAAGAAGGAAGAGGAAGAAGCGGCTGCTGCAGCCGCAGCGAAACCATCGATACTAAACGCTACAGCTGGCTTGAGTTGGGGAAAGGAGCCAGCAGCAGATGACTGGGCCTCGTTTGGTGCGGCCGCTCCCGGCAAGAAGAAGAAGGGCAAAAAGGGGAAGGTGTGTCATTTCGGCTTTTTAGTTACACATAGCAGCACGCTAACTCACGATAGACGGCCGAGCCCGCACCCCCGCCTCCTCCTGAACCTCCAGCGGAACCGCCGACAACATTCGACGATATTAACCTGGACGAAGCAAGTGCGCCAAAGATTGACATGAATTTCAGTGATACGGGCGCATCAAAATCTGGATTTGGACTTCCCGGGCTTGGCAACTGGACCTCCGGCTGGGGCTCATCGAACAAAGACGCGACGGCAGAAGGCGACAACCCTTGGGGCTCAGATAAAAAGAAGAAGGAGGAAGGATTCGATTTCGATTTTGACGCGTTCAAGAGTCCCCCGGCTGAGGAAAAACCTGCTGATGATGATGGCTGGGGCGGTTTACTCGCTTCCAAGACCAAGAAGAAGAGTAAGAAAGGGGCTCTGATTGACGACAGTGTGCCAGAGGTACCTCCACCGCCGCCAGAGCCCGAGAAGAAAGAGGAAGACGATTCATGGGGTGCATTCAGCTTTGGCGCCACCAAGGACAAGAAGAAAAAGAAGAAGGGCGCAATTGAAGAAGAGCCCCCGCCACCTGAACCAGAACCAGAACCTGTCGTCGAGGCTGAGCCATCGCCTGCCAAAGAGGAGGACCCATGGGGTGGTGGTTGGGGAGCAGCAGCAGCTGCTGGCACCAAGAAGAAGAAAGGTAAGAAGGGAGCCAAGGAAGAACCTCCACCTCCAGAACCGGAAGCCGAACCTGAACCGGTACCTGAACCAGAGCCAGAGCCGGAGCCCCCGAAAGAACCAGAGCCAGTCGTGGATCCGTACGCAGGACTCAGCAAGTCGCAGGCGAAGAAGCTCAAAACCAAGTTGGACAAAGAGGCTAAGGAGAAGGCGGAAGAAGATGCCAAGCGCGCGAAAGAGGAGGAGGAGGCTGCTGAGATCAGGCGACAGGAAGAGGAAGAGGCAGAACGGATACGTTTAGAAGAGGAGGAAGCCGAGCTGAAGAAGATGGAGGAAGAGGAAGCCGCCGCTGCTGCTGCTGAAGCCGAGAAGGCTAAGCAGAAAGACGACACCTGGGGCGATTGGGGTGGTGCAGCTCCGACAACTACCAAGAAGAAGAAGAAGGGCAAGAAAGGTGCAGAGGAAGAGATTCCGCCACCGCCACCACCCCCTCCTGAGCCTGAAGCTGAGCCTGAGCCCGCCCCGGCTGAGGACAGACCAGTTGATCCGTGGGATGATTGGGGCTCAACGCCCCCTGCTGCTGTCAAGAAAATGAAGAAGAGCAAGAAGGGTGTGCTTATCGAACCTGTCGTCGAAGAGCCGCCGCCACCACCGGAACCTGAGCCTGAGCCAGCACAAGAGGACGAGAAGGGCACCGACTGGGGCCTGAGTTCGATATGGGGCGGAGGAAAGAAGAAGAAGAAGAGCAGTAAATCCGTCGAACTGGACTCGCTTCCCGCACCTAGCCCAGAGCCCATCATCGAAGAACTCGCTTCCGTTCACCAGCCCGAAGACGTCGAAGAGCCCAAGGAAGACGAATCCGACGATTGGGGCGCGCCATCTTGGAGCAAGAAGAAGAACAAGGACCCAAAGAAGGATGCGCCAGAAGAAGTTATCGAGGATACCAGTACACCCGTTCAGAAACCCGACGAGGATGATCCTTGGGGAAGCGCAGCCTTCAACATCGGCAAGAAGTCAAAGAAGAGCAAGAAGGGCCTAGTTCCTCCGAACGTGCCGACACCGCCGGGAGAATTCGAGTCAGAGTTTCCGGCGCCGAAAGAAATCGAAGCACCTCCCCCAGCTGAAGATGAAGACATCTGGGGTGCTCCTGCTACTGTCACCAAGAAGAAGAAGAGTAAGACTGTCAGTAGTCTGCTCAGCAAATTCGAACCCGAAAGCTCTCCGCCAAAGTCGACAAACGACACTTTCGAGGATCTTATCTCGCTCGACGACCCACCGCCACCGCCTCCTGAGCCAGAACCAGTAGTGGAAGAAGCTCCAGCGCCAGTCGAGGAGAAGAAGAAGAGCAAGAAAGAGAAAGAGACGAAGTCGAGCAGCATCTGGGGCTCTCTCGGCGGCTCAAAGAAGCCGAAGAACGAAACGCCTACAGAGAAAAGAGTGCGAGAGAGGAAGGAGAGGAAGGAACGAGAAGAGCAGGAGCGCTTGGAGAAGGAGGCTGCTGAGAAAGAAGAGGAAGAGCGCCTGGCCCGCGAAGCTGAAGAGGCGGCGGCTGAACAGGCGCGTATTGAGGCCGAAGAAGCTGAGGCGGCACGTATATTAGCAGAGGAAGAGGAAGAGAAAAAGAGGAAAGAAGAGGAGTCAGCAGCCTCAAAACTGGCGGGTTGGGGCGCCAGCATTTGGGGCGCTTCAAAGAAGAAGACGGAAACCCCAAGGGAGAGAAGAGCCCGCGAGAAGAAAGAGGAGGAAGAACGCCTGGCGAAAGAAGCTGCCGAGCAAGCAGAGAAGGAGCGTCTCGAGCAAGAAGAACAGGAACGTCTTCAGCGCGAAGAAGAGGAGCGTCTAGAACAGGAACGCCTCGAGCGTGAAGAGCAGGAGCGTATTGAGGCAGAAGAAGCTGAGCGTGCTGCTGAAGAAGAAAGACTCCGCATCGAAGCCGAGGAGGCTGAGAGAGCTCGCATAGCTGCAGAAGAGGAAGAAGCGCGTCGCATAGCTGAGGAAGAAGCTAAAGCAAGTTCCGGATGGGGCATGTTTGGCTTAGGGAAGAAGAAGGAGTCGAGCAAGGCGAAGCGTGAGCGAGAGGCCAAGGAGAAGAAGGCGGCTGAAGAAAAAGAACGGCTTGAGCGTGAAGCCAGAGAAGCTGCTGAAGCTGAAGCAGCTGCCGCCGCCGAGGCCGAAGCCGCTGAAGCCGCCGAGGCGGAGAGGGTTGCAAAGGAGGCGGAAGAGGCCGAGTTTGCTCGTATTGCTGCTGAGCAGGATATGGTACTTGAGCCTGAGCCAGCCCCGAAAGAAAAGAAGAAGAAAAAGAAGAGAGGCGTTGTTGAAGAACTTCCACCGCCTCCGCCGCCCCCACCCGCCGAGCCTACGAATGACGACGAACTGTTCGATCTGATCAAGGATGAAGACGCAGGTGACCTCTTGGCCGAGCTTGAGAAGCCTACCAGGAAGGAAGAGAAGGAAGCAGCTAGCGGTTGGGGCAGTGCCTGGGGTATCTCTCTACGCAAGACTAAGCCTGAACAGCCAAAGCCCAGCATCTGGGATGAACCAGAACCCGAGCCTGAGCCGGAGCCAGAACCCGAGGTTGAGGAACCCGAGCCGGAACCCGAACCAGAAGCTGAACCAGAGCCCGAGCCTGAGCCTGAGCCAGAACCAGAGCCTGTCAAACTCACCCCCAAGGAAGAGCGAAGACTCAAAAAGTCCAAGAAGCATCGGCATGTGGAGCCAGAGCCAGAGCCAGAGCCGGAACCAGCCCCAGAGCCAGAGGTTGAAGAGGCCCCTCCAGAGCCAGAACCGGAGCCAGAACCGGAGGTGGTCGTCGTTGAAAAGCCCAAGAAGAAGCTGTCCTCCAAAGAAAAGAAGAAGCTGGAAGAGGAGAAGCTCAAGGAGGAGAAACGGCTGAAGAAGTTAAAGAAGGCTGGGAAGTTAGTCGAAGCTCCTATTGTGATTCCTGAACCCGATCCAGAGCCTGAAGTACCTGCTGAGAGATCCCCTCCTGCACCTGGTGCATTCCCTGACGACGAGGGCGATACGATGGACTTCCATGATGCAGAGGATGCAGCGCCGCCAGAAGAGCCTGAACCAGAGCCAGAGCCAGAGCCAGCCGCCGAACCGGAACCTGAGCCTGAACCAGCACCAGTGCCTGGACCTTCTATTCTTTCGGAGCTGAAGAAGTTGAAGAAGACCAAGAAGAGCAGCAAATCGAGAGGGTTTAGTTTCGACGACCCGCCGCCGCCGCCTCCCGAGCCAGAACCAATCGTCGAGGAACCTGAGCCTGAGCCTGAGCCAGAGCCGGAAGCTGAACCTGAGCCTGAACCCGAAGCTGAACCAGAACCGGAACCAGAACCAGAGCCAGAGCCAGTTAAACTCACCCCCAAGGAGGAGCGGAGACTCAAGAAGTCCAAGAAGAGTAGCAAGACAAGGACACGTCAGCCAGAACCTGAACCTGAACCTGAGCCAGAACCCATTATCGAAGAAGCGCCTGAAGAAGCAGACCCTGACATGGACGACGACGAGGAAGCTCCCGAAAAACTTCCTACACCACCTCCAGAAGTTGCGCCTGAGCCCCCGTCGGAATCTCCAAGAAAAGAGCGTGTCAAGCTAGGTCGCAGCGCTACCACGGCCGCTGGAGGATGGGGCTTATTTGGTGCGGCCAAGACTAAGACCAGAAGGGTGTCTGGTGGTGAAGACGGCGCCGGCCTTCCCGATCGCACAAAGTCTGTACGAACGTCGTCCACTCGGGACAATGACATCAAGTCACGTTCATCAGGCTCGGACAAGGTGCACTCATCCAAGCCAACGGTTTCACGGTCCAAGACGGCCCGCGCTGGTACTGGGCTAGGTGCCATGTTTGGTGTTGCTCCGCCCCCGCCTTCACGATCAAAGTCACATCGCACACCCAAGACAACGTCGCGCCGACCCTCAATCGACCAGGACGCTGCTATGATGTCGCCGCCACAGACAGACACTGATGCGAGGGTCTCTTCAAAGGCCGCCAAGGTCATGGGCATGAAAAGCTCGTCGCGCAGGACCAGCACTCGGGACGCCAGAGATAAGGGCTTCCGTCGAGGTGAGCCGTTCCCCGCTAAGCACGATGCGCCTGTCATTGGCCGGCGCAGCCGTAAGCAAACATTCGGAGCTAACCCTATGGCAGCTGTTCCAGACCCGTATCCTATTGACGACGACCAAGATCTTGACGATGAGTCTCCTCCCCCAGCTTCCCGTCCAGAGCCATCGCGTCGCAAGTCCAAGCGCGACTCCGCGCAACCCCTTGAACCCTTGACTGCACCGCCTAGCGCTGACGATCCCATCGTCGTCGACCCCATGGACATGGACCCTGCCCCAGCTGAGGCTGAGCGGCCCCGCCGCGAACGTGAGCGGGAGCGACCTCGTCGTGCGCGCGGCAACTCGGATGCCATGGGCACGCTTGCTGGTGTCGCAGGTACTGCTGCTGCTGTGAAGGGCTTCAAGGGAATGTTTGGCCTCGGTCGCAAGAAGGCTGCGCCGGAAGAGGCACCCCGCGAGCGCCGCCGGACCGCCTACGAGACCGAAGACGAGCGCAGACATCGCAAGCGATCGACAACCCGCGGAGGCGCAACAGAGGATGAGGCGAAGCGGCTGCGACACGAGCGCCGCAGTCTGCGCCATCCGCCTCCTGAAGACGTTATGATGTCAGGCGCAAATGGCACCCCCGAGGACTACGATGCTGAGCGAGAGGCTCGACGAGCTGAGCGTAGATCCAAACGCGATGGAGACAAAGGAGCCCGACGTGCTGAGCTCGAAGAGGCAGAGGCCAAGGCAGAGCGCCGTCGCGAACGTGAGCGCGAGAACGAGCGTGCGACTCTTGCGGAGAAGAAGGCCCGCCAGATGGCTGAGTTGGAGCGTCGCAACCAGGAGGCCGAGGAACAACTGCGTCGCATGGCCGAGAAGGAGGAGCGGAAGAAGGCACGAGGCGAGCGCAAACCACCCTCCGACGAACGTGAGCGCGAGAAGCGTTCTTCGCGCCGCAAAGACAAGGACCGCGAAGAGCCCCGCCCAAAGACCGAACGCCGTCGAACAGTGCACGTGGACGAAGACGCAGAACGTCGCCGTCGTCACGAAGAGCGCCGTGCCGCCAGACGCAACTCCGAATACCCCGTCGCAGCCAGCGGCGAGCCCATCACCGACTACTTCGACGAGCGCAACGGCGGGGCCCGCAAACACCGCAGTTCGCGCCAGGCCCGCGACGAGGAAGAAAACATGCCGTACAGCAACAACAAGAGCGGCGACAAGACCTCGTCGTGGGTGGAATCCCTCTCCAACGAGCCACCCCTCCCTCCCCCCATCTCCGAAACCGTCCTCGACCCCGCCCCCGGCGCGCGCGAGACCCCCGAGGAAGACGAGGAAACCTTCTCCCAAGACGAAGACATCCGCCTGCGCATCGCCGGCCGCAAGGGACCCAAGCGCGATAAAGAACGTGCTGAGCGCCGCAAGGCAGAGGACAAGGAACGCGATCGCGATAGGACGCACAAGCACAGTCGCCGGGCTACACACTACGAAGGCATGAAGACGGTTGATGACGACAGAGAGCGGAAGAGGGCGTCCCGCCGCACAAGCTACGTGCCTGCGTATGAAGAGCCGCCTGTGCGCACCTGGGATGGCAGACCGGCTGTTGATGGCGGTGCCCCGGCTGTCAAGCGGGGAAGCTGGTTTAAGAAGATGTTTTAGACCGCGCCCTCCTACTCTTCTCTTCTTGCTCACAAATTTTTGGTTAACGATGGACTTTTTGGTTTACGATGTAATATGGGTTTTACGAAAGATTATCTTGGATGTGTATATGTTTTGGAATGTTTTGGGACGTTTTGGAAGATTTGGATTTTGGGATGACAGCGAAGCGACAGCGTGGTTTGGATCTCTTGCTTGATTAGCATTGCGTGGCGCTTTTTGATTCGTTCTCTCGATCTTTTCTTGTCTACTTTACTTACTTTACTTTACTTCATGAGAACTACTTTTACCTTCTTCATTGCTTCCTTCTATCTATCTTCTTCTTTTCTTTTGGCACCTTTCAGCGACGCTACCTTTCTGTGATATCCTGGGTTAGGTTTCTGTGGGTATTCACTGGACAGGAGGCGGATGGGATGTGTAGGAAAGTCAGATAGATACCCCCTCTCTTTTAGTAGTTCTTCAATACTAGCAATCGTTGCAGCTGCATATCAACCCTGCTAGTGTACATGTGAGTTTTCGGTTCTTTTAGGTATCATGCAAGTTATAATCTGCATTGTTTGATCGTCGTTTGGTATATCAGATACTGCTTTAACACCCAGCCATGACGCCTATCGCCAAAACCATGCTAGTTCCTCTCGGATGCTATAAACTACTCGTGCCTCCCATCTTCCTAAACATGCTTCCCACCCCTCACCCATCCATCTGTACAATAGTGAAACGGCCATTATAGGCCCATTTGTCACAGCTGCACCACGGCCCCCTCAACGCCTTCCTGAGTCTCCATATCATCGTCGTCCTCATCATCTTCCAGATCCTCATCTTCCTCCTCAAACCCAGTCTCCATCTTAAGCGTCTTGAGCCTGTCTTTCATCTCGTCTTTTTTGTCTGCCTGCCATCGCGCCAGCGCTGCTGCAGAGTGTACTTTGAAGCCGAAAACACGGGGCTCGTACCGCCGTTGCGATTTCGGTGGCAGCATCGCAGGGTAGACTTGGAAGAGGATGTTATGGAAGGAAGTGCCGAAGTAGGCGCCGTCGATTACGGCATGGCGGGAGGATTTGGGGTTGTAGAGGTCTTCGCAGCGGGCGCAGTAGAGTTTTACGGGGGAGGCGTTGGGGACGTCGGATTGACCCATGGGGAGGAGGGGTTGCGATTCGCACATTACGCGGGGGCATTTGCCAAAGTCTGACTTCTTGAACTTCTCAAGCTGGGTGGTGTGTTAGTTGTGGGCGCGAGGCATAGGGTATGAGCGCCTGACGTACCATCTTGGCAAGGCCCCTGGTCGTGACGATGTATCGTGCGTGGACGAGTCCGTAGAGATGCCGTGCCGACTTCTCGATCTGTTCCCGCATATCATCGTCGCAGTCGAAGTCGAACACGTCCGTGACGAGATCGAGGGCGTATTGGTAGTACTGAACTTCGGTGTTCAGGCCTGTTAGGTTGAAGCGATCGGTGAGGTATTCTTCGTCAATCTCGCAGAAGTATTCGTTCCCTCGAGAGGATATGAACTACTTGTTTGTTAGCCTGCGTTGAGACAAATAGCTGCATCTGCTCTTCTACGCTGTCGTGATCTTCCCACCAGTCGGACCACCACTCGCTCTGCATGAGCATGAGCGGGCCCCATTTGGCCGAGAAGATAGTGTAGTCTTCATCCACTTCGAATGAATGGGGGCACCTCAGCGTGGAGATATAGCCGTCTTCGCCGCAGTCACCGCTGGCGCATGGTCAGATGCGGCCTGCAATGAAGGGTTGGCAGAGCATACCACGCCATGAGGTACCTATAGTTCCATCCCGACGCCCCCAAGGTTTGTAGAGACATGACCAGCGATCAAAGAATACCGGTGTTGGTAATGTATGGAGTGCAGGTACTCACCCAGTCTCGCCAGTAGCTTGTGTAGTCGCTGTCCGTGTCGCTGTTGAAGTCGTCCATGTTTGCGCTTGCTCTCGGCGACGATGTCCGAGGGGGTTAGGGCGTCCGTATGTCTTGTTTGTAGGCTGCGACCACCGGCGGGGTGGGGCGGTGCGATCAGGCGCAAGCTCGGGTCGGGACGCGGTTGCGGAGTGAATTGCGCGCCCACCTAGTGGGATGGCAGTCGTCGCATCCCACCTCCACTGCTTGTTTCTCCGCTCCGGGCGCGCTAGTCGCTTGGGCCGCGTCCCATCAACATGACAACCCCAGACTTCCCCACCAACCCTGTCTACTGAGTCGCTAACCATCTGTGCCAGTATCTGCGTACAGTAGACGGTCTCGACTTCAGGACCCGTTCCGGAAGAGGTTCCTGTGCCCCGACCATGTTACGGGGCAGGTACGTGCACGTGAATTGCCTCAAGATTGATTGGACAAAGTCAATCAATATCTTACAACATTTCGTACACCGATGTCACTTGCTTAGAGTTTGATGTACGACGCCAGTAATCGTCTTACATCAATGCGTATATATTTATCTTACTTGTCATTAGGCTAAAATATTAACTGTTCCAAGGTTCCGCTGCTATTTCTTCGCATTCCATACCGTCTGTTTGTTAGCCAACAACTCTATCTCCTCGTTATATAGCTTGCCTGTGATTCTTTGCCCTTATATTGCGGATGATTTGTTTCGGTCGAGTTAGTCCACAAGTTCAGAACAGATATTCATGATCAATTATTCTCTCCCTAGTCGCGTTTACCAACGAGAGCCATCTTATATCCCCCCTCACATCAATTCACACTGGGGACTAGTGTCTTGCCAACCACCTTATCATCACGACTTGCGCGATGTGTGCCGCCGCAAGCGCTCTTCAGCCTATCTCTAGGTTCTGCTCCCAGCTATCTACCATAGTCGAGTACATGCCTACCCTTGCTGTTTATGGTAGACTAGACTCTACCATCGACACAAACCGTCTGTTCAGAGATACCGAAGCGCGGTTCCCGGAAAGATGGAGGAAGAATGGATGGTACCTTTCCACTGTGAGTACCGTCTTTTCGGGAGAGAGTTCAAAGTTGACTTTGCGCGTATCTGACAGACAGCGGCACTTATCGCCAGCGGCCAACCGGGTCTGATAGGTCCTCTCTACAACTACATCATCTCACAGCCGTCATATCAGACGTCTGCGGAGAGACAACGTCTCGTACGGCGCATGAGAGAAGCCATGATCAAATGCATTATTCTCAACGGCATTCCCATCGTCATGGAAGCTTTTGTGTCTCTTGCGAAGCAAGAAAAGCCCGAAGATCAGGATCGCAGTTTCACTCGCGAGAATTGGCAAGCTGATGAAGCTAACCACAAGCGCGGTCTCTCTGTTCTTGAAACGCTTTATGGCGATGATAATGAGAAAATCTGGGCATCATTCGGTTCACACAAGGACATACGTGAGTGCCCTGCGACTCTCCGCTGCTCTCCATCTAGAGGCTAATGCGCCATGTAGCATGGCTCTCGACCGACATATCTTATGGTCTGTTCCTGGCCGATCACAAAACTCTCGACATCATCGAATCTGAGCTCGTTATCTTGCCTGCGATAATGTGCCAAGGCCTCGTTCCTTCAACGAAATGGCATCTACGTGGGTGTCTGCGAGTCGGTTGCACACGCGAGGAAGTGGAATGCATACAACAGGTTATTGAACATATCGCAAAGACATGTGGGAAACGACTGCAAGGTCTGCCGAGAGTTTCAGATATACCTGACGATGATATTCGAAGAGTTGAAAGTGTCAAGGAGCCTTGAAGGTATCTGGAAATGTGTTGATACACAGGCTGTATCGTACTGTCAGACTATCATGCGACCAGGCTAGCTCTCGATGTATTAGCAGCATGGCGTTTGACGTCACTTGAGAGCATAGTGTAGTAGATCTTGCTCGCGCTTCACAACTAATCGAGAGAAAACTGGACATGAGGAAGTACACGTAAAATTGGTATCAAAAGC
This sequence comes from Alternaria ethzedia, assembly GCF_023757985.1. Lineage (NCBI taxonomy): Eukaryota > Fungi > Ascomycota > Dothideomycetes > Pleosporales > Pleosporaceae > Alternaria > Alternaria ethzedia. The sequence goes on along the minus strand of NW_026056203.1, from coordinate 307,163 downwards.
ATATCTATCTCAAACCTTCGCCACCGTTGTCAAGTACTGCTGACTATGCGGATAGTCGATATACCCCTTCGGTGTCTTTGGAGTGTAGAAAACAGAGCGGTCGTACTTGACCAGTGGTACGCTCTCCTTGACGCGGAAAACCAGATCGGGGTTGGCCACGAAATATCTCCCGAACGCAATGATAACGTCGTAGTCCTTGTACGTCTCATCAACAGTTTGCTTCGCTGAGTCGGGTAGGAAGCCACCTGCAAGCATGACGGGACTTGCGTTGCCCCATTGCTCAACCATCCATTGTACGGTCTTCTGGCCTCCGCATTCAGAGTCGTCATTGCCGGTGATGCGGGCTTCGATCAGGTGGAGATAAGCCAGACCCAGTTTCTTCAGCTCTTCAGTGAGGTATTCGAAAGTCGGCTCGGGCTCGTCCATTAGCATGCCGTTGAAGTCGCTGTAAGGGCTGAGGCGCATTGCTGTTCTTTGAACACCAACGGCAGCGATGACGGCTTTGGTGACTTCAAGATGGAACCGGGCGCGTTGTTCAATACTTCCTCCCCAGCTATCGGTCCGTTGGTTACAAGTCGTCTGGAGGAACTGATCCGGCAGGTATCCATTAGCACCATGAATCTCGACACCGTCAAAACCCGCAGCGATGGCGTTCTTGGCTGCATTCGCATAGTCTGCTATGGTTTCCCAGATCATCTCCTCTGTCATCTCTACTGGTGTTCGGTCTTGGGGTGTGATGGGCACAGCGCTGGATGACACCAACGTGATGCCTTCTGCGTCCAGCGCATCTTTCTTTGCGGCTCGGCCTTGATGCCAAAGTTGGCAGTAAATTGCACATCCTTTGGCATGTACTGCCGACGTGATGTCTTTCCAGGAAGTGATGTGGTCTTCTTGCCAGATTCCGGGAGCATTTTGGGCGCCGATGGCGTTCCTGGAGATGATGGTTGCTTCGCTGACAATAAGGGTGCCTGGTACACATGCTCGTTGCTCATAATACTCTGCGATACTTGGTCAATATCGGCCCTTCGTTGTGACGGTGTTCAAGGTACCTTTGTTCATGAGCGTCGCCTTGTAGTCGTCGCCCATGCGATACCGGGTCAACGGTGCCATTGCGACACGATGACCTAACTTTACATCGCCGACTGTCAATGGTTGGAAGAGTTTCGTCATCTTGGCAGTCGATGTTGGTACAACAGAAGACGAGGTAGGATCTGATCAAGTAGTCTCGCAAGAACTGTAATGGCCTACAATGTCAATGCTTCGTTGCACTTTTGAGCGTGTATGGCTGTGTCTACCACACATATTATGGCCATTGCCCAAGCACTGTGATGGGTCACCATGGTCGTTATCGGCAACCCACCTGGGCAGGCAGCCTCGCAAACCCCACCTGACACATGGCATCTGTCAGTCTCAGCCGTGATGCCGAGAACTCGCCTGAATACCTTCAATGCCGTTTTCAGCGTTATGGTCCGATGTCAATACGAACAGCCATCGGCGAAGGGCCCCAGGGGCCGAAAGTGCGTCGGCTCAAAAAGTCCCGATGAGATGGCCCCGCACGTGCCCTGCTAGGACGACCCACTTTGCAGCCTCGCCGTCATCGGCTTTCATCCCAGAATGCCACTTACGCCATCGAAGCGTGTAAGCGTTTCTGCCATGTGAGTGGGCCTCTCAGCTGTGACTGGCTGCTTTCGCAATTCTTCTACGAGGAACACACCTCCCGACGATCTCGCAGCTGTCGACCGGCGTCATGACAGGGCTCAGTCCCGCTCGGGCAGCCTCCCGGGGCTCCACGCCCAACTTCAACGCTAGCTACGATGTCTGGGACCGCTGGTTTTGTTCCAAATATACACATATGCAGAATCGCTATGTTTTGGAGGCTTGTAGCGACTGTGGAAGAATCCGATGATGCGGGAACAGCACACCTCCATTGACGAGATGGAATCGACGCGACCCATCAAAGAGAGCGATACATGCGTTGGCCATACTCTCGTTGAGAAGCCATCCATAGACGACGAGCCACGCGAATCAGACATACCTACAACGAATCCTCATGGCGCGTCCCCTTCGCCTACCGAGGATGACGACGACAAGAGCGACGCAGCATCCATCGGCGGCCAAAGGAACACCATGACATCGACACAACTTCGAATCGCAATCCCCGCACTATCAGTCTGTCTCTTCGTTTCGTTCATCGACCAAACCAGCGTCTCGACAGCAACACCCGCGATCGCTGTGGATTTGAACACCGGAACTGCAACATCATGGATTGGCACATCGTTTCTGATCGCATCGACGGCATTCCAGCTGATCAATGGCCGTTTGTCGGATATCTTTGGTCGCAAGAATCTGTTATTGATCAGCCTCATGTTGATGGCTCTGGGAGACCTTGGATGTGGTTTCGCGCGAACTTCAGTGCAGCTATTCGTTCTCCGTGCCATTGCTGGTATTGGAGGTGGCGGCATCAACAGTCTTGTCATGATCATCGTTAGCGATATCACAACGTTGCAGAATCGGGGTAAATATCAAGGTATGTACCGTTGTGTATCTTATAACCAAGCAGTGCTAACAATCTTCTGTAGGATGGCTAGGTGCAGTAATCGCCCTGGGAAACGGTGCAGGACCTTTTCTCGGAGGTGCTATCGTTGAAGGCGCGACTTGGAGGTGGGTATTTTGGATAATACCCATTATGACTGTACCCACCTCCATGGTCATACTGTTCTTCTTGCCGCTCAAGCATCGGTCTGGTGACTACCTCGCAAAGGTTAAGAGGATTGACTATGGCGGCATGGTACTGAACATTGCATCCACGTTACTCCTGCTCATCCCCTTGTCAGGAGGTGGTGTGACGTATGCATGGGGATCTCCCTTCTTCATCGCCTGCACTGTTACCGGTGCCGTGCTTGGTGTACTATTCGTGCTTCACCAATGGAAACTCGTCGCTTTGCCGATCATGCCGCTTCGATTATATCGTGCGCCGCACTGCTGGGCACTCTATCTACAGACGTTTCTCATCGGTCTCGCGTACTTCGGCAACTTCTTCTACCTTCCGATCTATTTCCAATCGGTTCTGAGGTACTCGCCCTTGGCCTCAGGTGCTTTGATCCTACCGGTAGTCATCACGACATCATTCGCGTCCATCGCATCTGGTCAGTACATGAACCGAGTCGCCAGCTACATGCACTGCATCCTGGCCGGATTCGCCCTCTGGACTCTTGGAAGTGGCCTCACCCTACTATTCGACCGAGACACGGGCCTTGCTGTGCTAATTGTTGTGCTCATCATAGAGGGTGCCGGTATTGGTCTGACACTTCAACCAACCCTTGTGGGCATGTACGCCAACAGTCGCAATGAGGATCGTGCTGTGACAACTGGCTTACGCAACTTCATCCGCACTATCGGTGGCGCTTTTGGCCTCGTCATCTCGGGAGTCATCCTTTCGAATACGCTCAGCAGAGATTTGTCCAAGCGGCCCTTTGTCTCGGATACCCTGATGGCCCAGTTGACTTCCTCAACGTACGACCTCGATAAGTTTGGCCTCTCGCTGGATCAGAAAGAAGAGGTTTTTGATACCTACATGCTTGGTCTGCATTACATCTTCATCTTTTTTACGGTATGCTCAGGTCTTGGTCTGGCTCTGACGTTCTGGGTCGGGAATACCAGCTTGAAAGCGCCGAAAAGGTCGGACGAAGAAGAAGGGCAGCCGATGGAGACGCAGGACCAACCTCAGCAGCACGTTATCCAAGGTCGAGAAGTCGCGTCGGAAGGGGAGGTCTTTGATGAGAAGAGGCCAATGACAGGGGAGGCTGACGTAGAACGCAACGTTCACACAAGATGAGCGATCATATAGTACATCATCTGGGCTCAAGGATGATTTTGCGAAGTACTTGTTCGGGCCTTGTTGATCTGTAAAAATAAAAGTCTCGTAGACATACTTCATAGAAGTTTGTAGCATGCAGCACATTTACCAAGACCATCAAACTATTCCACCATTAGGGCAATCCCTACGCACCACAAGTCTGAGTCCTGATCTTGCACGTGAAAAACATGCATTCGTCCTTCTCGTACGCTGCCCTCATGGCCAAGTGCCAAGTACCAACCGAGTGAAGCGCGACGATTGAAGGAGACCATCAAATGTACACTAGCGACTTCGGAACTTGAGCGCAGCATTACCCCGCAGCAAGACCCATTTTCCACTATCAATTTACTCGAGAACCGTCTCCAACTCAACCTGGTCCTTAATCCTTGGTATGCCAACTTAGGTAGGTCAGTACAGCCCCACAAAGGCCGGTCGTTATCGGCGAGTCGAGATTGGCCTATCTCTCGACGATCCCCCCTCCAAGCCATGTTCTCCATACGGTTGCTTCCAAGCCGATAGACATTCATCCGTCTGATAACACCGCGGTGGGTCACAGCCGGCCGCAGAAATGACATCGCATCGTGAGGCACGGCAGAGGATGAAAGATGGCCGATTACGTGAGGACGTCACGGATGAGAATGGCCGATAGCTAGGTAGGCGATGGAGAGTGGCCGCCGCGACATGCTCCGCTGGTGATACATATATGCTGCATCGCGAGACTTGTGTGTTTACTACTTCAAATCTACCACATCTTCTACAATCAATTCAAGCTGATCGTTCTCCAAACTTCGTCATCATGCCTGAAGTCTACGCCGCACCACCCGACTACGCCTTCCCACGTAACTTCAAGGGTTACGGCGAGAAGGGTCTACAGGGCTTGAAGTGGCCCAACAACGCCAAAATTGCCGTATCTTTCGTCATCAACTATGAGGAGGTGAGTTCACATGCAATCTTATCTTGGATGCATAACTAACAAACCACAGGGTGGTGAGCGCTCAGTCATGAAGGGTGACGGAGTCTCTGAGATCAACCTCCGCGAGTACCCAGCCCAACACAGAATCAACGAGCGCGACTACAGCGGCGAATCAGAATTCGAATATGGCTCCCGCCGCGGCTGGTGGCGCATGTTCAAGCTCTTCAACGACTACAAGATGAAGTTCACCCTCTACGCCGTCGGCTCCGCCGTCGAGGAGCAGCCAGAAGTCGTTACTCGATGTGTAGAAGAGGGCCACGATGTCGCTTCTCACGCCTACCGCTGGATTGACCACGCCAATCTTTCTGTCGAGGCTGAGAAACAGCATATCAGAGACGGTATCACAGCGCTGAAGAAGCTCTCCGGCTATGCGCCGAAGGGATGGTACTATGGCCGCCCATCACCACAGAGCAGAGCGCTCATCCCACTAGTATACGAAGAGATGGGTGAGGAGCTGCTGTGGGCCTCAGACGCCTACGCCGATGACCTACCCTACTGGACCGACCTTCCCCAAGAGCGCAGCAGCGCAAACCCCAAGGGATGTCTGATGGTTCCTTACAGCTACGACTGCAACGACTTCAAATTCCACTGCCAAGGAACTGGTTTCCGCAGTACGGCTGCGTTCTACGAGCACATGAAGAACTCTTTCGATGTGCTATATGAGGAGGGCGAGGCTGGAGAACCGAAGATGATGACCATCGGTCTGCACTGCCGTATCATCGGTAGGCCGGGAAGGTTCAAGGCGCTCCAAGACTTTGTGAAGTATATCTCGGAGAAGGAAGGTGTTTGGGTTGCGACTAGGACGCAAATAGCGGAGTCGTTCAGGGAGCAGTTCCCGTATAAGAAGGGTCAGCTCGCGTAGATAGTCAATCGATTCTGTTTCAACGTTCAACTCGGAGTCGTTTGCGCATATGAGACAACAGTGTCTGGGACCTTTCGAACTAAAGCCAATGACATCGCCTATCTATACTCTCCAAAATTCCACTGATTGCCATCCATCATACCGCGGTTATCCATCGACATGGCTGCATCTTGAATGGGGTCCACGCCGTAGAGACCAGAACCTTCATAAGCATTCCAGCTCATCTCAGTCTGGCCTTGGCCAAAGCCATCGAACCTCATTGCTGCAGATGCGGCGTCATCGCTTACCATCTCATTCCACATCCGCCAACCCTGCCACCCACCTGGCGCCTCTTCGTCCACTTCCATGAACGCCTCCTTCACAGCGTCAGTAACCATGTGTGACATGGTAGGCTTACTGCCCAGCGTTTGGTGCTGTGACGTCTGCTCGCGGCTATCTCGTCGGCTTCTTGGCGAAAGTCCTGCCATGGATGGCTCTGCGTCAACGTCGAGCTGCAGCGGTCGCGAACCATTGCTATGCATCATGGTAGTAGGCGCCGAGTTTACGATCGTCTTGAACAAGCTTCCGGATAGCGCATCGAAGATATCGCGGTATTTGACGGCACCTGGCCATTTTTCACCGAAGATGGTCAGGATCTGAGAACAGGCCCGTGTCGCCTCGAGAACGTCGTAAGAGAAAAGGGATCGATCTCGCCAGATGCAGTACACCAGTGTCAGGCCAGCTACAAAGCACGAATGTAGTGAGATCATCGTGTAAGTGAGCGTCCGATTTTGGCTTAGTCGCTTGTATGCGTTGCAGACACAAGCGGCCGAGCGCGCGCAAGTGAGAAAGCGTATGTCCGAGGTGTCCAGCGTAGGAAGAAAGACGGTGAAGAGGTAGAGCATCGCTTTGTGATACTGGACGCCATAAAAGTCTCGCGCATCGAGATACGCGCTTTCGGGATCGTACATCCAAGTAATCTTGTTCCCATTCTTGGGTGTCTGTGGATATGTTCGTAGCCATTCATCCAGGTCGCTCCGGATTGTAGCCATCTTTCGGTCAAGTTTCGCCCGCTGTTCTGGCGTCCCGTTGAAGACATCTCTATCGACGCGAAAGACTGTCTTATGGATCCGCGACTGGATCTGATCAAGCTTGATGATGTGTATGAAAGGCTCGATATTCGACCATTGGGGCCTGATCGAGTCTGGCTCTTCCGGATGCGTTAATGTCCAGAACTCAGGACTAGTACTGGGAAACTTGAAGAGTCAGTTCATGTATCACAATCTGCTTTGGCGACATACCTCGACGTTGATATCTCGGTCAGCGATAGCAAAAGCTCTACCAAGCACAATGCTAGTCACTCTGTCAAGGCAGTAACACGCCCAGAACGCACGTCGCCGCAGTTCAGCATCTCTTGCAAGCTCAGGAGAGCCTGTGACCTTCTTCTTCCTGTGTAAGCCCATCTCAATGCAGACAGAGGTCGCATATCGAATCTGGGACCAGGCGCCTGCACCATATGGAGACCTCTGGCCATGCACTCCAAGCAGGATAAGAAACTGCACTGTGGCGAGGTTGTGCTGGTCGAGGATGTAGTCCATTGGCTCAGTGGCTGCGACAAGATGATGCTCAGAATCCACCCCACATGGCTTCCGCGTCAACGACAGGAATCGAGCAGTAATGGCATATATGAGATGGAAAATGCTGCGTTCAATGATAGTCAGGGCACCTCGCACAAATTGCTTGTCGAAGAGCTTCGTGTAGACTACACGATCCAGCAATGGCCAGCGCGTGTGAATACGTTCGAAGAATACGTCAAATAGCATGCGTGCCTGTTGTCGGTCTGGGAAATCCGCAACGGGCTCATCGGAGTGAGTAGACTCGGGAGGAACAGGAGGCCGTGAAGTTCCGGTAGCCTGGCATGTTTGGCTCACTGGCAAAGCTGTTGCTCTCTTGCCAGAACTTCGGAAGATGGAGGACTGAATGATGCGAGCAATGGTAGCGCCGGAGCTAGAGCCGACATAGTAAGGCTCTGAGGTTGTATCTGTGGTACCAGATGCACATAAGGAGAGATACGCAACACCATCGACGAGTGAGGTACGATCCTCACCCTCAAGATCTTCAGAGAAACAGTCATCTCGGGATTCGCGACGTGATGCACTGGACTGGGGGTGAAGAGCGAGCGCCGGCTCTTCAACGTTAATGGAAGATGTTCTTTGCAAAGTTTCTGGGCCGTTTTCATAATGGTCCTCTGCATGGTCAGGAAGACGGGCCTCCAGAAAAGCGATCCGCTCTTCTAGGGCGTTGATATAGCTGAGAAGTTAGGAAACAGTTCGTGCGCATGTCAATGGCCGTGGGAAGAACCTACACAGACTTGCCGCCGGGGTACTGAGGACGAATAGTCCTTTCATACGCACAGGCTACGCCAGCTCGCTGGCAAGATCTGCAGACTGGATGCGCACCGTCACACTACATGATTCTTAGCCAAGGTGCATGAAGCAACGTCCCACGTGACGTACACGCTGCTTTCTCCGTTTGCATCTTTTGCAGGCCAAGGCCACCCGAGATTTCCTAGTCGTAGGACCTGGGTTTGACGCGTTCGACTGAGCTTCCTTCGGAGAATTGGATGCGGGTACTGCGTCTGCGGCCGTTCCCACACCCCGACCGGAGGAGGGGCTTACGGGGCTCTCTGGGTAGGACTGCAACATGTCCTCGTCGTCAGGAGTATGGCGTTGATGCAACAGCCCTGCAGCTGTCGGCTCTGATTCATACCGTTTGGCTCCATATTTCCCACGTGCGATAGTCCCGTTGAGGCCCAGGTGGAATGTGTGAGCCGACGTGTGTCTTATCGCGAATTATCCATGATAGGCTAAGATGGCACGGGCCTCCAATGGCTTTATCTCGGCTGCACCCATCCGGCGCCTGGAGACCCCAAAGATTGCGAAGGAACTACGCCATAACAAGCAACATATCGGAGTTCACATCCTCCTCCTATCTTCACCCCTGTCCTTTATCGCACCGCTCACGTTGATGTCAGGCTTGGGAATGACTGATGCGCGCATGGCAACATGGCACATCGGCTAGAAAGTGCCCGAAGAGGCTGCGCCAGAAGCCATGCTCGTGGTCAATCACAGCCCGATATGCGTGTGATACGTGAACGACTTGGAGTCGGCGTGACGTCCGATCGACATATGAGACACCATGGTCCGCCGACATGAAGAGGATTTGGAGGATTGATCACGCCCAGTAGTCGTCCAAACCACACCATTACAGCACCATGGGGAAAGTCCAACTTCCGACCAAGGACCAGATCGCGGCGCCCTTTCGCTCGAAAGAGGCCTTTGTCGACTTCATCAGGGCTCCCCAAGGCAACGACGGCCATGCCCCAATCGGGGACGAGAGATGGTCTAACAAAGATCTTGAGCCAACGCCGGTGGAACAGAGGACTTGGACCTGGTAAGGATCTTGTCGACGCACATCTTTGAGCTTTTATTGACAAATGAAGGTTCAATCTTCCTCTATACTGGTTCTCGAACCAGTTTTCCCTCGTTGGTTGGAATACGGGCTCCGCTCTTGTCACAGTCGGTCTGGTAAGCTACGTCGAAGCATGCAAGCGGAATCTGGGAACTGAATGCATAAACAGACATGGCAACAATCCTTTGTATCAGCCTGCATTGGGTCTTTCCTAGCAGCAGTCGTAGTCGTCCTCATGGCTCGTCCAGGCGCCAAGTACCACATAGGATTTCCTGTGATTGCACGCTCAGTCATGGGCATGTACGGTTCCTACTTCTTCGTATTCATCCGAGCGATCGTATGCATCATCTGGTACGGAATTCAGTCTTTCTACGCCGGTAACATCCTCTCGGTTATGCTCCGTTGCATCTTCGGTAGCTCATGGCAGAACTTCACGAACACACTCTCGCCTACCGCAAGTGTCACCTCGAAGCAGCTTCTGGCTTTCTTCATGGCCTGGCTAATGGAGTTTCCGTTCATGTGGGTCCACCCCAGACACATCCATTATATCTTCACTGTGAAGGGATTCATCATGCCAATCGCCGCCTTCGCCATCTTCGGATGGTGCATGGCTAACGGTGGAGGACTCGGCGCTATGGACCTTGCTTCCAGCGAAGGCGAGCTTGCCGCCTCAGTGACTCCTTTGGGATGGAGCATCATGGCCGGTATCAACACAATCTTCGGTTCTCTCTCGCCCATGTTGGTCAATCAGCCTGACCTTGCTCGTTACTGCAAGAAGCCTCGGGATGCTGGTGTGACTCAAGGTGTCAGCGTCTTCGTGTCCTCCATCATTGTCTTTTTCCTTGGCATGGCCTCAACCACTTCCATGCAAGCAGCATATGGTGTTGCCTACTGGAACATCTGGGATCTCTTCGAAGCCATCCTTGACCACCACTTCGGCGCCGGAGCGCGTGCGGGGATCTTCTTCGTTGCTTTGGCGTTCTACTTCGGTGTCTTCGCCACAAACTTTGGAGCCAACTCAATTCCGTTCGGAAGTGATATGACTGGCCTTTTCCCCAAGTGGCTCACCATTCGCCGTGGACAAGTGCTTTGCGCCATTCTTGGTGTCGTCGTACAACCATGGGAACTGATGAAGAACGCAACGGCCTTCTTGAGGTAAGTTCCCCAATGGGCTTCCCACTTACTATGCTAACGATGAATTAGTTTCTTGGGTTCTTACAACATCTTCATGGCCCCTCTTTGCGCCGTCATCATTGTCGACTACTACATCGCGCGCAAAGGAAACATACATATACCATCGTGCTACGATGGCAAGAAGACAGGTCTCTACTGGTACTGGTCCGGTGTCAACTGGAGTGGTGTAGCAGCCTGGCTACTTGGTACAACTATGGGTATCCCTGGCCTTATTGGCCAGTACGAGCCACAGATCATTTCGGCGGCTGCGCAGAACATGTACCGCATGGGCTGGTTGCTAACTTTCTTCACCGCGGCGACGGTCTACTTCGTCATCACCTTCTTCGTCAAACCGCGTGTGTTCCCTGTTGGACGCGAAAGCACGCCCTTCCAACGGGAATGGCTAGCCAATGACGGCCGCGAGGGCTTCTTCGACGGAGACAGGGATGATGGTGTGATTTATGGCGCCTCAACGCCACCAATGACCGACGGAGGAGAAGATGTTGAGATTGGCGAGAAGTCACCAAAGGTCACCTTTTGAGCTCAGAGCAGCAACCTAGATTGCAACAGAATCGAAACCATGTACTTACATCATGTTATTGCAATACGATAGATTTGAACAATAACCTACTAAGAAAGTACGACACTTCATTAGACTTGTTATGATATCATAAAGTTGAGACTCCTGATCAGGCGGCTGGACCTGTGAACTACGCAGGTGTGATGTTGTTCACGTGTTTCCTAGTACCGACATGGACTGAGCAATTCCGATCGGAACCAGCATTCCGAAAAAGTGGGATGCCGTTATCGGCTCCAACTTATTAGTACAACCGGTATATCCTTGTTGGGCAAGTGTTTGGCTATCGCCTATGAGCGGGTCTGGACGGGACACGCAATTGCTCCCTATCACGATGCGGGCTTTTTGGGCCGATGGCATCGCTGACGCTGACAGGTCGCTGCCTTCGGCGTCTGGATGTGTCTCCAACTCCAACGGCTTCAAAGACCACTTCTCCAATTCCTCTTCTTGACATTACAGCCAACCTAAGAAAGCAAAACGGGAACACCTGCGATTATCTATACAGCAACGATACTTGCAATTACTAAATTATACGAAGCCATGAGCTCTGATCTGTATAAACTTACAGCCACCGAGATCTCGGCGAAGATCAAAGCAGGCGAAACCTCAGTCGAAGAATACGCAAAATCACTCCTCGGTCGCATCGAAGCTCGTGACGAAGCTGTTCAAGCATGGGCATACCTAGACCCTGAGTACGTTATCAAGCAGGCGAAAGCACTTGATGCCGTTCCACAGGCCGAGCGTGGTCCTCTCCATGGTGTTGCCATTGCCGTAAAAGATGTCATCTACACTAAGGGTGAGCTGCCATAACCATCTCTTCATCTAACTCAACTAATCGTGTAGAAATGCCAACGCAGTTCAACTCACCCATATATGCCAACGATGCGCCACAAGTAGACGCTGGCTCCATAGCGATACTGCGCAAGAGCGGTGCACTCATCTTCGGCAAAACAACCACGACCGAGTTTGCTGCGACAACAACAGGCCCAAAGACACGAAACCCGCACGACTCAAAACGCACGCCTGGAGGCTCTTCATCCGGATCTGGTGCCGCAGTAGGCGATTTCCAAGCACCTATCGGTCTAGGAACCCAAACCGGTGGCAGCACCATCCGGCCTGGCTCGTACAATGGCATCTATGCCCTCAAGCCCACATGGAACTCAATTACTCGCGAAGGCCAGAAGATCTACTCTCTGATTCTGGACACATTGGGTCTTTACGCACGTAGCGTGGCTGATCTAGAGCTCCTCGCCGATACATTCGCCATCCACGACGATGCGCCACCTCCAAAAGACTTCACAGTGAAAGGCGCAAAGTTTGCCCTTCTCAAAACAATGGTCTGGCCGAACGTGGGCCCTGGCACCTCCGCCGCACTTGACAAAGCCGTCTCGCTACTTCGTGCGCATGGAGCCGAGGTTGAGGAAATAAGCTTACCAGATGACCTTAACGATCTTCCGGCGTGGCACGCGGCCGTACTCAACTCTGACGGCCGAACCGCGTTTCTGCCAGAATACACAGTGGCCAAGGATAAGATCTCGGAACAGCTGGTCGGCCACGTTGAGAACAGCGGAAAGATCTCGCGCAAAGCACAACTTGAAGCTTTCGACAAGATTGCTGCAGCGAGGCCGGTTGTGGATGAAATACTCGGCAGATATGCTGCGGTACTTACACCAAGTGTGCCGGACGAGGCGCCGCTGGGTATTGAGAAGACGGGGAGTGCGGCGTTTTGTTTGATCTGGACGGTAAGCCACGTTCGCGTATCCAGCTGGAGAGAACTTGACTAATGCTTGCGTAGGCACTGCACACACCAGTAGTAAACGTTCCAGGTTTCAAGGGCGAGAACGGAATGCCAATCGGGGTGTCGCTTGTTGCGCCTCGCTACTACGATAGACGGTTGCTCGCGGTCAGCAGCAAGGTCGGTGAAATCTTCGAAGCGGAAGGTGGATGGAAGCGTACCGTATAGCTCTATTGCAAACAAAGTTGAATGGATTGGACCAAAGCATTTGCCGTTGGTCTTCTGGTGAATTACTATTGGTTGTGTGAGTGTGCGTGCTCTGGTTGCCTCGACCAAACTGTTCTACTTGACTCATAGTCAGGTTCGTTTATATCTCCAACGCACTCCCCAAACTCAACTATCACAAATATCTCGGCAAGACCAATAACACGCAAATCACACTCTCACAACAACATCAAGATGACATCACAACAGTTTATCGAAGGCAAAGCAAAAGCCAGGGCGAACGCGAAATTAGACCTGAAAAGGTGTGCAAACAGCGCTCTCCGAGTTCTCATCCGCAGTTCAGTTTCTATATACCTCAAAGCTATATACCTCAAGAAATCCCGGTTTACACCAGAATGGTTTTGTGCGAACTACTTCCTGTTAGAGGTACAAAATCGGTCGTACTTTACACTTGAAGAAGTCATGCTCAAGCTTAAAAGACAAAAGCAGAATGGCAAAGTTGAAGAGCTCGAAAAAGCCCTCTCGCGCTACTCACAAGCTGCACATCGCGAAATCGTAGCCAGACTCTTTGTCTTGCCACGCGAACTTCGCGACATGATATACGATGAGCTCTGGGCCTTGGATGCATGCAAGGAAACACTCATCGATAGGCTTATTGATGCAGACGACAGGAATGATCAACGTAGAGCGCTCTGGATTCAGCGTTATGGGAAGTTGGACTACTTTCTCCCAAGCTTGGCCAAACAGTGGTTTGGGGGGAGGCAGGTGGCAACAGAGATGCTGAAGGCTTTTGGGAAAAGAGATGGGACCGATATAACTCACAACCCGTGCGGGTTTAATTACGACGAGACTTACCACGTCTCGTGGAAAAAGTTAAACGACCTGACCACAGTAAAGACGTTTCACTCCGACGTCACGCTGTACGAGCTCCTGGGAAACATGGCTCTAGTCATCGTCTTCGACTGCATGGACGAGATCGACGGAAACGAGGGTCTAGAGCGTATAGGCATACCAGGAAACTTCAACGCAGAACTTCGCCGCTGCATCAATACGCTTTCCTCTCTGCGCAATCAAAAGCCTCGCCCTGTCACCTTCAAATTCGAGGATCAAACGAGAGGCGTACCCAGCAACATCACCCATCTATTTCGCTCGCTGAGTGGCCCTTTCCACGAACTCCGGCAGTTGGGATTCGATATCAACATCAGATGTCAAACCGACGGCTACTTCCGCTATGTATGGGACATGTCAGGAAGGTACAATACTCACAGCCCTCACACGAACGATGTCGATAAGTGGACTCTGCGAGATTGGAGCCTGAACTTCACGCGAGTGAACGAACAATTCGAGGAAGCTCACTTGATGGGCGAGACCTTCGTGTTTAATCCAAATGGGCCGCTTCGGGGGAGCTTTCGCATCAAAAAGCATGTATGGGAGGCGATGCGCAAGGAACTGTACCGCGCGTATCCAGAAATCGACAATGTGGTGAAGTGGACGAAGAACGAGAAAGGTGAGATATGGATGGACTGTGGATGTGTGAAGGAGAAGCATACTTGCTGCCCTTATTATCTGTGCTACAAGCACGGTGGATGGGATGAGATATCAGATGGTAGGTGGAACACTTCTTGCTACATTTGCAAAGGCCTGGTAGCGCCGGCGTTGTAGCGACAACTAAGGTTGACTCCATCGAGGAAGGAGGGAATTTCGGCAACAGGCAAATATGCGGTTCTTTGGATGAAGATCAAGTCTTCCAATCGAGTGCCCTGTCACAGCAAACACACAAGACAGTTTCAGCAGTACGATCCAACTACATTAAAACCACTCACCACGTTCAAGGAAAGAGCTGAACACCCTGCAGTCTATGTTGATATGGGGGCGATCGTTAGCAACCTTTCAAATGTAAAATTTTGAGTGATTTGCTTCGTTTTCCTGCTATAAGGGGAAGTGTTCAATTTAGCTCTAGTATGAGATGCCGTCATGCAACTGATCTTCATTGCATCCTAACCACATGATGAACATCTTTCTGCCGTTTGCCCACGTGCCTGTTCAGATATCAGATACTACACAGCCCTCGCGCTCTCTGAGAACTCTTTCGTGAAGTATGACCGGAGTCAATGCATACGCAGATCTCACTTCAACACTCTTTCCAATATTTGAGATGCTCCCCTTGAGTCCCCTCACATACCTCGACTTCTTTGCCAGGGAGGTATGCCTCCACCATCACCTTCACCAAGGCCAACTCGGCTGCCTTCCCAGCAGGATGCATACTACTCAACATATGGAGTGTGATCTTGACTTTTTGGAGGGCTCTGAGCGTATTGGCACGCAAGAAGCGGGCGCAAGCGTTCTCAGGGAGTGCCATTCTCATCTGTGACGCGCGAGCCCCAAAATGAATCGTGTGTACGTGTTGAAGTCTCAACGTCCTCAGATAGCGCCTAATATCGTTGATGGAAACGAAACAAAAGGGGATGGTGGTGTACGCGATCATGGCTGTCTCGACGTAGACTTGGCGACAGACACGGAGTAGATTCCAGCGCGCGCGATGTTTTCCGGGTTTCTCCATCGGCCAATATTTCGATGGCATCTTGACTAGTGATCCGCCGAGCGCGAGGCTGAAGATTCGGTTGCGAATCTCAGCAGGTAGGCGAAGGAGGGGAGAATCTCGTGCATTGCTGTTTGCTCTGGGTGGAAGGTCAGTGCCGTTGATATATGACTACAAATGGGATGTTTCTTACAGCTCGACCTCCGATCCGATGGGCTCGACATTGAGGAGACCGCTTTTGTGTTTGCGATAACCGCGTCGGCCACGGACTGATTTCTTGGGCTTGTCACTGAGACCATGGCGAGGAGCGACTTTTTGAGACCGTTGCGGAGGCATCTTGTACTTGAACTGCTGGTGTATTGAGTGTTTTGAATTGCGGCGGGGAAGCTACCAGTGCGAAAGTGGAGGTGAGAAGGTCAAGGCAAACACGACAGAAGAGGAAAGTGCAATGAAAGCACGGGCCTTGTGCGCTTCCGTGTGCAAGAGTGAAGGTTCAGAAAGAATAGAGTGCGCCTTTGAGTGAAGGTGAGAGTCTCAGATAGAAGGAACGCGTTATCAACGAGGAATGCATACAAAAGACGCTACCTCGGTATTCATCTAAGAGGATGACGCATAGTAAACTCGAGCATATATTCCTTTCGCGTGTGCAAGCCTGAAGGTACTATCCATCGAACATTGTGTGAAGATACATTCTCAAGCTTTCGAGAACAGAGACTGGTTCCAGATGTATTATCAAACGCATCCGTTCGCATTTGGACTGACTTTAAGATAGCTGGAGGGTTTGCAGTAAAATGTCGAAGGCGAGATGTTGGAAGCGTGGAAGGAGCATCTCTGGAGAAGGCACAGGCGGATTACATAATGCGGCGGTCGGAGGTGGCTGCCAGATTCGCCGATGACTCTGGAGCTTCGCGTGTCCGACATCATCATCGCTCGCACCCAATCTCCCCATAATGGCGTCGCGCACACGGCTGGCAGCCACTACGGCTTCCGGACTACTGCGAAGCTCAAGACCACTCGCAACCTCAAGGATATCGCCGCTCGCTGCTGCTTTGACAACATCCTCCGCCCGCAGCTTCTCGCAGCTCAACTCGCATTCCGCCTCAGACCCGACCAACATCTTTGCCTTCCAAACCGGCTCTAAGTCGGGTGGCGTTCCTTCGTACTTCTCAACACAGAACCGTCGGCCTGCAAATACAATCATCCGATTCGTGCCACAGCAAACAGCATGGATTGTAGAGCGCATGGGAAAGTTCAACCGCATACTGGAGCCTGGTCTTGCCATCTTGGTACCCTTCATTGATAGGATAGCCTACGTCAAGAGTCTCAAGGAAAACGCCCTCGAAATTCCCAGCCAGAGTGCCATCACCGCGGACAATGTCACACTGGAGCTGGATGGTGTCCTGTACACCAGGGTCTTTGACGCATACAAGGCGAGGTGAGCATGTCGTAAATTCAAATGTCGCGACGATGCTGAAAACCCATAGTTACGGTGTAGAAGACGCAGAGTACGCCATCTCTCAACTGGCACAAACCACGATGCGCTCCGAGATCGGTCAACTCTCCCTCGACCACGTCCTCAAAGAACGCGCCAACCTGAACGCCAATATCACCGCTGCGATCAACGAGGCAGCACAAGACTGGGGTGTCACCTGCCTGCGATACGAGATCCGCGACATCCACGCACCCGAACCCGTCGTCGAAGCCATGCACCGCCAAGTCACCGCCGAACGATCCAAGCGAGCTGAGATTCTAGAGTCAGAAGGTCAGAGACAATCTGCTATCAACATCGCTGAGGGAAAGAAGCAGTCGGTCATTCTGGCCTCCGAGGCCTTGAGGGCTGAGCAGATCAACATGGCAAACGGAGAGGCTGAGGCTATCCTGCTCAAGGCCACTGCGACTGCCAATGGAATTGACGCAGTTGCGCGATCCATCTCTCAAGGTGGCGGCGCGGCACAGAACGCCATCTCGCTTTCCGTTGCTGAGAAGTACGTGGATGCGTTCGGTAACCTGGCTAAGGAAGGCACAAGCATCGTCGTTCCCGGCAACGTCGGCGATATGAGCGGCATGATTGCAAGTGCCATGGCAGTATACGGCAACGTCAACGCTTCCCAAGCAAAGGCGCAAGCATCAAAGATGGTCGAGGGCGGAAGCAGCAAGAAGGTTCAAGAGCTCCAAAGTAAGCTGAACGATGCTGAAAGCGGATCCAACCAGATGCACAACGAGATCAACAGGGTCATGGACGAGAGGCTGAGCAAGAGGTAGTCAGCGACCTTGTATGAGAGACGATGGGATAGGAATGGGATACGACTGTACATTATACCACGCTGTATAAATAGCAACGAGCCGCAAGCGACCGCGTCGGGGTTATTGGATATGGGATACCACCCAAAAGCAAGCATCATTCGCGGAGTCTTCTCTCTTCCACTTTGGAACTCCACTTTTCGCATGTCTATAGGGAATAGCGAACTTAACTACACTTTCAACTCATCCTTTATCCCGCAACCTAAACTAACCGCTCTACAGCCTCAGCAGCCAAAACCGCAATCTGCTTCCCATCCTCCCAAATCCAATCATGCCCACCCTTGAGATCCCTTACATTAACAACTCTCCTCCCCTCCTCCTTAACCTCATCCTCATCATCCCCAACCTCCATAACAATATTCCACCCCTCCCTATCCAGCGTAACACACATGACATCCCTCTGCGCCCTCTCCACAAGCTCATCCTCATAGCTATGACAAAGCATCAGCAGCTTCCCCTCCGGCCACTGCTCCCTATTATATTTCCCCGCAACAGGCGACACAGCCTGCCACTCAATGTACCCTGACCTCTCACCAAAAGCGCCCCTCACAAACTCTTTGTAAATTTTCGAAATGTATTCTGGTGTCGTAGGCGGGAGGTGGTTCCGTATCATGAGTGGTAGACTGTATATACCTGATATCAAGATCATGGCTTCAGGGAGAGGCGTGGGGAGAAGGTCGGGTGTAAGTCCTATACCGGAGACGAGTTGGCATAGCAGTGTTGCGCCGCAGGAATGACCTATTCCTATCCATCGCTTGACTCCGTATTCGCGCTGGAGATACTGGATACCGCGGGCGACATCGCGGATGTGTTGCGGGTGTCGCGCTGAGCGCTCTGGGTCGTCGGGCGCACTTGGTTGCGTCGCGTGGTCGGGGTACGGCGAGAGTCTGTAGTTTAGACTTGCGATTCCGCCAATTTTCCCTAGAGTAGAGGCGTGCGAGGCGGCGAGGTGGGTGATGGTGGGTGTGAAGCTAGGGGCTTCGATGAGGGGGTCGCGCCAGGCGCCGCCGTGGATGTAGATTAGCCATGGCGCGTCGTTGCTGGGTTTGGATGTGGCTTCCTGGCGTTCGGGGAGCCAGACGTCGAGGGTTTGGAGGCGACTTGGGGGATCGCTGTAGGGGATTGAAGGGATGTGTCTGGGGAATGGGGTGGCTGTCATGTTTTAGTTTGATTGGGGAGTGGTTGTTTGGCGGGGTGTGCAGGTGCCAAACTTTGAGGTGTGCCGAGGTCGGTCACTTTTTACGTTTGTAGTTCAATGAACCTTATGTTCGAGTCAAAACTCTGAAGACTTGACAAAACATCACAAGCATGGAAGAAGTGTTTTGAGCATGAATGTTTGATATATTTTCCCATCCAGTACACAAAAAAGAGTACTATCAACCTCATGACCATTGGTTTCATCCAAGCCATGACTAAACTAAACAGACATTATTCCCGTCAAAGACACATGCCAGTGTCGACGCCCATGGTATTGCGATGCAGGTGTGTAACGCAATGCTAATGCAAAACCCAAGGTATCTCAAGGACCGCTATCCTCATAAAAATAAACTCTCGAAGCTAAAACGACAAAACAATTGGTGTGGGGAGCGTTTACAAGAACGCGGCCATGAAGGCACCGAAGCCAACAATGCTACCAGCGGCAGCTTTGACGTTGACGGCAGCACCGGTGGCATCAGCACCGTCGGCGCCAGTGCCAGTGGCATCAGCATCAGTGCCAGTAGCGTCGGCACCGGTACCAGATGCGTCGCTGCCGCTGCCGGTGGCATCAGCATCGGAAGCAGTGGGCGAGGCAACAAGAGCGACAGTGGTGCTGTTGTTGGCGCTGACGGTAACAGTGCGGGTGGAGTTGACCATGGAGCCAGTGCCAGTTCCAGCGAGGGTAAGAGTGTGGACACCAGGGCCGACAGCAGGGATGTCAGCGGGTACTGGCTGGGTGGTAACGGCGGCGGGCTGGCTGGTCACGGCATCGGGCTGAGTAGCGATGGAGGTATCAGCAGCGGGCATGCCAGTAACGACACCGAGAGAGTTGGTCTGGGTGAGGTAGGTGGTCTGGGGAGCCGGGTCGATGGACGATGAAGGGGCAGAGGAAGAGTCCTAGATGAAAATTAGTGATCTGTTCTGCATGGATCGTGAAATGATGATGAACATACCTGAGCCGACGCAACGGCGAAAGCAACAGCGGAGACGAAGATGGAGGCGCGCATATTGACGGTTGTGTGTTGTTTGTTTGGAAACGATTGATCTCTCTAAGCGATAGTCTTTGACTGAAGATATGTCAAGTCGTGAGGATGCGATGAAGACGATGCGAGTAGTGATTGAGTGATGCGAGATGAGAAGCAAACTTCAAGCTTTGCGCGAGACGCGTCCTCCTTTTATTGCCTCTGCTGCCATTTCACCCGCACCCAAGAAACAAGCATCGGAGCTAACCCTGGCCCTGGAGCGCCACTTTGACCCGGCAACCAGCCCTAACGCGAGCCCCATGCTATCCCGGAACAGGCGAACTGTCGACCTGACATGGCCTTAGCGGTTCTCCACAGCCAATTATAGAACCCTCCGTGGCGAGGATGTTTCGTGTTCGTGATGTGGGCGGAGATTTTTTCATTCAATGGTCTTCTGCTTCCAGGCGTCCAGATGGCGATCTTATAAACGTCTTAGACATGGATGCCTGAACATCGTTGCGGTGAGAGTCGAGATGGGAGTCTGTATCCCGTCGCGCCGACTCGGGTGGTCAGCCTCAGGCGCTTGCGGTCGGGTACTGTGCCTCGAGATTTTCCCAGCCATGCCCCGGGTTTCAGGAACCAATTCGCTTCTTCCAGCCCGTGTGGTTCCACCAAACAAACCATGTTCCTATAGGAACAATGCACATCTTGTCGTCATTTCCCCAGCCAATGGCCTGTTACCCTGACACATCCTCCACTTTCCATCGTTTTTTGCCCATGCAGCATGCGGCCTCATGCGCGCCCGTCGAACGTCAAACGTCAAACGGCGCACCACCAACCACGCGTTGCTTTCCCAACCATGTTTCCAACCACGCGCACATGCGCGCCGACCTCGCTATGCTGATACATAATCGATACCGTGCCGCAAACGCTAGTCCCCAGAAACACACCACGACAGGTTAGTATGCCGCAGGTGCAAAATCGTCGCGTTGTTGTTGGCAAGACTAATTACGCGTCCAATGAAGTTAGCTCCTAAAATTAGTTGTCTTGTCGGCGTGACCTCGTGTCGAGAAGATTCGCTGTCTTGTGTGTGATGCCACCTCGGCGGCCGTGCGCCTTCGTAAAGCGCGGGCTGAGCAAGGGGCCTGGATCCGAAAACGGGACCCGAGCCGGTCTGGCCTGAGGCTCATTTCTGATTTCATGCGAAAAGGGTGGTGATGCGAGCGGGACGTTGCAATCGGGACGGTGGGACGATTGTTGAGGACGTTGGTTTTCTCGTATCTTCGGTGGTCCGCAACTGAAAGTTCTCGCAGCCAACAATCGTCGTGTTGACGCGCTTGCTGGATGGGACGCGCCAAGCCCCAGACGGGCGTCACACCTCAACCTCACCAGGCCTTCAACACGTTTGCAACCGTCTCACGAAGAAAAGACGCCTCACAGGGCGCAGTCCCCAATATACTGCCTCTTCCAGGCGCTCGATACAATTAGAGATCCACCATTTATGGGCGTGGCGCTGATACCGTCATCTAAGAAGAGGCTTTGCGGATGACCTCGCTGACTACATGTCTTACAGATGAAGACCATCAAGATGCGAGGAGGCTACAATCAACCCACAGGGCACGAATCAGCTCACCAGGCCAGCTATAGCTGTTCAATCATCAAAACATTTACATTCCCTCATATTCCAGGACGAATTTGCGAAAGCCTTTGAAATTGCACTCAACCGCACGTGTATACCTCTCATGAGCCGAATCATAGCGCTATAGAAAGCCAGATCGGTTGTGTAAAGCCTCATTGGCTTCTGTTCCACTGGCTACATCCAACAGAAGTCTATCACCGCCATCTTTCGGCTTTTCAACTCCTCAATAACCTTTTCAAAGATAACTTTGTACCGCTCCGTGTCGAAAGTTCCTGGTAAGTAATCCCAACGTGGGGGGGAGGCCCTGATGCACAAGCGTCCACCATACCTCTCCATGGGTTCCGCCGCTGTAAGCATTATGTACCGTAAGTGTACCGGGATTGCTTCCCAATCTTTCTCATGCATCTTCTTGCGGTTGTGCCGAATGCGTCCCAATATATGGCCCGGCCAAATGGTAAGATGCACTGTGCTGTAGAAACCTGCGAGGGGTACACCGAAAGCGTGTGAGCGTGCTGTACCGAAGTGGAAGAGTGCGTTGGAATCGACAAAGATCGTACGCGCTGTCTCCCGTGCAATCTTGTATCTCGCTCGCTCTACGAGAGCGGCTACCATTCCCGGATGTGCAAATTTGGGCTCCATGAAGTGCGGCGTGTCGAAAACCGGGTACGGCAGCTCAGGGTTTCCGGTCCTTCGATGGTCCTGCTCTACTGCTACTGAGTCTATCCTCGCCCATGCTAACCTCAGTATTTGATTATGCAGGCTACATTCCTTCCAGAAGGTGGGACATTGGCTGACGGTACCTTGGGTGCGTTCTCTGGCCATACGGTCACCCCACTGAACTTCCAAGTTGATGTGGGATTTTATGCCATCCTGCAGGCTCACCCTATCCCGGGTATAAAGCACATATGAGCGCTTAAATGTGCGATCACGCACATACGGCTTATACATGCGACCGAGCAAGTGATCGAAAACGAGGTCCTGAAGTTCCCGCGGTAGAGCATTGACCCTTGATGTGAGCGAGCGACAACTGCTATAAGCATATCTAGGGAGATCTGCGTTTTCTATGATCGAACAAATGGCTCTGCGATAGGGTTAGCTTCATGGTCTCCGTACGGCAATCTCTCATCTCAGCCTTACTTGTTGCACATGAATAGCTGCCGCTTCAAACACTGAAGCATCCATCGGTAGGTCTTCCTCGTTCTACAAGCATTTGGAAATTCCAGGTCCCCAGGTCTCCTCAATCGCCGCATTTCCTTCGTCACCTCTCTCACTTTATCTCTCATGGATATAACACGCGCGCTGAAGACTCGTTGGATGGCCAGGAGACGCTTCCATCTTTTGACAACGGCGGGGGTGAAGCCTATTGCCTCGTTCAGTTCTGGGTCGTACGAGATGATGCAGCTCGTTTGGCGAGGATAATAGTAAGTGGGGATGAAGAGAGACATGGTGTTCAAATATTCGCGGCTGAACGATCTTAAGTGAAGAATTTGTCTAGCATTTTCATCTCTGATGTGAAGAATTTATACTTTCGACTTGACTCACAAGTAATGTACCGTACCATGGTTCGACAGGTGGAGCCAGCCAACGGACGTCGAGGTATAACATCAACATTGGTCACAGAAACGTTTGCCGCGATGCATCGTATGCGCTACTTGGCGACCATCTTTGGTATGAGAGCGTACGAGATTACTGAGAGTAAAAAGTCCAGAAGGTGCTTTCGGCTATTTTACGGTAGACTCCATCGCCCTTGAAAACGCCTAGCCCTATGTTCGCGACAACATTCCTCCATTCAGATACGTTTCTGGTCCTTAACCTTATCACATCCTGATTCTATACTCACGTGCTACAGGTACCCTTTCATAGTCTGCAAAGAAACAGACTGGCAGTGAAACACGTCTCTGCCATTGCAACTTCGCCGTAAGCTCTCACGGACCATCAAGGAGTGCCTGTTGTTGCCTGCAGAATTGGGAGTAGTAACCAGCAGGCCGCAGTGGCCTGCAACTGTGCCCCTACTTATAAGCTGTGGGTCTTACGCTTCCTTGCCTGCTCGCTCGACAGTCTATTTCTTCTCAACACTAGGAGAACCCAACCGCTGTAGTCTTACACGCGCATCAGTACACTACTCCAGCGATTTCAACATCTGCCCGCTATGACTCCAGAACTATCACCAAGGGCCACTGCAGTCATAGCCGTCTCCTCGACGCAGTCCAACAGCACACCTTCGAACACGTCCTCGAACATTCTGTCCCGTCTTCCTGCCGAACTACGGCAAATCATCTTCTCGTATCTTGGGTACCCCGTTGGAGGACATATATGGATTGACTGTGACGAACACCCTTATCGCAGAAAGGCTGTCCGACACAAATTTTGGAAGTGTCCGAAAAGGGCCCATGAAGACGAATGTAACATCGAAGTGCGTCACAAGATTGCGAAGGTGCGATTTGATGACTGCTATCCAAGCAAGGGTTTGTCGGCTCATATCGAACTCAGGCCCCGTCAATTATATCGTACTCGAATACTGGAGCCAAGTCTACTTTGGGTGAACAAGGAACTCCGGACGGAGCTGATGGACCTGGTGTTTGGAAAGAACGATGTAGAGTTTTATGGGCCCTTGACAGACGACACTGCCTTCCAGTTCGACGACAGCTCTCGGCCCCGTTGCGCGATCGAACCAAGTTGCTTAGGCCTAATTCCTTCGACACTAACACATATGACCTCCATCATTCTACTTGGCAGTTGTTACGGCCATACAGGGCGCGAGAAAGCATGGAAAGAAGACTGCCAATCTCTTCGGTTCATCGCTAAGCACGCTATCAATATGCGCTGCCTGACTTGTAGTACGTGGGAAGGCTCGTGTTACCGGATGTCTACCGAGGGCATAATGGCGCTAGTGCAGACAGTTCGGGAGGTCACCGTGACCGCAAAGAGGCTGGAGAGAATACGAATGTTGTGGAAGAGTCGTTTTGGCTACTCAAAGAAGGAATGGGAAAAGGAGATCATGGTTTTGAACAAACCCCAATTGGGTGCGGTTGTGCTTGAGATTTGGCAGATTCTGGATGGGCTTAGGAATGAGGAAGAAACTCGCTCAAAACGTTATGAGGCTGAGATAGCTATGGAGTATTTTCGGATACTTCCAAGGCGCCGTAGACGCCTATGAGACGGAGTTTAGCGATTGTGGTAGCCGCATACAGCGAATACAAAGGCGTCTGGGTTCTGTTTTTTCATTGAGATTATGATACAGAAGTCATCATGTTTACCTGCATATATTCCAGCTTTTACAAAGCGTGAGTGTCAAACAAATAACTTTCGCGGAGTGAGAAGGCAGACGAATGACTCAAACTTGGCGCTCCCATGACCAACAATATCTCTCACAGACCGTGCGGGCTTTGTTACCTGCACGAGTTGCGAATATCTCACAATAGGCAGTAATAGCCCGTGCCCGCCCGCGTGCTCTCATAAAATCCGCCATGAATGAGGCACTGCCTCATCTTTCGCAACCAATCGTCAACACACACGATAAGAATCTAGCCACGAAAATCTCACTTAACTCTCCAGTGCAATACCATAGCACCTTCGCATCACGGCCTCCTCAATCATGGCACCAGTACTACGATCTATGACCAAATCGACTCTAATAATGCCCCCGGCGCCGCCGACCACTGCCGCGTCTACGAATGCGCCTAGGAATGCACCTAAGAATGCGTCTACGAAGGCATCTACAAAGGCGTCTACAAAGGCGTCTACGAAGGCATCTACGAATGTATCTCCGGATCTCTTCTCTCGCCTTCCTGCCGAAGTGCGCCATATGGTGTACTCTTATTTGAGCTTCCCTGTCGGAGGCTATATCTGGATCGACTGCCCCGGCCACTGGCGCAACAGCTGCTCTCATGCGTCACACTTCAGCCTCTACTCCAATGGCAAGCGTTCATGGATGCGGCACGCAAGCAACGGGGTATTCCAAGTGCGCCGCAAGATTGAGAAATTACAATTCTCCCGAAGGTACCCGAACTTGCGGCACATCCGCGCTTGTCTCGTTAAGACCGATAACGATGACGATGACGATTCATCAGATGAAGACGACTACTTTGAGTCTTGGGAGGAGAACAAGAACTGGTGCCTGGCAGAGAGGAATATACTCGGCGTAAACAAGGAGATCCGATCCGAGCTGATGGATCTGGTGTTTGGACACACTGAGATCGATTTCGACGATGTGCTGACATTGAAGCACTCTCCTCAGGGTCCTTTTGCGTTATATCCTCGCGTCCAATGGCCAGATACGGTGTTCTGGCTGCGTCTTCTCCCTTCGACATTGGCACATATGACATCAATTACTATTCCGGGGAAAAGTTATGTGGAAGACTACCGCTCTCTTTCCTTCATCGCTACACACGCAATTAACTTGCGACGATTGACTTTCGTATGGACAAGATACTACAACAACATCGACATGGCCAACCGCCTAGTGGAGACGCTCCAGCATTTTGATAGGATTGCAAAGAAGCTCCAGACGCTGCGATTTGTGGTAAAAGGGTACAAGTCAACCAGAAAAGATCAGGAGTTTATACTAGAAAAGCCAAAGTCGGGCTTTACTGAGTCAAATATTGGGAGGCTGGTGCACGGGATAGAAACGAGAAGCTGAATAACGGGAACGAAGTAGGCATTAAAGTAGCCGATAGGGCGAGATGTGAGGTTTTATGACTTGCAGATGTAAGCGCGTGCTTGATGGAAGCCATGGAATACCTTCACGATAAAGATTTGTAATACACAATCGTGTGAAACACTACGTAATGTAATCTATGCAACCTTGTTCGTGACTTCAACGAACTTTTGCCACTCACTGTACGCCGCTCCACTCGAGATTGCCCACTTGGCTCTCCTGACACCTTCTTTCCAGCGTCCACCTCCAGGACCAATCTCCTTAATGACGTTCCCATCGTCACCTTCGCCCATGTCGCTCGTATCCGCATCGCAGATACCACTGACAACGAACAGCGCCGCGGTGTTGATGTAGACGAAGTGTAGGATTGGATCATCCGGTGGAACCTCGCCCATTAAGATCTTCATCAGGATCTGGGCGTTTTGTTCGGGCGATTGTCCAGGACTGACTTCGCTCAGTGGGTGCTCGGGTAGTCCGAAGTCTGCTGGTGTAACAGTGAAGTAGTTGATGTTGGTTTCCCCTGTCGAGGGATCTTCGACTAACCGCCAGCAGTGCGTTGGTCCAGCGCAAGAGAGCTCATCCAGTTCCTCGTCGCCGCAGATGATCATGCCCTTTCTGCAGCCAGACTGCTTTAGCGACTCGGCGAAATCAGGGCCGATCTCCTTTCTCGCTACACCCAGTACGCGCGCTTCGATCAAGTCGTGTAGCGGGTTTGCGAGGGGTCCGAGAAGATTGAAGATGGTGCGCCAGCCCAGTTGCCTTCGAATGGAAGCAGCGTGTCTGGCTCCAGGGTGGAAGATTGGGGCGAATAGGAAAGCGTAGTTTGTCTTTGAGTAGATTTCGTAGATGGTTTTGGGTGCGATGGCGGTGATGACCGGTGGTTTAGGGGGTGCGCAAGACAGGAGATCTGCTGAACCAGAACGTGATGTCGATGCTTTGTTGCCATGCTTTGCGATCATGAGGAGAGCACTGGCGAGGATGGACGAGGTAGTGCTGATGTTGAAAGTGTTGTGGGAGTCACCTCCTGTACCGACTATGTCGCACAACCCTCCCTGGTAGGAACCCTCTTTCCTTCCCCGTTGGCTGATGAGTTCTTGAAGACCCTTGACGTCAATACCAGTAGCATAGTCGCGCATCGCCTTGGAGCATTTTGCCAATACTTCTGCTTGTCTGTCTTGGTCTGTGAAGTGGAGACATGTCAACAGCGCTCCAGTCTGAACTTCGGATAGACTGTTTGTGAAGATCAAGGAGAGGGCTGCTGCAATCTCGTCGGCTGTTGGTTTGGTCGTCGGTGACTCATGCCACAGTCGTTTGAGAAGAGGTGTGATGGATATTTTGGAATCCTCATCGCCTGCTTCGGTAGCCATGGTGTGGAATGGTAGTCGTGGTCCTTGCGCGCTTGCCTTACTCCAGCATACGCGAGCTGGCGGGGTAGTTGGTGGGGGATGTGCTGGTAGTGACGACGTATACCAAGTGGTGTTCTTGGTATGTCGAGGTTAGGACCGAATTGATGTGTGATGTAAAAGACCCTGAATCAAAGCAACCAGTTGAGTCACAGCATGGCCGCACGGAGGTGCTTCCAAAGTCCGCACTTGTGTCGCAATATGCACCACGATGAAGGCTCCACCGCGCTAGTCCGCAAGCCGTTAGCCACACAAAACGCCGATGCCAAGGCCTCCAAAATCTCGACTCAGTGCTCTCGCGAGCGACTGGAATCTTTTCAAGGTCATGACGGTCAGAGTTTCTTCTCTGACGGACCTTGTAGCTCCACCTTCCGCGACACCGACCAAACCAAATGGGGCAGAAGCGAACCCATGCCGAGACCAAGGATGGCTTCAAGAAGCCTTCTCCGGATAAGAACCGGATGAGCGCGAAGAACGACAAGAAGCATGGCGCGCGCAACGACAAGAAAGACACGCGCAAGGACGGTGACGCGAAGAAGCCGCGGTCACAGCTGGTGCGCATTATCAAGAGAAGAAGAACTCATCACGATGCTAACTTTGCATAGCTGCTCAAGCCGCAGCCAGAATGGCATGCGATAGAGTTGCCAGCGCTCCCGACCGTCGAGAATCCCACGATCCCGCCCCGTTACATCATCGACAACATCCACGAATATGCCATCAAGCTCCTCGACGCAGAGGCCAGCGAGTATGCAGCCACCCACTTGGCCAAGGACTCATCGCACAAGTTCATGTCGACCGTCATGGAGTCTGGTACCATGGAGGATAAGGTGTCCGCGTTGACCTTGTTGGTTCAAGAGTCGCCGCTGCACACGCAAAAGGCCTTTGGCCAGCTCATGGGTCTATCGCAGAAGAAGAGCAGAAATGCTGCCATGCAGGCCTTGGCTGCGCTGAAGGATCTGCTGGGTCAGGGCGTTCTGCTGCCACCGGACCGAAAACTCAAGGCTTTTGCGCGACAGCCAGGCCTGACCGCCGCACTGCAAGGAAAGAACGTACAGTGGAGAGCAGGCGACAAGCTGCCGGGTGCCCTGGAGAAGACACATCTGATCGTCTGGGCATACGAGGACTGGCTAAAGAAACAATACTTCGAGCTGCTGAAGATCCTGGAAACATGGTCCAATGACGAGGTCGAATACTCGCGCAACCGTGCCGTCACATATGTCTGGGAGCTGTTGAAGGAGAAGCCGGAACAGGAAGAGAACCTCTTGCGCCTGCTCATCAACAAGCTTGGAGACAAGGAAAAGAAGGTCGCGTCAAGGGCGTCTTACCTGCTGCTCCAGCTCCAGATTACCCACCCGCTCATGAAGAACGTCATCATCAGCTCCATCGAATCCGATCTCATTTTCCGACCGAACCAGAGCGGCGTTGCCAAATACTACGCCATCATTACTCTCAACCAGACCGTTCTCAGCTTGAAGGAGCCCGAGGTCGCCAACAAGCTTATAGAAATCTACTTCAGCATCTTCCTTGAGCTGCTGAAGAAGCAGAAAGAGCACGAGAAGGAAGAGAAGAGGATAAACAAGTACGGTCACGTTCAGGGAGGTGGTGGTCAACCTGGAAAGATGGCCAAGCAGAAGGCTGAAAAGGCGGCAACCATGGCCTTCAAGGTCGAGGACGAGTCGCGAGAGAAGCTGATCTCAGCCATCCTAACAGGTGTCAACCGTGCATTCCCATTCGCCAAAACCGACGACGCAAAGTTCGAGGAGCAGTTGAACATGATCTTCGAAGTGACGCACTCTTCCAACTTCAACACCAGCATACAGGCCATGACACTCATCCAGCAGATCTCCGCGACAAAGCACTACTCCGCGGATCGCTTCTACAGGACTCTGTACGAATCTCTTTTGGATCCACGACTGATGACAACCTCAAAGCACATCATGTTCTTGAACTTGCTATACCGCTCGCTCAAGGCTGATACCACCATCAAGCGTGTCAAGGCCTTCGTCAAGCGCTTACTCCAGATCATCCACATGCACGAGCCGCCTTTCATCTGTGGTGTCTTGTACCTTGTCAACGAACTGATAGCTACCTTCCCGACCATCAAGACCATGTTGTCAACGC
Organism: Alternaria ethzedia; assembly: GCF_023757985.1. Classification (NCBI taxonomy): domain Eukaryota; kingdom Fungi; phylum Ascomycota; class Dothideomycetes; order Pleosporales; family Pleosporaceae; genus Alternaria; species Alternaria ethzedia. The sequence continues at coordinate 277,493 of NW_026056203.1, read as the reverse complement.
CTGAAGACCATGCCGATGATAGCGGCGATGAGCACTACGAGGACGTCGATGAGGACAAAGAGCCCACAACTAAGAAGGTGGAAGAGAAGCCCGCACAAGTGACCTATGACTCCCGGAAACGAGACCCAGAATACGCGCATGCGGATCTGTCTTGCCTATGGGAGTTGCTGCCACTGCAAGCACACTACCACCCTTCTGTTCACGTCCTGGCCTCCAAGATTGTCAACCAGGAACCCATCAAGGAAAAACCTGACCCGACTATCTACACTCTTATGAACTTCCTCGACAAATTCTCCTTCCGCAACGCAAAGACCAAGGCACCAGGTATACATGGTTCGTCGATCATGCAGCCTATGTCTGGAACTTCCAAGGCCGCGTCTTACCTCATCACCGCCCGCGACGGCGACCGCACGCACGACCCGCTCAACTCGGAGCAGTTCTGGCGACGCAAGGTCGACGATGTCCGTGTCGACGAAGTCTTCTTCCACACATACTTCGAGAAATCCGGCAAAGCCAAGCAAGCTGACAGGAAGACGAAGAAGAAGAATAAGAACAAGGACGACAGCGATGAAGGCAGCGACGATGATGATGAGATTTGGCAGGCGCTTGTCAAGAGTCGTCCGGATGTCGAAGGCGATGGTGGTGACGATGACGACCTCAGCGACTTCGACATGGACGACATGATGAGCGACGATGAAGCTGGAGGCATGGACGGCGAAGTTGAACTCAACCTCGGCAGCGACGATGATGAGGATATGGCCGGAGAGGAAGAAGAAGAAGAAGCTGTCGGTGGCCAGCATCAAGACGATGATGACGACGACTTCGAGAACTTCGACCTCGACGATGAGGACGCCTTCATGGACAGCGACGCCGACGTCCCAGTCGAACTCAACCTTGGCGACGGTGACGACGAAGACAAGGATAAGGACGGCCGCAAGAGCAAGAAGAGGAAGCTCAAGAGCCTGCCTACTTTCGCTTCTATGGAGGACTACGCGAAGATTATCGGCGATGACGATAGCGAGTAGCTGGGTCTTTTGTAGGGCGTAGGGAAAAGCAGGTGCTGGGAGTGAGTCTTGTAGTAATGCTGATGCGGTTCATCAAGTGGCGTTATTCGCTTGTCCATGGCTTGAGTTTTATTGTAGATATCCCATACCCTTGTAATGGACGAGTTCATAGACCATGACGATTGTGTTCATCGCTGTTGCTGATGTTTGGTGCATGAAATAGATCCCTTGTCTGTCTGAATTCCCGCCCGTCTTCGCGTACTTCTTCGACGTCTGTCATTTGGTTCACATCTACATCGTCAAATCTGCAGTGTATGTGCTTGGCTACCTTAATTCCGATATCTTTGGATTGAGCGAAGATGTCTAGATACTACAATAGTTGCCATCTCTAAGCAAGATACGAGAGTGAGATGGAAATCTCACACATCCCGGTATGAAGAAGTAGATGAGACAATGGATAAACCGCTTCTTCGAAAGAGCGTGATGAGTACTTTTCCAGATCTGGCTTTACAAGCTCTCGAGATTCTTGGGCGTACGAGCCAGTACTTACCATGACAACAACACGCCACACCAGCTACAAGAATATAACGTAGAAAGTCCATACATCTGTCAAATAGAATCTACATTCTGTAGAACGAACATCCCATCCACAATCTCTGTCCAGAGTTTGGCGTTTGCGGACGCTTTGAGACAATGAGAAGGGGGCAGATGGTGTGCACTTTAACCCACAGCCCCTTCCTCTCCTCTTATAGCGTTCCACCGTCGCCCAGGTGTAGATGCAGAACGAGGAATTTCACGAACAGAAATCTGGGGGCATATCCAACACCCCCAGAAATCCGCATCTCCTCAACGTCCTATCGCCATCGCCATCCCGTGTCTTAAGTCCAACAGCCTCACTCTTTCACCTCCATCCCGTCTCTTGAAGCCCAACAACAACACTCATGCACCTCCATCCCGTCTCTTGAAGCCCAACAACAACACTCATTCAAATCTCATCAAAACCTCATGAAAGCATCATGTCCTTCTCACGATCACTAAACCTCTGCATCGGCGTTCAAGACCGATAAAGCCATCCCGAGGTAGGTCTCGCATGGTGTACCATGCGAATCTTCATGTCAAGGTGTAAGAACCCAAGAAGCCCAAGCACCCCAAGAACCCTTTTTCCGATTAATGATCAAGGCCTCGCCCATCCCGCCTCGCCTCCCCCCGCGCACTTCCCCGTTCCGACAACCACTACTTTTTATAGCGCGCGCGTGCAGCCTCAATCTCCGCGTTTCACTACAACTATACCTAATTCACAGATGTGAAAACTAGTCTATGCAGGAAATAGGCATGGTCTCCCTGCTTCCAAGTACGCGATCTAGATTTCGTATTACCATTACCATTACTATGCGCATTACACAGAAACCAGAAACTAGTCTATGCAGGAAATAGGCATGGTGTCCCTGCTTTCTGAGTACGCGATTCACCTCCACATCACCTACCCATTCTACAACAGAAGCCAGAAACTAGTCTATGCATGAAATAACAATGGGGCTCCCTGCTTCTAGTACATAGATTCAGCTCAGCCCCGCGTACTTTGCTCTGACAACAACATGACACCTGGGCATGTCCATGGGTATGGTGAGCGGCGAGAACTCCGCGTGAGGAGCATTTACCACTTGACTACTGCGTCTATTCCAGCCCGTGCTGACCAATTCATCACTTGACCATTTCTATAGGAGAAGGAACTAGTGATGCGCGAGATGACTACGGTCTCCTTGCTGAGGATACATATTTCAGGCCGCCAGGTCACCACTTTGACCAAGAGATAAGCGAATACGCTACATTATGATCGTTCGAGTAGTCTGCAGTAGACAGCAAGTCGCGTATGCGATATCATTACAAAGTCTATAATCAGACCCAAGGTAGGACAGGGTACTGGCAAGTTCGATTGACTATTCCAAGGTTGTAATTCGTGCCTCGGTCCTGAGCATTTTGTATTTCCGAAAGAAGAACGAGTGCACGTGCATGAATATTGCGCGACACTCGCAAATCTACTTTTAATACCCTGGCTCCGATCTGAACTGGATAGAGATGCACTCCGGAGAAATGCTGCTTAAGCGAAAAGTTTATATGGTAACATGAAAAGGAGATAATGTACTGGTGCGGGAGCAAGGTCTGTATCCGGGCTAGAAGAGATATTGTTGAGAGTTACAATGGTACGTATGGAATCATGCACTCCTACGTCGTAATTCGTAACAGGAGTCGCCAAGACAGCGCATCTGCCTACCAGATGCAACAGCCTGATCTCCCCAGCGGAATTTTCACCCGCCACCAATCCCACGCTCAATCCAACATCCCGCGGAAATCACAATTGACAGGGAAGACAATCCATCCGGCAGGTGGACTTCAGGTACGCCACCTTGCGGTAACAGTGACGGGCATCTCACACATGAAATTCGGGGACATTGGGGGACATGCATTCTGACTCGGCATCTTGAGTCGCAGACCACGAATGAAAATAGTAGCAATTGACTACCCCCGGCGATGATAACGTCAAACAATGCAAGTGGGGACCGACGTTCCCGGGATCGCAAAGACTCTCCGTTCGATGTTCGGTAATTAAGCGAAAAAACGGATGTCCCGACGCAACGCGTAAGTTTTTCGCTTTCGCGTTGGTGGTCTACTATATGTGGATATGGTGTAGTCAAATATGAGGTGGTAGAGTGTCATGGACGTCACAAAATACCGAGGATAAGAAGAAGCGAGCGAACACAAGGGGGTTGGTTGGTTGGACCGCGGACGTGATGCGATGTGATGTGTGACACGGAGGAGATGCCCGGTAGAAGACGTCAGAGGGACGACTCGTTGCGCTCGCTTATGCCGGTCATGATGCTTGTGAGTCGGCCTCTTGCTCGGTGTAATGAGGTCAGGCTGAGTCTCGACATCGCGAAGGAATGCTGCGTGACTGTTGAGCTTTGCAGAAGGTGTGGATTTTCGCTTCAGTTGCTTGGGGCGGATTCTTGGAGGTGTAACTTGATGGGGTTGTCGATGCGCGTTTCAGCTCAGCGATGCGCGGTCACGACTCACATTATTCATTGCGCACATCATACGATGATTGACAGCGGACGGCTTGGTCGCTACCAGGAGACATGTTATGGGTCATCGAAACTGCGTTGACTACAGTGGAAGTTGACCGATTATTGACAGCTACATCTCCTTGGATTGCGTAAGCTACACAAAGGATAGACCTACGCCATGGTCCGTATGTCTTGTGGTCAACGATGGTCCAGATCTGCCACTGTTCAAGGGATGCAATGCTGACCAACCCCAGCCCCTTGCAAACCGGATACCGACCTCTTCCGGCATGCATCATGACAGCTTTCAAAGGGTCCATAGATGGCGTAATTGAATCTCGCAGAACCATACCCCAGCGTTGTTGAGAGGTGAGATGGCGCGCGCTCGAAGGATTGGAGATCTTCATGAAGCATTGATACCGCTGCGGAGAGCCGCCCCGCACGAATGCGAACCTTGTATTGAGTTGGGAACCTGGCGCATAATCATTACACGGTGAACCACAGAGTGCTGGGTGTGATCCTAGGGTCGCTCAGTGCTGAGAGGTCGGGAGCAAAAGAAAAAGGGTTACAATGAACAGCTCCTTCCCACGTGGATTGACTTGGGTGTAGTGTAAGCGCGGGGAGGCGGGACAACCTAGCGCGACCTGTTTCTCAGATATGCTACGGTTACTCGGCAACGGTCGACGCCTCACGGGTGGTTGGTCCGGGGCGTTCTGACCAATAACGCAGCTTGGAGCGGGGTTTCGAGTAAGAGACCCTCATTCCGGAGCTTGCTCCTCGCATCTGGAGGGGTCAATAGCTCCCTTGGAAGACCCTGCAATCAATGGTTGAGCTCAAGACGGCACATGTGGAATGAGAGGCGTAAAAAACTAAAGTAAGCAGGAGTCTGGAGTTTGCGCGTTTGCCGTAGTTCGAACGTGGAAGTGAGAGCGACTAGATTTTGCTAAGATCGGCTATCAACCTACGAGAACACGGCTCTTGCGACACCGAATATCTTCGGAATTAGTGGCGCCACGGGACAACTGATCTCAAACTGCGTCGCTTAACGGCTTTTAGGTGACGTATGCTAGTTTTGTGGGTAAAACGATACTGATCGGCGATATGGGGTTGTGTTGTCCATGTCGTAGGTGTTGTGTATGAACCTTGCGATTTATGCGGGACTACTGGTGACAATACGCGTACACGATCTGGAGCTGACGAAGGACTATCCAGGGTCCAGTTCGTAGCCAGGAGCTTGTCCAGGGACGTCGCTGGAGAGCGCTGGGCCTGACTTGACTGGGTAGGAACATGTTTCCCTCTTTCCATGCGGCCAGGATGTTTCCAATTACGGCGACAGGCATCTGCAAGGCAAGCAAGCGGATGTGAATGCCGCGTTGGGCTCTCGCAGTTCTACTCGATACCCATGCAGATGTGCTAGGAAGAGTGCAATAGCCGATGGATATGCCCTAGGCTGGATAAACGGGAGTGATGGAGTGCCATCTATGACTTCTTGGTCACGATATCGTTGAGCACTTACAGTTCAGAGTAGCGCCAACCGTGAAAACGCTGCTCGGAGTATAGTCCAGCCACTCTCATTCGACACAGCGCGGGCGACCTGCTAACGGATACTGAGTGGGGTATGTAGTTGCCAAGAATAGAGGATTGAGCTCCCTGGAAAATCGGTATACAGACGATGTAAGGTGGGGCGCGCTTCTTTTGCGACAATGGGTTCACGATGGTATTGGCATCCAAACAGTTCGCAGTGACTATCAGTAGAGATGTGCAAGACGGCGCGAAACGGCTGTTTGGGTCAGATCAAAAGAAAATCCGAGGATGCGGGCGCAATCTGACATCCTAGACGTGTTGATCTTGTGGAGAGCTGAGGCCGCCGGACGTTGAGAGCTCTCGCGCTTGTGAAGACGCCATCAATTCATCTGCAGGGTCTTCAAGTGGGCGCGTCGTCTTGCACCAATGGCAGTTGGAGCACGCAGAGGAATAGTACACGAAGAAAGATGCGCGAGCAAAGCATGCGGCGAAGAAGCAATTTGGCGTTAGCTGAACGCGGTGAGCATCTTGAGTTCCCAGATTAACGAGCAAAAAGCAGCTGCGGCAGGGGCCAAGCGCGCAGTACCGTGGAACATTTCAGGAGGATCTATGGCTGAAGACGAGGCTGGCATTGGCCAAGATCGCATCTCATCTCTCAGATGTTGGGCGGGACGATCACGAAGCACCGGGCTGGTCCACGTGGCTGCGTGGCGCCCTTGCTCCCATCAGCAAAAGGATGGAGATCGCGATGTTGGCCCAAAGTCGGTGAGATATTGGACACCGTATCGGCATAAGGTGCAGCCATCACAGCAGGGGACCCCTCGTGTGGCCGGCTGGTAATTTTGCGCACATGAGGCAGCATGGGATTTGGCCATCGTGAGTTTCCCGATAAGGCAGGGCGGCAGTGGGGACCGGTGCCGAATGCGAGGCGTAAGGCACGGGGCAGGAGTGACATCAGCGTTTGTAAGAGAAGATTAACGCCGGGTCAGTCGGCGGCAGGAAGGGGGACTTGGGCGGGCCCTGCATAAAACAGCGATGGGAAAAGGCCGCGCGAGGGTGGCAGAGATCGTGATTCGGGCAGCCTTGAGGGGACAAAAGGACCGGATGGGTGGTGGCCGCGCAAAGTGAAAAGAAACGAAGCAGGCTAGGGCAGGGAGATCACGTCGATGTGGTGCAAAAACTCGATGGAGGGGTTCGGTCAGTGCTGCGCGGCTGCCGTTTCGAGGACGGCGCGCAAGGTCAAGAGTCTGGCCAGAGGAGTCTATGGGGCTTTTGCCGCTAAAAAGAGCGCCAGGGGCTGTGGCTGATGGCGGGCGCCCGACGTCATCTTTTTTGCGAGAATACCGATCCCCCACCAGATGACCCGATCACTGCTTAACGTCCAGCGGGGCGCTAGGCTGCGAGCGGATAGGTCGGAACGGCTGGCAGGGATGCGTAAGCGGAGAAGACCCTGATTTTGTATTACATCAGACCTAGCGACGTTATGCCGGCGCGTTGTTTTTCGAGTACCGAATGCGCTCGAGAATGCAGACCCTGGGGCGCTGAGAGGACGCTGGTATGACAGGCTCTGACGGTCTTGGTACGACTTGTCGCTGTCGCTGTCGCTGCGATAGTTGCGCTGTGTAGTTCTGTGGTGCCTGGTGTCTGTGGTGTCGCGATCTGTAGTGTCGACACCATGCGACCGATGCGATACATCATTCCGATGCGCATCCCCAAACAAAACAACTGACTCTTTGACGCCGACACGCACCGGCACCAGGCCGGCGGAGGGTGCGGGTGTGAGCTGGCACAGGGCCTGTTTCTTGCCATTGGCGCCCGAAGGTCGCAGAGTTCCTTGAAACTGCCCTCGAGATCTCGATCTCTCCTGAGCAGACGGCACCTGTCCGCCGCCGTAGCATTGGCCGGCGCAGCCTGCTACCGACGGGCAATCTTGCATGGCTTTCTTTTTCTGCACCACCCATGTTGACCCATGTCGATTGCAGGACCGCTGAAGCTTCGTCCCAGCAACCCAGCAGCACGCTCCGCGGTGCATCGCACTGAGTTCCACGGTGTCATGCGCTGATGCCGCTTCCTGGTCGGTCGCTCTTTCCTAGTGCGCGTCGCCTGCGAGCTGATCGCCGGCAGCCGGGGCCCCTGCCACTGCCTGGCGCTAGCGTCTTAGGGCGGACTGCACTTTCCCATCCCCACGCATGCAATTCTCAGTCCCTGATAGTGCCCTGATCCTGGGACCAGCGAACCCTGTGCTTCTGCCCTGCTTGTGCCTTGCCCAATATAACTTGCTCCCAGTCCCGCATCTGTCGTGTGGTGCTCCAGTAAGCTCTCTCCCAATTCACTCACCACGCCCGCTCCCCACCATCCACACCTGTCTCATTGTCGTGTCGACGTCAGTCGCCTGCCTCGCACATCACTCAAACATCACCCTGTATAAAGCGCCTCAACCACCCGGCCACCACTTTCACGTGCAGCCCATCGCTCTCTCTGCGAATTTGGTCGCTCCCCCACTGGCACGTGTTTGCTCAAAATGGACGCCTTGTCCGGCAAGAATTCGACAGGTCGCAGAGTGTCATTGCTAAACGACGGCCCGGCGCCTCCTCCTCAACTTGTCCGACTTCCCTCCATCACTCCTTCCCTCCAATCCCGGACCTCCAGTTACTCATCTTCACCCCTCGCCTCACCTCCTCGCCTGGTCCGCAGCGACTCTTCCGACTCGACTATGCAGACGCCGTCGCCCATCACGCCTGACTTCTCCTACGAGCCCGGCATGGACTCGCCTGTCTTCGCGCAAAATGGCTTCTTCGTCGATCAGAAGTTCGGCGTCCCCATGCATCAATCGTCCGGCCCTCTTCCTTACCACACCAACCCTGCCCAGGCTGGCTACTTCAGGCCCGACCACATGTCTGAGCACCCTGATCGAGCGGCGATGAACGCCCGCCCCAAGAAGAACAGCTATCCGTGCCCAATGGCCAAGCAGTTCGGCTGCAACGACTTCTTCACCACCTCTGGCCACGCCGCCCGTCACGCCAAGAAGCACACTGGCAAGAAGGACGCCTTCTGCCCCGAGTGCAACAAGGCCTTCACCCGCAAAGACAACATGGAGCAGCATCGCCGCACCCACCAAAGCGGCCGCAATGCCGCCAAGGGCGGTGAGCGCGACGTCAAGAAGGCCAAACACCAGGCAAAGCGACCCAAGCCAGCCCCGCTCCAGTCTTCGACGATGCCTTCTTTGTCGCAGCTTTCCATGGTAGACCCTTCGCTTCCCCTCAGCCCGTCCGGATTCTCCATGGCCCCCGCTGTTCAGTCCACCGACTCTTTCCTCGAGTTCCCCAACAGCTCTCGGTACCCCGACCCGACTGCTTACAGCTACAACCCCGCTCCCGCCCAATACGGTGGTCTTGACGCACTCGCCATCGCAGCGAGTGGTGAGAAGCGCAAGTTTGAGTCATAGTCGCTCGTCTCATCTCTCTTTCACCGTTCATCTGATCACATCTCTGATCATCTCTTCGGGTCTTCTACATTAGACCACCGGATTTCGCAGCGAGGCGCTTAGGGCTACGACCACGATATCATGGAGTTCAAAAGTCCGACGGAACAATAGACGCATGCCGTCATGGCTACGAACGGACCTTGGCGTTTGGGAGCGGTGCGCATCGACGCACGCATTTCTTTTCTTTCATTGTATATACTACCAATTACTTCGGTACTTGGCCGCGCACAGCCTGTGTCCTTCTCAGCGGTCTCCGCTAGCATCCTCATGTTGCGCAGTGTACGTGGAGGATGTCATTCGAAGATAGGGATTAGGGCTCGGAACAGGCAACATGGATACCCGCCCTTACTCAAGGGGCATCAACCTTCGATTTCTCATAGTTCGAACACATCACGGATGTCCACGGAGTAATGCCGTGGCTTCCGACAGAAAACAATACAAATAATTACTACAAACACACCTTCCACCAATCTGCGTTGCGACCTGTGCTCGGGTGACTGACCTCAACAGTCTGTCTGTACCATGGGTTGCTTGGGACACAGCCGATCACCAACCTTACGGATAACATTCACTTGCAATTTTCACCTGCAATGGTGACGACAAGAAACGGCCGCGAACTGCGGATTGGTACCCCGCTGTCAGCTCATAGTTCGTGCCAAACGCACTATTGCCCGCTTCTCAACCATGGCACGCCAACATGTTCAGCCATACTAACATAGCGGGCGCGCCTCCGCGCTAGAATCTCTACCCCTCCAAAGCTTATGCCAGAGTCTCGTCCCATCAACACGCCACAGCGCTCACTCTCCGCCGCGCCTAGAGTCAGCCCACGTCGTCCAACGGTCTCGTCCTCAACCCTTTGGCAGCGACGAAATCATCGGTAGAACCTGACGCTAGCGACCCACTAATAAAAGGCCTTTCACAACGCTGATGACCCTGCAGATCTTTTTCGAGCCTAGCTCTGAACCTTAACGATCTGCACAAGAACCCTCAGGTCCGGGAGCCCCGATTCGGAAGGACACGGCTCCAAGCCCTGTCATTGGCTCGGAAATCGTAGCTGGAGCAAACTCTATCCAAACAACAGGGCCAGCTCTCCGGGGAGAGAGAACGAAATTCCCCAACATTGCATCCTAGGAGTCTATTTCCTTGGCTTCGAGGGCGCGTTTTCGACTCGTCAGCCACAATGTACGTGTCGCAAGGCACCCAGCGTCGGTTGCACTGTAAATGGCGCGCCCTGGGTTACGAGTTCCGCCTTGGGAGGGACCCCACATCCGACTTGACGCCGGATCGCGGATTCCCATTGCCCTGCTGCACCGCTGTCTCGGCTCACTTTCCAACGCTCCCTCTGCTTTTGCATCGCAATCTGTGCCCATCGTGGAAATGCTGTCCCCACGGGATGAACTGAGCGTGACATCATATCTGCATCAAACAACAGCAATCCTCTGCTTTTTGCGTCGTTCCATGTTTCGCGCGCAGTTTGCAGTATTGTTCGGTCGTACATCACGGAAGTTTGCGGATCGGCAGAGCAAAGTAAGCACGTAACTGCTGCGAGGACAGGGCGCATCTGTTTCTCAACCAGCATGCACATGCAACCTGCAAAGCCAACAAAAAAGCGAAAACAGATTGGGTTTCCCCCTCCCCAACGACGATCTCGAGGCGCGCGTATGTGTGGCTGGGACGCTGGGGTCGGTCGTTCTGCGTTTACTAAACCCGACACGGCATCTTTCGGATATAATAGCAGCGGCGCTGCGAACACGCAAACTTTGGGACCGTGACGCTGTGTCACCATCAGGCTTCCGCTGTCTCTTGCTGGTAAAGTCTGTCTGTGCCCCTGCCGCGGCTACGCGGGCCAACTTACTGGTTCCACGATGATACTATGGAGTATGTACCTTTTTACTTTTTTTATCTGGAGAAGATAAGGTTTACCTCGCGGATGTGACCTCTCGCATCTTCTGGAGGGAGATGGTTAGTGGAAACGCTACGGCTATACAAGAGGAGGTAACAACTAGGTTTGCGGATTGTAGTCATCGATTTCTTGCTTTCTACTCGGAGTATCAGCCTCTTTGTTGCCTGTTCTGCCTAATCTCATTTTCGTGGACGGGCAAAGTTGCCCGTTGGCGATTGCGTCCATGCATGTCAGACTGGACATTCCACCTCATGCCACTGCGGCTTTCATGGCTCGTTGCGAGGGCAGAGATGTTGTATGCGGTGGTTGCGTATGGTTGCACGGTAGCCACGCATTCGCTAAACACAGCATACTGTAGTGTCGTACCACCCGACTCGCTACACCCAACACTCCTCAGTATACCTTTATAGTAGTACCCCATGTCTCTCCCTTACCCAGGTACTCGCACAGCAGCACGCCTTCAAGCCCTCGTCCCGCTCTGTACAACATTAGTCGCGAGCTGGGACGGCTGGGACTGGCCCCACTGCGGGATGTCGCTGTCGTGAGACATTCGTTTATCTGCCTGCAGATCTCAAGATGACTGAGACAGCGTGGCCTGGCTCCAGTAGGCGAGTTTGCGGGGGGAGATGAGATGCATGGTCGGGTCTTTTGATGTTGTGCATCTTGTACGATGGATGTGTGCAGGTCGCCATTTGCTGTGTATACGGTAAGGGTGTTGGCGGGCTTGCCGCCTTCCCCGTTCCCTGCTCCCTGGCTCGGGGAAAGTGAGGAAAGGGTGTTTCCAGGGTAAGTAGGGTGATGTGGAGCTGGCGGGGATGGTATGTTTCGTTCCATCCTCTCCTGCCGAGAGGGTGACATAGAAGAGGTCACTGACGTCTCTTTCCTCTCGCTTCTGAATAGTATGCAGAGTGCTACTGTCCCTTCGTTCCCCACGTTGCTCAAGTTACGGGGCTTGCACAAGTCTGCTAGAGGAGCAGCGAGATCCCAAAGTTTTCGGTTTCTTACGTCGCACCAGATTAACGCCATGTGCTCATGTCGCACCGGGGACGTGGGCGCGAGGGACGGCCGCTTGGTCCTACGTCGTGCAGTCTCACAACACGAGAAGCCCGTCTTGTTTCTACGGCCCTGTATAGAATTCCACTCATATGTTCGATCTGTCTTTCAGTAAAGAAATATACCTTAGTTGTGATTCAGAAGAGCTACAAAACATGCGGCGTCCGTGAAACATCAAATGAATGAGAGATCAAGGGCAGTCCCAACCCCAAGAGTTACACTTCTCTATAAACGTGGGTTGAGACACCCATCAAATGCACGCCAACCACATAAAACTTCTGTACAAAGTAAGCAGACACCCATCATCTCACGACATCCCGACCCACCCCCAATCCCCTCTTTCCTTCCCTTTCCACGCCCGCCCCATACCACAGCCCCAAGACCCAGGGCCGCGCCCACCGACCTGTCATCCCCAAACTCGATCTTACAACCTGCAAGCCACACACCTTCTAAGCCAGGGACTCAGGCCCTTTATGCCGTGTCACTATGGCTGATACACAAGTGTGCCTTTATGTAGAAGTAGGATATGTCGCGCTTGGGCGAAGGGGAGGACACGGCATGGTTGGTGAAGGCGACGCGCTGTGTTGAGGTGATGTGGATGGCAGGATGGGAGTTGCTGTACGTGTATGACCGATGGGAATGGGATTTTAGGCAATGGGTTCTAGGGACTTTGAGTCTTTATCATGGGAGATGTTTGTCGTTGTCGGAGTTTGGAGCTGTGGGATTATGATGATGAATGTGGCGATGTCGCTGTGATTATTGGCATGGAGTGAGACATCACTGCAAGGGACGAACATGTTCTCAAACGTCACACGTGTTTTGAGTATCTAGTTGCACGAAGTCTTTCGTCTATTCCGTTTCTTCAATAAAGTTTAGTCAAAGGATCGCCCAGCATTACGCAGACGAACACCGTGAAATACACGCCGTGCCCAAGACCCTTCGTCCCACTTCTGAGTGCACAAAACCCTATGCCAACATTCAGGAAAGCAGCCACAGCCGAGCACCAAGAATCACATGAGAAGTCATCTTCGCCAGTAAAAAAGGGTAATGCAGAATAAACTTTGAAAATGTCTTACACACTGCACATGCACGAAGCTGACAACTGACAGGTGTAACTAGCGACAACTCAGAATTATCGTCTCGCTACCCTTATTCTTCTGCCCTGCATGCACGCGGTGCAACATTCGCTTCCGAGACCCTTCTCTTCTAGTCTAGTAGAGTAAGACGCGTGTTCCCGCTTCTGTAACCAAGACACACGTAACAGCGCGAGCGAGGGTATAACGAAGCCATGGTAGTAGGAAGCAGGTAAAGACGAAACAAGCCGCTCGTGCGCGGTGGGGAACTACTTTTAGCATCGAGAGCATGGGTGAGAAAAGGGTTCAGTACGCGTGCGTGTGCCACCAGTGTTGATGCAAAACACTGACACGGCAGTCTCGCTGCGGCCCGTCAACCATGCACGTCGCCCGTAACTTTCTCAACAGCATATGTCTTCGCGGCCGCACATGTGAGCGCCTGCAGCTACTTCCCGAACACAAACCAGGAATCCGGAGGCGAGACTGCCTATCGTGCAATGGCAGGGCCCAACCATTTTCATCGCTGGAGTCGGGTGTCTTTGCATAATGGGTGCTGCGTCTCTCATGTGAACTTCGCCATGTTTACATATCGTGCGAAGCTGTGGTCCTCGCTTTGGTCGACGCCGCGGTCGTTGACTGCCTGCCTGTATCGCTCTTTTAGGCCGTTTTCTGGATCATCCGAGTCCATCTCATCCTCGTAGTCTAGGTCTTCGTCCATCATGCCGGCTTCGTCGGAATTTTCTGCGTCGCTGACCGTCTCGGGCTCTTCTTTTCGCGGCTTGCTCTTTGGTTTTGCGCCCGCGCCGCCCACCTTCATGTCTTTCATCATCTTGTCCAACTCGCGCTCACGTGTCGCTTTCTTCTCTTGCTCCCTTTCCGCCCGACGTCGCTCAAGCTCGGGTTTGTAGTCGCGCTCAAACTCTTCCTTCTTTTCTTGCACGCCCTTGAAGAACTCATCCATGCCGTCTCCGGTCATAGCACTGACGCCTACAACACTGAGATGCTTGTAGAATTCCTCCAGTACCAGTGACATGCTGTTGAGCAGACTGCCCATGTATCCACTTCCTCCGCCCATGCCTTCACCACCAAAGCTGCCACCCTCTTCCTCGTTGCGTAGGGCAGTCTGGAATGCCTCGAAGTCGGTCATCCAATCCTTCGCGAACTGGGCGTCTTGCGCGTCGGTCTTGTTGAAGACGAGTATCATGGGCAGTTTTGTCTTGTAGAGAATGGAGCAGGCGTAGAGCATGTTGGACATGAAGGTGCTCGTGCTAGTTGTGCGCGGTGTGTCGATGATGTATGCGATAACGGTGGGGAATGTGCTGGCTAAACTCGAAAGCAGAATCTCTCCACTTGCTGACCAGACGAAGACCTCGATCTGCCCTGGCGTGTCCACGAGGATGTGTTTGACCTGCGGTTGTTGCGCCGGCGCTGCCTGTTTATCCTTGCCCCCACTTGTCATGAATTCGACTGTGCTTTGCTCTGGCTCCTTCACTGGCGCTGGCGGCTGCGTTCGCTTTTCCAAGAGACCAATGACCTGATCAATCTTTGTGCTGAACAGGTTCAAGCTCGTCAAGATACCGCCGTTGGGTCCTAGGTTGAACTGCTTCATGACCTCCTTGTAGTTGACACTGTCTCGGATGTCGATGTTGGGTGTGAATGGGACATGGTGGACGGCGGGGTCGAGGTTGATGATGTACGGGGGTGTCGGGGACGCTTTGGATACGGAGGGTTCGCTTTGAGTCGGGTCGGGATGGGTATAGAGATGTGAAACAAGGCGCTGCATGAAGGTCGTCTTGCCGCTACCAGCCATGCCCACGCAGACAATCGAAACGGGTGTGTTCGAACTGGCGGCAGGCGCGGAGCCCTCTGGAGCCTTTGCGGAGGACATTGCGGAAGTTATGCGCGTGTTTTGTAGACGATCGAGGGGTGAGAGTGAAGGTTCGGAGAACGAGTGGTAAAGTGGCAGCGGTCTATCGGGGGGGGGGGGGGGGGGGCGGGGGGTGGTTTGTTT